>NW_017728910.1:17984966-17998862 GCF_001723895.1 Crocodylus porosus | reverse complement strand
CATTGATGTCATAAATATCTCCATTAAGTAGCAATTAAGCTGCTGGGATTTGGGCTGTGTGCCATTATAGGAGGTAATTATAAAAGAATTGGATTAATTAGCCACTGAATTATCTATGTAGACATAAATATTGCACATGAGATCAGTGTTAAGCTGGATATTGCTATAAAAAAGTTGCACTGATTTACATTTTTTCCTTTAGGTCTCCTGTTCCTCCCTTCACCCCTCCTCCCCATCCCCCCCAAAATAGAATTCTGTTGAAACAGGGGAAGTTTGTCAAAAACTACCTGTAGCCATCATTCATGCACAGTCTCATTGCCATCTCTCTCTCTCACACACTCGCACACACGCATACTCTTTCTAAAGCAATCGTGCGTGTTTTTGTAATGTTTTCAAACCACCACGACTAATAAACATTGAGATTTCTCTCTTGTCAATACAATGAAGTCAATCTTCTGTCTGTTGCAGCATAATTTAGAGTTGAGGGAAATGACTGATTTCACAGATATTAACTTTATCGAATATACAAACAACAGATGCATTATAAGGAAAAGAAATTCTGTGCGAGCAGCACAAATAACTTCAGCAATCAGCAAATCCAATCTCCTTTTTGGCACTACAACTTATCCATGGACTAAAGGCACTTGTCAGCTGTAAAAATAATGTAATACTGGGATCAGGAGAAATAAAAACAATGCAGACTACTTACTATGCAAACAACCGAGTGACTGGAACAAGAGACAGCCAGCCATGTATGAGGACAGGAAAGCATGTGTTGCCATAAAATGATTAACCTCGACTTTGGGTGGATCAATTCTGATTTTTTTTACGGCATGCTTTGGGTCACTGCTTGTGGGCAGGAAGAAACGTTGCCCTGCTGTATCATTCAACCTAGTCTGGCACTGGAAAGGAGTATAGCATATGTCTCTGTAGGAAGATGGGAAGGACGGAGCAAATATTCCAGACTGTTCTGTAGGCAGGCAGTCCTTCTTAGGGACTAAGGGGAGCTGGAGTGAGTTGCATAGAAACATAGGACTGAAAGGGATTTCCCATCTCATTTAGTACAGTTTTCCACAATTACGGGCAAGCGTGTAATAACTGTTCACCCCAAGGACCTGTGCTTTGTCCTCATGTGCTGGCTGAGTGACACGGGGCTGGTCCATGGGCGAGTTTGGGCCCACGGACCACTCCCAACACCTTGCCTGCATGCCCAGGCCAGGACAGGCATGCAGCGCAACTCAGGTTTGGCCCAAGCAAGTACCGTGGCATGATTATGGCACGGATTCACACACATTCATATGTTTCCACGTGAGGGAACTCTGGAACAAAGCAATTGGGATGATCTCCCAACTTATTGGGGAAAAAGGAACTGAGAGCTGGGCAGATTAGGACTTCGGCTTCATGAGCTCACCTCCTTGCGGCAGGTTTCCCACATTAAGAAAGTACCTTTGGTTTTAAACCAAGTCATTTTAGGGGCCAGTGAACTGGGAGCAGTTTAGATTCTGCTGCTTGGTTAATAATGCTGTTGCTCCAAGTTTTGAAGAGCTGGCCAATTAATAAATAAGCAAATAAAAGGGAGTACCTCTTGTCGTGCAGGGGAAGGACTTCCAGAATACAGATTTCATGGGGCCCGTGATGGGGAGGATCTGTCCTGTTGTTCTACTCAAGTGGTGGTTTTGCTCATGGGACAGATTTTTAATCTGTGCTAAGGGACGCCTCACGTTTATTCCTATGGATGTTGCTTGCATTTTTCCATTGGCTTCAGTGGGAGCACAGAGCAGTGCGAATTAAAATCTCAGTGCTGGGGCCCAGAAGGGGGGAGGGATTATTGCCCCCCTTTATATGATTTTTCATATAAAAAATTAAAATATCCCTAGGATGCTGGAGGAGACTTCTCTGTGTGGTACTTGTTTGCCCTTTGCTCATTTGGATGCTCCGACCCTTGTATCCAAAGTTGTGGCTATTTTCCAGCTGTGGTACCACTGATTTAGACTGACTATAGTGGGAGGGAGCAGGCTTTTGGTTTTCTGCCTTTTGAAGAAGACAACTGAAGAACAGTGCTTTTGTTTGACCGGCTGCAAAAGAACGGCTAATACAGGTGGGTGGAATCCATTCAAGTAAATGCGACGAGGAATCCTAGACTGCGAATAACGCTGTCTGAAAAAAAGCAGTGGGAACTATTAGCAGCCAGGCGCTAATGGGGCCAGTTTACTCCTATTTTCCTCTTGATTTACAAGCCACTCAGTGTGCAATAAACCACCTACTTTTAATTACCCATTCGCAAAGCCGGAATGGTTTCATACTACTGCAGAAGCAGGGGAAGTCTCCGGTAGAACTGACCAGACGTTCTCAGATGCATATGTGCTTTGCAACTCTAATGAGACGATAATGACTATTTTATGTTCTCCTTGTCTGATGGGTACAATTTGCTTTTGAACTGTTACCGGGGTGTGCAGCGTGTTTGTCGTTACTGCTTTAACTGCTTGCTGCTGCTGGGAGTGGTTTATCTTTCTTTAAGCGGTTTCCTATGGACCAGCAGGACACAAAGCAGGACAAAGTGAGAGGGGCATATTTTGAGTAACCTGTTGCCTACAGATACTTTTTAGTACACAGGTACACATACAGCACAGTAAACCCTTTAACCAAAGATTTAATCTTGTATTGCTTGCTGAATGGAGAGTTGGGATCAAGTCCTAGATCAGTCACAGATGTAACTTTTCAAAAAGGCACCAACATTTATCGCTTGCTTACATTTGCTGTTTCCTTACAGGTAGGATATAACACCCTGTGTTTTCTCCCACCTGAAGACTCGTTCCCTTTCAAAGGGAGGGAGAGGCACATAAGGTACTGACAGATGTTCACTTCCCCAGCGTAACTCATGGTGCTTCACAGAAGGCAGCATGAGTTACAGCCAGCCCTTCTTTTCCTCCAACCTAACAGGCATTTTCTGTTGTGTTTGGGAGAGTGGGGGCTCAAGTTTGATTTTGATGTTGGCTGCATGTCTGGAGCTTCTCTCCCCTAGCCCCCTCTGCCCTTCAGCTGTCTTCAGGATGGGAGTCCAGAGGAGGGAGGGAAGGTTTGCCCAGCCTGCACTGGAGGGTGGGTTGGATGGATTGAGGCTGCATTGTGGGGTGGGTGGATTGTGAGTGGCGAGGCTCCCATCCACCTGCCCCATTCTCCAGCACAGGCTGGGCAAACTCTAGCCCGAGCTTCCTCCCCTCCCTTTTCCCCCTCCCATTCTGAAGACAGCACTGGGATCAGGGCTGGGTTGCATCAGCCCAGCCCTGTGCTTGGCAGGAACTGACAGAAGTTACGGAAGGTGCTCCACTTCGGAGCGCCTTCATCTGAACCCTCGTGTAACGAGGATTAATTTGTCATGCAATCAGGCACTTTTAAAGAGCTCTGCAGCCACACACTTCTGTCAGGATATGGCTGTAGAGTGCTTTCAGGGGGCCAGTCGTGTGATGAAACGTTCTTTATGGGCACTGGCAGAAATGATGGGTTATGGTCATTTCTCAACCAGCCTCAGTTCTCTCTCTCACATATATTAGAGCATCGGGGCAGCCCTCAATTAGGCACTTGGTTAATGTTGTCAGGAAACTCCTTGGTATCTGAGAATCAGAGAAGTGTAGGAGCATTTGACTCTGACACACCCACTCTGTCTTCTTCAGTTCACTGTTGGTGTTGAAGTCATCTATCCTATTTTACCAAACTGACCAAGGCAGAGAAAACCCAATGGACGAGGTTTCTGTTGGCAAATGCTTCTTTTTTTTTTTCAAAATTGAAATTGCCAGATTCTATCAATTTTGACAAAAGTTTTGACAAGAAAAGTCCAAACAAACCATTTTGCTGGTTTCATTTCACAGTAACTTTGTTTTGACTGATTAAAATGCTAATGCCAACATGTTTATGTATTATTAATATAACATTTTGTACTGTTTGACATTACTGAGATGAGATGAAATTATATGATATTGAAATGAAACAATTCAATATGATGGAAGCAAAAGAATTCAATGTTTCCTAATCAATTTTTTTCAGAATTACTATCCTACCAGAAAGGCTACAATTTTGATTTTATTTTTTTGTATTCCAGTTCAGCATGGAAATGAATTTTGAAATGTCAGACTTTCCCATGCAACGGGAATTCTGCTTTTTGATTAAATCTAATTTCACACCAGATTAAGACTTTTCCAGTTAGGGACATATTGCATCACCAATATAGCACAGAGTGGCCAGAATAGTGGCCTGATCAAGAAACTGGGAACCAGTTCTGGCTGTAACTCTTCCTAATAAATTGTTGAGGAACCTGTAGTCAAGTTAAGGTTTTGGTTCTGTCTTACTTGCTCAAATCTTTAATTGGGAACAATACTTAATGACCCTCATACTGAGGCTAGATTAATCTTGGGAGTCACTGGGATGAATGACATTGTTAGAAGAGCAATGTGCTGGTCTCAGAGTAATCTCTGAATATCATGTTTCAGAACTTGCTATTCTGCTTGTGTCTAATTTACTCTCTGCCTCTCCTAAATTCTCCCAAGAACCATTTTAATCTTCAGAGAGAGATTTCAGTTGGTAGCTTCAGGGTGATCCTATGTGAGGAGTATGGAATCTTGCTGGGTGGTCTAAGAACATCTTTTTCTGTTAGCCTAATGGAAAGGCTGCAATATACATTGCATATAAACAGTCTGCAGACCAATGTAAATGTTTGTGCAAAACATCTGCAATGGCCTTTCTACACATTCTCAGTCTGTGGCCATGAGGTGATTGGTGCCCTGATGTCCATCTCTGCAACTAATTTTCATTGCCCCAGGTTGGCAGAATACCGCAGAGGTAGCCTGTCCAGTTCCTAGGGCACGAATGGGGTGGAAGGAAAATAATAGTCTTGTTCTCTCGGTGCAGTTGGGTAATTAATGAAACTCTGTCTTGCACAGGAATCCCAGGCCAATGTCTTTATCTCTGTTTCACAGAGAGCAAACTGAGGCATGGGATAGTTGAGGAACTCATTCAAAGCACAAAGACGTGGCTCAAATCTGCTGAATCCCAACTGTGGTGCGTTCAGGTCCTGGTGAGGGGAAGGGAATGTGAGGCGACCCCCAGTGCAAGAATCAAACAGAAGGTTCTTGGGGTGTCCCTCTCCTGGCTCTTGGTTGCTCTCAAAACTATAGTTGAGCAGCACGTCCCCTCCATTCCTTTTCATACTCCAAACTGACATGGCCCCCACTGCTGTGCTCAAGTACCCCAGAGATCAAGGTACTGACCTATGGCTGGCATACCCCTGAAGGGGGTAATCTTAGGTGTAGAGCAGGCCTCAGTCACACATCTGGAGTATGCTCTGTGGGCCTGATGTAGACATATCCCAAGTGGACTTAGGAAATGGAAGCTACAGACTAACCTTTTATTCCATGTATCAACCCTCCTCCTCTCAAATGCCAAGTGATTTAGGTGAAGGCCTTTTTTGGAGAAGGGTTTTCCTGGTTCAGAATGTGGGAAAGGAAGACATTTCAATATCTTGTAGGTTGGTGGAATCCTACGTAGTCTGCAGTTCTGTGGTCTCTGGCACTGAGTTCCTCTTGGAATCTGCAATACATGGATGGATGATAAACACTTCCTGAATTTCTTCTAAGAATATCACTATTGTGAATAGAATATCACTATCACATGAGTGTCTTAAACCCAGGTGCTCAGCCTTCTGGTTGTGGTCCACATCTGGCCCCTGAAGCAACTAGATCCTGCTGCACAGGGGACCAGCAGCAATTCAGCCAGGCATGCCCCTTCCTTGCCTTGCACCATGCTACTTATCCCTTCCACAGGCCTCCCTGATCTCTTCCTCTCCCCTCCCCTGCTTACTCTTTCTCCCTTTTTCCCTCCTTTAGGCAGGAAGTGGAAACTAAAGGTCCTCTCTCCCTCCCCTCTAACATTGGGGCTAACTACAGACAGTCAAAAAGCTCAAGGCTGAGTTGATTCAGTCTTTGCAGGTTAGTCTAAGATGCACAGATTAAATTGAAACAGAAGTGAACAGCCATTTACAGAGCCCTGCTCTCTGGAGAAGACATTCAGGGCTCCAAAGCATGCTGGGATGCTGGGGGACTATGATTTATCCTGAACCAGGAAGGGGTCTGGAACAAAAGTTTTATAAACTGGTTTGATGCAAATCAATTCAGTCTGATACTACATTCAACCAGGTTTACCTGAAATCAATTTCAGCCATTTTGAAACTGGTTTATGTGCACTGAGCTTCTATTCTGTTACAGGTTTAAACCAGTTTCTGATCACTTAAACTGGTTTGTGTGTGACTTCTGGCCCTCTCCTGGCAGTCTCTCCCTCCCCCACCTTCCCCTATGAGCATAGAGTAGTAGCCTGTAGCACAGTTGGGTTGTAAGCTATGGCTAGGGACAGACATTCAAAAAGCCTGAGCCTGAGTTGATTCAGTCTGTGCAGGTTAGTCTGGCTAGGCTAAATCACTGTGTAACTACACAGATATCCCAGACATGCAGGCACATGCTTACAATGGCTCAGGCTAGAAGCTCAGGGGGTGCTAGAGCAGCCCTCCCTTCCCTTGCATAGTGCTGAACTGAGGGAGAGCAGGGGGCATGGCCAGGCCTGGGCAGGATGCTTTGATTAGGGAGGGGTTCCCCCCTTCTGAGGAGCAGGGAATTGATAACAGTGTTTATCAGCCTTAATTCAGTGTTTATCACCCATTTAAGAAAACAACAGAGGGACATTGCCAGCTATCTGTTGATTCTCCCTTTGTCCTGTCTGCCACAGCATGGACCGTAGCCAGCATGCGGTCTGGTAGCTAATGCTGAGAGGTGTTGTAGCAAACCCCCCCAGTTTTTTTCTTTCTTTTTTTTAAAATTTATTTTAAAACGCATTCGCCCCCCCCCCCTTCCCCAACCATTTCTGACTTTTTCTCTCCCTCTCTATTCCCTATAGATAAGTATAAGTGAGCTCAGACTTAGGATAAGCTTTAAACATTTTATTTTGGTAGCAAGTTTTTGGTTTTGGATATCCACTGTTTTATAGTGTATAATTATTAGGTTTGTATTGATTTTTACTGTTGTATATTGTATTATTATCATTTTTGTATTGATTTTTATTTTTTCAAATGGATATTGTATGGTTTAGGCCTGTGTTTGTAAGTGAACCAAAGTCATGTCAAGTTTCCATTTTATATGTCAAGCTCCATCTTCTGTCCTCTGCCTGGGCATCCCATGTTGCACCACTATGATTCATTGTACCCCTCCCATGTAAATTGGTTCCCCGATGAATGAGAATGATCGGGCATGATTGAAATGCACTGGTAGCAGGCCTCTACTGAATGGCCTCTAATGACTGGGCCATCACCTCGCATTGATTTATCCAGGAACCACGGACCTCACCCAGGAACAGAGATAAGATCAGCATTTGAAAGACAAAAGACCCTGCAGAACCAGCAACTCTCACCATTACAGACACCTGAAAGTGCACGTCCCTGCATGGAGCACACATGCTCAGTATGCCAGGGGCTGACCCTTGCCTAGGCATGCCTCCTGTCACTAGGGGCGCACATGGTCTGTTCCTCTAAAAAGGAGCAGTGAAGACAGCCAGTGGGACACCCTCTCCATCTGGACCAGCACCATGCCACACCACCTATCCACCCAGAGGCCCTGCTGGCAAACCCCCTCTGGACAACATCCACTGGACAATGACCCTTTTCCAGCCTGGATAGGTGGATATTACCTGGACACCACCTCCTACAATTTGGACTCTCTCTCTGTCTCTCTCTCCTCCTGGACTTCAATGGACTTCAGCCCCTGCACCAAGCCTCTCTAACCCCTGCTGCCAGTATGTGTGTGTGGGTTGGTGGGTGCAAGGGAAACAATAAGACATTGTGTCACCATCTCCCCTGTTGAATAAAACCACTGTCATTTGCAACCCTGAGTTGGGTCATGTTTTACTAAATCCCAGTCCCTTCTTTATCTTAAATTCCAGCCTAATTCTCCCTCTCAGCTCTAGCCCCCACCCCTCTCCACTAGTTTCCGGATCTCCTCTCAATTCCTACTGCCTCTTCCCTGTGACTTTCTGCTGCCTTTTTCTGCTTTCCCTCTGCTCCTACTGCTTTTCAGTCTCTCCTGCTGCTTTTCCTGTGATTTTCTGCTGTCCGTCTCTCTGTTTTCAGGCTTCCCCCCACACCTTCTGTAATCTTCCCCCTCACCCCCCTTGCAGCTTCCCAGCTCCTCGTGGCTGTCCTGCAGTTTTCTTCAGTGGCTGGAGCCTTTCTTCAGCACCTACTGCCACTCTCTGCAACTTCTCTAGCAGTCCCAGATCCATCCTCGGGCTCCCCATATCCAGAGCTGCTCTTTAACACCTAGATTTTCCCTTAGTCCCATTTTTCCTCTCCCCACCTACATTTTCAACTCCACTGTAGCTCTGGCTCCAGTCCCACCCTCTGTGCCAGCCTGCTCCCCTGTTCTGCAGGCTTTGGGCATTGTCTTTTAATCAGCTAAGATCAATTAACCTTAAGTTACCCCTGAGCCTCAGTTCTTCCCCCCAGGCCCCTATAGTCTACTGATTCTAATCCTGTTCCTGGTAACTTTAACCTTCAACACTTCTACTTGCTTACCTGAACCTTTCTCCAGGTATCCCAAGTACACCAAGCACAAAGATACATACACATCACAACACCCAACTTCGGAATTCACCTGTGTATATGTGTAGGTAGATGGTATGTGTGTAAATTAGTGAATACACATATATAGATATCATTGTGAGTGTGTGGTATATAAATTAGTAATCCATGTATGTGTATTGAATGTGCACGTGTTAGTAACTGGTAACTGATTCTGTCTAAATTTGGTGTGTGTAGTGTGTATGGGCTTACACTGGTGATAGGTGTGCATGAACCTAGGCTGGTTGTTTTGAACGTGTGTGTATCTGAGTTGCTAGTGTGTGTGTGTTTGTATGTACATGGCATTGTGTGCATGATACACGAATTAGTGATCTGTGTCTAACTTTTGGGGTGTATACTGTATGTGCTTGAATTGGTGATAGGTATGCATGTGCCTAGGCTGGTTTGAATGTATATGTGCCTGAGCTGGTAGTATGCATGTGTATGCACCTAACTGATTTGTGTGTTTGTATATGTGCAATTGTGTCACACCCTTCTGTCTAACAGCACAATACTGAGATCCTGAGAGCTGGCCTGACCCATCAGGGCAACAGCCTCTGTAAGGCAGAGGGGTTGGGA
This sequence comes from Crocodylus porosus, assembly GCF_001723895.1. Taxonomy (NCBI): domain Eukaryota; kingdom Metazoa; phylum Chordata; order Crocodylia; family Crocodylidae; genus Crocodylus; species Crocodylus porosus. The sequence goes on along the minus strand of NW_017728910.1, from coordinate 17,989,633 downwards.
CACCTGCAGTCTGTGCCAAGCTCCAGCCAGGGAGCAGAGGGAAGGGGCCAGCTCTGCTGTGGAGTAGAGAGCCCTGCCCAGCCCAGAGGGGATGCTGGGAGTGTCTGATTTAACTTAAACCAGCAAGGGGTCTGGGATGGATATTGCATAAACCAGTTTGCCCCAAATCAGTTAAGTCTGATACTACATTCAACCAGGTTTATCTCAAACCAGTTCTAGCCATTTTCAGACTGTTTTTTGTGCACTGAACATCTCTTCTGTTACAGGTTTAAACCAGTTTCTGACACTTAAATTGGTTTATGTGCAATGTCTGTCTCTAGCCTATAAAGCTGAGCACCACTTGACTTAAACCACTGTATTTTTCCTGTAGCTTTACTGCTGTGGTGTTGACCAGTGCTAGGGTATTTTTGAAGGGTTTAATATCTCTAAGGTTCATTAGAGATATTAAACTGAAATGCACACTTATGTTCATACATGCAGGTGCAATAATAGTATCTCAGGCTGGGTTTACTTTTGATTTCTGAGTGGGGCAGTGCAGGGGTGACCAAACTTCCTAATCCTTCTAGCTGCGAGCAAGAATCCCAAGACAACTGAGTGAAGACACGCTTCTGAGATGCGCAGGCCCAGAGTCAATGGTATGTGCTCAAAGCTGCACCTCAAATCATAATTTGTCATGAAATTGTATCATTCTTCAGGTGCTGCCTTCAAACTGCCCAGGGCTCACAAGCAGCTGTTTGACCGTTCCTAGTCTGGTGTCTAGGACACTGGCCTGGAATCCAGCTGAGTTTTATTGCAGTGCCCTGGGCAGCTATGTGACCTAGGAGATGTCTTCACCTCTGTGAGCCTTTCCAGTTGTCACATCAACTGATGATGCATAGGAGGTGCACGCAGGTGCATGTGCACCACCTGAGTGTGCTGATGCACCCCCTATGACAGTGTCAGTGGTGCCTGTGGGCAGTTATCATTCACCACGTCCCTTCCCCACCCCCAGCGGCATCTGTGGGCGGTCAGCGATTGATGGTCGGTGCTCACCACCCCCACTGCTGACAGCACTGGTGGCATCTGCAGAAGCTTCCTGCTTACCACCCCCATGCTCCCGCCATTGCCGTGCCTTCTCCCCCCACCTGGCTCTTGGGGTACGCGTCATTTATGGTCACATCTATTTTGATTTCAAGTTCTTCATGGCAGGGGCAGTCTGTGTGTTTGTACTGCGCCTCAGACATTAGGGTCCCAGCCCTTTCTAGGACCTCTAGGCACTGCTAAAAACAACAGCAACGTAATTCATAACACTAAGAGCTTTTGCACGCACATTTTCTATCCCTCGTTGAAGACACTGTGGGATGTGATGATGCTGTGACATGGACCAAGGTTCATTAGAGGTTAAGATAAAGCGACAGTATTCTGGGGAATGCCCCACAGATCATCAAACCAGGAATCTACCTGTACCACATTTTGGTTCTGGTTATCTTAGCTGACTAAAGTAAACCATCCCTAGCATAGTGCTTGGTGAATGTGACTATACTGCTTCTGGCTTGAGAATCAGTGGCTGCATCTCTCTGCAGATGTAGCAGGATGCTACCTGTTGGCACAGGAATAGTCAGGGAGAGATTGGTTCAAAATTAGAAAGCTTGACCATAAATTAACCAAAGTCCCTTACAGACTCTTTGGGTATACTGGGATATACATACAAAATTTGGTACTGGTCGGAAAAATTCAGGGCCGCTGGTGGCTTTAAAATAAAAGGAGACCTTTCAGCTCATTTTCTTTTTGTAGCTTGGCTTGAATCTGAACATCCAGAGACAAGATTTTATGCCTCGGGACTCCAGCGTGTTGACCCCACTTAATACTAGCAGTGTTTCAGAGCAGTGGTGCTCAACTTGTTGGCCCAGCAGGCCAGATGAGTGGCGGGGAGGGGTGGGGTACGCTGCGGGTCAGCACCTCAATCTGGCCTCACGAACCCCTGGGTTAAGCCCCTCATGCCACATAGATCTTGCTTTGTGGACTTGTGTCTTGCCTTACATTGCCCAGATCCTGGCTTGTGTCCCTCTGCCCTATGCACCTGGACCGGTTTCCTTGTCCTCCCCACGGGTCTAATCTAGCGCACGGGGCTGTGCTGCCCAGCGCATGGGGCTCCCCGCAGGTTCAGAGACTCGGTGGTGCGGGAGCACCAATTAACAATGCCGCGACTCCCCTGCTACCAATTTTTGGGGCCTGCTCCCTGACAGATCTGCTGCTCCACTTGTGATTCCCTGATCTGCCACATGCCACACACACAGGCTCCCCATGCCACTTGTGGCCCACATGCTGCAGTTTGGCCACCCCTGCACTAGAGCATCTGTTTTTTCCCATGGGAAGGACTGTGGGTACTAAGGATGAAATCCTGAGCTCGGAGACATCAATGGAGAATTCACTGGGGTGGGCGTTGCATCCCGGGTGCACTTTCCCCTGCGTGTGTCGTAGCTGTTTCCAGCTGGTGACTGAAGAGACTTGTTCTGCCATTTCCCCTGCAACACAGTTCAGACCTGCTGCGTCCAGCAGAACAGAAGGAAAATTGCTAGTCAAGATATCGCTAACATCTTTGACAGCAGAATGACCTTTCCGAGTAAGGTTAAAATATGGCTGTGCAAAGACAAGGAGGCACTGTTGAGGATCCTTATGAGCTAATCTAACTCCTAACCGCTCAGCAACCAGAGGGGCCCCTCTCATTTGTGTGGAATGGAGCAAGCATCCTCCTCTTTAATACTGCAGGCATTTGGTGAGGCCTGAGAGAGCCCATCTAGTGAACAGGCACGAGACTGGGACTCGAGAGAACAGCGTTCAATTCCTACCTCCTCCAAAAACTTCTTTGGTGACCCCAAGCGAGTCACTTAAGCTAACCCGAGTCCCACCTCTGAAATGGAGGTAAAACCTTCACCTCCTGCGCGCAGTAGAAGGATAAAGCTCACTCACATTTGCACATTCCTACAATGGTGAGTGCCCTACAAGTGCCGAGACAGGTGGTCTCAACAGGCAAAGCGCTAGCGGGACGCAGCAACCAAAGGCCTGATGATGTATGTCTCTGCCTTTAAGTACATAAGGGGGGTGCATCAGGATCTGGGAGAACGGCTGTTTACCAGGGCTACCCAAGGGATAACTAGGTGCAACGACCACAAACTGCTAGAAGGCCGATGCAGACATGATACAAGGAAAAATTTCTTTATAGTCCAAGTGTCCCAGGTCTGGAACGTACTTCCCCCAGAGGTGGTGTCAGCATCTACTCTGGACTCATTCAAAAGGCATTTGGTTGTTTATCTTGCTGGGATCATCTGATCCCTGCAGACTTCCTGCCTCTGGCAGGTGGGCTGGACATGACGATCTCATGAGGTCCCTTCTAGCCCCTAATGTCTAGTGTCTATGATCTGCAGTGACTAGAGAGGGGATGAACCCATCCAAAAATATGCTTTGAGCCTGCTGACTGAGCTTAAGCCACCCCATGGACTAGTTTCTTAGATTTCACCAGGGCTGTTCATAGGCGTGGTGGGGCCCACTGGAGGAGCAGCGATGGCATCTTGCTATAACCTCCCTCCACACTCATGGCAAAAGTGGCCTCCTGTTGGTCCAATATTCGGTTATCCTGCCTGACGAGTTAAAGGTAGCCAGATGTGATGTCGCACAGGTAAATGCATCACTCCCTTGTAATGCCACTGACTATAGCTTGGGTGGACTTATGACCTTTTGACACCTAAGCTTAACTGCATGTTTATAGTTTTGCAAAACCTAACCTTGCCTCGTTTAGAAAGACCCTGGGTAATGGCCAGTTGCTGAGAGGCATCAGACAAAGCAGAAAAAAAGTCATTGTTCTTCCTTAATCATCTGATAAAGCACCATGGCTGATTTGGTCTCCAAGGGGCATCCCCTTGCCTGCACTCCCCAGCAGCTTTCACTACTGCCAGCTCTCGGCCTTACTTCTTACACGGGCAGCAGGTGGTGCAGGAGACGGGTCCTGCAGGAGTAGCTATATAGGGAAGCCTCAGGAAAAACAGTGAGGCTGAGCGGGAGCATTAAGCATGTTCTGTTGCACTGTTCAGATGGTGCAGGAGGGGCAAATGATTGCTTGGCTGAAGGTTGAGTGCAAAGGCCTATATAGATGATCTCTTTTTTCTTCTCAGGAGAAGCTTGGTGATGGATAATGAGAAGAGGAGAGCTGGGTTCATACAGAGCTGGGTGCAGCTTTCCCTACCAACATTATCTTGATTTGGCAATGGCCACAAAGAGCAGTCTGGGTGTTTGTATGTCACCCATGCAGACAAGGTTCTTTGGGTAGATATGAGATCCTTTATTAGACCAAGTAAATAGTTGGAAAGATTGTTCTTTGCAAACTTTTGGCCACAAACACCCTTCCTTAGACATAAAAAGGGTCTGCTGGTGAACTGTGTACTCTCCTGGGCAGCATAGATACCAATATGTAAAATGCAGGTCTGTGAAAATGCAAATGCATGAGGATCTAGATCATGAGGCTCCTTAACAGTGCCTCCTCGTCTTTTTACAGCCATATTTTAACCTTACTTAGGAAGGTCGTTCAGCTGTCAAAGATTCATAGATTCATAGATGCTAGGGTCGGAAGGGACCTCAATGGATCATCGAGTCCGACCCCCTGCATAAGCAGGAAAGAGTGCTGGGCCTACATT
>NW_017728910.1:17969776-17984955 GCF_001723895.1 Crocodylus porosus | reverse complement strand
GCTGCCGATTCCTCTGCTGCTGCTGCTGCCGCCGCCGCCGCTGCCTCGGGTCAAAAGTTAGTTATGGGGCACACGTGCGTGCGGGACACACGTGTGCCTAACTCCTCTCCTTCCCGCTGCTGCTTCCCGAGATGTTCGTGTTATCTCGACTAGCAATTTTCTTCCTGTTCTGCTGGGATCTGCAGGCCCAAACTGTGTTCTAGGTCTAGATCCTCACTGCCATGCATTGGCATTTTCACAGACCTGCATTTTGCATAGTTGGTCTAATAAAAGATATCACATCTACCCAAAGAACCTTGCCTGCCTGTGTCCTTGGACCAACAGCCAACAACCCTACTTCACCTAGGATAGTCCTGCGTTCCTAAGAAACTCAGCTTTAGTTTTGCCAAATCTCAGCCAAGATGAGCAGGTTGGTGGAAGGTGCTACTCGTTGGGCTAGCCTGGTTAAGGCACATCAGTTTCTGCAGCCCATGGCTCACAGGGGCGTGATGTGGCTGGCATCACATCCAGCTCTAATTGCCAATGACCTATTTACAGCTGCATCACCAGGCGGGTGGCCATTGGCATAAATAGGGAATAAGCTGCACACTTGCACCTTGGGAGTTGTAGTGACACCTCTTAACTTTTCTGCCATCGTGTCCTTTCAGCTTCTAAGTAGAGAGTATTAAAATATTACTTAGTGACAGATAAAGTTGGCTTTGGCCTATGGGGGCGGGGTCCAAACAAAAATACCCAAGGATTCTCAAGGAAGTGTCACCCCACCAGAGATGCTTTGTTCATTCACACAAACTGACTCGCAACAAAACCACTGTGCTTGGGAGAAGTTAGCTTCTGATTTTAATTCTTAGTTTTTTGGTTTGTTTGGTTTTTTTTTTACCTAAGATGCTGTCATCTTGGGCAAATAACCAAACCCCATTGCATCTAGATTTACTCCTCTGCAGAAGGCGTGTAATAATGTTACACACCAGACACAGCAGTCCTGTAAAATGAAATGGTTGCAAAACCTTTTGGGCTAGAAAGAGCATTTTATTTACAGTCCCATCATTTTCCAATCTTTCCTCTTTTTAGCCTGTTTTTTCCTTGGTCTTCTTTCATTGCCCTGTGGACCCAAGTGTGCCTCTGTAGCCTGATGCTAGTATCCTAATACCTGGCTTGTTCTGCACCTCTGTGCATGCTCTACTGTCGTAACAGGTGAGTCGGAGGCTTTACCCTCCTGCAGGGCCCGTGTCTGCTAGCATCCCAGTCATCTCTCCCATTACTATTAACAGAGGGGGTTAATGTGCAATAAATTCATGGCCTTAGTGGAGATCTCCATCAGATGTATCAGGCAATCTGAAGCAATTTTCATATTTTTTTCTCCACTGTAGAAAAGCAAACCTGTGTTTTTTGCAGCTCCAGCCCCAGACTCTGCTGCATATTGCCCAGATCAGAGGCATAGATAGATTTTCAGAGGGAAAGGGCAGCTGTCTCCTGCTTGGGCACTCTCTGGGAGATGCCTTGCTACAGTGATGCTGCGTCCTGTAGACGGTGCATTTGGAAGCCCCCGAGCAAAAGGCAGCTTGGGGCAATTGTCCTCCTTGCTCTTCTGCATCAGTGTCCCTTGGTTTTGTTGGAATTTGGGGAGTAGGATTGCAGTTATGATGGGAAAGGGAATATAGGTGGGGCAGAGAGGAGACCAGTCGGCTCAGGATGCACTTCATCTGTGCATTCAAAAAGGAAAGCCTGCCTGAGATTACAGTTGGCTACAGAGCCAAAGCCTATCAAGTGTTTTCAGAGTTTAACTCAGCTGTTAAAGGAGCTTATCTTTCAAGAAGCAAGTGGAAGGGTCACTCACTACCTTGCACCGAGCGTATCTTACATCAGATCATTGGCCTTCTGAGCTTGAGCTTGAAAGGTGGGATCAGCTCCTAGTTCCTATAATTGGATTTGCAGGCATTTAGGCCTTCCACTTAGTGAGGAAATGCTAATCAAGGCTGCTTGCCAAGGTGTGGCTGGGGGAGAGAAATCCACTCCAATTTTTCCAGCATGTTTCTGCAGTGAAAGACAAAATCTTTGTAGTCTGCGGAGCCTGCAATATTGAAAATCCAAAGGCAATTGCACTTCAGGTCTTGGCTTGCTCTGCAATTTGGACAAACTGCCGGTAGGTGGCACTCATGGCTCATAAACCTGCCAGGAAAGCCCCATGCTTGCAGACTCTGCTACAATGGTACTTAACAAAATCTTGATTTTATAATACCAGGGCTTTATAACACACCTAATTATCTCTGTTAAATGGGTTGGGCCTATGAAAGACTTAATCAGTACAATGTGAAATATAGGTAAAATCACTGTATAATTTCCTAGTGACAATTTGCGCAATTTCTGTTTTAATATGGGGCTCGAGTATGCTGTTTTGGAGAAGTAGGTTATAGCTTATATTTATATTCATGATGAAGAATCAACAGCTGTATAAACTAGGTTTATGGAAATACAGTATCCCCCTAAATTATATGGCCTGAGAATACACTCTCAAAGTTTTGTATTCTCTAATATAATATTCAAAGGGTGACAAAGGGAATCGGCTTCTCTTCCTAGGAACTGGTAATGCTGCGCTGGTGGAAACCAACACTCAGTCTAGTCCCAACTCCGTGGAGGTCAAAGGCTTCCAGTAGGTTTGGGACTGGCCCCTCGCAAAGCTGTTCGGACTGAAATCCTTTCAGACTGTTAACGTCTGGCTGGATTTTGTGCTAGATTAAAGGCAGGGTGCTCGGAAGTAAGGGGGGGGAATGAAAACGGAAGAGGATTACGGGGTGCCGTTGTGGGATAGCTGTATCCTGCCACGATCTCAGCTCACAGCTCCTTCTCCTCACCTTACCCTCGCTTATTTTACGTTCCTCACTTCTAGCTCTCGAGCACCGCTCATCTCGGGAGATCGTCTCTGAAAGGTGAAATCAAACATGTAAATGTTTACTAGAAGGACCCAGTTTCATGTCATTTTAGACCAAATTGCTTTTCTATAGTAACTTTGCAATCGAGACTTGAAGTTAGACGGACTCTTAGGTAGGAGGTGAACAGAATTTTAAAAGCGCGGTCCTGATGGATTCCTGTTGTCATTGCTAAGGTTGTTTGAAGGTGCAGACGTCGTCTTCCGTACAAGCAGCTAACACTTATTTCTCACTTGTTAATACATTACTGCAATACATTTGCTGTGGAATTATATTTGCCTTCCTGCCAGTATTACTGTTGACTTGCAGGGTGGAATACAAAAAAGCCAGGAAAACCTTTTTATTGTATAGTTAAGAAGCTCTTAGGAAATTAGTATTCGCAAAGGGGATTCAGTTTGTGTCTCTCTGAATCCACTGAATGTCTGACTCACTCGAAAGCTTGGAAACATGGGGCATCCAGTCATTTGTGTTAAGCTGCATTTAATTTAGGGGAGGGGGAAAAGTTGGATTTCCAAACAGCGGCGAGGCATTGCTAAAATTAGTGGTTTTACCTCTGAGGAGCTTTCCAGACAGAAGCAACAATAGTTTCTATTTAATTAGATTAGTATTTAATTCATATGTGCTCAGTTGTGGTGGCAACAATGAAGGGGCGGTGAATTGATAGGGATATAATACTGAAAGCCCTCTTTAAATCCAAATCCAGGCCCCGGTTCTGCATGTGCTTAACTTTGTGAAGCTTTGTGAGTGGTCCCAGGGAAGCCAACGGGAAAGTTAAAGATGCATAAAGCTAAGCACAGCTCCTTGACTGACGGCCTTCATTTTTCCGCTGCCACCAGGAATTGAGCTGTGGGGCCCTTCAGAGCTTGAAGTCTGAACCTTGGCCGGTTTCCTAGCTGAGAACGGTAACATAGGGACACATTTATTTTAATCGCAAGCAGGTAACAGTGATAGGGGTGCGAGAGAAATATAACACGTTGCTACTGCTGGGTTGTGTTTCTAGGATCAGCGCCTTTGCTGAAGTGCCGAGCAGTCGGACGAGCTAGTTATTTGCTCCGTGTGTGCTTACACACTTTTTGGTCCCTGCCGAGGTAGGAAGGGGAACAACATTTCATTTATTTTAGTACTTTGTCATGTTCTGGCTTCATAACTGATACTTGGGTAGTGGTGCTGACAGCCATGCAGAAAAGCAGTGGCAGACCTGGGGCCCGAACCGGGGTCTCCTTTGTCCTAGTTGGGTGTCTGGGCCACATAATGCCATGCTGCCTCCCCTCCGGTACCCCTCTCAGAGCCCATTACAAACATTCGCTCATTAAGTCTTGTTATAGCCATGGGAAGTCGATAAGCAGGATCAGCCCCATTTAGAGAGGGGCAAAAGGGTGAGTTTTTCAAATTGAGAGTTCTCCAGCTAGCTGCCACTGGATTTCAAAAGGGAGCTGAGTACCCGGTTGAAAATCCTCCCCACACACGTTAGTGGCCGCTCTCAATAGCGGGGTCTGTAAGTCATGGGATACATTTCTCGGCTGGGCGTGTTGTTATGCAGCTGCCAGTCGTGGGGATTCTTCCCTCTGGCTCAGGCCAGGACTAGATGGACACATCCTCTTGTCTGGTGTGACAGTTCTTATAGTCCCATCTGAAAAACATGGAACTGAGGCCAAGAGGTTAAATGATCTGCTGAATGGTTCACAATGCGTCCACAGGAGAGCAAGAAGCCAAATCCTAACAGACCTCAGAGCAGGATTTAGGCACCTAATTCATTGCACGTTCTGAATTGGCAGTGCAATGCAGTCACTAGGTACTTAGTGACCTAGTTTAGGTGCCTTCATTTGGGCTCAAAACGATTCCAGGGGAGTTCCTGGGGTATTGAGGTTAGGCACCCTCTTTCTTGCTCTCCTTCCACCCCAAGCTCGCCCTTCTGGCTGCCCGATGGGCCGACTTCCAAAGCAGGAGGGAGTGAGGATGACCCAGCCTACAATGAAAAAGTTTGGTGGCTACAAAAGTCTCCTGAGAAGTCGGCTTGCATCCCTTTAGCTTGAGGATGATTAATAACCCAGGTTTTCTACTTCTCAGGCAAGTGTTTTGTATTCCTGGCACCACTCCCCATGTTCAAGAGCTAATGAGGCTGCTGCGCTTTCTGCCATCAGCCAAGCATTATGCTTCACTTAGGTGCATTTCTTGACAGAATGGGATCCCCTCCTTCAAGCCCCGCAAGCTTGCAGCACGCTGTCCCCAAGCTTGCAGCTCGGAGGAGGAAGAGGAATAAAGCGGTACCTTTTGCTGGCATTTTCTGGTAGCCAGCATAAGCACCTCCCTGTGAGTGACAATGGGATTTGGACCAGCCTCAAGAGGCACTAGGAAGCCGAGGCACCGAACCCTGTTAAGTAGGACTGTGTCCTTTGGGAAACGTGCCTCAAGCATAGGCGTTGCAATGCCTCAAGCGGAGCTGCCTTTGAGCTGGGTGAGGCTCTGGCTCTGCGTGCAGAACTCGTGCCTCGGGACTCTCCATCCCATCCTGTGACCACGAGGAGATCTTTCTACGACAGCAAGAGGGGATCTTCCCACTGTATTGCTGTGTTGGCTCAGAGGAGCGCAGCGTACGAGAGGTCCCGGGAGCGCAGCAACGACAACAAACGCACTGCTGAGCCGGCTCCGGTTTTTGGTGAGATTTTGAGCGTGACAAGGTCTGGATTTTTTTTTGGAGACAACTGTGCAATGGATGCTTCTTTGCAACAAAATCAAACTAAGGCACTTCCAGCCTTTTCTATCCCTTCCAGTTACGAGCGCTGAAGAAGAGCAGAGAAAATCACAGAAATGCTGAACAGACCAGCTGGTGGCAGAAATGAATCAAAATAGCCCCTCTTCCCCCTTTTTGGTTCAGCGTAAGAACTGCAAGCACAAACAGCACCGGAGACAGCTTGATGAGAGGCTACATGCAAGCTCGTAATCAAAGCATAGCAATTGCTGTCCTGGCTGAGGCTGTGGCTGATCTTCTGGGCAAACTGCTCGCTGCAGCGTACGTTTGTTTACATGTTAGGCTGGTGCTCTGCAATGCAAAATGCTGAAAAGAAAAAGAAAATAAATCTTTTACTAGACCATATTAAAGTGAGGACCCGGCTCTGTTTTCCAAAGCCTCAGAGAAAAGGCATCATGCCTCACTGCCTCTAAATTAGATCACAAATTTTCTGGCTGATGGCAGCATCTTAGCACTCACCCTGAAGGCAAAGATCTGAACAAATTGCATTTTAATACCTCTGGTTCGTTTATCCATGCTGAGATCGCAGGAGGAGCAGAGACCTGTGCATACATGGAAATCCAGTGGACTTGGGGACCCTAAAGGGAACATCATCAATGGGGGAAGTATAACAGTTCAAAGGAAATAAAAACCTTTGCTTGGTTTGCATGTTAGACAGTGTGCGGTACTTAATACATGTCACCAGTTTGGTGAAGTGTAAGACTCCAGGGAAAGAAAGGCCTATGATGGATCTGCGTGCTGCAATCTGGACTCACTCATGTAGTTTATTGCCTAGCCCTTTATTCAATCAAATTCTTCGTAAACATGGAAAGCACCGATGTTGACATATGCTATCTACTGCATCAGCAGATGCGCTTCTGCATCTCTTCTCTTGTCAAAAGCATTGTCATAGGGCCTGAGAAGCTGCAAAGCAATGTTGAGTGGCTTTGATGTCACCGCAAGGGGTCTAATTCTCTGCTTGATATGTGTGTGCAGCTCCCGTTTATGTACAGGCATCAAAAGGAGGTTCCAGACCCCTTAGGAAGTACAAGGTGACACTTGACAAGAGCAGAACAGATGCAAATGTGTTCCTATTCATAGCTCAGAGCTCCTCTTTTGTTTCTCTAATTGATCATTTGCTGAAAATACTAACATTTGTGCAATGAAAATAGTTTCTGAGCAGGAGGCAATGATGTGTGTGCCCAGAATGGGTCCCACAGGAGCAAAGTGCCTGGAACAATACTTGGGGATCAAAGGTGGGGCCAAGGATTCAGTGCCAGACTGCAGGGCAGGACCTCTGCAAATCTGTACAACTCGCAGAGTTTCTTTTGATTTAGTAAGAGTATGATGCTTCTGAGAGTAAAACGCCAGTCGAGGTGGTTACACCCAAACTAAGCACGGCCTTAGATGTGCTGAACAGCAAGCTTTGGTGGAGAACACGGGACACAAAACCCTTTGACCATGTCTACCACCTACTTCTACTGTGCTCCCTCCCCTTCTTACGTGACATGTGGAGCCCCACAAGACGATACCCCTTCCTCACTGGCCATCCCACGGATGTGCATTTATGCTCAGGCCTTGTCTTGATTAGGGAAAAATACCTCAACTTGAGATTCCTAAGGTAAGGTCAAATACTCGTGAGCTGAGGCAATTTGCATTTTTCTCTAAGAGTCACAGTAAATCTTAAGCTCCCCCTTGCTGTTGTCTCGGGTTGATAAACCATATGTCTTCTCCTTACTAGGATGCTGGCTACCTCAAGGGAGGAACATATCTATTCTCTAACAAAGAATGGCCTCCAGCATCCATGACTTCCTTTAGCTCTTCATTGGCAGCTTTGTGGGTGTTCCCTCAGCCGTTCCCATGGGCAACTTTGCCCTCACCTATCTATTAGTGAATCTTGAGAGCAGTATTGGGGAAGGGTTTGCTGGGGCTGATATTTGTTTCCAGTTCCAGTTCTATGCCTCACTTCACCTGTGCTGGAGGAAGACGGGGATGTAGCGGTTGTTTCTTATGTTCTAAGGCCAAAAGCGATGAGTAGATCACATCTGCCATCTAGTTAGATAGCCAAATGCCAAGAGAGTCCTTGAAGAAATACAGAACTCTAAAACTCATGGTTCAGCAGTGATACCTTTTATTAGACCAACTAGAAAATAGCAACAAAAAAAAATATTTTTCTTTGCAAGCTTTCAGGTGCACACACCCTTCTTCAGGCTGCAGGGAAATGAAAGATGGTAAAAGGCCCTTTAGGAAGAAAATAAACTTCCTTTTACATAAAGCAGGCTGAAGGTAGATGTATGTTCCTCTGGGTCCATGAGGGTCCTTTTGTATGAATTTTTTTTATGTGCAGATAAGACAGTTTCTCTTCCCTGGTGGTCAGATGGCAGAAAAGCAGGGAGGTGTCAGCCTGAAGAAGGGCGCATGTGGCTGAAAGCTTGCAAAAAAAAGATTTTGTTTGTTGCTATTTTCTAATTGGTCTAATAAAAGGTATCGTCTCTGAACCGAGAGTTTGAGAGTTTTGTACTTCTTGTCTCAGACCATCACAGCTATAAAACAGATCCCTGAATGATGGTCCTTGTAGATGGGGAAGAAGTGCAGGTGTCTTTGCTTATCTGATACTTTTAGACGACATGGAAGCATGTATGTGTGTTCAACAAATTAACCTGATCTCATCTGTTCTGGGAAGCTAAGCAGTTGTGGTCCTGGCTTAGCGGCTGGACGGGAGACCGTCATGGAGTTTCAGGAACCTATGAAACAAGCAAAGAATTTGTAATTAAACATGTGGTAGATGGGGGGCAAGGTCTTGTTTATTCCCCTTACTGGAACTGAGGGAGGGGGCTGAGAGAGAGAACTTAATCAGCAAAAGTTTGTGTCACTACCCCGTAAGGCACAAAGCAATTATGCAGCACCTTAAATGAGAACGCTACTGCTTTTTTGAATGTCCCAGTATAATCTCAAAAGCTGTAGTCTGCCTTTTCCTATTTACTTTATGTGGAAAAGCAAAAGATTTTTCACATCTGAGCTTCAAAGGTTAAAACTAGTGAAGTCAGCAGTAAAATATGTGAATTTAACCTTTGGCTGTTACTATGTAAACCACTTGGTTTCACAATGTTTGCACTGGAATGACTGAAGGCTTATATTTTTCCACTTGTCGCAATCATATAAGCTGGGGGGAGAAAAAAAGAGGATTGCAAATGTGGCCTTTCACTTCCATCTGTGGGGTCAGGCACTGGGTAAGAAATGTTTTCATGACAATCTAAATACAAATAACTTGAACTTTTCCACGGTCTTTTCGTAGACTCTGGAAAATCCCCCAGCCGTGTCCTAGGAGCTGGGGGAGAGAGGCTTCTCGCAGTGATGAAGAAGTACCTGGAGTTTTCCGTTGCTTTCATGCAACCAGTTCTGGCAGAAGGGTTTGCTCTTTGGTGGGCAGCCCCCACATCGCCCTGCACAACAACTTGGGGAAATACCAATAAAGAGAATGCCACAGAGGGACCCCTGCCCCACCATCCCCATGAGCTTCCTTCAGTGTGAGAGAGTAGTCAGGCCTTGGAAAACCAGAGGCAAAGGTTTAGTTCAGTAAGGTCATGTCTAAGCTGCAAACTTACTGTGTCTGGCAACAACACCCTCAGATACACCGCGCTTCTCTGCAGGCGCGGCCCTGCTCCGGAAGCAGCGCTGCACTGTCACGGCATGCTTAGCAACCTGTCCTTCTGGTGAGGGGGTCAGGCACACATCACAGCGGGGCACGTTTGGGGGCACTCTGCCAAACGTGGTCGATTTGTAGTCTAGACACGGCTTGAATATCATTGCTTGTGAAAAAACACACTTTTTAAGTCCATTACCACTTATGAGTAGGGGCTTTTCTAATTCACGGCAGCTACCTCCAGATTTCACAGTCCTGGCCCAGTGCCAGGCACCGATTTTGTGGCCGTGTAGTACCCTGCCCAGCTCTGATTGGTCAAGGGGCCCTGGAGGTCCTTCCCCTCCCTGGAGACGGACAGAAGGCCATCTGTTAATCACCGGGGAGGGGCAGGACTTCTGGGGCCAGGTGGCCATCTGTCAATCTCTGGGGAAGGCTGGGACATCTGGGGCCCCATGGCCAATCAGAGGCATGGGCGGGGCCTGCCATACCCTGCCATAAAAATCTCCCTTGTGTCTCCCCTCCTCTGTCTCCTCCCATGCTTGAGGATGCTAAGGCTTTGTGCCCTTTTCTATTTTTCCAGTGCCCCCTCCCCCCATTTCCTTTGTACAAGGCTCTCCCCAAACATGATTTGCCCTGAGCCCCATCTGAATTGGGTTTTTGTGATTGCTCCAAAGAGAGCCAGATCTTATACGCCCACCCACAACTCCCCCTTAGTCTTGGATAGGAGTCTCAGGGTGCATTGACAAGTGCCATTAGGGGACAGCAATAAACTGTGGAGTTTATTGCTCTGCAGTTTACTTCCCCCAGGAAGCTCCCAGGTGCACATCTGCATGTGTGCCTGGATCACAGCAGGTCCTGCTGGAACGAGGCCTGGGTGGTCCCCCTACTAGCCCGCGGCTGCTCCAGCTGGGCTCATTGCGCTGCAGAGCAGCTGGTTAGGGCACAAGGGAGCACCAGTGTGGGGCTAGCTGGCAGGCAGCTCCAGCATTGAGGCACCCTTGTGCCCTAGCCAGCCAGTCAGCATCTACACGGGCATTGCTGTGCCTGAAAAAACCCCATAGCAGGGTAGTACTTGTAAATACTTCTTTCTCTTACAAGTACTACCCTGCTGAGCAATTTATTTGTTTTGTGTGCCCTAATAGGGGTGCACGTATAGCTGCTGAGGTATTACTGCACAGTTAATTAGTCGACTGTGCAGTAAATGTTTTGAGTAGATGCGCCCTCGGTGCTTCTGTATTGGGACAGGCCGTTAATCACATAGGGAACGGAGGCACACAGGCATGATATTTCCTTTCTCTTGCCCACCGTCTTTTGTATTGTTGCTATTTTTCTATGTAGATATATAGCACAATATAGACATGATCTCAGCTAGGCACCGTAGGTATTGCTGTTAATGCAAAATATATATTAATGAGGCAAGGATTTTGTGGGGAGGGAGCGGTGATATGTTTTACTGGACCAACTGCATGCTTGGAACAGTTAGACAGCTTTCCAGTGCAAGATATATTTTGGGTGACCTGATGGGAGGATCTTGCATTCCAAAGCTTGTGTAACTTTCTTCCAACTACGCAATTAATCCAATAAAAGCTATCGCCCATCCCAAATTTGTTGCCGCTCATATAATTCCTGGACCATTGTGGCTACAACATCACCCTGATGCTACCAATAAATATTAATATAATTGGCATTGACAGCTCTCATAACAGAACCAAAACTGGTCGTTAGCTTTCGTGGTTAGTTCTCTGTAGCTAACAGACATCTGCAACTTCTAGTGTTTTCACTGAGCTTGCTATTTTGCTCATCAGCTTTCCTTGAAAAAGTAAAATTTTAGCTCACTTGATTCCAAAGAAAAGTTCAAAATCTGAGATGTGGGACCTAGAACATCAAAAACCTGAAGCCCGCCCCCTCCCCCCCCGTCACCACAGCTGATTTCTTTATTTGCTATAAATAAATAGCTTTAAAGTCAAACTCATGCTTTTTATGGAATGGAATTGTGATTTTTGGTGCTTTGAGGTTAGCGATCGGGGTGGTGCCAACCTCTTACTGGTGTGGGGGCTGGGCTGGGGCTGGTCTCAGCTGGGTGGGAGGCTCCACCCCTCCCAGTGCCACTGCCACAACCCGCCCGCCTCTGCTCCCACCTGCTCTGCACCCAGCTCCCCCACCAGGAAAAGGCTGGCACGTCCCAAGCCTCACCTGCGTATGGCGGGTGGGCAGCAGGGGCAGCGCTCGGAAGGGGCGGCTACGGGAGGGACTAAGGAGAACTTTGGCATGGCGATACCTCCCCCAAGCTTCTCCTAGCACCACCCCTGTTAGTGATACTGGGTGGCTAACAAAGGTATAAATAGCTAGATACAATTTTGCAATGATTAAGGTAGAAAATGGAAACAATGGCAACCAAAATTAAGGTCCACACTTCCTAAGACGGAGAACATGCTAAACAGAAAAGTTACATCTCTACATTACCACCCAGGGCTTCCCTTTCACAGCTGAAGCAGGGATTTTTGCAAGGTTTTTGTCTTCTCTTCTATTTACATTCTCTGCTTGCCTAATTATACAAAGTACCCATCAGTTTACAATGCTAGATACATATTATACAGTTTCTTATGAAGTGTATTTGTTATGCAAATTGCTGTATTTCATTATGTTGGCTGTTTATACTTATTATCGTAGGAAAGAAAGGTCCTTGGGTCTCTTTACCAAATTTAAATCCCTAAAAAGGCTGGTTTTTGGTGGGTGTGAAAACACAGTATGTAGATGTGTCCAAGATAAAAATGGAATAGCTGATAGAGAATTCTTACATCTAATGCTCTATTTGGAATTGATTTATCACCATGTAAATCTGATTGTTGTGTTAATTGGGCAGAAAATGGATATGATGTGACATGACCAGTATCATTTTGCCTGCATAATTTGGAGCTTGATAGAAAAATTGTTGGTGAGCGATAAAGAAAAGGACCTGCAATTGGAAGGGAATGGAGAAAATGGGAAAATACGTATGTAAGTGCAATTATTCTTGTTGCCACTGTCAATTGGACGTGTAATGGAGATTTTCCCAATTTAATTGTGTTTTTTATAAAATCTATATCTAGATAATAATCACCCCAGTGTATCCCAATGGTGGGGCTTTTGTGGCGGGGCATCTTCCAAAATATATTCTTATGGGTGTCTTCTTCAATGCCTGAGACCAAAATATCCTTTTTAGACCCCCTTAACAACACTTGGGCCCTTTTATCCAGGGTCCACAGAAGAGGAAGTCAGCTGCTGTAGATTCATTAAAAAAAAAAAGGTGGGGGGGGGGGGGTTAGACACATAGGGCCAGAGTCTTACAGATATTCAGGTGTCTAAAGAAAGCCAACAGGCACTTAAGGCTCTCATTTTTTATTGGGGGGGATTAGATATCTAAGCATCTAATCCCACTAGAAGTCTTGCCACATATATAGACACCTACACAGTTTTAAAATCTGACCCTTAATCCTTCTGTGCTAAAATTCCCCCATTTATAAAATTTTCTTAGACATAAGTAATATATAATCCTACATAACTCATGCACATGCATAATGTTAATCACTTAAATAATTGGATTGTGAGCAGGTACTGTCTTTTTGTTAAGTGTGTGTACGGTAAAATGTATGCCAACTCCTCAATACAAAATAAATAATTAGTAACAATAAATCCCTTGAGGGCCCAGATTCTTTTACCATTTACACAGCTGTAGCTAATAGCAAAATTTGCCTGGGGCTCTCCCATTGGTCTTAGCTCTGTGTTTAAATTTACTGCTCTAGGAAAGTTTTGTTATGCAGCATGGCTGCCTTGTACAACAGTAAGGATGGCAGTAACATTTGACATGTAGCAGCATTTGTTGTTAGAAAGAATGGAAGAGTGGGGCTCTCTTTCTTTAAGCAGTATATGTTGAAATGAAGAAATACAACTGAATTGGGATTGCAAATTTAACAGTGTCTTGTTGGAGTTTATTATTAGTGTTGATTAGTTTTGTGGTTTCAGTTTTTCAAGTGTGTCACTGAGTGATAAGAAACGTGCACAGATGTGATTTGATTAGGGCCAATATGCAAGTCCGAGGGGAGGAGGAGCGTGCTAAGAGGGGAAGATGGAGGTCGGTTTTTGCTTGGTATTATCTAATCACCAAATAATTTCTTTGGTATCATTTTACAGACAGCCAATATGAGTTGCATAATTTAAAGCAGTTGTCTTCCTCCAGGGGTTGTTTTCAATTACGTGATGATATTTTTCCAGCTGATTTACACATTTTTAGTTAAGAACAGGAGTGGACTGTATTGCTTGGATTGGGAAGCAGTGCTTCCTCTCACTGAAACACCTGGTTTGCAATTATCAATATGAGATATTGGGTCGTTAAAGGAGGCCAACCTATTTTGGAAAAAAAAACATGTAATTTTTCACTTTTGGACTAATCTCTAATTGATCCATATTGAGTTGAATTCTGCCATAACTGAATGTTGAGGTGGTAAAGATTTTAAGTAAAAAAATGCCACCTGTTTTTGAGACCCAGTTCTATAAATGCTAGTATGTAAATGTGATCTCAGAGGGTTCATTAGAGATACTTAGATGAATGAATTTACTTATGTGCATAAGTATTTCCAGGTTTGGAGCTTTGATTTCCAGCTGTAAGTCAAATATCAAAAGGCTTTGCAAGATAACCTGGTTTTTATTTCATTTATTTCATTATTTTGTAGGCTCAGCTTGTTTGGGTGGGGTGTGGGATGGACTTCTGAACTTTGGGATGCTTCTCCAGACTGGAATATGGAAATGTTTGAGGTTTGTACTTTCATAAATGCATCTACAGTTATTCCACTGGCTGGAGACAGAAAAGGAACTGTGTAAACAGTATAGTATTTCCCCTAACTGATAAAAAAAATAAAATAAAATAAAATAAAATAAAATTATAAAAGGATATACGAAAACTGGGAGAAAAGGCAAATAGAATTGGTCCCTAGAGATGGGTAGGCTGATGATCAGAATTCTGCTTTAAATGGGTAACATTAATGACCACAGTTTATTCTGTAGCTATACATCTGATACTCCCAGCTTCATTTTTCAAGACATTAAAGTAGGGAGAAATTCAGTGAACTATCAACTTCAGACTTTCATGCTGCAAAATTAATTGACCAGCTAATTGGTAAGTGACTCACAAGTGATTGGTTCCCCTCTCTGTGACCAGAAATGAAGGGGTAGCCAGACGTAAGACTAGAATTTCAATCAAAGGCTCTTAGGCATATATAGCAATACATTTTACCTTGTTCCAGCATAGACTGAACAGCAAAGTAATGAGCTGAGCTGTGGTCCTGGATGATCACAAGTGGCAGCTCTGGCATGGCTAGTAGAAATCAACACGTAGGGGACCTTTTCCCCAGAAGATCTCTGCTTTCCTCCGAGAGAGCAACCAGCTTGCTTTGAATCTGGTAAACGTGGGAGAGTTGCACTCTCTGCTAAGTTGGCCTGTGTTGAAGGGGGTTGTATTGGTTCAGCGTGAGAAGGCAAAACAAAGATGCCTTGATAAAACTGGTTTCTTTTTTCATAGTCCATTTTTTTAAAGAAAGGTTCCCTCAGCTAAAATAGGGGCTTGATTATGCTTTCATAAGGTGCCATAGAGTGGGCCAATAGTTTTTCAACCAAACATTTTCCACTGGAAACATGTTGATTCACTCTTAAGGCAAACTGCCTTCAGCCACCTCATTGTAAACCTCAGGGCTAGGGAGAGAGATTACACATAGACGAGTTTCATAGATTTCATAGACATCAGGGCTGGAAGGGACCTCGGGAGATCATCGAGTCCAGCCCCCCGCCCAAAGGGCAGGAAGTCAGCTGGGGTCATAGGATCCCAGCAAGATAAGCATCCAATTTGCTCTTG
>NW_017728910.1:17964340-17968956 GCF_001723895.1 Crocodylus porosus | reverse complement strand
ATATATGACATCAATCTCTTCTCCCTTGTCCGGGTGATAGGTCACCTGGTCATAGAAGGAAATGAGATTGGTCAAACAAGACCTACCTGCAACAAACCCGTGCTGGCTGTCCCTTAGAACGTTAGCCTGGGGCAGTCCATCAAGGATCAAAAACCAAGTTTAAGTGATCAAAAGCCAGTTTAAACCTGCAGCAGAACAGAAGTTTAGTGCACTTCAACCACTTACAAAATGGCTGAAACCAGTTTAAGATAAACCTGGTTGAATGCAGTATCAGACTTAACTGATTTAGGTCAAACCAGTTTATAGAACTTCTGTCCCAGAGCCCTTCCTGGTTCAAGTTAACTCACAGTCCCCAGCGTCCTAGGGTGCGTCGCAGCCCTGGGCTGTGCTTTTTGCTCCAGCAGAGCACGGTTGGCCCCACCCCCCTGCTTCCTTGCTGGAGCACGATCACTGGTTGAGAAGGGGGTGGGGATGGGAAACCTGGCTTTAAACCCCAGCCAGGTCTGCCTGGCGGGGGTGGAGCAGCCTCTGGTCTTTTTCCCTAATCCCCACTCAAGTGGAGGGGTGGGGGCATGGCCAGATGCCAGCCTGGCCAGCAGGCTGAAGCAGAGGGGAGGGAGAAGGGTTTAAACCCCCTCCCCTGCTTTCAAGGGACCCCAGCCAGGGTCTGCCTGGTAGGGAGAAGCAGCCTCTGCCTGGCTTCTTCCCTTCTTCCCACTTGAGCAGAGGGAGGTTGGGGGTGGAGGGGGGGCTTAAAACTCTCCACTCCAGCAGGAGAAAAGCCAGGCAGGCACCCGTGCTAGGCAGACCTGGCTGGGGTCTCTCGAGGATGGGGGGGGGCATTTAAACCCCTCTCTTGCTCCTGTGCCTCAGTGTGCCTCAGTCTGGCATCTCACGAGGCCCCCCCCACCCATCCACTTGAGCAGGGAGCAGAGGAAAAGATTGAATTGATTCAGCCTCTGGCTTTTAGACTGTCTGTGCTTAGCCTGGGGGATCAGGGGAGTAAACTGATTTAAAACAAAGGACCAGGAGACCCGGGTCCAAGTGGCTGCTTTGCCTGAGTCAGAACCAGGGCTTGGATCTGGGTGTCCCACATCCGAAGTGAGGGCCCTAAACAGGGGGCTGTTGGCTAGTTCCTCCTGGCACAAGCTCTACCTCCTTCCTCTGTTTTGGGAAAGCATCGACGAAGGTCTAGTTTTCATTCTGATGCGGGCCCCGAACAAATTAAAACCTTGGAAGAAAAAAAAAAAAGTTTTCCTTTCAGGACACGCTCCTGGTGTTTTAAACTGGTTTATTTTGGCCAACTAGATTGGTTGTCTCCTTTTGTTCAAGCCCTGCCATCTTCCCTCATTCTCCCTTCTCCGTTACTTTTACAGACCCTACTCCAATGGGCCTTGTGTCTTTGGCTAGAGAGAAGAGAAGAGCTACCAACGCCATTCACCAGTGTAGAGGAGGCTGCAATGGCAAGTGGGTGAGAAACTCAGCTACGAGGCTGGAGATTTTGGCCTCCCCATCCCTGTCCCTGTCTCTGACACTGACTTCCCCTCTGACCTTGGGTCTCTGCTTTGTATTTTTTTCCTTGTGCTCACCTGGTCTTGCCTGTTTAGACTCCAAGCTGTTTGGGGCAGGTGCTGTCTTTTAAAATGCATGCGTAGAGTGCCTAATGCTGTGGAGCCTGAATCTCAGTCGGATGTTACCCTGTTACAAAGAATAGTAAAAAGAAGGAGTCGGAGAGACCAGTAAAGAAGCAGGACAAATACCAGCTGGTATCTGCTGCATTTCTATGCCATGTGTAACTGAGGTCATGACTCCTTACCCCCAGGTGTTTGGAATAGCTAATCGGGTGCCTCTGCACAAGGCTACCCCTCTACTACAAAACGGTGCGTCCTAGCAGAAGACCGGGCTTTGCTAGCTTCTCTTGGGTTTCGACGTGCAGGGGGATGCTTGCTTTTTGTTTCCCTAGGCTGCTGGGGCAGGAGCACAGAAGTAAGCCAGCACGCCAGTATAGTCCCGCTGCCTGTAGCTCCCTTTTAGGTCTCATTGTAGGTCTTGGGGAGGCAGCCGGGTAAAATGGAAATTGCCCACAGAATTAACCAGTTGGCATGGGAGGGGCGTGTGTGTGTCCGCATGTGTTCGACATCAGGCTGCTTTATTGCAGGGAGGGTGCCTAACGCTAAGGCTGAGGGAGAAAAACAAGCTCAATATGTGAAACCCTGTCATGGCCAAACTTTCAAAAGCTTTCATTTCGGAGGAAGAGCTTCCCACAAGGCCTGTAACTCTGAAAATAAATGTCCTTACTGGAACTCCATGGAAATCAATGTCCTTACAGCACTTTTTAACATTTTCTTCCTTGCGTTCTTCTAAAAGAGAAAGTTCGCTCGCTCTCTAGCTGACTAACCAGACACAGTTACTAATGGCAATCAAAATATGCATGGGCGTGATAATCTACAGTTCTTTGTTGCTGCAGATGAAAAAAAAATACAGAATGTGCTCACTGCCAAATTCAAACTTTGAGAGTTTGGAAATGTGTAGCTTTGCCAACCCTGAGTGCTGAAAAGCTGAGAGAGAATTAAAAAACCTGGAGTTTGAAAGTAAATTGGGTTTTTTTTCTTCCTCTCTCCCCTGGAGGGGTCATGTTTTCAATGTTCTCTTTACAACTGAAAGGCTGGAAACTTTTTACTATAATGATAGCTGAAATTCTCATGTCATCGCATGTCCCCCAGAACTTGGGTTTTAAGACGGGTAATCAGCCTCAGATTTTACCCAAGAAGTGCAGGGAATTGAGTGGGAACAGGAGGAAATGCCTGGTAGTTTTATCAGCTGAGAGAGGTAGCTTAGTTAGTTGTGTTCGGCCGAAGTCAGGCAGGATGTAGGGTAGACCTGCACCTTATGAACTAAATAAGATTGAGGGAGCACAAACTTTCATGAACTCCAATTCACGTCCTCAGAGGCTGTGAAAGGACAATATAGATCCTGCTTAAAGTGCAGTGAGTGATTTGAATACAAAAGGTGGGAAAAGAGGAGGGTGTGTGGCAGGGGGACAGTGCTGGGAGAGGGATCGAAGCAAAGCACCCGTAGGACCAAAGAGGTCACAAAAGCTAATCCAGGTAATGGGATAAGAATCTGTGGTCCCTGTGGGACAATAGTGGAAATGCTTTCCTGAAAGAAAAGTCATTGTTCAGATGAACCATGCCCTTTTTGCATTTGCGAACGGCTCCTACCTTCGAGGCCAGAGGACATTCAAACAAAGTGGGGAGAGAGAGAGATTGCTTGGTCTTGCAGCTGTTTGGGAGGACACGAAATGGCAGTAGGTTTTCTCTCTCTCTGTGCCCTGTGTTTAGCATGTGTGTGGGGTGGGGGATCGCAGTCCCCATCCGAGCTGTAAAGCAGGCACTAATGGGCCACATCCCCAGCTGGTATAAACATGCTTTTGGCTTCAACAGGACTGGTGAGGGTGATGGGCTGTGCCTGTTATGCCAGTCAGGTATTAGCTGGCTTTTAAAAGAAACTTCATAAGGAAGTGGTTCTAGCAAAGCAGGCTGCTTCTCCCGGCATTCAAGGTCGCATCCATTAGCGTGATCTTAGTACTGACTTTTCTCTCAAATGAGAGCGCAGTGTCTTCTACCTTATGCTTTCCCTTCTCTCTGTTTTTTTGTGCTGGCATCAATAAGGAACTACAGTCATTCCACAAATGTTCCAGATGTTTTGCAAACCTTGATCTTGAGCCTATTTCTCAAGTTCAGCTTTACTAGTTACACAGTCGAACAGAGAAATCTGCAGGTTGTCATCATTACGTCCTTCCTTGTAAAGTACTTTGCACTGTAGCAACCATTTGGCCGAGGCACTAGGGATACTTTTGTGAGAATATGCCATCAGATCAACCCTTTTAATACCCATAAAAAGACAGGATGTCAATTTAAAGCCTCATCTGTCTCATTCATCTTAAGTCTGGTGATTTATGAAGTACTGTAAATTGCAATCATATCAGTTTCTAACACTCTGGCAGCTATTTAAATAGCAAAACTTTCTTCCAAAAACATGATCTATGGAAGACATAAGTTTCAAAGAGGGAGTTTGCTTTAATAGGAAAAGACTATTAGCATTCATTTACTGACAAGAGCAAGCTTGCGTCCTTTACGAGAAATAATGCTTCCATTGCTATTTTGCATTCAGTGTTCATCAATAGATAGCTTTTTCTTTTACTTGTGAAGTGGGGGGAATTTGGGGCAAGACTACATCTGTGGAGGCTGGGAAAGGTCAGATTTAAAGTGATACTATCTCCGTGGCTAAGGACAGAAGTTATACACAAACTGGTTTAAGTGATCAGAAACTGGTTTAAATCTGTAGCGGAACAGAAATTCAGTGCGCATAAAGCAGTTTCCAAATGGCTCAAACTGTTCTAAGATAAACCTGGTTGAATGTAGTATCAGACTGAACTGATTTAGGTCAAACTGGTTTATGAAACTTCTGTCCCAGACAGAACCAGGAAGGGTCCTGGTTCAAGTTAAATCAGAGGGGGGTCACAAGAAATAATGGCCATAAGCTAGCAGAGAGCAGATTTAGACTGGACATTAGGAGGAACTTCTTCACAGTTAGGGTGGCCAAGGTCTGGAATG
>NW_017728910.1:17950081-17964240 GCF_001723895.1 Crocodylus porosus | reverse complement strand
TGCTGGGAGAGGGATCGAAGCAAAGCACCCGTAGGACCAAAGAGGTCACAAAAGCTAATCCAGGTAATGGGATAAGAATCTGTGGTCCCTGTGGGACAATAGTGGAAATGCTTTCCTGAAAGAAAAGTCATTGTTCAGATGAACCATGCCCTTTTTGCATTTGCGAACGGCTCCTACCTTCGAGGCCAGAGGACATTCAAACAAAGTGGGGAGAGAGAGAGATTGCTTGGTCTTGCAGCTGTTTGGGAGGACACGAAATGGCAGTAGGTTTTCTCTCTCTCTGTGCCCTGTGTTTAGCATGTGTGTGGGGTGGGGGATCGCAGTCCCCATCCGAGCTGTAAAGCAGGCACTAATGGGCCACATCCCCAGCTGGTATAAACATGCTTTTGGCTTCAACAGGACTGGTGAGGGTGATGGGCTGTGCCTGTTATGCCAGTCAGGTATTAGCTGGCTTTTAAAAGAAACTTCATAAGGAAGTGGTTCTAGCAAAGCAGGCTGCTTCTCCCGGCATTCAAGGTCGCATCCATTAGCGTGATCTTAGTACTGACTTTTCTCTCAAATGAGAGCGCAGTGTCTTCTACCTTATGCTTTCCCTTCTCTCTGTTTTTTTGTGCTGGCATCAATAAGGAACTACAGTCATTCCACAAATGTTCCAGATGTTTTGCAAACCTTGATCTTGAGCCTATTTCTCAAGTTCAGCTTTACTAGTTACACAGTCGAACAGAGAAATCTGCAGGTTGTCATCATTACGTCCTTCCTTGTAAAGTACTTTGCACTGTAGCAACCATTTGGCCGAGGCACTAGGGATACTTTTGTGAGAATATGCCATCAGATCAACCCTTTTAATACCCATAAAAAGACAGGATGTCAATTTAAAGCCTCATCTGTCTCATTCATCTTAAGTCTGGTGATTTATGAAGTACTGTAAATTGCAATCATATCAGTTTCTAACACTCTGGCAGCTATTTAAATAGCAAAACTTTCTTCCAAAAACATGATCTATGGAAGACATAAGTTTCAAAGAGGGAGTTTGCTTTAATAGGAAAAGACTATTAGCATTCATTTACTGACAAGAGCAAGCTTGCGTCCTTTACGAGAAATAATGCTTCCATTGCTATTTTGCATTCAGTGTTCATCAATAGATAGCTTTTTCTTTTACTTGTGAAGTGGGGGGAATTTGGGGCAAGACTACATCTGTGGAGGCTGGGAAAGGTCAGATTTAAAGTGATACTATCTCCGTGGCTAAGGACAGAAGTTATACACAAACTGGTTTAAGTGATCAGAAACTGGTTTAAATCTGTAGCGGAACAGAAATTCAGTGCGCATAAAGCAGTTTCCAAATGGCTCAAACTGTTCTAAGATAAACCTGGTTGAATGTAGTATCAGACTGAACTGATTTAGGTCAAACTGGTTTATGAAACTTCTGTCCCAGACAGAACCAGGAAGGGTCCTGGTTCAAGTTAAAGCAGAGGGGGGTCACAAGAAATAATGGCCATAAGCTAGCAGAGAGCAGATTTAGACTGGACATTAGGAGGAACTTCTTCACAGTTAGGGTGGCCAAGGTCTGGAATGCGCTCCCGAGGGAGGTGGTGCTCTCCCCTACCCTGGGGGTCTTCAAGAGGAGGTTGGATGGGCATCTGGCTGGGGTCATCTGAACCCAGCACTCTTTCCTGCCTATGCAGAGGGTTGGACTCGATGATCTACTAAGGTCCCTTCCGACCCTAACATCTATGACTCTATAAGAGTCCCCCAGCATCCCTTGATGCTTTGCAGCCCTGGGCTGGGCTGTGCTGTCTGCTCCAGAGAGCAGGGCTGGTCCTGCCCCGCTGCTCCATAGCTGGAGCAGTGAGAACTGGCTCACTGGCCTCACTGGATGGCTCTTTGCTCCTCTGCCCCTTCCTCCCCACCCCCCAAGCAAACCCCTGCTGGGGTCTGGGGTCAGGGAGGGGTGTTAAACTTCCCTTCCCCTGAGTACACAGTTGCCCAGCCCTGCTTACTTAGTGTTGGCTGTGACTGTGGACTACAAATCCCAGAGGCATCTGGAAGCAGGAAGAGAAAGTAATGAGTAACCCTGCAGATTCCTGCTGCTGTGAGTGTGGGCTGCAAATCCCAGAGAGCCTGGGGGCAGTAGGAAGAGGAAGCGAATTCACAGCCCATGCTGGCCATGTGTCAGGGGTGTGCTAGAGCACCCCTGACTTCTGGATTGAGCCATTGCAGGCATGTGGCTGCCTTTCTCAAATTAAAAGTGAATGTCTGTTCATTTGCTTATTGGTTCAAACTTTTCAGCTTAGACTAACCTTTAAAGACGGGATCAATTTAGCCTTGGGCTTTTTGACTCTCTATCCTTAGCCCATACCTTGCTGGCACTGTAAATAACGTGAGTGATCAAGACCAAGGGTGACCTTTTGGCCCTAATGAAATCTGTGGCAAAACTTGCATTGGTTTTGGTGAGCCCATGATTCCCCACACCAAGTGCAGGAAGATAAGTGAGAAACAGGAGAGTAGCAAAGCAAAGCAGAGCTGAATGTGTCAGCCTGCAGCTACGAGGCAGGTAAAAAGAAACATCTCATTTTAATTGCCCAGATGTTTACTTAGGAGATTGTATGGCATTATGCCTACCAGATAGACATCACTTCAGCCAGTTCCCATGAGAGTGACATATACCAGCATGCAGAAGTACCAACATTTGCCAGTGTTAGGCATACTAGACTGACGGCACTGGGATAAGGCATGCCTCCCATGAGAGGATTCAGGAATCCTGGCTAGCTTATTAGTGTCAGCCCAGAAGCCTTTAGTGTAGTGAGGTAATTTTTTCTTCTAAGTGGGAAAAAACAGGCTTATTTTGCAGGGCAAAATTAGTGTTTAAAATAATTATCTCCAAATATACACCATGAAAATGTACAAACTAACAGCAGTTTGGCACAGGAGCATAAGCTGATAAGATTTTAGCATGAGTCACTAATTACAACCCAGACCTTGAAGAAAACTGCCATGAGAAGGCCATATGTGAGTTGCTTTTCCTCAAAAGAAACATCCCTGGAAGCTGCTGAGATAGTTACAGATAGAAAATCATAACCAAAAGGTAACTTTTCTTCATTGAGGTTTAATGGTAATTGGCACTGCTGAGTAGCTATGGGAAATGAAAGAATTCTCTGTATCTAAGATATTTGTGTCGTCTCCATCATCTGTTTCTGAGCACCGCAGTCTTTTCATATGTTGTGAGGACAAAAGCCACTGGAAGACTGTGAAACAAAATTATTTTCATTTCACAGGTTGGGACCTGATGCTCATGGGAGGTGTCCACACCACTTTCCTGGCACTCCTGGAGGGGGGGGGAGGGGCAGCCATTATGGCAGGTATGCCACACATTAGCCCTGCACCCTCTCCAAGTGCCACTCCGATCCCCTTCCTCTGCTTGAAAATCTCTTCTGTTTTCTGCGTCCTGCCCTCTATTCCCTGCCTGATCTCCTGCTCTGCCTTCTGCTTCATTCCCTATCTGCTGCTGTGCTGCCTCTCTCCTTCCTGATCTGCTGGGTGTCACATGCAGAGGCTACCCATGCCACTTGTGGCACACTAGAGCAGTATTTCTCAACCTTTTTTTGTACCAGGACCCATGTTTGTAAACATTGGCCAGTCCCGACCCAGTGCCCCTCACTCCTAACCCACTATCCCCAATCCCTAGGCCCCAACTCCCCAGTGTGTGGGATGGGGGCCCCCAAGCAGCCCTTGGAGGCTGAAACTGTGACATCCTGCTAGGGAAAAGCTATGGTTTCCCATGTTTTTGTCTTTGGAAGGAGAATTTATTTTTAAAGTTGGTTCACAACCCTTTCGTATGTTCTTGTGACCCACTTCTGCGTCGCTACCCATGGGTTGAGAAACACTGCTCTAGAGTATGCATCAAGCTCCAAAAGGTGGTGAAGCCATTTGGGAATACTCCCTGTGGCCACATGCAAGCACCTCAGAGATGAAGAGCTGTAGAGGTGACTGGAATGGCTTCATCATTCCTTTCCTCAGTGCTTGTGTGTTTGCGGGGAAGTGGCTAGATTGGGCTTACTTAGGAGTGCTAGGAATATATGGTGTAGACATACCTAAGAAGGAGGTAAAGGCTGAGGTTGCCAAGGTCTCTTTGTGGATTTAGCCCAAGAAAGTTGCCCAACATCACATGAGAAGTCTGTGGCAAAGCAGGAACTGGAGTTTCCCAAGCCTTAGGCCAGTGCCCTGCTTGCTAGATCTTTACTTCCCTTATGTGTCCCTGTAATGCAGTCAGTCCACTACAAGTAGAAGCTACGCTCCCCATGATTTCTGCATATTGAAACTTGACTTCCCAGCAGATCCACAATCTGTAGAAGTCCATCTGTGCTGGGGGCGTGGTGGGGGAGGAGAAGGGGAGAGGGACGAGGGTGAGTTTGCTCGGGACAGGTCAGACACATGCTGCATCCCAGTAGCCAGCTGGAACGCTGGGGTTGTAATGCTCATAACCTCCCCAGTGGAAGGAGGTGGCTACCTTTTTTGCACCTGCCTCCTAAGTGAATTGCGTGCCTTCTCTACGGAGGAGGAAGAATTAAAATCCTGCTGTTAAAATGAACCTTAACACAACCTGCAGACCTACTGAGCCCTCACTTAAATGACCGTGTTCAAATTATAAATGAGGTAACTGGAACCACTAATGTTTTGCAAATCATGCTAAATGCAGTGGACAGCTTATCAAAAGCAAAAACCCATCTCTCTCTCTCTCTTTCTCTCTTTTTCTCTCGTGTCTAAGAATAGTATTTAATTTCCTTTAAATGGAAGTCTCCATTGTTGCATTATCCATCGGGCGTGAAATGACAACTACTATGAAGATACCGATGCTTGAGAAGGATGCACACAGGGCTCCTTGACGCATGGTTTAGTGCTCTCTTTTTTTTCCAATGACAGGGAAGGCAGCACGCTCCTGAGCTCTGCATTCTGTATAGTAAAGTATCACCACCTTAATTAAGCCCTTTGTGGTGCTGCCTTTCTTGTGCTGCAAAGGAGTGAGTTGTCATAAGTACACACATGCTTCATTTGGCGTTGGCTCCTCTAAGCTGCTGTTAAGAGACTAAGCAAAATGATCTTTCATTCCTTCAGTGCCAAGAAGATGGCACTCGATTAGGGGAACCCAGTGATGGATGTTTTGGTGGATTGGAAAAGGGCTGATGTTGGCTTAATGGAGCCTTTAAAATCCAGGACATTGAACAGTGATGAAAAACTTTTCATTTGACAGCTGCTCAGCTGAATTGAGGTGTGTGGGCTGTGGCCCAGATGGGAGTAGTTTTGACTGCGTGTGACCTGTTTCCTTTTAGCCTTTCTTTACTTTGACCCTGTCTGTGCTCCAGACCTCTCCTGCTAAGTCTGTGTCATCCTCTTCTTTCTCTTATTTTTTTCTCATCTGCCTGCCTGTCTGTCTTGTGCTTGATCCCAAGCCTGCCTCTGTCTGCGTTCCTGCTCCACTCTGCCCTAATTCTGGGATGACCTTCAGAGGAGAACCTTGGGGTAGGGACAGAAATGACACACAGAACAGGATAAGTGGTCAGAAACGGGTCTACACCTGTAACAGAGCAGAAGTTCAGTGTGTATAGACTGGTTTCAAAATGGCGGGATCTGGTTTAAGATAGACCTAGATGGATGTAGTATCAGATTGAATCACTTTAGGTTAGACCAGTCTATCATACTTCTGTTCCAGTTCCCCTCCTGAAACAAGTTAGGTTGCAGTTCCTCAGCATCCCAGGCTGTCATAGAGCTGAAGCAGCAATGCTCCTCCTCCCCAACCTGGCTGAGGGTGGGTGAGGGGGAGAAACAGACCCCTACCACAGCCCCAGCCCTCTCTCCAGCTGGGCCACGCAGCTGGGCTGAGCCCTGCCGCCCTTGCCAGCTCCCTGCTTCTCAGTGACTGAGAGGGGCAGGGATGGTGAAGGGGCAGGGATGGTGTGTTTGCTGCCCAGTAGAGCTGGGTTGCACAGAGGGAAAGCCCCCATCCTGGAGCTTTCCTGCCCCCTCTGCTGTGTAGACCCCAGCTAGAGAGGGTTGCGGGGTCTATTCCCCCCCCCCCCCAGGGGGAGCTGATGAGAGTGGCAGGGCTGGGGTGTTCACTGCCTGGCAGAGCTGGGAGGTGGGGGACCCCTTCCCCCCCACTTTCTGGCCTTGGGCATTGCAGGCATCTGCCTGCCTTGGTCAACAAAAGAATAAAAGTGAGTTGTGTATGTTAATGATCAAATCTATACATCTTAGAGAAACCTAGATTGGGTCGATTCTGCCTCAGGCTTTTTGTGATTGGCTGTATTTAGCATTAATGTCCTATGCTAAAGTGAAGAGGAGCTGCTGCAAGTTTCTCAAGAAGTTTCTCTGACATCACCAGTCATAGGTGGCCAGAAATGTTCCTGAAGCAGTCCTCATCTTTTTCTTGTACCTTCTCTGGCTCTGGAGACTCAGAAGTGGGCGGCATGCAGGAGGGGGGGATGCAGGTGCCCATGCCAAGTACCCCCTAAACCCTCCTGTTTTCAATGGCAAAAAAGTATGGTGATGTCTTCCCCTGGTAGCAGTGAACTCCAGCTGCTGCTGCTTCACACAACTACATTTCTCAGCATACCCTTCACTCGCTGACACATGCGTTGCTGATGCCACTCACTGCTGGGGCTGGGAGAGTTATACGACCTATTTTATTTATCACTGATATCAATATAGAATTCAACACCAGAGAAAGGCTTTGAAAAATCAAGACCTTTCATGTGGCAGAATATTTGATCAGAACATTCAGGGCCACGTTCATAGGCTAATTCTAATACCATATTCTCAGATGGTGTAAACTTATATAACTCCATTGACTCTAATACTAATTTATACTAGCTGAGGATTTAATTTGTAGTGTTTGAGTTTCACATTAAAGAAAGCTTTCTCTCTCGTGTGTATGCATACGTGCACATACACACGTATATGCACACGCACATGCATCCTGATAATCCAACTTGAAAATGTTGCAGAATATAAACAGATGTCACCGTTTAACAGTGCCGTTAAGTTGTGCGTTGAGAAATACCACATGCTTCACAGTATATCTTTATTTTAGAAGCCCTATTGTTTGGATTAATTTATCATTTTGGCTGACTCGTCTACCCAGTGGTGTAACGGGGGAGGCTGGGGGGGAGGAGGGGGGGCGGCAGGGCAACTGCTCTGGGAGCCATCTTGCTGCGGGGGAGGAAGAGGGCAATAGCTACCACTGAGAGTTGTGCTGTTGTGCTGGTTTGTCCCGGCTGCATTGCTGTGCTGCTGCCTATACCAAGGACTAGATTTTTTAAAAAGAGCTTAGTTCCTACTTTGAGGCGCCAAAATGGTTCACCTAAGAGGGATCCTATATATAATAACACATAGTGATCCTATATATAATTTTTAATGACACCCGTGGCAGACTTTCAGCAGAGTTCAGCATGCTGGGGAAATAGGAGCCAAACTCTTGTGAATGTCTGGCCACAGAAAAACACCAAAGGAGTTTATCCCTTCACTGTACAACAGCGCTTTAGCCATTCTTGAGATCTGTGTGTTATGAAAGTTGAAAAACTACCCAAAAGCCCTTCTGACCTCCCGTTTAGTGCCCTTTTGTGACTTCTTTCAAATATTTTTGTGTTTGTTCCCAGCTGTATATCTTTCAGTTCTACTTCAGCCTGCTTCATACAAACAAATTTATGCCTCCGCCAGGACGGTGATAGGGGTGATAATACTGATAACATCCTCCTGCCTATGATCTCCAAATAAATCTTTTACAGACTTCTGCCAAGAGACTGTTTTCTGACCATTTTATATGAGTTCATATAATAGACTGTACCTCATAGGATTAACTTGAATTTCAAGAACTTTTACAGACCTAGTATTGAAGAAACAGATGGATCTCTTTAATACAATAGGACTGTTTCCCCCCCAAATTTCCTAGGAAATAAATTGTTGTTTGCTAGGAAGGAGCCTTTGAAATCGTGTGACACCGTGGACAGCGCTTATTGTCCTCTTCTTTCCCGTGGGATTAAAGTCTCGAATGAGTCAATCGCAACAAAGAGCTTCCAGCGCACCAGGTTCTGACAAGCTCTGTCTTCTGCTTTTTTTGAGAGAGGCCTTCCAGCTTGGAACTGACGGCAGCAAAATAGTGTTGCAGCTTTAATGTTGTACGAAATCGCTTCTCTTGCAAAATCCAATAGTCGACTCCAAATCTGTTTCATGCAACTGAAATCAAAGGCTGGAGGGTCAGGATCAAGTAGAGAATTATATAGCTCAAACCAGATATACTTGGTTGCTTGGTTTAAAAGTTCTTTAATTTTAATTACTTAGGCAGTGTATGTGTACACTGATTTATGGACTAAATCATCAGGTGTCATGTTTGGAACAACTGCCTTGAGTAGCAAATCTATAAATGCCTAGGGACTCAGCAGTTGTCACTCACTAATGCTGAGCTATCTGAAACTTTAGAACTTTGCTTCAGTGGCAGGTGAAGTTTTGTACTCTAAACCTGCAAGTCTGTAATGTAATGTAAAGAAAAGCCTCTGTCCATGACTGGTAGGGTGCAGCTCATGGTGCACAGCTGAGCCTGGGTCTCAGATTCGCGGTGAAAGGGGTACAGGTAGAACTTGTGATCATAGTGGAATTTGTGGCCAGATTCCATGTGCATCAAGTAACAGTATGCAGAAGCCCAGGGGTGATGCACAGGGGGTGTATACAGGTGCACGTGCACCCCCTGAGCGTAGTGGTGCACCCCCTACAAAAAGGTGCCTGGGGGCAGTCCGTGACACAGCCAGCGGCAGATGTGGGTGGTTGCTGACCCCTGGTTGGCGCTCACCTCTCATTCCCCACCCCCCCGGTGGCATCTGCAGGAGCTCCGCGTTTACTGCCGCTGTACTCCCGCCACTGCCAGTGCAGCTGTGCCCCCCCCAGCCACTGGGGGCATGCAGCATTCATGCAAAAGCCAGTTCACAAAAGTTCCCTTAGGCTATGAACTAACAGTGCCCTTGTTGTGACACTAAAAGTTGTATGGCAGGCTATTCTTGCCACTTGTTGCACAAATGCTTTTAGGCATCAGTGGTGCAACCATACCTATTAACAGTTCATCCTGCTTTATTGCTCCAGGAATCTATATGGTTATGGTGTGATAATATCAGCCGGATGTACCATTGAAGAGCACCCACTGCACAGAGTTTGCTCTTACTCATAATTAAAAATAAAAAGGGAATTGGGTACTTGAGTAATTGATGGCTGAAGCCTGGTAGAGAACAGTCCCTGGAGAATGTGGTCTTGGAGGGTGAACAACAGTGGCCTGGGCTCGGTGGCATATAAAGAGATGGGACATGAAGGGAAGGGGGAGTCTCAGGGTCAGAAGCAGGAGGAGGAGCAGGGCTGGTCTGCTGCTGCAACCACCACGGTTGCCTGGCTGGGACTGGAGCCACCAGGGAACTGATAGACATGGAAAAAAAAGCACTTTACTGGAAGAGGCATTGCATTAGTTTGACTTGGCTCCCCGGTGTCTGTATAGATCGGACGCTTCAGTGGGGCTTTTTGGCACTTTTATCTAAAGCTGATTCAATCATGTATTAGATAAAAGTGCCAAAAGGCTCTGTTGAAGTGTGTGATCTATACAGATGTTGGGTGAGCCAGGTCAAACTGGCACAATACCTGTTCTAGGCATATCCTGCATTTGGTGCAGGGGCATGCTGAGATGGAAGTGAAGTGCTGGTTTTTTGGGGTTTTTTTTACTTCTGTAAGCAGTGAGTGTGCTGTGCTCCAGGCCTGAGCTGAAGCCAGAGTGACTATATAGGGCAAGCAGCTGAGGGGTGGGGGTGGGGAGGAGAATGGGGCAAGAGGGAGCAGGGACCAGCAGGGAGGGAAGTGGTGGGGCAGGGTAGGCAAGTGGTGAGGCAAGTGGCAAAGGTGTGGGAGGGGCAGGCTACTTTCCCCACCACAGCAGTGGGGTGATGACTAATTGAAGATTACCATTGAATAATTAGATAGAAATATATAACAAATTTACAATTTTTCTTATATACAATCTAATTATTGGGGTGTCATCTTAAATTCAAGGTAGTCTTGGATTTGGGTAAATGCTGTAGCAAACAATAAAAGACCTGTGTATGTGATAGGTGTCATGAATTTTTCCATGTGTGGTCTTCGATGAAGTTGGATGGTCTCCTGAAGGCCAGCTGATTATTTAGGGCCCAACTGATACTTCTTCTGTGTGTGTGTGCGTGTTGTTCCCACAACAATTTATCCCACAACGAGATGCATCTCAGAATAGTTGAACTGCTTGTGTTTGATTTTTGCAGATTGCTTTGTATCCCTTTGGTTTCTCATTCTGTTGAGATAACCATGATATCAAAAGATCTGTAGCAGTGGTACTAACTGGCTTTAAGCATTGAGATGCCTGCATCAAGGAGTGCCCTGAGGTATCTGACTCTATGCAGTCTTGGTAGGGCTGAGAGCATCATCATAAGAACCACTCCCTGGGCCCAGTTCAGCACTGACCTAAATGGCACAGTGGACTCTCTGACCTAGTGCACCTGGGAAGTGACTTCTTTAGGATCCTTTCTGCAGTTTTTTGCCAAGATCACCACCACTTCCTGTTCTGGCAACCAGGCTTGGAAAGTGACCCACCCACTCCATTGTTTAAGTAAAGAGCTTGGATGGCCACATTCAACACAGGTCACAGTCCTGTGTTTCCCTCAAACTGACCGTCACTTCCTAGTGGCATAGAGTAAGACTTCTGATTCCCAAGGAGGGGAGGATTTCAGTTCTTGGTGTTTCCCATCTGGTTAGCTTAGGCAGCTCCTCACTGGCTGAATCAACACCAAAAAAAGGGAGACGGATGCTTCCTGGGATGATAGAGCTGTTAATAGAGCTTGATCTTCCTGAGAGGACATACTTTATCTCAAGATCACACCTAATGCTTAGGTTGCATCCATATGGTAAATGTAGTTCATTGGTTTTGCTTTCCAAAGTCAGTTCAAGAAATTGAGTATGCTGTTTAAATGCTTCCGTGATTTATACTAGAACCTACTTAATCAGCTGTAAGCGGTTCTGGGCTGCTGGTAAACTTCAAAAGCAGCTGGAACAAAACAACTTGTTTACCTGGTTGTTGATCACATATCTGACATCTGGAGTCTGCATTTATAAATGTGAGTCTTAAGGTTTGTTCAAAACTGTAGGAAGTTTTTGTGAATTCTAGTAAGTTTACTTTCTGTTTCCAACAGTCTTTTTGCCTCTTTCCTTTCCAAAATCGCTAAATTGCTGTCAGTCGTCAATAAATGACTTAACACCCACTTTCTGTATTCACAAGCCCAAAATAATAAGCAAGTCTCTCAGAAGGTATGTTGCTCTGAATGTGGGCTAATGCTCAGTGTAAATATGCAGCATGGAAATCACAGCAATGGTACATAAAGAAGTTAAATAGTATTTAAGTTCAGTGTGGGAAGTAATGCTTGCTTCTGAGTCTGTGTTTAAAACATGAACTCAGTTTTAGGTTCAGCTGTTGGTTAAGAGTTTCCAAGCTGTACTCTGCAGACCCCTGAATGCTCATAAAATGATGGTACATGCTCTGCAGATTGTATGGGATCCCACTGTCAAACATTCAGTTAGAAGCTTATTGGAAAGGGTGCCTCATGGTTGACACAGATATCTCACAGCATTAGCAAGTATGAGGGTGGCCTGACCATGACCAGATGCTGGCTAGGATTTGTGTGGCTGCGATCCATGATGTGGAAGGGGGGTGGGGATCCCTCCTTGAGCAACGGTAGTGCAGGGGAGGATGACAGTTGGAAGCCAGGAAGATGCTGCTGTGCCTGCAGTCCTTCACCCCCCTCCTCAGCCAGTTGGAGCAGTGATAGTGCTCCAGCTAGGGAAGAGAGGGGCAGGGCCAGCCCTGCTCTCTGGTGTAGGCAGCCCAGCCCAGGGGTGAAAAGCATGCTTGGATATGGGGGGACTCTGATTTAACTGAAACCAGGAAGGGATCTGGGACAGAAGTTGCATAAGCCAGTTTGACCCAAATCAGTTAAATCTAATATTACGTTCAACCAGGTTTATCTTAAACCAGTTTCAGCCATTTTGAAACTGGTTTATGTGCCCTCAGCTTATGTTCTGCTACAGGTTTAAATCAGTCTCTGATTGCTTAAATTGGTTTATGTGTAACTTCTGTCCCTAGCTAAAAACTGCAGGAAGGGAGGCGAAAATAAAAAGGCCAGGAAATATTTAGTGCTTTGCCAGTTGTTACTCCTGAGGCCTCTTCATTCCTGATGGTATTACTGTCTGTGAAGTAAGGCAATAGCTCTCCATGTTGTCCTAATTAGTTTACCAGGCCACATATCCATGGTAAACTATGCTTGCAGTTGGCACGTTGCTTGCTTGTAATTAACATTGCATTCATATGAAAAATTGAATGCAACGTGAGCAGTACTTCAGACTCACTAAATGTCAGGAACTGGAGCCATTTAATTTGGAAGCTACAATCAAAGATGAGGAATAAGAGAGTGAGCTGTACGCTAAGGCTGCTTCATGGAATTTCTGGAGGGGGGGAAAAAACCCGAGCAAAGAGTTGTAATGTAAAATATTAATACTGACAAAGAACAGAAGAAGAGCTCTCATTTCTTTATCTCAAGCCATTAGCTTTGATTTAGTACGGCTATGGAAGCCTTTTGGAAGCTTCCTTAGTATCTTCACACTCGGGTTTAATAGCATTTGTTTAAATGAGGAGTGGATTCTTGAGCAATATTTCTCTTTAACAGGCAAGCCCAGCACAAAGTAATAAGTAAACTGGGAACAATATATTTTAAAAGAAGATCTAGACTCTGCCAGCTCAATTTAAGGAAATATTTATTACATATAATTTTTCAACTGTTTTCCAACTAGGCAATATAAAACGAACCTTATGAACAGCAAAAAGGGACACAGAAAGTCTTTCCCATTATGGGAAACTTAATCTACTGTGTATCTGTACATAGTTGTAAGTAAAGGTATAATTTAGGTGAATTGAAGCCATCTATACTGTGAACCTCAGAAGCTTTAGCCATGAAACATGTTTTTAAACACTGGCATGTTCCCATAACCTCCCAATGCCCTGCTTTATATTAACTAACTGTAAGCTTCACGCTGTTATGGGAAGTCAACCATGCTCAACACAAGGTTAGTATTTTAACTGGTCTGTGTCCTCCCCTGGGTAAAGAAAGTTCACTCTGGAGATGTATGCATTTTCTTTAAAACCGTACCAGGAAAGTACATGATGTTGTATGTGTGGAGACGATGTTGGACGAAGTCCTTGAGTGAAACTATACACTGATGTGAAGCGACCTGGGAGGTGCTTCAGGACTCATGCTCCTTGCTCAGTGTTAGCAGAAAGATGCTGCTTGTGGTTCTTTATCATTTTCACTTAGCAATTTAAACTACATTTTTTGCAATGTCTCCAAAGTCATGTTAATTAATCCAGTATAAACATTTCAGTGGGACTCCATAGCTGTTGCTAGGCTTCATGCTGTATCAATTTGAATTTCCAGCTACTCCTTCAAATCACAGGCCCTGAACCATGGAAAATCCTCAATAGCTGTCTGTTACTTAGGGACCTATGAGACTACCTGAAGTAAGCAAAGTAACACCTAATGTCACCCCTCTTGTCCATTCTGGCCTAGCATTTTTATTCTTCCTGTAGCCAGTCTTCCGTCATAATATATCATCTCCTTGGGCAGCTTCTCTAGGTGGCTGAATGCTTACAGGGGGTGGGATTTTGGTTTTCACCCTTTGTGTGGGTTCTGCTTCAGGGGTTACAGCTATTTCAGTGTAGCACAAGAGTTTACACACTCCCCTGATGCTCTTCCTTATACCAGAGGTTTTCTTTCTGGCAATCTAGTCACTACCCAAAATTTCCCTTCCTCACAGAGATGACCACTGGCAACAGAGGACTACAGCTGCTTCTCCTTCGTGCTTGTGCTGCTGCCTTAATCTCTTTTGAGATCCTTCCTCAGCTTGCTTGGTGTGAGGGAGCGGGCGGCTAGGGGCGGCCGTGAGCTCCCTAGCGCCGCCTACCGCCACTTTAGGGTGACATAGCACCCTCAGAACCTCGCCCGCCACGACTTTGATGGTAACTTATATATAAATATGGAGGCTGCCAGTTTCCCTAATGGACGGTC
>NW_017728910.1:17932724-17948961 GCF_001723895.1 Crocodylus porosus | reverse complement strand
CTGGTTATAAAGGCCAGGCCCTGCCCTCTTCCGGTCATGTGACCGCCTGGTTGCCCCTGGCAACCCGGCACCTGGGCTGCCTGGGTGATTGGCAGCCCTGCCAGTCACCCTCTCAATCACGGAGCACCTCTGTGACTCCGTGACACTTGGTAAAGTGTGTCATTAAAGACCCGTAAGCTAGAGTCAGACATTCGTTCATTTTTTCATTCAAAAAGCCTGAGGTGGAACTGATCTAAGTTACGTGGCTTTCTTTAAGCAGCGTAGTTTAGATCAGGAGAGAACAGAACATGCAGTCACCCTCTGGTCGTTGGGTGGGTGTACAAATCATAGACTACCTTCTGCCATTTTTAAACCAGTCTGTGTTTGCCGAACTGCTGTTATGGGTATAGACCGGTTTTGTGTGCTGAACTTCTGTTACAGGTATAGACCAGTTTCCAATCACTTATAAAAGTGTAATGTCTATATCTGGCCGTGGGCATCGGTTTCTTAGAGTTTGTATTAAGGCTTCCTGGAATTTGAATTGCTGCTGTTGCTGCTGATCTCTTCACAGAATGACTAGGCCTTCCTCAAAACGTACATGCGACACATATAGTAAAACAAGTATCATTCTACTGAATTAAAATATAGTCTTAATCCCTGTTATCTGGCATTCTACAAGATGGAATACTCTATTAACTGGAATTTCCATCTGGCCGGGCAGTGTGGGGAAGGGGGGAGCTCACATGTGGCACCTGCCCCCGCCACCCACCAACGTGTACTGCCGCTGCTCCACGTGTGTCTTCTGCCACCCCCGCCCCCACTCCGCGTACAGCCTCCACCACCTCCCTTCCCCCTCTGTTCCACATTATCTGCCTCAGATGACTGGAATTTTTACATAATTGGCACCTGGCATTCCCTACTCATGCTGGATAACTGGGATATTGCTACTAAAACTTGCCAAGTTTGTTGCAAGTTTCCAGGGGTAAAGTTTATCCTTAACTAAAATACAAGTCAGCATGCCATGTTTTGGCAGATTTATCTCCCAGAAGTTGTTTATATAAGAAATGTGTTTCCTGCTGTGTTTCACAAATAGACTTGAAGTAATTTAGTTTGGAGCATAACACTCCATTTAATCAAAAACGCTGTAGTGAAAAAAGGATCTTCCTCTTTCTTCCGTCTTCAAGTATCATCCTGCTGACAGCATCCTTCCACCTTGCTATGAGCCCCATAATCCCTTTGCCCACTCAGCTATAGGCATTTTGCAACTGCCTTATCAAATTAGCTCTTTTTTTCAGTTGGAATTACAAATGCTTTGGAAAAGCTCTTCAACTTTTAAAAATGTTGCTGAAACACCATTGCATTGATAGACACACCATTTCTTAGGAACTGGCTTTTTGGGAAACATTCTCTATGTACACTTTTCATAGTTTCCTGTGGCCAACGCACTCAAGCATCTTGTTTGCCTTTCATGTGTGAAACAGCTGCGTAAGCACTTGATGCTTTCAACACTTTCAAATTTGGACTTTTTTATTTTCTGTGAACTTCTTCCAATCCCAAACTTCTTTGTCCATCTTCTTGACTAGAAGATATCTATGGAGTAGCTCTCTCTCAGTTTTGTTCCTTGCAGGGGGAAGCACAAATGGGATAACAAATGGTACAAATATCACAATATTTGGAATTTAGCTAAATGTACTGGCTTGTTGGTGAAATGCTAACCCACACTGGAATGTCAAAAGTTCAATCTAGATGATATGTGGTGGAGACTCTTCAATAGTTTGCACAGTAGGGCTCATAATGGGTGCTGGCTATCAATTGACCTTTAGCTGTTGATAGCAGGGTTTAGAACAGGGGTGGCCAAAATCCAACCCATGGGCTGGATTGGACCTGTGGTAGACTCCATTTCCCAGAAGTCCCAGTCCAAGTTGCTGCAGGTAGTTTCCATGGAGACCCCAGGAGCGGCGAGATTGTCACAGCACAGGGCCAGATCTTCCATGGACGCTGGCCCCAGCAAGGCATGCAGCTGGGCAGGAAGGTGCTCCAGAGCTGTGATCTTGCGGTGGTGACAGCGTGGTCTGGAGCTGGGGCAGAGCTGCGATCTACTGCCCGCATGCCCTGGGCAGAGGCGTGCAAGTAGTGGATTGTGGCTCTGCACTGGGTTCAGACCATGCTGTCACCACTGCAAGATCCCAGCCCCAGCCCTGGAGTAGCTCCTTGCCCTGCTAGCACTGCTGGGTCCAGTCTTCATGGAAACCCTGGCCCCGTGCTGTCACAGCCCCGCCACTCCTGGGGTCTCCATGGAAACTGGCCACAGCAGCGCAGCCAGGGGCTGCTGGGAAATGGAATCCAGCTGCCAGCCAGGTCCACCATTTTACCTATGTCTGGTCTAGAAGGACAATGGATTAACCAGCCATCGTGTTGAAAAACAGTAGATAATATTTTGAGCAAATGTCTCTAACGTATAATGATATATAGTTCATCCATTGTGAGATACTGCAAATGCACATGATGCTTCATTAAAAACGTCTCTTTTGACTGCATCATATGTTTTCTTCCCACAAATCCATCTCCCCAGGAGCTTGTTTCCACAATCCAGTCTTTTAACAACTGTTGCAAAATCAGCCTAGTACAAATGTAGTTTCCTGTTCTCTCTCTGTCTTACATTTACAAAAACTAGCATCAGTGATACATTTTGTAGATATAAAAATGTCAAAAACAATCAGCTGTTCCAACGCAAAAGTTTTCCTCCTGGTTCTTGAGGGCTACTCTGCTTTTTTTGGCAAGGTAGTATTTAAAAGGTTTATGTAGGAGATCTGTCAAGTATCCTGATAAAAAACAAAAGGAAAAAGAGAAGAATAACACATACAAATCATTACAGATTAAATTGCGCTGAGGTAGCATGGAGGACAGACTTCTGCCTCGTAAGGCTGTCAGTGTGCAGCTCTGACCCTGTGGCCATTCACAGACCAGACAGCCCAGCCCTTGGTGAGAGTGGAAGCTCAGGCATAGTTGTCCCTGCTGGTGGGGAAGAGGACCAGGAGCTCAGGGTTATCCGGGCCCTGCCAGGCTGAATCGAGGCCTGGTAAGGATGCAGATGCTGCTAACATGGTGTCATTTTATATTCCTATGAGTTGCTTTGGGCATGCCACGTGGATGCAGCTGGTAAGGCTCTTGCCCAAACCTGGTGCAGCTCCTGCTCAATCCTGAATCTCTGGCATGCAGCCAGACTGGGCAGGAGCCACACCAGCTGTGCCCGCTTGGCCCAAATTGGCATGCAGAAATGCAATATTGTAGCATGAACTGAACTGGTCTAGCCTGGCTGTGTGCTGGGGACTTGGGGTGGGGGAGCAGGAGAAAGGGGGAAACGCAGCATGGCACTGGCCTATCTGGGTTTGGATAACCCATGGCTCCTGACCCCCTTCTCTCTGAGCCCCCTTCCCAATCCTGAGTCCCCAGCATGCAGCTGGTCCAGTTACATGCTGCGCTGTGTTCCTGCACACTGCTTCGGGCCGTATGGGTGCAGCTGTCATGGCTCTTGCTCTACCAAGCCGCATGATGGGTATTTGGAGAGCTGTGGGGAGTTTGTCTGTGTATGTGTGTGTGCATGCACATGCATGTGCATGTCCCTGTGGCACTCAACAGCTCACCAAAACTCATTAAGTGTTCCTCCAACCCAAATAATTGTTTATCCCTGATGTAAGAGCGCAAGTCATGGACCAAGGGCCATTATGTTAGACACTACAAGAATGTATAGCAAAAATACATCCTGGTCCCTAGTCTGAAGATTGCACACTGTTAACCTAAAATAAGAGACAGTTGGTGGATACAGAGAGACAGGACAGTTCCAGGAAACAATGAGAACACTGGCACCATTGTCAGATTTTTATTTTGGCGTGATTGGAGGAAAACACCGAACAGACTGTGAATGTTAGAAGGAGAGCCAGTACAGGTGAAACCAGCAGGCTCTTGATTGAAAATGTAACAAGTGATTAAATTAGACAAAGTAATCTAGTGTTCGGAACTGTGCGCGTGCACGTAGTTCGAAAGCAAACATTCAGAAAATGCTAAATGTAGTACAATGTAGTACATTTGACATGTGACATTTTAAAAATGGGGAAAATGCAAACACAAATGTTAAGTTTTGAGGAAAAAACATATACCAGTACCACAAGAAGAAAAAGTCTCGACATGAGAGTAAGGCAACTGAGCTGTTCCAGCAGTCTGGCACCTGTACGCAACTACCGTGTGCATTTGAGAACAGTGGTTTGATAGCACGTGACCCGTGGTCGCACTGAAACTCGCTGTTTGCAGTTCGTTCCCTGTGTAGGGTAGAACCAAGTCAAATTAACTCTATAACACATATGAAAGATAGAATAAATACTTGTGTTGGGGCTGTGTCATTAAATGGGACTTGAGCATGTTGACTGTGTGGGGGGGAGGGAGAAGGGGACACTTCTCTGAAGCGCGGTCTAACTGGAGCTTTAGTTCAGATGTCTCATGTCTCCATTCTCCTGAGTGGGCTGGGATCTCTTTTTGTACTGCAGTTTCCATGATGAATCATTCTTTCTCCCTTTGCTGAGACACCAGATATGTCATAGGAGTTATACCCTGGCAGCGGAGCCTTCCCAATAAAAGAGGTGGAAGAGGCAACACTAGAACGCCAAGGATACACCATGGCAACATTTCTGAATTAGCGTTTTGGCATTCTAGTTTTCAGATTAAAAATGGTAACATTCAATTTCTTGATGAAAATAAACTTTTTATAGGAAACAGATTCGCTTTTTCAAAAAAAAAACCCAACCCTACAAAAAAAAAAAGGTAAAAAAACTCAACTTTCTGCCATAAGAAGCAGACACTTTTCTCATGAAAAATCTTTTAAAAAATAAGTCCTATTTTCTTGCCTACTGCAGAAGTAAATGAGCCATGTAGAAAGTGCCATGGAATTAAAGCTGCAATGTAAAATGTCAGACTTTATTTATTATAAGATACATACAACTCTGGATTACAGGACAATCTACTGAGCACTAGTGTGTGTGAATCAGAATGAAGAACTGATTTTACTTCTGGTGTACAAGGTACTTTGCAATAAATGGGTTAGTGTGGTAGGTTTCTGCCCTATCGTTCTCTTGGAGAACCTGTATAAAGGGCAGCTGTGTGACAAAAGCGTGGAAGTTTGCAAGAAGAGGAAGACTTAACCTCATCCTGGAGTCTAGTGGAAACTTTAATGTTCCTGTAGCACAGATTAGTCAAAGGCAATATGGCCTTTCAAAATCAGAATCTATATTTGTATGAAGAGCATTTGGTAGATGGACGCTTATTAGGTCTTTGACTTCCTACTTGGGGTCCTGTTTCTCACCCCAGATGACATCAGTGCGAATGAAAAAATGTCATCGGTGTTAGCGCCTGTATGTGCACATGGAAATGTGCTGGAGAAAGCTGCTTTAACTTGCTCACTGCTG
Source organism: Crocodylus porosus (assembly GCF_001723895.1). Classification (NCBI taxonomy): domain Eukaryota; kingdom Metazoa; phylum Chordata; order Crocodylia; family Crocodylidae; genus Crocodylus; species Crocodylus porosus. The sequence goes on along the minus strand of NW_017728910.1, from coordinate 17,943,526 downwards.
ATCTCCTATGGTACACGATAATTGAAAAATGAGTACAGAAGTTATGGTTCAGATAATCTGAGCCCATAATGGAAGGCCCTGAACTAGCTAGCTAAGAGAGCAAAGGAACATCCAGCTACGGCAATTTGCTTGTTATCTAGAGGTGCAGAAACAGGACTCCTGTGTCCGGAGCTGATTCCCTGGTGCACTATCATTTGTATGCCTTTACAAACACCATCTAAAAAGTCAGAGGCACATGTTTAGGCCATGCCATGAAAAAAACAGGCTTCTCAACGATTTTCAGAAAAAATCCAAATACCAGAGCTTGAACTTTTGGCCCAGCGTTGTCTACCACCTCTTTAGATCAATAAAATGGTAGAAGGAGAAAGGGATATTTCTTGACTCATATTTAAGTCATACCACTTACTGACCTGGGTATTTGTGGGCAAATACTTTTTGCCATTTCCATCTCATTGTTCAGCTCCAATATATTGGGCATGCACAAAGTCCTTTTTAGGGGTTTGGGGGTGAAGGGGGGCGATTGTTTGTTCTTTTACTTTTACCTCACCTTGATCCTCCTCCACTTGTCTTTTGGCTACACAGAATTGGGTATGGCTTCTTCCAGGAGGAACTGGTGCTGTACCTGAGTCGCAAAGAAATATTGCTACCCAAAACTCCACTAGAAGGTGCCTGAAGGCACAAATTTTGCTTTAGTTAGGAACATGTTCTCCTTCCCCAACCTGTTTTAGGGACTTGAGCTTAGTTAGGGAACTAGAGGACTTGGAGTGAATCCTGTGTATGTATCAGGTCTTCAGAATTCAGCATACCCTTGATCTTTGGATTTTTACTTGAAATTTTACTGAAAATGCTCATGGATTCGAATGGAACTTTGACCATGTGAGGAAGTACCATCTCCAGGGATGGCTGTGAAATCCCTAAAGTCCCATTCAGCCCTTGCTGTCTGTGGGCAGTCACCCTTTCAGCCACCTACCATGCCTTGTTGTAATGTTTTAAATATGAGGGAAGCTGCCCAAGGGCTTTCCAAGATGCTCTCTCTAATAACTACCAAGAGTTTGTGGTTTGCACCTTAAGAGCTAATTGCATGGCTCCAATTCACCCCTACACCACACCCCATACCTCCTGGGTGTTATCTTTCCTTGATGTTCACCATTTCTCACTCAGCCCTACCTCAGGCTCTCAACATGCTTAGCCTCTCTAATAGGCTCTAGACACTCTCTGGTCCCACACACTGATTGCCCCTGGACACTGGACCCTCCTGGTTCCCCCCCAGACACTGGACTCCATGCATGTCTAGTCTTCTCTGGGCCATGGACCCTTCTGGTCCCACCCCTGGCACTGGATTCTCCTACACACACTTGGCCCTGCTAGGCTATCAGACCCCTTAGGTCTCTCTCATTCTCCAAAGCCTACCCCCAGCTTTAAGGTTTGGGCAGAAGCCCTGCTGCAAGCCTGATGTCTGAATTTGCACTGCTTGTGGCTCCCGACTTAGATTGCCTGGCCAGGTCATGGGCTTATAACCTGGGCCTCTCATGGTTACCTCCCTCCCCCTCCGCTTGCTGTTCCTCTTCCTAAAGTGTTGGGCACACTTAGTGTTCTGTTGCACATGGGAATGTGGACTGTAGCTGTAGGCTCAAAATCTGGCCAGTAAGATCTAATTTTTAAAGGATTTGAGCCTGTTATATAGGACTCTGATTACTTTAAATACTTCCATAATACTGTGGCTACTATGACTTTGGCATGAGAGTAGGGCAAATCATTGTAGAAGTAAAATTTTATAAATTTTATAAATATAATCATATACTTATGATTCATTGGCTTTCATGGTAGACCTGGAAGCATTTTCCAAGTATGTGAGCTGTATGAAGCTTGTTTTTGCTTAATCTGATAACATGTAGGAGATGCAACGTATCTTGTGGTATAGGTTTGAATGGATTTTATTTTGATCAGCATTTCAATAATGAATAAATATTCTGAAAGAATATATTATTCCCCCCCCCCTTGCTTTACAGAGGATTTAACATTTTCAGCCCCAAATTAACCTCCTGTAAGAGGATTGTAGGTGATTCTTCAATCATGCCTGTTAACCCAGTGGAGCAAATCATAGTGCTGGTCCCGCTAGTGATTTCAACTCATTTGCCTGCATGGCAGGTTCACTTTTCTGCCTTTCTCATTGAACAGCAACTGTGCCAGGTTCTTGATAGTTCCAATTAAATGTTAGAGCTGAGATTCAAATGAGTAATCTGAGGAGGTATGCAAGGCTTTGTACTGTACAGCTCTGCAATTTAAAATGTTAGCTCTGCGTGCGTACCTTCTAATGTGTCTCAACTAGTGGCCCAGGCATTCTAAAATGTGTGACCCTAAGAGGTGACGTTTATATACAGTAGAGATTTGTGGAAAATCTTTGCATTCGTTTCCTGTGATGTAACTTAAATAAGAGACTGGGGAATTCTGCCTGCCTTCTGACCTGCAAGAGAAATCTTGTTGGGAACTTTTATGTTCTGGAAGCTAACTGGAACAGATTCTTATGAGCTGAATTAAATGTTGACCAGAGATGTCACAAATGCCTGTTGTGTGTGTATACATATAAAAATAAATTATGAGATTATATAAACCTGGTATCTACTGGTTCAAAATATTATTCTCCTGTTAAATCATTATCTCCACAAATTTGGCCTTTTTGCATTGTGGTGATCTATTTTGAACCTAGATAGATTGATAATACACATACATAGGTAGATAGAGGAAGGTAGGCAGATGGGTTCAAAATAAATCACCACAAAGGAAAAAAAGCCAGATTTTGTGGAGATAATGATTTAATGGGAGTACAAAGCCTTGAACCAGTAGGTACCAGATCTGAAGTGAAGACCAGACAGTGGAGTGACTCAGGTATCAGGTAGACTGCATTCTGGATGACGTGCTGAAAAAAACTCTTCTATACCTCAATGCTCACTTGTGGTGATAGTTTGTGAATACCTGCTGCTTTGTTAGAATGACAAGCTATCTTTTTATGCAGGACCAAGGCATGAATAGTCTTGAATGAGGGAGGAGAAGCTCAGGATTACAGGAGATTTACTTATTAGGTTGGTGGTTCCACAGCAGATTTCAGCTACTTTCAGTTAGGCGTGTTGACTGCTCACCTCAAGCATGTACTTGGAATGGCAACCAAAGTGCCTCATTGTATTGTGTTTAAATGTATACATATAATATATATGAAAGCATTGGAGACTGTGGCTTGGGTAGGGTAGATCAATGAATTTCCCCCCTCCAGGACTTGCCTGCCACACCTTTGTTAATGAGAGAATGAAAAAAGTTGTTAAGCCCTGAGAGATCATACAATTGATCACCCTACTTGTAAGCAAAACAAAAAATGGTTTTCTTAGGCTTCTTCATTACAGTCATGGACCAAGGCCATTTTCTCCCAGTCTGCAGCTTTACTTTCATTTTTCCTGCATGGTTGCAAACAAAAACCCAAGAGATTAGGTCCTTTTCCTTTCCTCTCTTTGCAGGTTGTAGCTTCCTACCTCAGTCCCATCAGGAGTTTCCTTCATTGGACTCATGAGGTAAGTGCTCATGGGTTTTAGAGTACTGTTGCATAGCACCTTGGTGCTCCACTCCTATAAAGAGGGCAGGTGTGTCGCAGAGCACTACAGTGCTCTGCTTCTATAAAGGGGGGAGGTGTGTAGCAGGGCACTGAGGTGCCTGCTACTTGTGAAGCAGCAAGTAAGGAGCCCAGCTGCTGGTTACCAGGGCAGCCACAGTAGTAATAAAGAAGCACAGCTGCAGGTTGCCAAGGAAACCGGTGAGTCAGCTGACCGGAAGGGGCAGGGCCTGGCTCCCATTTAAACCCAGGCTGAGGCCAGAGAGGCAGTTCTCTGCTAGCAGTCATAGAGGAAGGAACTCTGCCGGACTGACCAAACAGGAGAGGCTAGACTGCAGGTATAGCTGTGAGACTGGGGAAAGGATAGAGCACCCCGATGTGGCAGAACTAATGTTATAGCCAAGTGGCTCGAATTCATGTTGTAGCTAAGAGGCTTGAGTTTCTGTTTGCTGTTTACAACCAGAGGACCAGGTGAGGCTATTAGGGGTTGGAGGAGGCCTCATAGGGGCTCCATGGTAGCGTGGGGACCCCAGCACCAGAGAGGGAGCAGCATTCGGGGGTGCACTGACCCCAGCCCTGAGAAGAGGAGTGGTGAATTGGAGGCCAGGTAAGGCTGAGGCCACCTGAGCCCAGCAGGGGGTCGAGACCCCAAGGAGGAGAGTTGGGGCCAGGTATGGCTATGGCCATCTGAGCCCCAAGGCTGCGGTAACCCCAGAGCAGGGGGCGGCATGATAAGTGCCGCAGAGAAAAGGTGGCAGCGAGAGAAGCCCTGAGGCAAAGGGGGCAGTGATTGACGAGTACCAGAGGGCGCAGTTGTGAGACAAGGCGGCGGAAAGCCGGAGTGCCAGAGGGTGCGGTGAGAGACGAGGGCTGCGGAGAGCCCGAGTGCCAGAGAGGGTGCAGAGAGCAAGACTGACTGAACAATGTCTAGCCAAGCATCAGCGAGGCTTGGGGCATGGTAAAGGGGTGGTTGGAGCCACGCGTAGCCCATAAGGCTGGGGTGCGGTACAGACAAGGGGCCAGGATACAACAGAGGACTATGTCCAAGGGGACGAAAGGCAGCTGTCCATATATATATAAAAAATCAAGACCTGACGGGCAAGAACGAGGGTGCTTTAATGAGAACTTGGCACGGTAGGGGGTGCTAGGGGAGATCATGGCAGCCCCTAGGACTCCATGCCGTGACAAGTACTTTTCCTCTCACTGATCCCTCATCACGGTTTGTTTCACCTGGTGATTTCGGCACTGTTGGGTCAGCTCTCTCAGTCCCGATCTGTCCCTGCTCTGGCAGGCCACGCTCTCCCTCTCGTGTCTCTATGTGCCCCTGGGGGCAATCTGCTGCCCCCAACGTTTTCCTTTTTGTAGCCCCCTGCCTCTAATCTACTGTGCCCATCTCTCTGATGTGTGACTAGGCACAGCTTTGCCTTGTGCCCACATCTGTGCCCTTTCCATGACCCAGCTCCTTTGAACATAAAACTGACAAACTTGTGCCTCTAGAATACTCTCAAACTGGGTCCTGAGGTAGTTGTGATAAGCGTCTACCTTCATCTGCACCTTTGTCACTCAGGTACCTTTAAAATCTCCCCCTAGTTACTCCATGGTTGATTCCAAAGGGCTGGCACACATGAAGCAGAGGTGCCATTGCACAGAGCCTTGAGGGACAAGAAAATATCCTCCCATGGGCAGAATTTTATGCTTGATTAAATGTCATTCAAATGACAGTGCTTTCACTCTTCTGTGGATGGCCCTATTAAAGAAAAGTCTGTGAAATAATGCATACTTAATAGTGGTAGATGGAGGTAAAAATAAAGCCTTTGGAAATGAAAAAAAGACTGTTTGGGAGAACATGAATGCTACAGCACGTCCTCAATAAAGTGTTGTTGGGAGGAATCAAATACGTTGCAAAGCATACGAGCAGCAAGGGCACCTCGTAGTATAATGTGACTGTTTTAGGATATGTGATTTCTGTAAGACTGGATGAAAGCCACAGCTGAAATTGTTATTCAGCAGTGAAGTTGGAAATGTACTTGGACTTCAAGTAGTACAACCTATGCGGGAAACAATATGTCATCAAATGCTGAATGTTCTCTCGAGTGATGCACAGGAAGAAGTGCGGCATATCCGATACTTTACTGTCACATCATGCTCTTAGCTTGTTAATGTAACCAAGAATCAGCTGTAGAATTCCCTTTATGGTCAGTTAAAGAATTATAGAAGAATTACTGAGGAAACATCCTAGTTGGAATGGCAAGTATCAAGAGTTTTAAACTACTATATATTACCTAGGCTGTCTGCAAGCGTGCACCGCTAGATGCAGTTCTCTATTACCATTAGTCCCTATTACAAGCACTTTTCTGTGCTAAATATATCTTCATTGTCAAAAATCCTCTCCATATGCATTGGTGATAGATAGTATTTGGATTTTTCTTAAATGTGAAATCTAATCATTTTATACTCTTCAGTTCTTTTAGTTCAGCCAGTCTGATTCCTTGACTGACTAAATGCCAACAAGGAGTTTAAAGTAACTCTTGTGTATGAGTTAGAAGAACTTTAGGTTGCAAAGTCAAATGCTCAGATTAGGAAACGCCAGAATTGAAGCTGACTATGCAACTTCCATTCAGTCCCCCCCACTTTTTTTTTCCATGTGCACTATATAATCTAAAATTACATGATCATTTACTATTTTTTTACTCATAAGTCCCCATCTCATTCCATAAATGGGGAGTTCTTCAATATTTTTTTAACCTCCTCCTTCAGTGTGTGGCACAGAGCTAGCTTATTTACTGCATGCTATCTGAACACTGCCTTGAATACAAATTAGTTTTCTCTTGGGTATTTCTCTAATGCTTTCAGAGTGTCTGAATCCTTCACAAACATTAATGAATTCATCTCCAGTGTACACTTGTCAGAATAGGTGGTACTATTTCCATTTTAAACCCAGGGGAGTGAGATAGAGAGAGAGATTAAAGTTAAGAATGTCTGAAGTGTCCACTAGTTTCTGATGCTCAGGTTGAGATGCCTATTGCCTGACTTTTTTTTCAGTGAACTTAGCATATTTATGACATGTAAAGCAGTGCTCTAATTAATTCACCTCCATTATAATGGTGACTGGCAGACAGGCTGAGGGTAGCTTTCAAATATCTTCAAAGATGAAAGTATTGCTTTTCTCTAGCACCGGCTCCCCCCCATCTCCCCCCTGCCCCCTGCCATTCATACATCCTGGAATGGGCTGAAACAGGTTTTTCAGGAAGTGAGAATTTGACCCAGGTTGGACCTATAAAAACGTTTTTGCAATGGAAATTTGAGGGGTAGCAGGAGGGGGAGGAAGGAAGGAAACATTATGGAAACATTGAAATGGGCTCCCTGTAACCCTGCAGCTGCGGATTAAAATTAAAATTAAAAAACCTAGGGACATTGGCTCTCATGGGGCAGCTTGCTTTTACGAGGCTCCTTGCTGGGAGCTGAGCCTCAGACAGACCTAAGGTTCCCTGGGTTTTCAGTCTCCCAGCTCTCCTGACCCCACACTGCATTGCCATATCTATTAGACCAGTATTTCTCAACCTTTTAAGTAGTAAGTACCCCCTAACATCTGCAAATCTTGATAAGTACCCCAACACTCAATTTTCCAGGGGATTTTATATTTACAGATTAATGCGTGTCATGTCGGAAGAAGGGCTGTGTATATAAGGCCGTGATATGACAGATGTCTGATCTGGTGTGGATAGGGTTGCCACCTTTTACACCGGGGTGCACAACTCAAGTATGTACGTGGACCAGAGGTAATGTAGGCCAAAGCTAGGAGGGCTAAACCCAGTGCCACACGAAGCATGGCACACCAAATTATTACGGGGAAATTTAAAGCGCTGTGCAATACGTGGCGCACCAAATTTTTTGCCATAGTTTGGAGAGGAAAAGAGGGCGAGAGAGAGAGTGCTGGGGTACCTGCATACCCCCTGCATGTGTCTTGAGTATGCCCAGGGGTGCACGTACCACAGGTTGAGAAACTGTGTATTAGACCATACTGCCACATAGATTTAGAGTCCAAAATCACTCAAAGTAACTGGCCAGGAGAGGGCAGAACAAGGAATGATCTTTTCCCATGCTGTTTTTATACTTACCGAGTCTCTGAATAAAATCCTTGCTCTGTCAAAGTTGGTGGGAAAAGCAAAATCAAAATAGACGTCAAAGCAAAATCACAAAAGTGTAACAGTGAAAATGAAGTTACAGCACAAGTTCAAGCGGTCATGTATTCCTTTAACTAATGCTTTGGAAAACAGAAAGGTTTTACCGGTCTTAAATCTGTATCAGAGAACACCTGCTGGCACCCAGCTTTTGACAGTGCTTTCAAAAGGGTAAGGGAAAAAGGAATAATGGAGCTTGCTACTGAAATTAAAAACAAAAAAGGAAACTTCAGTGTCTTCCAGCTTGTTTTCAGGATCCTCGGCTGTCAGCAGGAGGTGCTGCTGAACCGGAGCTGTTAGCAGCTGCTCTAAGCAGTGGATTTAAATTGCTTCCTCCCTTTTACATAGTTTATAGGTAGGGACCTACCAGAATTGCAGTTGCACAATTTTGACGGAAACCACAATTTCAAGCAGATTCTGCAAAAAATTGTGGGCTCCCTGGGGGAAAAAAAACTTAACAACAATAAAATGCTGAGTCAGCAATCCTTATGGCTGCTGTGGCCTGGCCACACAGCCCGCCAGGGGTGTAAATGAGGGAGGCTGCCGGCTCAGCAAGATGGCTGTTTTCCCCTGCCATGAAATTGGCTGGCTGGGACCTTGAGTTTGGTAGGTGTCTATCTGTAATTGGTCTGGGGAAACAGAATAGAGACTGGCCTTTAAATCTGACATTTTTTGCTCAGTCCTCCTCTCCATCTAACAGTAAACACATTCAGGACAGAGTGTAGGGGAAAATTTCTATGCAAGCGTGAAGCATTTGTTTTTGTTAGCCTTTGGGTTCTTGTACATGTGATGAAAATTTCCTGTTTTTGCAGGTTAATTGCATCATGCTGTACACGTGTGGGTTTTTCTTTTTACAAGTTAAGTGGGTTTGTTACATAGCAAACGAAACCAGATCTGCATGTAGTTTAGTTTGCAATGTAACAATTTATAATGTTGCAGCCTTTTGACAGCTCCCCCTCTCCCCCCGCTACGGGATGGGGGTGGGGGCTGAAGGCAGAAGCAATGAGGGGCCCAATCCTTCTTTCTGCTCCTGGGCACCCACCCACTAAAACCCCACCCAGATGGCCCCAGGGGGTACTGCTGCCATGGAGGGAAGGACCAGGGCCCCCTGCAGCTCACCCCCAGGCAAGAGAGAGGCAGGCGGGCTCTGGGGGGGTGGGGGGGAAGAGAATCAGACCCCTCTTGCATTTTTTATTTTTCCCTGGCGGAGCCTGTTGGCGTGAGCTGCCCCCAGGCCATGCAGCCTCTGAACTGTGGAGGGGGCAGGTCCCTCTTTCCATGGTAGATGTGCCCCCTTGGGCCACCCAGGTGGAGTGCTAGCTGGTGAGTGCTGCCCCAGCTTGGAGGCAGCGCCTGCTGGATCCAACTCTTCCCCAAGCCTCCCCAGGAGCAGCGCGTGGTGGGCTTCCAGCAGGTGGGCTTGGGGAAGAGCTGGATCCGGCAGGTGCTGCCTCGGAGCTGGGGCAGCACTCACGCGCTAGCACCCTGCCCAGGCAGAGTGAAGGGCTGGGCCCCCTGCAGCTCAGGGGCTGTATGGTCTGGCAGCAGCTTGTGGAGGCAGGCTCCACTGGGGTGGGGGGAAGCAGTGGGGGGCCCAACCCCTTATTTTTTTCACAGAGCCTGTCCACCTCTCCCATAGCAGGAGTGAGGTGCCAGTGGGCCCTGAGCTACATGGTGCCCCAGTCCTTCCCTCTGTGGTGGCAGTGCCCCCTGGGCCTGCCTGGGTGGGCAGCTAGGGGGTGGGTTCTGCCCCAGCTCAGAGGCAGCACCTAGGCCAATCCAAGTGTCCCCCAAGACCAAGCTGAGGCAGGACCCTTGTAGCTAGCAGCTCGCCTGGGGGGCTCTAGGGGGTGCCGACACTGCAGAGGCAAGGACCCAGGGCCCCTTGCACCTCAGAGGCCACTTGGCCCATTGGCAGCTCACCCCCTCTACCCACGGGAGGTGTGAGTAGGCTCTAAAAAAAATAAATAAAAGGTTCAGGCCCTTTGCTGTAACAGTGATGGAAGCCCCTAAGTTGAAACGGTGGGTTTCTAATCGTTACAATTAAAAACCCACCATTTCAATTTTGGGGACTAAATCCCTGTCATGTGTACAAGCACCCTCTGTTACAACAAACAGAAAAACTGCAGATTTCTAAAGGAAGGCAGTGTGGTTGCTGTTGTATATTTGGGACCAACACTGTAGCATGTCTTTTTTCTTAGGCGACATGTGGAGGGCCTTCTATTGTGAACTCTGAAAGACATCAATTCAATCCACTGGTCTGTCACTGTCTCCTTGTTTGACCTTGGACAAGACACTTTCATCTTCATTGTGCAACAGTTTATCTTCCCTAAAATGGAATAGATTATGATCACACAATAAACATCCTGATCCCAGAAGTGGTGCCCTTAAGCTTGCCTTCTATATTGAAAGCAGTGTGGTTGTGTCTGCTTGGTGGTTTTAGTAAGTTAATTCTTATAGGGAAGGGCTATTTGGCCCTGTCGCATGCGGAGCTAATTAGCAAGCAGCACCATGCAGAGGTGGCTCCAGTGTCTTTGACTTGGAGGGCAGCAAGACTAGTTAAGGCTGCTCCTGCCTGGCACAGGAAGTTTACTACATGGAGGTGGCCATAATGACACTGCCTCACTTGACAGAGGTGTTGTCAAGATTGAAAGACTTAGCTATTGTGGTGAGGGGGGACATTATCCAGAAGTGTAACAACACAGCCAGGCACCCAGGGCAGCTGCCACGTGAAGAGGCAGCAATGATTTCTGGTTGCTGCTGCACCACTGATGTGATTGTGTGCTTGCAGCAACAGTCATTTTTTTCTGCCCTGCCCTTCACCTAAGCTGGTGCCCAGGGCAGCTACTTTGGTCATCCCACCCTATTCACACCCCTGGCATTGCCAGTACTTTGGAGCAATAATGGGAATATGTTTCATAGATTTCATAAACATTAGGGCTGGAAGGGACCTTGGAAGATCATCGAGTCCAGCCCCCCGCCCAAAGGGCAGGAAGTCAGCTGGGGTCATAGGATCCCAGCAA
>NW_017728910.1:17894183-17931964 GCF_001723895.1 Crocodylus porosus | reverse complement strand
AGAGTTAGCCCAACCCCCAAAATTCTTAACTATATACAATTTATTGAATGATAATATACATAAACATAAAACTAAATATCATATACATATACTTACACAGTGAAATTAACCACTAACCAAGGTGAAACCCTAAATAACACTATTTTCAACATCACTATACAACATTGAAATTACAAAATATAAGCCACAAACATGAACAATCTTAATAACATCTACTCCTTAATATAGTCTCTGATCCATGGCAAGAGATAGTCCTTCTTCCAATGGGGTCCCTTGGGGGGGGTGTCCAGGAAGCACCAGGGGCCCCTCCCCTTAGGGCCTTGACTAAGCAGGGGCTGCTCACCCAGCCCCTTCTCTGGGTTTGCCCACCCCAAACATCTCTCCCCTGTGGGATCCAAGGGCCCAATGATTCACACTCCCTCAGGTGGTGGTGGTCCGGGCACAGCTCTATGGGGTCCCCTCTGCTGGAGCGCCTCTCCAGGCCTCTCCCATGCCGCTGGGCTCCTCCCCACCCTGTGCCCACTCCGGGCACTGAGGGCTCAGCTCTTCTCAGTTGCTGTACCACCACTGCTGACTTCTGGGTCCTGGGCCTCACGCTGCAGCACTACCATTTCCCCGGGCCCTTCAGGCTCCATCCATCCATCCATCCTCATGCTGGACGGCCAACCCAAGCAACCGCCACTGTTGCTTGGCTCCCAAGGCTTGGCTCAAGAGATGAGGCCCGAGCCACCTCACTGCGGCCCCCAAGGCCCTGTTGGTGTTGTAGGCTCAAGCCGCTGCTTGCAGCTCCCAAAGCCTGGGCTCCATGCACCGTGCTGGGCCCGAGGAGTCTCACATGACTCCCAGGGCCTGGTCTCCATGCACCGTCCTTGTGCACCATCAACAGCCCAAGCAGTCTTGCACTGCTCCCAAGGCTGTCCGCTGGGAGAGAGCTCCCCAGTTTTTCTTGGCTCCGCTCTTCTTGACTCCCTCACTGCATCTCCCCCTCGTGCTGGGCACGCAGCTCCTTTTATACGCTCCAGGGCTCCACCTCTGAAGTCTTCCGGACCTGACAGTTTGCAGTCTTCAATCAAGTCCAGGGGAGCTCTTCTCCCCCTCCCCTCAGGAAAGGGGTGGGACTTTATTTCTCCTGCTGCCTCCTGATTGGTGGATCTCAAGGATCTCGAGCCTGGGACTCAACCCAAGCTCTGAAAGGTGAGCCTGCTACAGGTTCTAAAGATATCTTGTCCAATTCCCTTTTCTTTTGCACTGATTTTATGGTCTCCCAGCTGCATCAAGGTCAGTCGAGTAAAAAAAGATATAAAAATGACGTTTAAATAGCAGAGAACTGGATCCTTCAAATGCAGGAAGGACTGCATTTAATTTGCACATATCCTGTAGTGGTCCTTAAACTAGCTGCAGGTGACGTACCCACTTGGGTTTCTTGGTATACTTTTTTTCCCCTTCCAGCTGGACTGTTGAACTGTGTCTCTGACATGTTATAGAAGGAAAAGTATGTGCTGCAGAAGAGGATGCAATTCTGCATGTCACCGAGTGACACTTGTGAAGGGTGGAATATCCTAAATTCCTCTTGATTTATTAGTGAGTGGACACAGAATATAGCAAAATTAGACACAGTATATGTAGTGGAGAGGTTGGGGGTGGGGGGAGGAGGCAGGGAGGGCAAAAGACCACAAATTCTAACTTCCAAACCTCTCCGGGAGCTTTTTATTGGCAGTAAAAAGAGTAAGGCACTTAAAATGCAAAAATATAACAATAAACAAGGTCTCATTTTATATTTATGGCTTGTGAATAAAGTGTGCGCAAACGTGGTAATTTTTAATTCCGAGCCAACCTGAGCTTCATTCTACTACAGAAAGTTTGACTCTGGAGTTTGTTGATGGTAAGTCAATGAACCTCGTACATGGAGAAAAATAAATCAATTGCTCTTTGTGCCTTGCTGTCGGTTGTCCCCAAAGAAATAATGCAAAGCTGTCAAACGAATGACAGCTTACTCTACCTGCACAAATAACACCATTTTAAGAGATCAGGTACTACAGGGATTAGGGACTGTAGTAATAGGAAAAAGTGAACTCTGATTTGATTTCCTTGGCTGAAGTTGCTGGTATGCTAATCTTTTATTGCTGCGCCACCAGGTTAGGCTAATGATGCCCCATACAGATGCTGGGATTTCTATGAAGTAAGGGACAGGCATTTTTATATCCCATTTTTCTCCATCTCTTGTATTTCAGTGCAAAACAAAACCAACATGTTAGCTGGCACTCAACTTTACACAGATGCAGTGGACCTCTTAACGTTTTTCTGGATAGGGAGGTTTTCCTGTGTTGGGGCTGTCCATTATAATGAAATCATGGATTGCAGTTCATGGTTCCATCTTCATCCTTTGGGATGAGTGTGCTGCAGCAGTGGTGCTCAACCTCTGGCCTGTGAGCTATATCCATCCCACAGAGTTGTGTCATCCAGCCTGTGAGGCTCCCCATGGGTCCAGATATTTGAGCGGCAGGGGAGCACTGAGCTTCCAGAACGATGGGACTTAAGGCTGCTATTGCTCCCCTGCTGCCAAATGTCCAGACCTGTGGGGAGCACTTCAGGCTGGATAAGCAGTCTTGTACGCTGGATCATGCCAGCATGCAGAGCTGAGCCAGGGTTGAGATGGCATGCAGGGTCAAGCCGTGGGCCAGCCATGTGTGCCAACTCTAAGCTGGATCAGGCCTGTGGACCGTCCCTGGCCATAGGACGAGCTCCATGGACTGGCCCCACACAATTCATCCAGCCTGCGGGGCTGGAAGGTTGAGCACTACTATCCTATGGTGCCTTATAAATAATTACGACACCTTTTTTGGTTGGGGGTACAGATGAATAATGGATCGTGGGGTTTTTTCAGTTTCATCATCACTCTGAAAATAGTTTGGGTTGAACTAAAAACAGAAACATGTTGCCTTTTATCTGATCGTTTCCAATTAATTGGGTGTATGTTTGGGGGCAGCGGGAGTGTGTTTCAGGTTAAATTGAAACATTTTGTTCTACTCGAATCAAAAGAGAACGTTTTGGATTATTTATTTTAAACTAAAATTACGCTTTGAAACACATCCTGAAACGTTTCATTAACAAAATGTGTTGATCTATCTCCCCACTGCACCCCAAGCAGAACTATTTTGTGAGTTCTACTAATTATGCAAATAGTTTTGATCCCTGCAAACCTCCATTATTTTTTCAGTGAGTTTTTACCGTTCACCAAAAAGCCCCTCTTCTCAGCTCTGAGTTGGGGAATGTTAGTGAAGTGGCTTCACAACACTAAGAACTGAAGGGTGGGGATACTGGCAAATATTTCTTCTATTAAGCCAAGTGCTTTGAGTAGTGTCTGCAGCCAACAGGTAAGCCTCTGTGGGCATTTGTACATATGCTTACATCACAGTGCTGGGAGCTTTTAAAAGTGCCGGGTGCTGCGGCGCATACATTTGTCTAAACAGACAAATGCACGTCGGTGCTGAGAAAATGGTGGCAGTGTACTTTTGAACAAAAACACCTTGAAGGTATTTTAGTTTAAAACCGCACCGCCACGGTTTTCTCAGCACCGACGTGCGTTTCACCATTTATACACTGCATGCGCTGCAGCACCGGGTGTGTCAGCTTGTGTGTGGAGCAGACTCGAGTAATCAATGTGCTAGATCGCGGACACGCTGGAGCAGACAAATGTAGGTGTATAAATGCCGTGTGTTCTGAAAATCCTCTGCCAAACTGACTGCCACACAATAAGCTGTGTTTCTAGGTACCCCCAAAATATCCATTTTTCAGTTTCTAGAGGACAGTATTGACAAGATGAGACTTGAAGAGCTATGAAACTCTTCTCCTAAATTGTGCTTTTGCATTATTTTTTCTTTGTATTTTTTCTTTGTATTTTGAGAAGAGCTATAAATCCAGTTCTAAGCAAACAGCATACAGCTTTGCTGCTCTTCTAAATACAGTGCTATAGAAAATGGAATTTAATTTCTGCCTAATATCTTTTGAGACTCCAGAGTCACATTTCTGAAGCTCCATCAGTTGCCTTGACACTGATGACAACATTTTTTTTTTAACTGTTGGCTTGCTTCGAAGAAATGCAGCTCACCCAATAGTAAAGGATGGTCAGAAGCTATAGCCATGACAGCTTTAGTAAACACAGGCAGTCTGTATAGCTAAAATCTGACTTTTCCTCATCATCTGATCAATATAAAGAAGTGACACAGGGAAGGCAAGAGCTGAGAATAGTAGGTGCTAGGTGTTAATGAATAGAAATATGCGTTTATTGTGATCCATGTTTTATTAACATGATACTTACAGAGCCTGACCAAGATGGGAACCTTCCTTCATTAGGCATTGCATCTAACACAGTGGGTGCATCCACATGTGCAATTAAAGCAAGGCACAGTTTTTGCACCAGAGTCAGCTTCTCCTGGGTGCAGCATCTATACGTATACCTGGGACCACAGCACTTTGAGCTGAGGCAGAGCTGCCGTAGGCTGGCAGGGTCCTTCGGGCTCAGCCCCGGACTCTGGGTGGCAGCATCAGGGCTTGATGGGGCATGCGGGTGCTAAAGTGTGGGGCTAGGTGGCAGGCAGCCCCCACACTTTAGCACCTAGCTAGCTCCTGTCGCATGTGTGTTTCAGCGCATGTATGTACTGTCCTGTAAGATAATACTGTCCCTGACAGTACTATCTTATGGCAAAGTTAATTAATTTACTGAGCCCTCATACCGGCACATGTGTAGAAGGTGACAATTTACTTAGGAGCTACTTAGTCTACTCTGCAGTAAAGTGCATGTGTAGATGCACCCAGTTCCATGAAAAATTTACGGCCTGTATGGGCAAAGGATGGAAAGTGAGAAATGCCCTTTCCATTATATAGATGGGGGAACTGCTGGCAACATGGACAGAGAATTTCTGGGAAGCACAGAGGTGAGAAGTGAGCCCAGATTTCTTAAGTCCCAGCTACTGCTAGTCTTCTGTTTGACACAGACTCTCAGTTTCACCAGGTGTCAAGTGTGCATGTGTCTGAAATTTAAAAAGCTAGTTGTGGGCATGATAGGCAAAGGATCATGCAGGAAAGCAAGGTGCATCTTCCGTAATGACAGCATAATTAACTTCATTTTAAAGAGAGATCCTATCATGGTCAGTCATGGTCTATTAGGTAACAACATTTCCTATTAAATTACTTAAAAAAAAAGGCACTTTTGCAAAAGTGAAACAAAATTGCATAATATTATATGGAGCCACTTATGGTCAATCCAGCAAATCTCTCCCTGGGTAAAATGCTGATTTGAGTTCAGTCAGGATTTCACTGGGTAAGAATTTGAAGATTTGGCCCTCTAATAATTTTAAAGGAGGAATTTATATATATACTCCTAACAAACATTAGCACAGAGTTTTAAGTATTTTTCAACAGCCAAATAGTTCAGTTTGCTTATCATGGTGCAACCAGGGGAAAAAACAGCTGGGGTGGAGGGGGCAGGGTGGCACACAACTGAATTATCCAGTGGTGTGGCAGGGAGGGGAGGGGAGAGAGAAAGTGCCTTCTCTTACTTCCAGATAAGTCCTTGACCTGGAAATTACTTCCAGAAGCAGATTTATAATTTGGTCCTCTTTTTTTTTTTTTTTTAAAAAAAAAAGCAAATAAGCCAACCTTTTGGTTCAGATTTTATGCTGATTCGCACCGTCTAAAATATATATATTGAATACAACAAAGCTACATCAAGCTTTGGCAAAGGAACTGGACTTTTTTGATGTTGAATCATTGGAACTGCCCGGAGTGGCTTCCATCTCTAAGTAGATTTGGGACTTTTTAAGCATACGTAATACCACTGTGGGACTTACCTTATTAATATGTATCAGATTGTTTAGATCGGAGGTTCCCAAACTTTTTCTTATTGTGTACCCCCTTCTAGATTTACCAGCAGCTGGCATACCCCTACCCATTTTATATTTAATGTTTTATATTTTAAACTTAAATATTAATTATTATTATAATGAAAATTAAATCTGCAATTACACAATTTCTCCCACATACCCCCCAGAGACGTCTTGCATACCACAGTTTGGGAACCCCTGCCTTAGATCTTGCTGAGATCTTAAAGCATGAAAAGTTTGAAGGTTTGGGTTTTATTTTTCCCTTCCATCATTTTTCTAGTTACCCACATGCAAAGATCCTGATTTCAACTTGCAAAGAAGTGTGCGAGTGTGTGTAATTTAAAGAAATGAAATGTTCAGAATAGAATTCATCTCTATAAAGAGAACAAGCATGGAAAATTTCAGTCCCCAAAGAATTTGAGACTTATGAGTAATTGAAAAGCTTGTGTGTAGGATGTGTGGGAGATCAGAAGGAAAAGTGGAAGTTGGCATAAATGATAGGTATAGTTGGCTATAGTTAAGCTATAATAATGAGGGGAAACAGTAGGCACAGATACTTTCTTACAGAGAATGGGGCTCAAATAAAGTTTGCTGTCAAGTAAGGAAACTTTGTTTTAAACAACCCCCTCCCCCCCCAAAAAAACAGTAGTTTAATAGCATTCTGTTTTTACCCCAAAGTTGATTCTTAAGACTTTCTCTTTCCTACTGATTTTTATCAGACAGTCTCTGGGGCTAGGGACAGACACCACACACAACCTGTTTTAAGTGATCAGAAACTGGTTTAAACCTGTAACAGAACAGACATTCAATGCACATAAACCTGTTTGAAAGTGGCTGAAATTGGTTTGAGATAAACCTGGTTGAATGTAGTATCAGACTTAACTGATTTGGATCAAACCGGTTTATGCCATGTCTATCCCAGACCCCTTCCTGGTAGGCTTGTGCGAAGCAGCAAGTATTCACTTTGGATTTGGCAGATTCAGAGGACAGTGTTTCAAGTCAGAGATTTGAATCACTGTCCTTATTTGATTTGGCTGAATCAGATCTGAAAGATTTGGCACCACTTTGGGGATTTGGCCATAGACTAAACAGGCAGCTGACACAGGTGCCTCCAGCTGGTAAGTCTCTTGGGGTTGTGGGAGAGGGGAGGGCAGGGGCATTGGGAAGGGAGGGATTGGGGCTGGGACAAGCTGCCCAGCCCGGGGGGGGGTGCATTACTCAGGGAGGAGGGTGGAGGTGCATGAGATGCAGGTGCAGCAGTGCTGGGAGTGGGGGCTCTGCCCTGCTGCCACTTGCCCAACCAGCATGGGCGTGGGGGGGGCACAATGCAGGTGTGGCTCGCTCCAGGTGGAAGTGGGCAAGCGGCAGCAAGACATAGCTTCCACTCCCAGCACTGCTGCATTCACATCCTGTGCACTGGCTGGCAAGTGGTAGCAGGGCAGAGTTCCCACTCCCAGCACGGAGGATGCAGCAATGCTGGGAGCAGGAGCTATGCCCTGCTGCTGCTTGCTCCCCTCTTCCCGAAGTGAGCCATGCCTGCATCATGCCCCCCCCCAACCACACTGGCTGCAAGTGGCATAGGGCAGAGACCCCGCTCCCAGTGCTGATGCGGGTGCAGCAGCACTGGGAGCAGGGACTCTGAGCTGCTGCTGCTGCTTGCCAGCTAGCATGGTGGAGGGAGGGTGCTGTCACCCCTAGCCAGCCAGCACAGACGGGTGAGGGCAAGTGCGATAATCCTGGGAGTCGGGGCTATGCCATGCTGCCACTTGCCCCCTTCCACTCTTAGCAAGCCATGCCCACTTCCCGCCCCCGCAACTGGGCAAGCGACAGCAGGGCATAGCTCCTGCTCTCAGCACTACTGTGCCTGCATCCCATGTCCCCCCTTCCCTGTCCCCAAGTCCTGTGCCCCCTGCCTCAGTTGGGCAGCTTGTCCCAGCCCCAATTCCTCCCTCCCCCACATCCCTTCTTTCTCCCCCCCACAAACCCCAACAGACTTACCAGCTGGAGGCAGCTGTGTCAGCTGCCCATTTAGTTTATGGCTGAATTGCCAAATCTTTTCTGAATCCTCCTCTGAATTGATTCAGAGCTTTTAATTGGTCTCCTGTTTCAATTCGGGTTCAGAAATTTGGTCCCCGAATTGGGCCAAATCTCTGAATCAAATCACCTATTGAAGCTCCTCACAGCCCTGCTTCCTGGTTTAACTTAAACCAGAGTCCCCCAGGATCCCAGATGCTTTGTAGCCCTGGGCGGGATGCTCTGCTCCAGAGAGCTGGGCTGGCCCCCCTCCTCTGCTCCCTGGCTGGAGCTCAGACAGAGACTTGCAGGCAAAGCAGTGTCTTCCTGGCTTCCCTGTGACACTTGCCACCCCCTACTCCCCTTCCTTGATGTAGCCAACATGTGGTATGCCAGCTAATGCTGAGAGGTGTCTGTGAAAGCAGACAGGAGAAAGGCAGAGAGGACAGTGCCCACTTAGGGTTTTTGGAAGCTAATCAACAGGCCAGGTGGCAATATCCTTCCTTGGAAAAAGCTGTTTAAGAAGAGCTTGAACTAATGAGAGAGGCTGTTTTTTTCTGGATGGGGTACTAAATGCTATCAGTTCCCTGTGTAAATCCCTGCTATGTAACTAAATGCTGTGCAAGTCCCTGCTGGCTCCCTTGATGGTCAGGAGCAACGAGAGTGGGGAGGAACCCTTCCCTAATCAGAACATCCTGTTGGGGCCTGGCCATGCTCCCCACTCAGCTCAACATTATGGAAGGGAAGGGAGGGCTTCTCTAGGGATCCCTGGCTTCTGGCTTGAGCCACTGAAGGCACGGACCTGCATTTCTTCAGTCCAGAGGGGATATCTTTGCAGTTACAAACTGGTTCAGCCTAGCCAGGTTAGACTAACCTGCAAAAATTGAATCAATTCAAGCTCAGGCTTTTTGAATGTCTGTCCCTAACCTGGGAAGGAAAGCAACTGTCTGGATTTGCATGACGGCATCAACTGTCCATGAAGGGGCTTCCAGTTTCTAAAGTGAAGCCCTTTTGGGAATCGGTCTGCCTGCTACATTTCTGCTCTGGTGTTTGACATATAGCCTTTGCAAGGAAATGTATGTAGGGAGGGTTAACCCATACATTGGCAGAGTTTCCCAACCAACCCTAAATCACAGTGTATAACGTGCCAATTGTTTATTTAATAGTCATAATTTATTTTCACCTCAGCACCTAAGGCAGGTTTGAAAATGGAAGGAAGGTTCTAATGTCACCTATGAAAAATTTACCTCAAATACTTCTCATTTCCTCTCTGTTTTTTGTTCACTTCTGCCATAGATACCAACTGCACTTTAGTGGTGGAAGAAACGTTTCATGGCTCTCCTTTAAGTACTTTTGGACCCACTGGGAGAAAAAGTTCTTAACAAAACTAGGAATCTTCCAGCAACCCAGCATACTGTGGTGGGAGGTGTGTAGAGGCTGGCTATTACAGTCGTTGGTAGCTGTAAAGGAGGTAAGAAGAAGAAAGTGAGCTGTTCTGAATGGCAAACAATGTTTGATAGTAACATCAGATCAGTTTTTTCAAAAGAACTCCTCACCCACCATCGGCCTTTGTTCTCTATGGGAGCGCTCATCCTGAGTTCTTTTGAAAATCTGGCCATGCAAGATTATTTTGATCCATTGCTGATTGGGAGCATGAAAGGTGAAATAAATCATTCTATCAATACTGGTTTATCATTTTAGTTTAGAAATACTTGGGGATGCAGCACTCAAGGGGTAATCCCAAATAGAAAATAATTGTGCATCTCCTTCATTGTAAATATTCTGTATATACTGTCCATGACTGATATATATGAAGATGTTTAAACTGAAGTGCAAAGTAAGCCGCCTGTAAGATTTATGCATTTATATGCGATTTTGTTTGTTAAAATTTAACTTGGATCAATTGATAGGACAAGTGGAGTAATTCTTATTTTGCAGTGATATCCAAAAATGCGTCATTCTCGTCTCCTGTATGCTGCTGACCCAATTTGACTTGCTCCTGATTTTTTTCCCCAGTCTAATAGAGAGGAAAATCAGGTCCACTGTGTTCAGTTCAGCTGGTTCCTACAGTATCTTTTTTTTTGTTTTGTTTTATACACAGACTTGTACAGGATAAGCATTTTAATGATCAACCAAAACACTTACAAGTGAATTATCAAATGCCCAGCTCTCTTGGCTCTGAAATTATTATTTATTTATTATGATACACTTGTTGTAGGAGCCACTGAAGCAGCACAAGAGCAGGTTGTCTTATCATCCAGCTATTCCTTGTGGTAAAAAAACAATTTTCCATCTTCAGCAGATCTTAGGAAATAATTGGTTGGTACTGAAATAAAGCTCTCCATTAGGGCGAGGGCTACAACACCAGTGTGACAATAAAAATAAGTTAAGCACACTGAATGCAAGCAAACCCTGCTTTGGCAGAGGTCCTAAAGGTAGTGAATTGAATGAGATCAGCCTTGTCTGGAGGACCAAATGGAGTCAGCAATATTTAGCATAAATAATGCTCCCCAAAGTAGTTCTTATTGCAGGGTTGAAACTTTGAAAACTCCACTTGCCCTTTATGGGACTTTCTGCTTGCGAGATGGATTTCATCCAGGAACACTGGTTTCCTCCTAAAAGGCAACATACAGAAGCCTGCAAGGCAGGTGGAATTTTAAAGCTTTTCTAATATGTGTGTGTGTGACGTGCAGGGAAAGCAGTAAACAGCACAGACTGCATTCGAATGTCCTGGAGTGAATAATGCTTCCTGCTGAGTGTGAAAGGGAGATAAGTCATGGTTAAGGGGCAGTCTGAGTGATATTTCTTCTTTAAGTAGTCCCCGGTTTAGCATTAAGGATACATTGGGTCTGTGTTTAAGTGGAAATCCTTAGATCAAGCTGTTCGGGAAAGGCTGAATCCCAAGGTATGTCCGTGTGGAGCTCTTGCCCCACCGTTGTTCGTTAAAGCTATGAAGGGTGGGACAAAAAACACAGCTCTGTGTGTGGGCACCATAAGTTAATGAGCTTAAGGGCCATACTACAAAGGGCAAGCAAAGCATGTCTCATAACGAGGTACCAGCTGCCTGGGCAGTGATGCAAGCAATCATTTAGCAGCAGCTCTTGGGCAGATTCCAGCATGTGGCCACAGCAGATGAGGATGGGCAAGAAAAACCCAAATAACCTCTCTGTGGTTAGTGATTTAATGTTCAAGCAGACGCAGCCCTGACTGTGAGGTCGGGAAACTTTACTGAAGGTAACAAATTACTGGTTGTGAACAGCAGGTTGGGAAATGGAGTACTACTAATTCCTAAATGCATTAAGGGAGAGGTGGGGGGGTAACGTACAAAACACACAAATGGAGGCCTTTTTGTCATTGAAAAGTAGAGTGAAATAGGAATTTGAGCTGGAGGGAACAGAGTTTGGATTTGTGAGGGAAGCCTGTGTTGGAAGTAATGGTTTTTTGGGTAGAGCTAGCATCTAAAAGCATGTGCAGCCAGCCAGCATTAGAAAAAGCTGAACGCATATCAGTGGAGGCAGTGATTTTTTTTCCTCTAGCTGCAATGGCTCTAAAGGTGATGCAAGGTCCCATTACTTGAATACGTGAAGAAAGAATTAGCAGGCCAGCAGGAAAGACTGGGGCTGCTGCCCGGCTCCTCCTCAAGGATGAGGTTTTTGCAGTGATGCAGGCTGAGAGCAGCACTTCATTTTCAACAGTCGACTTCTTGAAGGGGCAGCGGGCTTCCAATGCAGAAGTGATGGCAGCCCCTGGAGTGGAGGCCCTGACCCAACCTTAAATTCAGCACTATTTGGCTTTTCCACAGTATTCATTTTTTTGTCTTGGTTTATCCTCATTAGCGGTAGAGAATAACTTTCATTTTTGCACCAAGTACATCTGTCAGTTACTTTTATTTATGAGCACGGCGTTTCTCAGTTCCTTTGGAAATTGTGATTTAGCCTTTTTTTTTGGCCGACATAACTCTTTACATACAAGGAAGACCAGATATTGAAAGGGTTAAGTCTAAGGCCCCTGACTGAAAATTTCAAATTTGGCAGCATAAAACCTTAATTAAGTGGCCTGATTTTAGGTGTGTGAATGCCCACAAAGCTTACTGACATCAGTGGGAGCTAGCTTTTTCCTGCTTTTGAAGATCAGATCACTTCGGTGCTGAAATATGTGGACTGGAGAGCGGTTTGGTAGTTGGGTTTAGACATATGCTAGCCATGTGCAAACTGAGTCCCTCTGAAGGCACTTGTTCAGCACTCCAGGACTCTAAAGCGAGTCATTTTTGTTTTGTTTGGGAGCTCATGCTAGGGAACGATGTGAAAATAATCCAGTTACTTCCTCCAGGCCTGGTAGGATTTCTCAGTACTCAAATCCAGGTACCTTCCAGGGCAGGCCATGCTGGCATTCGCCTCCCTCGTTTCTCGTTCTACCTCGTGCTTTGCAGCCAACTTATTACAGGGCCAGTTGGGAAGGACCTTTCCTTTACTTGGGACCATAAAAAAAGAAGGACTTTGAGTTTCCGTTCCCTTGCAGAAGAAGGGTAGAATTCATTTTGTTCCGTAGGCTGAGATCATGAGTACACGCTAACTTGGCATGCAAGATGTCAGTCATGTCTAGCAGATAGGAGCTCAGGCATGGCCAAGGACCTCACAGTGTCTGCTTGTATATAAGCATTGAACCGAAAGATGATCCCTGCCCCAGAGATTTAACAAGCTCAATAGTAGGCAGGAGAGCAGCTGGATACAGGCAGACGGGAAGGCCAAGGAATATGGTGTCCCAGGCACATCGCCCATATAGTGCTCCTTGTGGAGAAAAAAAGTTTGTTATTAAAGCAGAACTTTTTAAAAATTTAAGCTGGCAAGTCGGGAATTTTTTCTATTGTGTATTTCTAGCATGGTGTCCAGTGTTCTCAAATGCAGAGTTTCCACTGTTTCCCTTGAGACACCATTTCACAGCTTAATACTTGTCACTGTCAAAAAGCCTTTTCTACCATAGTAATCAGCAAAGTTTTCCCTTTCTCAATTGCATCCTATTATTCCTTGTTATATTTAATTATAGACTTGACTCATTCTCTCTGCTATGAAAAATATTGTCATTTTCTGGGTTTTTTTGGATGTTGTTAAATTGTTACATATTCTTGTGATTCATTTGCATGAAGAGGCACGCATCAAGGAAGATGTAGCTATTTTCTTTTTTTACTTTGTAAAATTTATGGACAAAGTTTGATGCCTCACATAAGCCTTTCAAGGCTAATTCTGGGGTGAGTTTTTAACATCTGTATGAAAATTGATTTCTAACTCAAAACTCCAGAAACAGCCTGAAAATGGCCAGGAACTAAATGTTTACATGCCTGTTATTACCATCATTTATACAATCTACTCCTACAGCACTGCACCCAACACCCTATAAATTTCAATTATATTATTAGCAATAGCTCTTCACTGCCGTAATTGGTACACTCACTTTATCTAATGGAGTATTTTTCATCTAATTGACTCCAAATTTATCATATAAATGTCAAAGCCAAATTTTCCTATAATAACCTATTATCTCTGCTGTTCTAGTTCACTGCACTCACAAGAAACAGAGTAATAATAATCTTTTGGGATAATGAAGGACAGCAACTTAATTCACAAAGTGCTGAAGAGAATGACAGCTACTTCTTCCTTGTCAGGAAGAGAAACTTTTAATATATTCATTTAATTAGGCTGCAGGTCCCATTCATGAGATGTCTTTTCCCTCTTTGAAATACAAGGATGAATTTAGGTTTCACTGGAAAATGAGAAAATCTAGCAGTTAGCTGATGGGCTTTCCAATGAGCATGTTTTAGACAAGTATTTCCATTATCCAAGGCCTTTTCAACTTTCTCTCCTTATTTCTATAGAGTGTAATCAATTGTAGTCCAAGAGAGAGGAAATTATATCATGACACAGAAGTGCCATAGAGACAATGGAAGAGGCTTTTTAAATGTGTAAATGGATTTTTTGAGGATAAATATGGGAGAAAAATAGGGTGGGACTAATGTAACCATCAATCCTCTGCTTTTTACATGAGTCTAAATAAGGCAGAATTACCATACCAAGTTATAGAACGAAGATTAATTGCTTATGTCTGAAAGACTAGGCTCTGCTACAGAGAAACCTGTTTTTGTACCAGTCTCAGTTCAGTAGGTTTTTCTGTAATGGGATTAAAAGCCCCAGCAAACTCAGCTCTTTTGTTTAGTGATTACGTCTTGAAATGGAGGCATCATAGGATCTAGTCCCTGGGGCTATTTCTCTCTTTAACTAATGACTCCCTAATATAAAACACATGAACAAGCCTTGGAGTCAGGACAATCCAAGCTCTTGATGTGGTGGACTGAATGTAACATTGCTAGCCATATATCTTGTATATGCTCCCTCTAGTTGCTCTAGTTCTGTAGATAATGGAGGTGCCTAATGTGCACTCCTGAGGAAGGTGGCTAAGCTTATAAGAGGGGCAGGAGTTTAGACATTAAAAGTGCTTAATGTTTTCTTTAGGCTACCACCTATTGGTTACACCTCCCTTCTCAGCACCTAGGCACTCTGGATTGCTCTTTGGAGTGACCTCACTCTTCCATGGACCGTATTGGAGGGCCAAAGGGTCCTGAGGGGGGCACCTAGGGGAACTGTTTGGATTCGGCCCTTTATTTCACAAGTTCACATGTCTTTGTACCTATAGTTCTAGCCAAAATCAGAATGAATAAAATGTCAGGGGCTGAATGATGTCTCCAGGAGGCAGTTATACATAGAATAATGGGTAGAGGTCCAGTGCCTCATTTGAATTGTGCCTTTGTTAAAGCATCACTTATCCAAGAATTGTACCAGGGGTCTGGATATCTCATCACTGTTTAGCATGAGCTGGTAAGTTTGGAGCAGTCATGGGGTGTGCCGAGTTGGGGCTGTGGTGGGGGTCCCAACTGGTACGACAGGGCTGGGGCCAACGGTGGCGGCAGATAGAAGAAGCTGCCACCACCTGTTCTGCCTAGAAGGGCAGTCCAGCCCCCGAGTTGCCCAAGCCCCTCTGTGTGCTCCATGGCTGGACAGTGCCTGGACCAGGCAGGACTGAGGGACCCCCTATGGGCTGGTCCGAGGGCCATATTTTGCCCACCCTGGTCTATGTTATATACATATACTTCTGACTATTGCAGAAAATATTAAAGCACCACAACTTTCATAGTTTGACTGCAAGCCTGGTGAGAGTGACCAGGCCTCAGGTCTGGGTCTCTACTGTTGTATGTGGAAGACTGAGAGTCCATCTCTCCCTGGTCCCAGTGATCAAAAGAGCAGCTGCTACTGCCTATGTCACTGTATTGATACAGAAGTGCCTGGGGCAGTTGAGACCTTGATAGGTTTGATGCAATTGAGACAAAAACATGGAATGGATCAGAAGAACTGTCTTCCCCCTCAAGAGCTGCAGATACCTCTTCATCTTCATTTATTTTGGTTTTCTTCAGAGGCCAATGAATATGTGACCAGAGTTTGTGCTTAATTTAGCCTCAGACTACGCATTGCATTCAAAGGAGTTGTATTGTTTGGCACAGTGGGGAAAAAATAAAACCCTAGTTTAATAAAAAAGGGTGCTGTCACATAACAGTTGCATCTAACCAAGTTTTTGATTCAGAGAAGTCTATTGGAAGGAAATTTTGTTCTCTGAGTGGCTTCATTTAAGAATAGGTTG
The DNA here is from genome assembly GCF_001723895.1 of Crocodylus porosus. Lineage (NCBI taxonomy): Eukaryota > Metazoa > Chordata > Crocodylia > Crocodylidae > Crocodylus > Crocodylus porosus. The sequence continues at coordinate 17,916,386 of NW_017728910.1, read as the reverse complement.
CACACCATTGATCACTCTTCCCTTTGTTTTACACCAGTGCATTGATTTTTTTCGATTTGTACTTTTGATTTCCCAAAGTGTATATTTATATTCCAAGAAGGCATGGTTAGATCTTTGAAGTTTTCTCTCCCTTAAAGGACAGCTTCAAAATAAGGGCCAATATTACAGTAACAATGAGCAAGTATAAAGGCATGATGAACCCCAAGTGACTTAGGACTTATGGAGCCTACTCCAAATGTTTTCAGAAGCTATATTTTCCTTACAGCCCCATTATTTTACTAGGTAGTCAAAGCACTGCCACTACTGATGGGCCATTATAATATATCTGCAGAACAATGCCTGAAGAAACCCGTTAAGCAATTTTAGGGGAAAAAGCAAGTCAACCTAATGTCGTCTCATTAACACCAAAATGAAGTGAGCATTCATTTTAAAAGGAAAAGAATATAGCGCTAATATTTACAGAGTTCTTCTAGATATGGATAGAACGAGGCCACTGAAACTGATGGACAAACATCTGAAGGGTCAGTCTTGCTTCACCTTGGACAGTTGTAAAAGGCTATGTGGATTACATGAAGGTTGTCTAAAACCTTGAAAGTGGTTTTCTCCATTTGCTCTTTTATTGATGTTGGATCACTTGCTCTTTCACTTTTCTTTATTGTTTCTGTGGGACTTTACATAGGTGAGAACAATATAAAAACTACTTGGGTGAAGCTTGCTCTCAAAAATAACCTTGTTTGTTTAACATACACAAATCTGAGGCTACGTATCTGTTGCTCAGAAGATGTATTGGGTGAGCACACAAAGGGCTTGTAAACAGAGGGAGGTTGCTCTTCCACCTGTCTCCTCTTTTGGTCAGATCCCTAAGTCTACTGTACATCTCCAAAAATGCAACAAACACTCAGGTAGATGTACCCTTTTTCATGACATTGTTTTTTTTCCCCTTCCTCCCTGTGATCCAAATCTGAAAACCGTTTTGCACTCCCAGGTTTTCCTGCGTAGGCTGTATTGGCCCACCAGATCCAAAACTGTTGGACTGGCTTATTTCTTAAAGGTAGTTATATGGATTTGGGAGAAAGCACTAGAGAATGGCTTACTTTGCTGTGCCCCTATCTTGGAAATCTGGGGACCTTACAAGGTTCAGCAGTCCTTCCAGCAACCTTGGTTGGTGAGACCTGGCTTGGTTTATAAGGATGGAAACAAAGGCAGAGCAGCATTCTTTGGGACAGATCAAAATTGGGTGCTTCTGGCCTTGCTGTGCTCCTATTCCTCTTTTCCTTTCTGAGCCCCAAAGGGCAGATGAGACAGATTCCTAAAAAGGTCCACTTTGCAAACAGTGCAGCTGGCTTTGGTGTGGGCTATGAGGTGGGCACAGTAAAGGGTATGGACAGCTGAAGAATTCAGTATGAGACAAGAGAGAGTGAGGTTTTACCAGGTTTCAGCTGCTTCATAGTATCTGGCTGTGTGCACATCCTTATCTTTTGGTAAATGGAAGCTCAGCTATGGCACATTTGCCCACTTCCACTGGGGCGGGGGGGTGGTGAGAGAATTGCCAGAGATTACCAGTATATACACAGGCAGTTTCTGCAGAGTAGCTAATGTATGGTAAATCCACACACCTTTTACATAGTCCAGAGCTGCTTCCTTGCCACCAAATTTGCAGACCTATGGGGAGCTCCACAAGCTGGAGAACATGGCCTTGTGTGCCAGATCACATTAGTATGCAGGGCCCGAAGGTTGAGCACCACTGCCATAAACCATGATGGCGTGGTTGCTTGTGATGGTTGAGGGAAACTCCTCAGTATTAGTGCAGACCTATCCTAAGGCTTTGGAACAGAGTCCTAGAATACCTTTACCCTTCTTCTCAGACCATTTTCATTTGTATGTTGCTTATAGTGTCTTTTAATGTGTATACTGCAATGGTTGACAAATCTGGATGACTTGCTAAATATAAAAAAAACTGGGGGAAGCTTAATCTGTTAAGAATTCAGTTCCAGCAAAAAAAAAAAGACTATACAGAGCCTCCAAAAGATATAGCGCATCCATAACACATGTATATGCCACATCCTTATGATTTGTGACAAGTATACCCACGTTAGTCTTAAATTAATCTTCTAAGTGTGTGTAATCTTATCAGCTCTAATATGTCCTTATGTCAGCAGTCACATTTTAAGTTTTATGTAATGGCATCAATAGCTACTTTTAGCTTTAAGCAGAAATGATGTCGCAGTTGTGAACCGTGGTCTTGAGTCGTGTATTTATCTGGGCATTTATTTGGTAGTTTCTTTTTGTAACAGCTTGAGTATAATTTTTGTGATGTTTCTTAGGGATGCAAAGCATCTATACATCTCTTGCAAGATCATGAAGTAAAGTTGGCTAAGATGAGTCCAGCATTTCTCAGAAATATTAACATTGCAATGGAACTGTATGGCTAAACCCACCCCAGGGCTTTGAAAATCCCAATGTTTTCTTCTTCTCGTTTGCTGGTGGATGAGGTAGTTTCCGTCAGTTCTTGGAGGACAGTGTTCCTTCTCCACTGATGATTGAAATTTAATTGATTTTTGTTTCTTTTCAGATTTCTCATCATTTAAAATAAGTACCTGTCCTTTTTGAACAAACCTTGTAGGTCAAAGACAGAGAGAAATAATTTGAGGACCACTTTTCAACATATTACAGCTTTGGAGAAGGAGCAAGTACTACTTGTAGAATAACCACTATGATCATAGAGAAACTGGTTGTTTACAGAATAGCAAAGGGATAGTACAAGAGCCAGGCTTTAAAAGAAAAAAAAAAGTCCAAGGGATGTGAAGCTATTAGTATTGTAAATGTGACAGAAAGGTGCTGCACTGAAAACATAGTAAATGATAAGCGAACAGGGAAGTAGTACATCTTTACCGTTTTAAGCAGATTTCTCCAAATTGAAAGGGCTACCCCATGTTTTAATCAATCAAGTGCATATATGGAACTGAAGGAGGAGGAGAAAGGGTAGACGAAAGATTGTCATTTCATGTGTATAGAGGAGGTGAATTCATTCTGGGTGATAGAGATCCCTTGTCCCATCACCTGCCAATCTAGTTTTCAGTGGAAAAATTAAGCTAAGTGCATAGAATCACAGGTAGTTACGGCTGGAAGGGGCCTCAGGAGATCTAACCCAACCCCCTACTCAAAGCAGCACCAGCTCTGCTTTGAGCAGAGAGTTGGACTACACGTCCCCTTAGGTCCCATCCTGTCCTAATTTTCTATGTTTCTGTGATCCCCAACCATGTCATCCCAGCCAAGGTTTTGCCTACTCGGATCTTAACAAACTCTAAGGGTGGAGATCCCACAACCTTTCTGGCTAGCCTGTTTCGGTTTACTATCCTCCTGATGTAAAGTCTTTCCTAATAGCTAACCTAAACTTCCCTTGCTGCAACTTGAGCCCATGGCTCCTTGTTTTGTCATCTGCCACTGTTGAGAGCAGTTCAGTTCCATCCTCTCTGGAACCACCCTTCACGGAGCCGAAGGCTGTTGCTAAATCCACCTGGTCTTCTCTTCTCCAGCTTAAATAAGACCAGTTCCCGCAGCCTCTCATAAGTCATGTTCTCCAGCCCCTTCACCACTAACCATTTGGCTTGGGTAGTTTGGCTACAGGTATCTCCTTACTGTGCTATCTCATAGCTCAGGGAAATGCAGGGAGACTTCTTGCCTTAGCATCCAATTTTACAAGGTCTTTGGCTCCTGCAAGTTGAGCGAAGGTGTGTTTCACTGAAGGAACAATATGTCTTTCTCAACACACATATTTGTTCAACTGTGTGAGGTCAACACATATCCTAATCTTACTACTCGGTTTTGGCACAATCACCAGCCCAGAACAGCAAGAAGCAGGTTTTTGAATCGTGATTACTCCCATTTCTTCCACCCATGCTAGTTTTTCTTTTACTTTATGCATTAGCATCAAGGGTACTCATCTTGGTGTAATTAATGCATATGGAACTGCATCAGCTTTTAGGAGTATTTTTTATATTCCTCTAACATTTTTCAAAGACCTGAGGAGATGGGTGGGTATTTGGTTCTGTAGTCGTGCTCCAAGGATATCTGGTCCACTATTTCATCCTGTCAATCGACAACTTGTAGTGCCTGTATGGCCAGTAAACCAAGCAAAGGCACAGCAAGATTATAGATCCCATGGACTTCCTGGACTATAGTGCTCTGCTTCAGTGTCACTTTTGTGCTGAAGGATCCTGGTACTTTGAGGGTAATGTCACCTGGTCCATGTAACCTTTCAGTAGGACGAAGGAGGACCCCATCCCTATGTTAACTGTATAAAGTATCAGATATAGCTAAAACTATGGCTCCTGTATCAATTTAAAATGGAATTGATTGCCCATTGAGCTCTATTTCTGTCATCCAGACTCCTGGGTCTGATGAAAACTCTGTTAGTTTTTCTAATAACACAGTACAATCCTCTGAGACTTCATGGACTCCTGTGGTTGAGACACAAAATAAAGCATAATGAACTTTCTTTTGGCAGCATCAACATATCTCCTTCCTTAGCAGGATGCTTAGCATAACCATGTTCAGGGATTTTACCAAACCTGTGGCATTGGTACCCTTTTCCACTTGGTTGTTGCTGTGGGTGCCAGTATGACCACTCTCTTTCTTCATCATACATGCTAATTCATGATGCACTTTTGGTTGTAGTTTCTTGATAATGTGCATTGCATCAGAGTCCTGCATTGGGTCAGGTACCTGTGGGTGTCCTCAGGTGACTTGCAAAGCAGGTCAGGTTGATGTCAGAACATGCACAAGTTCACATTTTCCAATTTGGCTGCAGGTCAGGCAAAAATATTTTTGGGTTAGACTAGGGTTGGGCTGCTGACAGACATGAAAAAGACAAACAAATGGTACTCTACTTTAAACTCGGTGTGCTCTTGTACCAACCGCGGCACATGCACAGAAGAGGCATCACATGAGTTTGACCGGGCTTGCCCAGCATCTGTATAGATCGGGCACTTTAGTGGGCTTTTTTGGGTGCTTTTATCTAATGGTTAATTGAATCAGCTATTAGATAAAAGCACCAAAAAGCCCCACTTAAAATGTCCGATCTATACAGATGCTGAGCGGCTGGGTTGAACTAATGTACTGTTTCTAGTAAAGAATTTTTTTCCCATGTCTGTCAGCAGTAGGGATGTAAATACCAATTAAATAGTCATTTAACCTGTTGTAATTACAATAGGCTAAATGATTAATTGTCCAGGCTCAGAGCTAGGTGCAGCAGCACTGGGCTCCAGCCTGTGGTTGTGTGAATTTGGGGGATTGGGGGAGAAGGGATGCTGAGCCCTGGGCCAGTGCCTGCCCTGCCCCACCCTGCCATGGAGAGGCTGCACCCACCTACCCCAAGTAGTGCAGGCAGCCAGGGGCCAACGTAACCCTGCCAGGCAGGCAACACAGCTCAGGAAGCCCTGAGGGGGTTGCTTCAGGACACGTTCCTAGAGCATGCTTTTTTTTCAGTGTCCTTTTTTTTAATATTTCCTGGTATCACAACTGGAGTCTGAGCTGCAAATATGTAGCAAATATGCAGCACAGGGAACACTTTTTTTCATTCCCAGTGTGTCTCTTGCGGCATCTCAAAGTGCTTTGAGATGCTCCAACAGGCATGTGCTTGCTTGCCTGGACACAACCTGGCATAAATTCTGTGTGCCCCCAGTGGCTGGGGGGGGCATAGCGAGCTCCGGGAGGAGTGACAGTGCCGGCGGTGGCACGCGCGTGGCAGCGGTAAGCCTGGAGCTCCCGCAGGCGCTGCAGTGCTGTTGGGGGAAGAAGGTGGTGAGCGCAAGCCAGCGTTGGCAACCACCTGCAGACACCTTTGGCAGTGGCCAGCCGTGATTGTGGACTGCCTGCAGATGCTGTCAGTAGTGTTGGAGGCAAGTGGCAACCACCCGTGGGTGCCGCTGGCAGTCTCAGCGGTGCTTTTTCATAGGGGGTGCACTGCCACATTCAGGGGGTGCATGTGCATCCATGTGCACCCCCTACACATCGCCAATGCACCCTGGAGTATTAACTCAGGGTCCAACTGCAGTTTTGGTGAGAGCTCTTCATCATGGAGACCCATAATTAAGCCGTCCCTAATTACTTCTTCCTTGAGCTTCTCATGTTGGCGAGGTTCAGCCAATGTATGCAGCGGTGTAATAAAGCTGTTTGCGGGTCCTGAAGGCTCCTGTTTATAAAGGTTGAATCCAGGGCATTCATAAATCACATTTCTTTTGCCCCCAAAATGTTCAGTTAATGCCTCTACCACATCAGCATATTGCTTTTTCTCTGCATTTTTCAGAGGCAGACATCAGAATTTCATCAGCCTGACCCCCCACTGAGTAGATGAGAGTATTTACTTGGTAAGGTTCAGACTTTTTGTCCGGACCTGACGCTTCCCCAAAGTGGTTAAAATGTCTGATCCATGTAGGTCACGTTCCAGGGGACTGGAGATCAAACTGTCCTGGTGGTGTAACTCTAACTGCCCGCATTTCTGTGGCCAGCCTCTGCCCTGAGCTGGACTCAGCGGCTGTTGGAGTTTGGTCTGTCACTTAGGAATCATCCAATTGCTGACTGACATTTATGTGCCTGTTGGTGGCAGGATTCAGCCAGTTTCTGATATCATGGGCTCTCTCATAGCTCAGGAAAAGGCAGGGATATTTCTTGCTCTCCGAGGGCTTTATTGCAACTCCCAATACACGCACAACTATGGCTGACAATGTCCCGTTGGTGGCATCACGTCAACCCTTAGGAAGGGACAACCCTTACTACTACAGTTGTAAACCTGGACAGAGAATGAAGTAGTGCGGGAAATGCTTTGCTGGAAAACTCGGCCATGTAGATGACTGAACTCACTGTTGGGTGAAAGTTAACTAGGAAAATAAGCTGCACACGCTTTACCAAGAAGGATTCAGAAACTACCTGTTCAGAGGTCCCTTCCTAAGATCTTTCCGTTGAGTGGTTGAATTACTTTATTCAAACCCCTTTTAAAAAGTACACAGGCTTGACCTTCTGCCCTTTTCAAATGGGACTTTTGTACAGAAGAGACTTCTGGAAATTTGACTGACTTTTTTGTGGACAAGATGCAAGTTGAATGTTGGCAGCTTGTCATCTTGAACATCCCCACGGCACTAAACATAAGGAAACTGGGCACAGTTTAACTCTGTCCTGTCCTGGGTGACTACATGCTTTTCATCAGACTTTTGGTTTTAATTACACACGCAGTGGGCCAAATTCTCTGGTCCAAAGTTGGCTGATATGATTGTCCCCATCTAGGGGAACAGAGTAGCAGAGAGCTGCTAGATTGGCTCCTGTGTCACTCTTTATCCTGACCCTTGATAAAGGGAACATGGTCAGAGACAAGAGGGGCTCCTATACACATGCTGGGAGCCAGCTCCGATGCGCTGTAATTAGTCAAGACTGCTACATTGTGGTAATTACTGCACTCCAGAAGACTCTGGTATCATGTGTATCAGCATCCCTGTGCTGAAAAATGGCAACAGGGCACTTTGAACTAAAGCTCGTTGAACAAGCTTCAGTTTGAAGTGCCCTGCCACCATTTTTCAGGGTGGGAACAATACAAATAACCGAGCAATTCTATATACTACTGATGCACAAGATACTCTGGGAGCTTTCAATTAGCACGGCTCTTGGAACTGTGCTAATTAAAGCACCCTCACACCTCCCGAAGCACATCTGTAAGCACCCAATAAATATTGTTCTTGCATCGGTTTTGTTTCCAGCTGCCTGAATCTGTGTTGTGAGACATGATAGCAGCTAAGACCTTTGAGAATTGGGAGGGAAGCGCTAAAACACTAAAGTGCCCACTTTCATGTTTTTTATTCATCTCCTGTCTTAGGGCAGGCACGACAGACACTTGAGTATGTGTGTGACTGTATGATCCTGAGTGGTGTCATGAAAGTCAGTGTGAAAAGAAATCGTGTGCATTTCCCAGAACAGGACTTGAAATTGTCATGTGGTGTTCATTTATCACACTTTGTCCCTGGGGTAGCTGAATTGCAGTGGGAAGTGTGTAATTTGTGGATCAGGAAACTGGATCCTGGCAGCATTTTATTTCTGAGAGTAGTCCCATCAGGTAAAAGGAGTATTTAAAGGACTCACCTGCCAGTATTGGCCAGAGTGTTGGCTCTGGATTTAGGACCCAGATGCCTTTTCCTGGGGCGGGGAGGACCCACCCAGTCCCCAGGCCGACCATAACCTCTGCATTCGATAATAGGCAAATTTACTGATACAGTGATAACAGAAAAGAAACAATACAAATAACCGAGCAATTCTATATACTACTAATCCTAGGGCTGTCATCAGAGTCAGGGTACATCTAGCCAGGATGCAGGCTTCGCTCTGAGCCTTCCACTTAAGTGTCAAATGTCAGCATGTCGGCAGTCTGGAGGTGGGAGCTGAGGCCCACCCCCACCCTCCAGTGGGGTGGATGAAATTGGTTGGTGGTGTGCCCCCTGTCCATGGTAGCCTTGGGGACCCTTCCTGGGGGATGGGATCCCTCTTGGGGAGGAGGAGGACTCAGGTAGGATGGGGAGAAGGGACCCTTTGGTGCTTCAAAGTCCTTATTTTGTATTCTTCTTCCCTTCTGATGACTCCTGATGACTCTTGATCTGTGGCTATTTCTGGTTGGCCTCTGTGTTTGTCCACATCCACGTAGCTCATCACATGCCCACATACTATGTTGGTCTTTCTGGGCCTTCTCCTAATTTGTTCCCCTAAAATAAGGACTCAGTCACCCCACCCTCCCCCACCCCCACTCTGGGGCCTTGTTAGCTGGTGCCACCCTATCTTATGTTATGGACCATGCTGCCTCTTTCCCAGGCTGTGTTTGTATCCATGGGCCTTGTTGCATTAGACAGCCTGTCTGCTTCGAAGGCTGTGAAATTCTGTGTGAGACCCAGGCTTTTTAGAAATTAGTTAACCCCTGCTGCCCATCTTAAGCCATTGTAACACTCACACTCACACTCACACTCACCAATCAATTCCTCAAAAGCAAACCTTTAAGTACAATTTCTAAGCCAACACAGACTAGCTTCTAAATCTGTACATGCTTAGGGAAGAAATGGAATAGCATTACTGGTTTAAAAGGACAAAGTAAACTAAAAATTACAAAGTAAACTAAGACTGTTGTAAAAATTTCTTTTCAAGTCACTTATACAAATATTGGCTGAAAGAAATTTTTAAAAAATCTGAAATAGTATTTGCTACCTTTTGTCCAAGTAAAGTGATGAGCAATAAGAGGCATTGTTCAGGAGATGTGCCAGAGCTGTGATAATGATATTGGCACTGGACCATTTCTTCATCTGTGACATTTATCATAGAGCAATATTCAGGATCTTGATTGTGAGTTCATGCTGTGAAACACAATGAATGTAATATCTAAAAAACAAGAGAGAACAGATGTAGCCAGGTTGTATGATCCATTGTGGCATTTATTATACTTATGAAAGGAATAACTATGAGCTCGAAAGATAAGAAAATAATGTAGCAGCTATGGTCAAACCTCAGTCTGGCTTAAAAGAAATGTATAATATCCTTACCTATGAAAAAGCATTATGCAGTAGGCTGTTACTTTACTGGTTCTTACCTCATGCAAGGTCCTGTTGCAATATGCCATAAAACCTTTTTTCTCTAGAGGTGTTTAATTCCATTGAAATTATCTCTTGCTGACAAACTAAGAGGAAGGTTGTAGAAGAGGGTGGAAAGGAAATGTTTTTTCCAGGAAAAATTGCTGTGCTGCTTGTAATCCATAATTTACAAAAGCAGATAAAAATGTGATTCTCGGGTTTACTTAAGCAAATAGGGTTGAAACGAGGCACTCGCAAGCATACAGATAATGCGTGAATTTGAAAATATACTATGTTGCATCCTTATCATAGAATTTAAAAAACTGGGGACACATTCATTACTCTGAATCTTAAGTAGACATTTATGTTGGAGCCATTGTGATTTGGTAAACCGATATACCTGTCTTCACTGATGCAGATGACTGCACAAGCTGCAGGTTAGCAACAAATCAGTTCCCTTAGGTCCCTCAGAATCCATCCCCCAGTACAGACTTCATTTTTTTTTTTTTTGCTTGTTTCCTTGTCCAGTTTACTCAGAGCAACCGAAATTTAAATTGATGTTGAAGAAGGGCTGCCCCATTTTGCCATCTTTTGCTAGCCAGGTTCATTTTCTGGCTCTCATAGACACTGTTTTCATGATGGGTTCCAAAAATTTCTGGGCTCTGTGATTAGGTGCAGACATATTACATGTGTTCTGTTTCAAAAGTAAATTTGTACAAATGTTTCTGTTTCTATGACAGCAGTGTACATTTGAGCGTGCAAGTAATGCAGGTCTTAGTGAAAGATGTAGCTTCTACTATGTAGCTCATATGGAGGATTTGGCTTTCTGTTGGTAAAAGCTAAAGCAATTTTCATTTTGCTTAAGAAACCTGTGTTTCTTGTCTTTGGCCTTGGCTTCTGAAGGACACGTGTATAAGACGGGGAGATTTATAGGAATGATTGTGTCTGCAGTCTGTAGCCCATTTTATTTGCAGAATCAAACTCAGCACTACAGTGATTTGAGCTCTTGTTGACCTCAGAAGTTAAGATGATATTTCTTTTGACAAACATTGGATAAAATATTGGGGGTGGGCAGGGGGAATTGGCAACTAAAAATCTGAGAGTATCCTTGTAAGCTAGCAAAAAGTCATCAATAGAGATGGGCCTAAAACACAAGCTGAGACCCAAGTTCACTGCTTAACGCGCTTACAATGATGCGCCTCTTTAATTCACTGATATTGGGAAAATTAAGGTTTGGGTTTAGATTTTTGAGTCCCAAGTTTAGGAGGTTTTAGACCAGAGATGTTACTATGGCACAGAAAAAATGAATTTAATTTTATTTAAGTATGCATGAAGCCAGTTTTCATTTACCTGGCCAGCATTAATTCAGCTTCACTCTGCTGGTGGTAAGATGCTACGCCATGAAGGCTGGAGAATGACAGTGAAAATCACTAGTCACTCAAGCTCCATTAAATGCCATTGGAAATAGGAATTTAACATCTTAAACTCTGCTAAAACTCGTAGTCTGTGTATAGGTAAGGGTACATGGAATAAACGCATGCCAAACATTTGCCACAACTAAGTGGCACCCTTTCACTACTACTCAATTAAATTCTATCAAGGCTAAAGAAGGGGAAGAAATTTGGGAAATTTGGGATGTTAAAATGGATTTTGTGAAAAGACAGAAGAATGAATTTCCAAACAATTAATTTGAAATGAGTAGTTGGGGATAAAGGACAATGGACAGCAAGGTGAATTGGTTAAGATGAGGGTTTTCAACCTTTTTGGATCAGTGTACCCCAGTGGCCAGCTGGCCGGAGGGAGTGCTCTGTCCCCGCTTGCCTGTGTGTATCCTCTAGGCCTTCTCAAGTACCCCCGGGGGTATGTGTACCCTCGGTTGACAACCCTTGGGCTAAGATATAGCTTATTTGCTGACAATTAACAGTGGCATGGAAATATAGAAGCTGACAGTCCAAAAGACTTGTTGAGCCCATCTAGAGTAATAGGATGATAAGTTGGTCTCCACTGCACCATTCCTAATTCTGGTTGTGATATTAATTATGAAAATTGGAAGGAATGAGAAAGCACTCATTTAAGTATTTCACAGCCTAAAAAAGGGGTTGTGCTTGTAAAAAAGCGTAATGAAAAACTTCTCAAGCTTGCTTATACCCTTGCTAGTAGACCTGTCCCTAATGAAAATGCGTCAAGGGATTAACGCTACACCCACTGAAGTCAATGGCAAAATTCCCATTGACTCTAACAGTGCGGGATCATTTGCAAATGGACATGTAGGTGATACTGCAGTACTCAAATTTAGGGAAGGTATGTCTTTTAAACATCTATTGCTGCCTACAATGCCTTAGTGCTCTCATTGTTTACTGATGCACTGGGCAGTTCCGGCTGAGAATTATCAAATTAAAATATGTATTTGACATATGTGTCCCTAAATACCTATTTAATTAAAGATTTGATATAATCAGAATCCCAAGGAGAGTTTCCAGATGTTGAAATATGCTGCATCAATTCAGTAAAGTACTGATATATATTAGCATCACTGAATTTGTTCATGCTTATAACAGTTGACAATCTTTCATTGCCCATTGTGCTTCACTACATTGACTTAATGATCCCCATCCTAGAGAGAACTTCATTAGCGCTTACAGACGTCAGTATAAATGTAGCACAAAAAAAACCCCAAGAAAAAAAGAAAAGAAAGCTTTAGGATGTGAAATAATCAGGCTATGTACTGCCAAACTCTTGCTGTTAGTGAAGCATTTGAGAATCTCAGATTCGTTTCTTTTGAATGAATATTAAATTCTAAATTCCTATTGCTTACAGTTCTTTGTTACTCACGTAATAAGGCATTCTCAGGGGTGATCAAATTTTATATTTAAGAAACCTCTATTTTAAAGATACTCTTTTTGCACCACACAAGAGCATCTTGCGAACAGCAAAATTGTACTAAAGCTCATGTGTTACTTGATCAATAACACGGTGTTTCAGAACTGATAGAGGTTGTTATGACTCTGATTCTGTCCTATGGTGATCCAGGCTTTTTATTAACAGATACCTCGTTTTAGGTTTTATATCGGTCTTTAATTCTTTCTCACTTTGAATACAAAAATCTATTATATTTTTTTTCTGACCTCATAACTGACTGTGTCTGCTCCATTGAATGGACTGCATTAATGCAACAATGATGTTCAAGGTCAGAATGCTGTAAATAGTTATTCAGTACTCTGCAGTCCCAGATGATGTCTCTGGGTAATAAGGCACAAGAAAGCTCAACTGATGACATTTCGCCCAAGCAATTTGCTCAATTCCATTGCTACATCAAGAACTTTTGATGGCTCTGCAATGTCATCTAAAGTTTTCAACATTGTTTTAGTGGGTGGTTTTGTGCATTTCAATTATGGCTTTTATTCAGCAATACCATTTAATTCCTGACAGTTACTTCAGTTTGACAATCTCTGATTTAGCTGTTATCTATTTTGCAGCTATGTCAAGAATGGCATGATAAAGTGGTCTACTTTGATAGAATGTAAACAGGATCTGGACAGTCCAATAAAAGTTCCTTGCATATTTAACTTCTAGCTGTCTTAGCATCAACAAGTAGTATAATAGAAGATTTAAGACGACCTTGGCTTGCTTCTTTGTATTTCACCAGGATGAATCCCATTAATAGACTTATATTTTATGCATATTCATTATTCCTCATTCTATACCATAAAACAATTGGGGTAAAATTATTGCCATTGTATTTTTATGCTGGGTGTGAAAATTTCCCCTGTGGACCAAGGACCCAAGTAGTAGCCTAAGCACGACTAAAATCTCTTGAGCCTTCCAAATCAAACCAAATTGCTGAGATGTGTATTATGCTAATCAGCCCAGGCATACGAAGAGGGTGTAAAATAAAGTTCTTGCCTGCATTTAAAGTATTACAACAGTTAAACATTCACACGTAAAGAATCTGAGACCAAGGCGGAGTGATTTCTCCTGTAGTCTGTGGTTTCCAAGAGAGGTGGTGCTCGCCCCATACTTGGGGGTCTTCAAGACAAGACTGGACAGGCATCTGGCTGGGATCAAATGATCCCAGGTTTGGTGACCCTTGTCTTGCCTGCCAGGGGCAGGAGGTTAGACTTGATGGCCCACTGAGGTCCTTTCCGACCCTAGACTCTATGAATCTATTACACATAAACTTGTTTAAGTGAGCAGAAACTGGTTTAAACCTGTACCAGAACAGATGTTCAGTGCACATAAACCAATCTGAAAATGGCTGAAACTGGTTTGAGATAAACCTGGTTGAATGTAGTATCAGACTTAACTGTGATCTGGGTCAAACCAGTTTATACATTGTTTGTCCTGGATCCCTTCCCAGTTTAAGTTAGATCAGAGTCCCCCCCGAATCCCAGTTGCTTTGCAATGCTGGGTGGGGCTCTGCTTTAGCCTAGCTGGGCTGGCCCCTCCCTCTGCTCTCTGGCTGCAGCTTCAGCAGAGACTGCAGGTACGGGGTGTCTTCCTGGCTTCCTCCTGCTTCCCCCCTTTCGCCTTTCCACTTCCTGATCAAGCATGGATTTTCCCCTCCCCTCTGCTTTACACAGACACCTCTCAGCATTAACTAGCATACCAGATGCTGACTATGGTCCATGCTGTGGAAGACAGGACAGAGAGGACAGTGTAGCTTAGGGCTTTCTGGAGCTAAACAACAGGTAGCTGGTAATGTCTCTCCATTCTTTCTTTGGAACAAGTTGTTTAAGAAGAGCTTGAACTAATGAGAGATCCTTTTGTTTTGCTAATGGGCTGATAAATGTTCCCTGCTGTGTAACAAAATGCTGTGTAAATCCCTGTTGGCTCCCTCACTGATCAGCAAGGGGGGGACCCCCTCCCTAATCAGTGTCCTGCCTGGGCCTGAGCATGCCCCCCCCTCGCTCAGCACTATGCAAAGGAAGGGGGGGACTGCCCCCACCCCCCAGCTTCTAATATGAGCTACTGCAGGCATGGGATCAAATGATCCCAGGTTTGGTGACCCTTGTGTGTGCATTTTTTTTTAGTCCAGAGGGGATGTCTGTGCAGTTACAAACTGATTTACCCTAGGCAGGTTAGACTAACCTGCAAAGATTGAATCAATTCAGGCTCCGGCTTTTTGAATGTCTGTCCCTAGCCTGTGGGATTGGTTCACCTCTCCAGGAAGCAGCGTAACTTTCTTTCTTGGCTATAATTAGGCCAATATCTGGTGTGACAAGTTGCTGATGAACACTTGGAAGGATTTAGATGATCGATAATGTGCATTGTGAGGAACATATAAAACATGCAGCTGTGTATGAACAATTGAGTGGAAGCAATACACTTGGATTTTCACAGCTCAGGGGCTTTTCTTTGATGAAGTCCCCTATGGTTTTTGCCACCTATGGTTTTTGGCACCATAGATTGCACATCAGATGCTTCAAAATGATTTCTGAGGTGTGCAGGTATGCTATTTTCAGATTGCACCAAAGCCATCACACAGATGCATGTCTAGAAGTGCCCTTCTAACCATGATTTGTGTGTCTTAATTTATCTTTTCCCTTGCTCACCCACTCAGTGAATTCTTGCAACTTTAAAGTGCTAAAACTATTTCTTTCTAAATTACTGTTCTGAACTTCTGGTTTTCCCTATTCTTTTCTAATTGCTGTTACTGACAGCTAATTGAATAAAAAAATATTAGTGCATTCTGGCTCTTGCAGAGCATTCCAAATTCAGCTCAGTTTGTATAATTATGCAGCATGTAAAAATGTTTTTTCAAGGTTACTGAATATGCTGCTGTTAAGGGATGATGGGCCTGATCCAAAATGCTTTGTCTTGGCATGGAGTTCAAAAGGGAGGTAGGTCAGGACTTGGGTTTGAGATCTCAATATTTTACACCATATTTATGTTTGAGTGCTACCCACTCAAATGCACATAATTGGCAAATGGACTCAGCAGGCTTTGAGTTGTATCTGTGCTATTGATTTGTTAATAAATGTACAAGCAGGGAGCCTGAGTTAAGACTTTCTGTTATCCTTGTTACCCAGTCATCCTGTAAATCTGCACATATACCCAACAGTCTTAGTTGACTGTTTGATAGCAAGGGTCACATTTTTAAAGGTGTTTAGGCAAAAAAAGAATTTGGGCATTTCTGAAATTGCATGAGGCCTGTAAGTCTCATTGAAATTGATGGGACTTGGGTACCTGGACACTTCTTGAAAATCCTACTAGGAACCTATTGCTTTTTTTAGGTGCCTAACTACTTTTAATAATCAAGCCTTAAGATCTTTGGGGGGAAAATTGTCACATGGGGAGATATTCAAGATTGAAATGAAAAGTTTGGCTTCTACTGACTTTCAAAAAGTGTTGGATGGCTAATTCTTAGGGATCTCTGGAATTTGCACTGGAAATGAATGATGCAGCACCCTTTTTAATCTTGGAGTTTTCCCCATGTGCCCCTGTGCTACCGGGGCCCCACTGTTTGCCTCCCATGCCTGATGGCCAGGAGGCAAAACCTGCAGAATATTTAAAACTGCGGTTTTCACCTCCCAGATATGAGGTGGTGTTGCCGAGCAGTGGTGCCCTTCTGCCAATCAACGGGTGAGGTGCGCATGGGGGAAACTCCAAGATTAAAGAAGCTGCTGTACTGTGCACTTCCAGCACATATTCCAGAGATCCCGCCTAATCATGTATCGCACCTTTTGGCCCCATATTATATTTGTACGCCTGGCACAGTAAGTCCTCATTTGGTTCAGATGCTGCTTCATTATCGACAGTGCATTATAATATAGGCAAATGTTAATGTGTTATGCACTGTTAAGACAAAATATGAAAGGGAGTGAATTGGAGAGAACTAGATAGAAATATCTAGGATATATTAACTTATGTTAGGATATATTAACCTTTCTTTATCCTTTTCCACCCCTGCACTATGAAAAAAATCAATGCATCTTTTCAAGTAACAACCTAAGTTCCTAAAAATGAATAGATAAACTTAGGCTTGATAGTGACACTGTCCTCAAGGCACTTTGCAATTTAAGAGCTGAAATGTGTCATGGTAACAAATACATCAGAGAAATGCTCTGATTGGAAAGGAGTCGCACCTAACTTCATCTTAGGTTATCCAGGAAAAATCAGTCATTCCTCATTCATATTAAAATAAGTATAACTTGATTCCAGTGTGGTCCTTTCTGGTGTAACTCCATTCTCCTAAATGGAGGTAACTTCCCAGTTAAACTAATATAAGAAGAAAACTGGGTTCATTGTTCTTTAATACCAGAGCGGAAAATTCACTTTTGCATGTTGTGCAATGATGAGTATAACTCAAATAATCTGGATGTTCAAGCAAACAAAATATCATGCCGGTTTTATTTGTCAGTTGGGCAAAACTGGGCTGTACCTTTTGAAAAACAAACATCTGTCTTGTAAGAATGTATGTTATTTCTGGTTTATGAGCTGGCAGCAGGAGTAAAAGGGGAAAAAAATAACCTTTTGCATAATCTTACCCCAGTCTCTCCCCTTCCCATCTCCATATCTCCCAGTTTTTTGGACGAGTAATATTCCTATTAACTCTTGTATTAGCTTCTCTTTGGTATTGAACTGCTCAGAGCACAATGAGTGGGGCAAAGCCAGGGGCAGCATGACAGGATAGACTTAAAAATGCACTATTTTTGTTGGTAGAAGATGTGGTGCTGGCCAGCAGGACTGTGGGAGAACAGCCACTTGAGCTTGAGTAGGAAGACTTTTCCAAACTGAGGAGTTCATTGGGGATCCTAATCGGAAGTGATGTTAAAAAGGGGAGGGCTGAGCATTGTTTGAAAAATCAAGGCTGACTGGAGTTCAGACTAACCACACATCAAGCTAAGGCACTCCTCATTGGCGGTTGCTCTTGATGTGCTTTGAGCCTTTGTTTCAGGGTGCTGGCTGATTCAGCTAGCAATGCTTCTTGTACGGCATGCAATATTTGGTACATTTACCTTCCTTGACACCGCTGTGGTCTGGCAGTGATCCACTCCACACCATTCACTATAATGACACGATACAACAAGGAATATGCCACACGCTTAGGCCAAATAAATACATTTTTGGCTGGTTAATAATTTTGTGGCTGGTTCCTATCATGCCATAAATTATATATGTGGCCAAGCTGAGGGCTTCTAATGGCATAAGGATCAGCTGACAGGGCTCCCAGATGCCAGGACACGTGGTATGCTCCTGAAGCTCGCAGCCCTGAGAAGCTGGGGCTCCCAGCTGCAGGAGTGCATGGTGCATCTCCATAATTGGGAGTCCGGAGTAGCTGATGGCGTTCCTAGCTAGGGGATCTTACCACTTGCTGGTGCAGAAGGAGCCCAGGATGGTTATTCTTGGCTCCCTCTGCACCGGCAATAAGGCATGATGGGATCTAATGCTAGATCCTGCAATCATACCTTCTGCTATGCATATGTCATGGCAGGAAGTATGATTGTGAGGATCCCACATCAGACCCTATGTGGGATGTCTGTCATGGGCTTTAGAAGAATTCAAGCAAGCCTATTAAATAGGGATGTGACAGAGGCCAGATGTGATGGGGAGGGAAATATTATTTTTGGAAGCCTCTCTTTAATATACATACAGGCTTTTCAAAGGCTTCTAACTTTGTCAAATTTAGGCAGATTTTCACGTGGGGAAATAAAGGCTGTCACCTTGCAAATTTCTTGTTTTAAGGATGAGCCGTTGCCCCTTCTGAAAATCTGCCTACGTTTGACAAAGTTAGAAGCCTTTGAAAAATTACAATTTGTTTGTGCTCACTAGGGAGTTGCTAGAGCTTAACACCTAAACTTCCTGAAGTCCCCCACCCCAACATCTAAATGCCATCCACCCCTTACATCTCTGGTCTGTGATCAGACTGTGTGTGCACCATTCATAGATGTCTCTCCACTGGCTGCTTGGTTCGTGAGAGGGCTGGGCACTAGACCTAAGCACTATTTCTGTCTCCTGTATTATCAGTAAAATACTGTCTCCACATTAGCCCCAAGGATATGTGGAAGAGGAAGTTGTGTATCAAATGTAAAAGGGACAAGAGCTAGGAAAGGGGAAGAAAATAGAGTGGGACTAGATGGGGGCAACAAAGCTTTGGCTGGGAGTTGGAGAAGGAAGACTGAGGCTAGGCGGGCAAGGAGATAGGGACTGGAATCAGAAGTTGAGAATCGGAGCAGAAGACGGTGCCAAAGGTGGTAAGAAATGGGACTGAAACCAGGTTGGAGGGAATAGGGCAGAAGGGGGAAGGGAGATCAGGTTTAGGGGAAATGGGCGCAGAAGTCGCTCCTTGCCTACCAGAACACAGTCCCCTCCCGAAGGCAGAGTGGAGCTGATGTCTTGCCATTCCTCTGCTGCCCTCACATACTTTAAATGTACTCAAGAAACCAAAGTCATTCCTCTCTAGGGCTGGTCCATGCAGAAAACAAGCTGTTGTGTTATCGGTTATTGCATGAGCACAACCAGTAGAAGTCTATGAGGTGGAGCTAAAGGCTCCAGTTCTGTTAAATGACCACCGTTGGTGTCATACAGTGATATTTTGTGATTTTTTTCTGTTTGCTTGTTTGTTTTCAATTAGTTGTTTCCCAGGGACGAAACTGTGTGTGTGTGCACACGCATACACACAAGGTTAAAAGGTCACTAGTAATAGTTAGAAAATGCCAGCCTTCATTTGCTTGTACAACCAGGATCCCTTCAGCTGCATGATCACAGTTTATCTGGCTTCCACAGGGTTCCCAGTTGTCTTTCTTTTTTTTACCTTGTTCTGAGCAATATTCAGCAAACCTTGAAGAGATGAGCTGTACCTGAATGCCTCATCCTTAATGCACTTCACTTCCATTGACCTCTCTGGAAGCGGAGAATGAATAGTGCTCGGTCTCTGGCCTTCAGTGAATAGCTCTAATGAAATTAATGGGACGACTCATGGAATTGGGCGCTAATCCACGTGAGTAAGGGTAGCAGAATCTGACATTGTGTTTTTGAAGCCATATTGCTGTGTATATCATTAATGTTCCCTGCCAGCAACAGAGAGCAGCTATAGGATGAGGAAAAAGTGCGCGCGCTGGGGGTAGGACATAGGAAACGCTGCTTTGACTGCCTGCCATTTCCCAGTGTCTGAACGTTTGAGGCTAACGCTCTTGATCTGCTTGTCTACCCACTTATCAAGAGTGTCTGTCTCCAAAACATTAGGTAGAGGAAATGAAGAGAAAGTAACTTAAACTATCAAGGGTTTGAAGATTTAGCTTTTTGATTCTGGGGTCCTGTGATAGCCTGTGAATATATAGCCACATTTATTATGGACTCTGGGTGGTATCATTCCTAGCTGGGGAAGGAATCCCTAAGGGGGAAGCAGTTAGGTTGAAAGTCTGCCCAAATGCCAGTTCAATCTATTTGCTTCTCTAACTACGTCACATAAACTTTAATGAAGCAAAATGCCTATCAAACTTTGCAACTCACATTAGGCTCTGTAAGGGGAAATGATTGTAGATTCAGAACAGGGGCAGCTATCAAGCTTGTTCCATTTTATTATTATTATTTTTTGTCTTGCTGTGTTAAGGCTGGATACTTTTTTAAAAAATAGATTCTTCTCCCTCTCTGTACTTCATAGCCTACCCCTTCGTGAAACCTAGGGAAAAAAACCCCTGTGATTAAAATTTTAAAGTGGAATGTTTTCAGAAACCAGGGGAAGTAATGATTGGGGGAAATGATGTGAGATGTCTTTTGACAAGAAGATGACAGCAGGCTAGGCAGCAAAGATTTATGCATACTCTTGGAGAAAAAAAAATCTAAACTGATACATCTGATAGCTGACTTGGGATGAGTCATTCACTCTTTATTTGCAGTGACGAGCTACTTTAATGATTTTAACATTTATCCATTAAATTTTTCTTCTTGATCTATAATTCAAAACTCTATATCAACCCCTTGAAGGTTAGGACATACTTTTATTTTAATATGGAAGTGGATTGTCAGATTTTCAGTCTTTTGTGTCGACTCTCCCTGTGTTAACTCAGTGTTGGGTGTCAGCAGGGGTGGAAGGTTTTTAGAAGAGACTTTGTATGGAGAAAAGTCTGTGCCAGGGCACTTGTGAAAGAAGATTTTGAAACAGTGACTTTTAGTGGTGATGATGATAGACAGAAAGAACATTGGATTTGCCATATGGCTATACAATCCAGTATCCTTCCTCTGGTAGTAGGCATCATTATTGCAGGAGCCATGTGTGAGAGCTCTTGTCCACAGTCTGTCTTTTCTTTTCTTAGTGCCTGGCAAGTTGTAAGACAGCTTGCTTTTCTGCCTTTAATATCTCTTCTAAGGTAGATTAGTTAGACTTCATTAAACCCTTGTGTATATTGCATATACATCCATATTTGACATTATGGATTTAAAATGACCTGATTCAATTTTAGTCTAATACATTCTGGAAATGAAATAAGCAAAATTGAATTAAAGTCACTTTCGTTTTAAATATATGCATCCACATAAGGTTTTAAAACCATTTACATAATCCACTTTGAAAGTTAATTCAGATTAACTTTCCTGAGCATTCCTATGTGGGTCCATCATAAGAGCGGTTCAGAACAGCTATTTATACGGAACCCTTAAGGAGTTGAATCAGAACCTGAATTTACAGGTCTGTCTAGATTAGAAATTTTGGCCGAACTATGACCAGAGGCATTTGTTGCCCATCTGTATTGGGTTGGGTGGGTGAATTGGAGCCCCCTCTCCCCCCGGCAAGGTGTGTATGGGGGAGGCAGCCTCCAGCAGGGGCTGAAAAATTCCCAGACTGAACTCCCTCTACTCACTTTCCATCCTCCCAGTCTGAAAACAGTGGCAGGCTGGCAGCAGGCAGACAGAAGTTACAGACAGTAAATATCATCTGTTTTGAAATGTCTTCATCTGACCCCTCATGCAAATGAAGGTTCGGATTTTCACCCAATCAGCCATTTTTAAAGCGGAGTGCAGCCGTGCACTTGTATTTGGTCATGGCCATAGACCGCTTTCTGTGGCCAGATTGGGTGAAAATGGTCACTTCTGTCTGTGCCCAATTTATCCCTATGTAAAATGGGTACAAGAACTGCCTGCTGCTCCCTTAATTTTTAATCAAATACAAAATTCATGGACATTGAACTATACACAGCCTTGGAAGTAATGTTATGTTGTGCAGTCCATTCAGCAGAAGAAACCATACTATGAGAAGTGAGCATAAAAGCAAGTCTTCATGATAGGATTCACATAACCACTAAAAGCAAGCAATGCTGTTCCACCAGTCATGCAAAGACAACCTTCAAACCACATTATGGATTAAATCCGTGATTCTCAACCTTTTCTTGGACATGAGGCATTCCTTCATAACTTTTGTGAATTGACTGGCACCGACTTAAAAAACTAACATTGTGTATTACAGTGCTTACCTCCTTGAAGAGGGGCTGGATGGTGGGGGGTGAGGGATCATTCAGGCAGGGATAAGCCTGAGCCTGCATTGATCTATTTTAGCTTATTTGCTTATCTTCTCATACCTTGCAGCACCCTTCAAGGGATCTGGCTGCACCTTCAGGTGCCCCAGCACTCTGGTTGAGAATAATTTCATAGTTTCATAGTAGCTAGGGTCAGGAGG
>NW_017728910.1:17891186-17893638 GCF_001723895.1 Crocodylus porosus | reverse complement strand
AGTCAATAATGACTCCAAGGTCCCTTTCCGCCTCTGTGCTTTCAAGGGGGGAGCTCCCCAGCCTGTATGCATGCTGTGGATTCCTTCTCCCAAATCCAGCAGCCTGCATTTGTCTGCGTTGAACCTCATCCTATTCTCATCTGCCCACTTTTGTAGTCTATTTGCCCCCTCTCTCTCCCTTCAAGTGTGTCCACCTCACCCCACATCTTAGTGTCATCAGCAAACTTGGACAGTGTGCTTTCGACCCCCTTGTCCAAGTTGCTGATGAAGATGTTAAACAGTGTGGGCCTGAGGACCAAGCCCTGGGGTACCCCACTGCTCACATCTCGCCAGTTTGAGTACAACCCATCCACCACCGCACTCAACTGAACTACTGTACTACCCGGGTGCTGGCGTCCTTTAGCACACTTCTGCTGTTCACTTGACATAGATACTCATACAGATCTTAATATATTTCTGTTCCAAAGAAATTCAGGCATATTTAAATCTGCTCAATTAGGTTGTCTTTCCAGATAAACATCTCTGTACCATTTCTTCCTGAGTGCAGCAGCTCCAGAAAACATTTACTTACCAGAAAACTTATACCAACAGAATATCTTACGTCTTCAATAAATGTGGCTGCTACTGCTTTTTAGGTGCCTTGTGGGGTTTTTTGCCCTTGATAAGGACAGCTTTGTCAATCTCTTCATCTTGCCCCTGGAGGAAGATTTAGTTTCCTTTCCCACAATATTTCTATCTCTACATTTCCCAATAGCCTGCCTCAGTACTATTTAGGTGCCAAATATATTAATATATTGTAACAGTTTTTCCATATAACATTCTGCTTTCCTGGTGGTTTGGTCACTATCTTGATATAAGATAACTTGAGTATTGCCAGCTTTCGCTATCAAAACGCCTTAAAATAATGAAGAATGCATTTGGGCAACATAGCAAGTAAAGCAAAGATCTAAAATAGAAATGCATTAAGGATAAGGTTGCTTTTCCCCTCTTCCCCCCCCCCCCGCCTTTCAAATATGATTGTTAAGTGGCTATTCTGACAAATTCTAAAATACTCCTTGCATTCTTACAATGAGACGAGATAAAGGAGATAGATTTTTAAATCAAGGGATTTGCCTTTCCCATTTTTTATCATCGCACCCTCTTTTTTGCTGATATTTTAGATACCTCTGCACAATATA
Organism: Crocodylus porosus; assembly: GCF_001723895.1. NCBI lineage: Eukaryota > Metazoa > Chordata > Crocodylia > Crocodylidae > Crocodylus > Crocodylus porosus. Next base: position 17,892,460 of record NW_017728910.1, on the reverse strand, counting down.
ATTAGAACACTACATGTATAGTTGAGGACTTTAGCATCCCACCGCTGCCAAATGTGAATAAATCTAACTTCCATGTCTTTGGAAATCAGTAGTGGGAAACCTATTAAAATAAGGTTAGCTGAATTAGGATTTTATGATGTCTGAGAAAGCTGCAAACCAGAGATAAAGAATTCACATTTTATTCTGAATAGGCACAACATGTAGTCTCGCCCTGTGATACATTTACTTGAGTGAAATATGGACTTAAATGACGGTGGATGGGAAATTGAAAATATCACCACTTCAAATCATGCTGCCGTCTCATTACCCTTACTCATTAGTGATAGACAACATCCTGATTCTAATTGAGAAATCATTTATTTTCGGTTGCAAAAGTAAGAATGTGCAGTCTGGATGAATGAAATTCTCCTTATAAGAATACTTCAGTGCTGACGATAATAAGGAAACTGGCAATACAGTACTGGAGGGTGCTGCTGAGGCAACATTGACATAAGGGCACATAATTAGCACCTTTGCTTCTATTAAAATAAGAAAAAAAATCAAATTGAATCACTGGAGCAAACGGGCTTTTAAATTGCAAAGAAGTCTTATTTATACTGTGAATCCAGCTGAACTAAGTAAGCTAATCAATATGATGGGCAAATTCTATTAATGGTACAAAAACCTCCTGAATGAATAATTAAACTACAGTAAAAGAAAGTAAATATTTTGAGAGAGGAAACTGAGCTGACACAATCTGCGTTGGTCAGTGAAGCAGAGCTACTCTTCTTCGCTCCTCCCTGCTTCCCCTATGCAATGGAAGATATAATGCTATGTTATACTGCTAGCAGCGCAGCACCATAGTCTCATCTGGAGCGCAGTTACTAGGCCTGCGCAAAGCGGCTAGTATTTGCTTCAGATTCGGCCGATTCGGGGGACAGTGATTTGATTTGGTGATTTGAATCACTGTCCTGATTCGAGCTGGCCGAATCTGGTTTGGAGATTCGGCAGCAGTCAGATCTCTGAATCAGCCAGGCCAGGCCCATCCCCTACCCCTCTCCCAGCCCAGGAATGGCTGCCTCGCCCGCCCCAGATCCCAGCACTTGTGGGGAAATAAAGCCCCAGTTCAGCAGGTGCTGCCAGGTGGGGGGCAATCCCTGCTGCCGTCCACTGTCCTGCACTACACGGGGGGCTCTGAATGAGTCCCCTGAAGCCCTGAGGCTGCACCAGGAGCGGTCCTGGACTTTTCTCGGCTTTTTTTTTTCTTCTTAAAGGGCCAGAGCCCTGGCTGGTGG
>NW_017728910.1:17874785-17891086 GCF_001723895.1 Crocodylus porosus | reverse complement strand
GAAGAGCCCCCCCATGCAGCTTGGGGCAGTGGGGATTGCCCCCCACCCAGAAGCACCTGGTGAGCACTGGGGCTTTTCTTTAAAGTACTGGGAGCTGGGGCAGGCAGGGGCAGCCATGGTGGGATCGGGGGGGCTGGGGGAGCAGGGGACATTGGGGGAGCTGGTAGAGGTCCCCCCACAGTCCCCTCCCTCAGCCCCCTTTCCCCTAGTATTTACCAGCTTGGAGTGGCTGCGGCTCCCTGCTGCAGCCACCAGGGACTGCCCAAATCACTGAAGCTCTCCAAATCTTTGCTGAAGATTTGGAGAGCTTTGAATCAATTTGGATCTTTAAATTGTTCCCAATTCGATTTTGGATTCGGAAATTTGGCCACCGAATCGGGCCAAATCTCCCCCAAATCGAATCGTCACCTGAAGCTTTGCACAGCCCTGGCGGTTACCTAGTGCCAAAGTATCATGGGTGACTTACAACTGGCTCTGATCCATGGCTGCCCTAACCTGGGCAAACGAGGCAATGGCTAGAGCAGTTGGCCTTTGTGGCTGTGTGGGAATTGGTCGTCTTTGGGAATTGGCTGGCTGAGAGCTGTTCTTCTGATTTTGGGTGTAGCACTTGGCAATGGGGCTTGGGCTCACTAACTTGTACCCATCCTGCTCCTGACCCAGTCTTCTTGTTCCACTTGATTTTGATGTTTGACTGTTTCCGTGGCTTGTTCCTTTGGCTCAGCTTTTGGCTGGCTCTGGCCTTTAAATGCCCCTATGTTCTAGTCTGTTGTAATTGTTTTTGGCCCTTAGGTTGCATCTTGTTCTTGCAATATGGCTCTAGCCAGTTGGCTTGACAACTTACTCACTGATCTTATACATGCAAGAGAGATGGGGAAGAAGAAAAAAGATTTGCTTGAACACTACTGAGGATTTGATTCAATTGAGATTTGAGGGAAATTTCAGAAGTGGCTTGTGGATCCTTGGCAGATAATTATAAAAAGAGAGCACGATGGGCATGCCCACATCTTCAAAGGGCCCTTCCTCTTCCCTTCATGGATGTAGTGTGGGTGCCTTAGTGTGTCTGTCAAGATGGTGGGTTTATTGGTGTGTCCCCAGTATGCAGGAAGAAAGCTACAATTTATTCATTCTGGCATGTAATATGTGTGCTTCGAGATGGAACTCCTTAGAGTCTTTTTTGGTATAAATTAGTAAGAGTCAACCTTTTTGGCTATCAATCCCATTCTGATCCTCTTTGCAATCTGCTGCTCTACTTTCTGCTCCCTGCCTGATTTCTGTTCTTCTTTCTAGTTAGTGCCCTATCTGCTACTGTGCTGCCTGTCTCCTTCCCAGCCCACTGTGTGCCACACGCACAGACTGCCCATGCTACTTTTGGCACATGAACCACTGTTCAGCCACCACAGGTATAGGCATGTCCAGGGAATTAATTTTTCCTCTTGTGTAACACAGTTGAAGGTAAGGGAATTACATTAGGTCTACACTCCTGAATGAGTTTATATGGTGTTAGCAAACTATTCTTTTCCAAGCTTCACATATTTATGTGAGGGAAATACTTTTCTGTTTCTTGTTTAGAAATACAGCTTTGTCCCATGTTTCGTAAGAAGGGATGAGACAGTCCAATTTTAACTGGAGCTCTTGATCTCCTTTTCAGGTCTGGCGTAGTGCTTAAAACAACTGGGTTGCTGACCTTAAGTGAAGCTGGCTTGTATATCGGACAACCCAGAGCCGGCTTTCTTATTTGAACATTTTCTCTGTGTAACTGAACAACTGGCTGTGTCTATCACTGCCTTTGGCAGTGGTGTAACTGTGGTAGCAGCCTTGGTCACCACCTCTTGGGGGGCAGGGGAAGGGGGGCATGCAAAAAGAGCTGCTGCCATTTGCCCTGTAGTGGCATGCTGCACCACTGCCTTGGGTGTGGAGGGGCTCTTATGCCTCTGAGTATTGGTACCAAGGTCCAAATTCGGTATACTACAGGACTGAGTGGAAGGAATTGCACTAGAAAATTGAGCATGTATAAGGGAAGGTGGCATTTGGCTTTACAACGTTCACTGTCAGCGAGCGAGAGGGAGAGAATCTACTTAGTATAGTCTCTTTCTCAATGTCTTTCTTGCTGCAATCAAGCAAAAAGGGATTTAGTTCCGTGTCTGCTGCAAATTAATTAGCATAAATTGTAAACCCACTCTTTTTCCGAAAGCAGTATACTTTCTCCTTATTTCCCTTTTAAATGGAATCCTGGGGGAGGGGGGAGAGAAATCAGATACTTTGGCATAAATATTGCATTATACTTAACTGATTTATATTTATAAAGCTAATTTCCACTTCCTAATGCAATTCAGACAGGAAAATGAATCTCTGCTCAGGCTGTTTAAAAGTTGGACGGCGCATGCCGATACAATCAGAATGAACTGGTTGCTCTGGCTTGATTGCCTAATTTCTACATGGCCTCTTCCTATTCTCTCATGTTGTTTTTCTCATCTCTACATATGGAGATTGAGGAGCTTTTCACACTGTAACATAAATTGCTAGCACAACAAGATACATTGTCTGTAGTCGCCCTGGAATGAGATATGTTAGATAGGGTCAAATTTATCCTCTGGCATAATCTGAAGTGAGTCAGACTACATCAGGGATCAATGAGGCCTCAAGAGGGTTTATTTTTCTATTACCTCTTCCGTTCCTAAATGGAGCTGTTAATACGTTACAGTTTCCTGAGATCCAAACAGGAGAAGCTGTAATTGATGTATGTTGTATTTGGAGCCACTGTTGAGTATGGAGTAGAGCAAAATGGGTCAAAATGTTCATACAAAAAATTCTTGAACCACCTGAGGTAAAGGCAGCATGAAAAAAGCTAGATCAAACTGATTTGGCAGGGATTTCATCCTTATCAGTTCACAGGAAAGATGCTAAATTATAAACATGACATTAGAATAAGATGTGATTTACTCACTGTTGCCAGAAGGAGCGTAATAATGTCTTCTGTGTTTGCTACCATTGTTGGGGTGCGGTCTGTTTCCTTACAGCCGTTTCAGATTACTGTTCCCAAAATTAGGACAAGCGGATTTGATTTGTGTTTAATTGCTCATGGTGCATATTGCTGGGTTGTAAAGTGAAATGAATTAGAGCTAGAACCAAACGATCTGCTCATTACAGAACCCGAAGCTGGCAAAACTATAGTTTTTTGTACGGCCCAGAGCCTGAGGAGCACAATCGCTGAGAACTGTAGATACTCAGGGCTTCTGGAAATCCTGCCACAAACCAACATGTGTTTCCAGTTTTCCTATATAGTTCATAAGGCTGCTGAATGAATTCATCTTTGTAAAACAGCTGAGATCTGCTGGAACTGTGCAAAGTATCATAGATGACAGGAGAACAACACGATGTCTTGCTGTTCTTGCATTCGACGTCCTAATGTCCAGTCGTGCCTTGATTTCAAGGTTCTCAAACTTTCCCAACTGTACGGTCTGTATCATACCAGTGAGACTGTTGGGCGAACCTTTCTTGTCCCGCTTATTATCCCAAAACATCCAACAGACAATGGTGGCAATTCTTCACGTGGAACGGTACCATGAAGAGTGTGCTTATTTCTGGTGCGGCTGCTTCTCATGCAATGCCGTGGTCTCCATGTGGCCTTCCAGCTCTCAGCTGACCAGAAGCAGATGCTCTATAGACCCAGGAGCATCACCAGGCACTTTCACCACTTAAATGTACTATTTGGATAAGCTACTACATTAAGGCAATCTTTCTGTCTGATAGCAGTCCTCTTTTCTCATTTATAAAGAAAGAACCCGCCCCCCCAGCTAGAACGGACTGCATTGTTAGGTTTATAAATCACTGAAGGGTTTCTTACCCTTCTCAAATGAACATGTATCATCTCCAGGACTCACCTGATTATGCCATATGTGAAGACAAATCGTAGATCCTCAAAATTCAATCTAATCAGCAGAGCTAAAGGTACCATTTGAAACCCATGATCCTCGTGGTGTTTAAAATCTCAAGTGATACAGGAACTAGCTGTTTGAAATCTATTTTCTGATCTAATTATCCAGTTGCTAGACTAAACAGCTAATTTTTCTGTTATTGGCTGAAGTGTGTTACTCTTGGATTATGTGTAATAATATGGTGGTTTGAAGCTTTTACTAGGCATCACAAAAGTAGTAAAACAATTGTCACAAATTGGCCCATCTGTTAGCTGCTGCAGTAGAAAGACGAGAGGTAAGTGAGCCTGGAAAAGCTGTCTAAGGAAATTAGGTGCCCTGTTCCCATTAAAATCAATGCAACTTGAGCAGTTGATATCCTCAGGCAATGTTGAAAATCCCAGTTTAAATGAGCACAAAGACAAATAGACACTTTAGCAATTACTTCATTCAACAATCATTTGCAGACAATTACTTGAACCAGGAATAGACTTGGTTGACTCATATGCTACAAATGATGTTTGTTGTGACTCTTAATAGTTTTGTTTTCATTCAGTAATTATTCATTGACGAATTCATATTTTCCCTTCAACTACCTCTCTCTCTCCCCCTGCAAATTTAGTATATATTGAAGAAAAGTTCCCTCTTCCCTAAGGGCACGATTTTCAGGGCAGTACATTGCCTCAGGCCATTAAGTTGACATCTCACTTTTCTCAGTCCACAATAGCCTCTTCTCCGTTACTAGCTGGACACGGTGCCCATTGATCTGACAACGAACAATAAGTGTCTAAAGACCATGCTGTAAGTCGAGTTCTTCGCTGAGCACTGGATCTTTCTGTAGGCATGTGCAGCATGCTAGCCTCCGGAGTGGCTGGACATGCACCCTGTTTAACTTCGTCTTTCCCCAAAGTGCAAAATGTCTCTGCCCACCACTCAGCTCCTTCTGGCCACCTGTGGCAGGAAGGCAGAGCTTCATCTTTCACTGTCTGGGGGTCTTTTAGTACTAGGATAGTTAGAGAAATATCTATCCAGGAGAGCTATTTTCTTCTTTTGTATTACACGTTACTCTGTTTGTTTATGCTACCTAGCCACTTTTTAATTTTCATTTTTAATCTCTTTTTGGTGCCACCTGGCTGAATCTCAATCACATTCTCTATGTATGCACTGCTTAACATACCCACCATCTCTGGTACTAATCAAGAAGAGGTCTGCCTTTCCTCGTTCTTATATTTCCAAAGGAGCTTCTTTCAAATTAGATTGGCACTGTGTCCTCTTTGACAGTACCCTGCTGTCCACCCTGTTGAAAACAAGAACGTTTGGGATGCACAAACTTGACTGGCAAGGGCTTTAGTTGGTCTTTTGTTTTTATAAAAAAAAATAATGCTGTTGTTTGGAAACAATTCAAATAGGTTTTTAATCAGGTCAGAGCGGGGTATGATGAACTTGCTACCAAACACAGCTGTACATCTGTCGAGCATAGGCCTGCTAGGTACCAAATTCAATTTAGGCTGTTTAAACACAGGCATGTTGTTCCAGAAAATAGTGAGAAACCCCAAATAAGGGATAGTTAAGGATAGACATACCTCAGATTATTGTTACTGAAGATGTCAGGCAGACAAGAACCATCTGTTTTGAAGCAGGGTAGGGCTCCTCTGGGCCTTGCAAGAAGAGAGGTTTTGTTTGGCTCACTGCTTGTGGGTTCTCTTGGGTCTCCTCTGCAATGTGTGCGATTGTGTGGTGGATTTGGTACCTTCTTGTGCTGTCTCTGATCCTAACTAGAGCAGGGGTGCCTAAAAACCTCACAATGATAAAAAGCACCTGGAACCTTTCTGGGCTCCTGAATGAACTCCTTTTCCATTTAAAGGTCCAAAGTTGTTCAGTTCATCGTCTTCCCAGGCCATCTGCCCACAGACCTGTGATATCTTGCCCTGGATTACTTGCTTCCTCTCTAGGACATAGAGCCATTAGCTTCAACTATTATTAAATCATGCTTTTGCTCTACGTAATGCTGCCCAATTCATCCCTAGGGTTAATAGTTAACTAGGCTTTTGTAATGGTTTATCCCAATCACAAGTATGAGCTATTCATACAGATAACATTTCACAAGTGTAATATAAAAGTCAGAAATCAGTTATTCAAGAATAAGTACCTAACAAAGCCTCGGCTGCTGTAATATTAGCTTAGCACAGCCTTTTTGTCCAAGGTTACACTAGCTGTTGCCTTTTACTTATAACATTGCACCAGCCAGAGCATCATTATTTCATTTTCCCATTGCAATTTAGAAGATATTGGAGCCATGGGACCAGGGCATACACAGCAGTGGCTTGGTAATGATGTTTCACCTCCTCTACTTCATTTGAACTGTAGCATGTTCTTTAGAGAGTTCCAGTGTATAGTAAATCGGGGGAGTCAGCACTGATGGGTTACCCATACTGAGAAAAGAGCCTAATGCGCCCACTCCGGGTTTAGTGATGTGCAGATAATGGCTGAAGAATCCCAAATTCGGGTCAGAGAAATGTCCTGCCATTTCAGATCCCAGATATTGCTGCATGGTTTGTACTTAGTGCTTGTCTTGGAATATTCCACAGAGAAATGCAATTTAAAAACAAATACACTGATAAGGAAGGAGGGGGCTGGATGGAGTCTCTGGCCTTGGCTCTGTTTTTGATAGTTGGCCAAAGGCCAAGGACTGCATTCTTTATCATTTGTGGGTGTGTAGTGCTCAGTGCATACCAAATTCAGTACTTGGCTGTTTTGTCTAACCATTTATTTTGTAGTGGCTGTGCAGTATATTGGATGCATCTCACATTTCGGGTGTGTGTCATTATGAAACACTCTGTGGACTTGCTCCTGCATGGCTCTTAGACCTCATCTCTTCCCCTCTCACCTCCTGCCTCCCTCTTCTGTGCCGGTTCGCTCTCCTTTTTGTCCACGCTGCCTTGCTACTGTTAGCACGGGAGTCTTTACCCCTGCCATACCTGTCACCTGGAGGGGCCTGCGGGTGTGTTTTTCCACCTCATCAACCTTAGAGAAAATCTCAGCTGTAAATATTTTTTCTCTTTTAAAGGCTCTTGGTTTCTCTTTCCATCTCTGTTAACTCTATTATCCTTATAATTGTATTATTTAACTCATTTTGGAAGGCTGCTAGTGTCATATAAAAATTCAGCTGTGTGGAATTTCAGCAACATTTTAAAAACAATTTAAATGAACACAACTGATTTAATTCTTCATCCCACAAAAGCTTTTCCAAATGCAGAGCCAGCCTGCAGTAGTGTGGAGGAAGGCAGAAATGTTTAACTGCTTCAACACCAGAAACCCATACTGCATTGTTTTTTAACTGTTTCACCGGGCTTTGTAATATTTGCATATCAATTTTACTTCCAAATGAGGGATAGCTCCTTTGTGGTTAAGGCAATGGATTGTTGTCAAGCTGTTTTGGGCTGTGTATAGAAGTTTAAGCAGCCTGTCACAGAGGAGCTCTAACTAGGGCTCTTTATACAAAGTGCCATGAGTTAGAGTGCCATTGAAGCCAACAGAAGTTCACCTGTTAGGTCGGGGGGCGGGAGGGAGCTTGCAGCTGGCTTGCAGTACCCCAGGCCAGCAGGCAGGGGCTCTCCAGTAGCCTCTTCAGAGGCTGATGTACTGCCCCTCTCCCCAGCCACACCCCTGGCCAGCTGAGGTGTTGTGGGGAGCCTGGGCAGCTCTGTTTCCACTCCCCACCCCCCACCCACTCCAGGTGTGGCAGCCAAGACACTACCATGGTCAAGATGCTCACATGGGGGCCAAGGGAAGGGAGTCCCCTCCTGCCCCGTGGGCCTTGTCCAGCTCCCCCCCAAACCCCAGCAGGAGTATCTGGGGGGAGGCACATATGGCAAGCGGGGCTCCTTTCCCAAACCCCCCTCCTTTTGTATGCACAGGAAGGGACAGCCCTGGGGGCCGGGCCTGGCCGACGCTTGCCCATGCAAGAACCAGCCCAGCCCTGCAAAGCCTCATGGGATGTAGGTGGAATTGCCGAAAATTAATCTTCACAGGGAACCCGTACATAGGTTCCCCAAGGCAGTCTGCCCTAGAGCGTCTCTATCTGATATTGCATCAGACGAGGGTTAAATGTTCGTGTAATTGGCCACTTTAAAAGTGCCTTGAAGCTTGAACGGTTGTTGCGTTACAGCTGCAGAGTGCTTTCGGGGGCTTCATTGTGAAATAAAATGTAATTTGTGTACACACCCTTGGATTCAGTTTTCAGCTTTGCTACAGACCTTGGGCAAATCATTTGATCTATCTGTATCTCAGTTTTGTATAGGTGAAATATAACTTGTCTGTTCAATACAGGTGCTACCTTTTAGACTTCGACCATGGACACACAAGCAGGTTTACCTGTGGTAAAAACAAGCTACCCTGACTTAAAACTCTGAACATTTGATGCCGAAGTAATGTCATTCCAACCCCAATTATGGTAAATTTGCCTCTGATTTGTCAAGGAGTTTCATGTTTTGTGCCTTATTGCTCAAGTGATTTGCTCCAGATTTCTGTCTCAAGGTTTACTTTCCATTCGCATATCTGTATCCACATCCATAAACAAATCTAAAAGGTATGCTTGCATAATGCCTAGTATAGGGGGACCCTAATTATCTTTGACATGTTAGGAATTCCTGTAGTATAAAATGTAAATATTACTTCTCTAATTTGATACTAAAGGGCTGCCGAAAATGCAGCTCCCAAACTGAGACTGAGATATGCAAATACTGAAACTGAGAAAATAATTCACGATGAATAATTTGACAAATTTCTCTTTCTGTTTTCAATCCACAGATTTTGTCCTAACAGGGTTTTTTTTTTGTTTGTTTTAAAAAATCCTCTCATTTTTCAATTATTTTTTTAGCTTCTTTGATGAATAATTTTAGGCTACAGGTGATCTGTGAACAGTTACTTAAGTCGCATGGCACATTTCCTGTTCCCTAAGCTATAAAACTAAGACATTTAGCTGGAATGAGCAGATATCACCTTCAGAAAGAGACAGAATTTACCTTTGAGCTAGTTTTTAGACTGTAGCATTTTTAAGTGTTCATGGTAGTAAATACCAAGTGCTCAGATGTTTTGTATTGTATAATTTGAAATGGCCCCAAACAGAGTCTAATTAAAATGTGCTTTCAGGTTCACCCAGTATCCTCAAGACCTCCTTCCTTCCCTCCTGCCCCCACACAGATGGCTTGGTTATAATAAAAGTTCACCAGCTGAAAAAATTGCTGCAACCTTCACAGCCTCCCCATGTAATGATCTGGGCTGCCACAGCCATTGTCTAAAGATCCATGTCTGAATAACCACTTCTGTACTGTCAATAATGCACTTCCGGATGCTAACACGGTCACAGCTGCTACAGTGACAAAGACCATCATTACTGTAGCTCCCAGTACTCCATCCTTGGAGCAAATGTGTGTCATATTCTTGGGTACAGCAGCCATCGGATCGCGCCGCTCTTCTTTAGAGCCTGAGATGTGACAACAGCTGTTTGCAGCCTGTCCAAGTTCAAAGCAGGCAAGAGAAAGTTGTGGAGTCATTTATAAACTTCTCTCCTGCTGGTCAACTCAAAAATGGTACAGCTGTATGTTGGTTCTTCAGCTATTCATCTGAAATATCAACCAGCATCAGCTGAAGCCAGGAAGCCCATTGAATTAATTATTCCTCTTCATCTACTATGATAGCCTAAATTCCTGGCCTCTGAGTTAGTTTTGCTTAGTGAAATGAGCTGAAAGAAGTGTCGGCTTTTTCCATCTCATTCATTTATCTCAATTAGAGTTGTGCGGAGCTGTCCAAAAGAAACCTGAAACTGGCATACGGGAGCAGTATCGCTTTCCTCTCCCTTCTGTGTCTTATCCATGTACAGAGTGGACTGACAAAGGGCTTACAAGGTAGTGTGGGTAACTGATTTCTTGTTTGGCTACCAAACTGAAAAAAACAACAGAAACTTTCATTCAGCGGCCACCTTCAGCGAATGGTTTTTTCTTTTGGCAAATCTCCTGACAGAGGAAATTTGCCTCATTTTAGTGCTAACTATAAATTAGGATGGCAAACTCACCCCCTGAATAGTGAAACATCTTGCCTCACAAGCATTTTGGCTTAAATACTCTTCTGTGATGCGCCCAGCATGGTTTTGTCTCAAATTTCAGATGCATTGGCATTTCTGATTCCCCGCCCCCAGCACTTTACTTGGATTCAAAGAATGATAATTTGTGTCAACAATTCCCTACTGCTTCCCTTGAATTAAACTCAGCACATCACTTTTCTTGGCACTAAAGGTCACATTTTCGATTTGATTATTTCACTGGAGTTATCTGACGTCTCTCTCTTTCCACAAATGCTTACCGATCACTCTTTAATTTCTTTCCCTCTGCCCCTTTTTCAAAGTCAAGACTTCGGTGGGATCTCACTACCACGACCCCTGTTGCATGTTAATACTTTTTTACCCCAGCTAGAAGAGCTCCTAGTTTCTCTCAGGGTATGCAGTCACTTGACACTGCACTTGAACTCTGCGAATACTCTTTCACACGCGAATGCCTGTTTACATAGCAGAATGCTAAATACTGTGAAAACCATCCCAGGGTTCAGTCCAGAATGACAAGATCTCTAAATTAATTGCTGCCATTTTGAAAATCAGTAACTAGAAACTGGCGGTTCTCTCTTTCCAGTTTTTGGAAAATGAACTGTATTATTCTAACTTAATTGATATTCTTCAACCATAGGAAACCTTCCTTGCCTAACTTATTAAATATGGAAATGCATCTCCTGGCTTTTATTTTTAGAATAAAACACACCCACCAGCCGTATTCATTTTTTGTTTTATTTTACTCTCATCTGCACTAGCACGGTGAAGAATTTTATTCCTTCCTGAATATTAAGTGGTCACTCTGTAAAAATATGCTTCTATTTCCTTGTTCTGTGTTTACCAGTGCTACTTGTCCTTATATCAGTAACCACCGCTGAAGATAACTTGATATGCTTAGATGACCTGAGATACCAGATGACTTCAGATTCATTAAGTACCACTGAAATTTAGTCCTAATACTAATTTAGTACTGCATACTTATTTAATACTAATTTAGTACTAGTGAAATTTAGCAGCTATTTAGTATGTAAATAAAGAAACCAAGGCACTAAAGCTGAACTGCTTGCTTAGATTGCTGCTCAGTGCAGTGATGGTAATTGAATTAAACCATCCACTGGACCACGGTAGACCAATTGGACCTACTGGATATATCGCATTAGTTGGTGTTCGTTGTTTGTTTTCGTGTTAGATCGTGGGACTGCAGATATACTTTTTCTTGTTTCATGAATTAGAACAGCCTTAGTTATCTCAAATGTTCTCTGACCATTCTCTCCCCTCTTTCCTGTCTAACTGTTGTTCCTTTAGAGAAAACGCAGTTTTAGCCAAAAATGACTAGTTGATCCTTCATGCAATTCGAGAGGCAATGATCTTGCAAATAATTTTTTAAAAATGTTATCGCCTGCATGAACCAAACACTGGGACAATGCTATAAGCGTGGGGAAGAGGGATATGAAGCTGGGTTGCTGCAGATTTCACTAGCACTCGTTATTTTAACATAGAATTCATAAACACTTAAGGCTGAGTTGCATGGTTTTTTCTGTTTCTACTATACTATGACTATCATAATATACCAGGAATTCAGGCTGCTTACAGATGTGAAAAAAAACCCCAAAACGGTTCTTTACATTCAGCTCAGCATGCCCCTGCACCAAGTGTAGCACATGCCCGCAAGAGGCATAGCGTTAGTTTGAATCAGCTATTAGATAAAAGTACTAAAAAGCCCTGCTGAAACAACTGATCTGTACAGATGCTGGTGAGCCACGTCCAAATAACATGCTTTCTCTTCCAGTAAAGCGCTGTTCTTGTTTTTGTTTTCCCGTGTCTGTCTGTGGCCTTAAACGAGTAATAGAACGGTAGGGATCCCAGTTTTCACAAGCTTGGGATCCTAGATTATCATACCAAATTAATATTTTGGAGCACCCAGAAACATACTAGGTGCTTAAAAAAAGTAGTATGTTCAGCAAATGTGTCACTACTTTTACAAATTGTGAGAGGTGACCAAGGGATGAATGTCGTTTCCACGCATACAGTTGGGTGCTCCAACTTGGCTGCCCAGATTTGAAAAATATAGGCCCACAAAGACGTCTGCCGATTACTCTTTATCATCAGCATTCTGCAGGGTTAGACTTTAACTTCAGTGGGATTGCTCACTGACTGTAAGATATACACATGCTTAAGTAGCCAACTAAATTAAGGCTCAAATGAGGATTCCTCTTTGTAAAGATCAATGTATTGTAGTATCTAATTATCTTGACTTTTTATTGCCCTATCTCCAACAACTTGGAATTTGTTTCTTTTACTGATTACATTTGTAACAATGTCTTGTAGGTTTGTCAGACTGAAGCCTGCTGTTAAATCTCTCTATTTATACCATTTGACAGTAGTTCTGCTAGTACTTAGCTCTTCTGTGTCTGCTTTTCTCCCAGAGGCCTGGGGAAGGGGATGCTACCCAAAAGCTTGTCTGTGTTCATCCCAACCGTGCAGTTGGATCAGGAAAAGATACCACCCACAAGATTGCTTGCCTCTTGCACATTTTCACTATCACTTTAGCACTACCAATGGTACTTTGTGGTAATTTGTTTGGGTGTACGTACCTAAGATTTTGTAATTCAATCCAAGTACAATGGAAAAAGTTCTTGCAGTCCAAAACTTCTTCAATGACATTTCCATTTCCTCAATGTCTTTACAGCCTTGGGTTGATATTTGACTTTATTTAATACATAGCACTAAACCATACCAAATATCTATTGGGTTAGAGACAAATAATAGCAATAAGCATGCCCTTTACTTCAAGCATTTGTGTTATCCCATTGAAACCTGCAGAGGCAGAAAAGGATCTTGGAATCGTCATTGACGCCAAGATGAACATGGGCCAGCAGTGTGGGGATGCAGTCAGGAAGGCCAACCGCACCTTGTCATGCATCCACAGATACATCTCGAGCAGGTCCGAGGAGGCGATCCTCCCCCTCTAAGCAGCACTGGTCAGGCCGCAGTTGGAGTACTGCGTCCAGTTCTGGGTGCCACACTTCAGGAGGGATGTGGACAACATGGAGAGGGTCCAGAGGAGGCCACTCGTATGGTCAGGGGGCAGCAGGGCAGACCCTACGAGGAGAGGCTATGGGACCTGAACCTGTTCAGCCTCCACAAGAGAAGGCTGAGAGGGATCTAGTGGCCATTTACGAACTAGTCAGAGGGGACCAGCAGGCACTGGGGGAGTCCCTGTTCCCCCGAGCACTACCAGGAGTGACCAGAAATAACAGTCACAAGCTGGCAGAGGGGATATTCAGACTAGACATCAGGAGGCGCGACTTCACTGTCAGGGTGGCTAGGATCTAGAGCCAACTTCCAAGAGCAGTGGTGCTGGCTCCTGCCCTGGGGGCTGGATGAACACCTTGCTGGGACTTTTTCCTGCCAGGGCAGGGGGTCAGACTTGATGACCTGCTCAGGTCCCTTCTGACCCTACCAACTATGAAACTATGAAACCAATGGGATGATGCATATACTTAAACTTTAAGTATATGTTTAGTGTTTCGGTGGAATTTATGGCCACAGCACTCAACACACTGGGCAAGATCATGCCCTTTATGAACACAAGTTTACACCCTGTGAGAGACAGGATACTAGGTAAGATCCGACCCAGTAAATGTTAGTTCTTATATATTCCCTTTTACTTATGGGAAATATGGTCGGTCCTCTTGCAACTGGAACATTGCATAATTTTTTGCTCATAATTGAGAACAATGAAGGCTACTGAGCATGGTTTCTATATGTATCCTCTCTAAAATAAGATGTATACATATATGAAAATCCTATTAAAAGTATTTGGGAAAGTAACTAGCAATTGGAAACCCCTTGTATTTAATACATTATTTCTCCCCGATCACCCCCCCACACACACTTTTCTTTTTCAAAATCATAATTCCCTTACACTAAAGGAAACCTTCTGCTCTGTAACTCACTGGGCTTTAGTAGCTGGTTTAATATAATATTTTTGTTGGTGAGCCATACTATTACCGGCTAATTTGTAAAATGGCACAGCTTGTCAGGCTGATCAAGCAGGGCTAATTTTGGACACTTACATTTTCAACTTCAATGGCTTCTATTTCTTGATTGCAAAAATTAGTCTTTTTAAATAATGGAGGGTTTCTGCCCTGTAGATGGCAGTGTTACACTGGTATACAAGCTGATAGGAACCAAATACCCCTTTAATTTCAGTCTTTACTAAGCAGTTAAAAATTGCATTAATACCAATTCAAGGTGAAGCTACTGAAGATGTTGTGCAGGTAAATATCTATAAATGTAGCATTTACAAGAAAAAGTGGGTAGGGAATATGTTGGATCACTTATTTGCTCTCAGCTCGGCTCATTGGGGAGAAAGTGTTGACTGTCTACTATGACTTTTCACGTTAGGGTCAGCAACAGTAATAACAAATAGGGCCCAATTCAGAGCTGGTATAAGCAGGTAGAGTTCCTTTAAAAGCTCCATTGCTTTCAGGAGAATCTTAGTATATTAGTTAAGGGGATGGCGTCTTCTAGTCCCAGCTCTGGTTGCAGGCTGGAAATGCATCTATTTCCACAAGAAGGTACCAAACATTAAGATCCTTATGAACAAAAAGCAAAGAATATTCATAACTATCATTCAAACCAAAGCACTTTGACCTTTTCAAGGGCATATTTCCTTGAGATTTCCAATCCTATGTACTTGGGTTTTTTTTATGTAAACAGACATTGATATCATCTAATTTATGTGTATTGAGGCAGGGGCTTATATACTCATGTAGTAATTAATCAATCTGTAAACAAGAAACAATGTCATCAAGCCTGTAAATAGTTATGTTCGCTCCAATGTTACGGGCTAACTTGAGTACTTTTAACTTGGGCCCTACACTCTTATCCAAAGTCCTCTGAGATTTTGAATTAGGCTGCTAACAAGGTCCGTACCGTCAGTTTTCATGCAGCCATTCTGTGGATTTGGGAATCATTTCAGTCAGGCCCCAAAAACAATTGTCACGTGATGTAAGAGTTCAATCACAGCACGTACACAGTAAATACTTGAAGCGTTGGCCCTGGCAAATAAATTGTGAGTGATCATAAGGCAGAAATATATTTGAATAGACCATCTGTTCAGTAACTTCAAATAATGAACAAATTGGTGCGGCTGGGGGGGGAGGGGGGCGGAGTCTGTGGAAAGGAAATATGTAAACCAACAAAGGACCTAAATTAATCAAATAAATTATTCACTGTGAAATGTTCATCCGGCTCAACAAGCATAGAACTAAAAAAAAATATATTTCTGAAGGCAAACATTTCAAAACTTCATATAAATTGGCCACCACAGTTCTTCAGGCATCATCACGCTGTGCCATGGTTTGCAGGCATAAATATTAAACTTTTGACATCTAATTATTTTATTTGGCGGCCACGGTGTTATTTTGAAATGGGGGAAGCTAGAAGTGAATAGTCTCATTGTTGTGCCTATACATGAATGCATTCAGGAGAGTATGAGTACTAATATTACATCTGAATTTAGATCACTGTCTGAAAATGTAATCCACAGGATATATACGGTATAGCGACACCTATACACCAGGAGGGAAAAGCCACTTTTTAAAGTGACCTTTTATAAGTATCCCAAGGGTTTCTGTTGCAATTTTATTTGACCTTTAGTTAAAAGCCAACCTTTTCTAGGCAACTGATATTTCACAAGGTGATTATTTAAGAGAGGTTTCATAGGGAAAGGTTTCTAAAGGGGAAAAATATTTAAAGGGGATGTGACTGCGTAAAGAAATAAGTAACAAACAGAACAACTACCACTTTGTGACTTGCTTCACTGTATATTGGGGCAACTTATTTCAGCCTATCAAAAAGTGGGGGGGAAAGGGTGAGTAATTATGTATGAGAGTGACAGAGCCAACTGCTCGGCTGGAGAGATGACGGGAAGACAAATTCTCAGATGTCTCACTGAAAGCAAACAAACACCGAAGTGTCTTACATGTGGATAGCTGAGGCGACAAGGAGTTGTAGCATCTCCGTCTTCCCTCTGGGAACCATATTTGCTTCCATGTAAGCTCTGCTAGAGATAACGACCCCCTAATACAGCCAGACATTATTACTATAAAGGTTAATCTGGACAAATGAACCCAGTGGGCCTATCATTTGGAAGTGAAAGGCAAATACGTTGAATATTCAGCAGCTAAAACTGGAAAAATAAAAGAGAAAGAGAGAGAGACTATGAATCCCTGTGACGCTGGATATAGTAGCCTGGTGCCCAGGAGTCCAAGGATGCGATA
>NW_017728910.1:17853618-17874570 GCF_001723895.1 Crocodylus porosus | reverse complement strand
ACAATATTTTTATTGGAAGTTGAATTCGACCCACATTAAAGCAACAGCCAGTCGAGACACGACTCTCCTTGAAGAGAGGGGAAGAATAAGACAGTGGGGAAATCTCTCTTCTCGGTCGACTCAAATCATGATTGTTCGGTTACAAACGAATTGTTTAATTATGTTCACGTGCAAGCCAGTTTGAGAGAGGTCTTTTAAAATAGCAATTGGACCATGTAAATCAGTTCACAATTAACCTGATTTAACCTAGTCCAAAACTTGGGGCATCAGACTTGGAATATAAAAATGACTTCAGGGTTAGACAGCATTCAGAAGCCCTGAGCCTCAGTACCAAGGAGAACCGTATCCATAGAGAGAGAAGCAATTGGCTGCCAATTACCCAAATAACTCTTCACAGAAGAGAAGTACACTTTATATTTATAGACTCTAATGCAGATGATAAAGACAGGATAATTTCTTCAGCAGTAAGAAATGCTACAAAAACTGTATAATAGTGGAGGTTGTTGAAATCTGTTGCCTACCTGCTTTTCATAATGCATTAATGCACTAAGTTGTGTTCAGAGGAGTTATGCTTTCAAGAAGTATGTAAAGATCGTGTTTTACCTGATTCAAAATAGTGTAGGCACACCTAACCCAGCCTACCTGATGAGCCAATAGGAGCACGGCCACATCTTCAACATTGAGTTTAGCTTACGCCTTTGGAGTCTGCAAAGCCATTTGTTCAGGAGGAAAATAAATCCTGTTTGGAAGCTGTTGGCAGGTGAAAAGTTAGCACAAAATTAACGGTGGCAGTAGCTTGTGGAAGTGTGAACTTGACGGGAACGGTGGCTGATGATCCTAATAAGGGAATTCAAATTTTTTCAGATTATAGATTTTACATCCCGATAAGAGTGTGTTGAGTCATTGAACTGTTGCTTCTTCACCTGAAATCCTGCATTTGGAAGAGCTGCATCAGATAGCTAGAAAGGCTCAAATATGGACAGATAATTCCTTTTTTGCGGGAAGAGGGTTTCCATTCACTGCTTGTGTAACTCGTGACACCCTGAAGTAGGTTTTCAGAAAATGTCAGTGCCCAGAGCTCCAGTGGGGTTTGCTTAGCGCCTCTGAAAACTAGACATGGAGCATATAGAGCAGTCCAAATGGCTTTTCTGAAACTAGCATGTATGTCAGGGGTATCAAACTCCTGTCCTCACGGGCCAGATCTGGACAAGGAGACAATGTGGTGAGTGGCGGTGGCAGAGTGGGGGTTAATACAGCCATCACTTTCTGCCCTTTGCTGCTGACATATATCCTCAACACAAGTCTGGGGCCTGGATTTCAGTGGTGGGCCCTGTGCCCTGAATTCCTGGTCCCTCTGGGAGCTCTTTGGGCAGGTGACGTGACTCTGTGGGCTATATCTGGCCAATTGTGGCCATATCTAGCCTACAGGCATTATGTTTGACAGCCGTGATATCCAGTGCAAAATTAGATCCAGATGTGAATGAACAATATGTGTCATCTGTGTGCTGTGAGTCTTCACACATCTTGGGGTTGCTGCCAGGGACTAGTAGCAGTCCCTATCCTCTGCTCCCTGCAATCCACGTGTACCCTGACAGTGGAGATGGGTCACCTGTATGGAGTCTGGAAGAGGCATGCTCATGGCCTTCTCTGTACAGCAGCTACTGAGGCGGCCTGGCATGTGGAGCTATCCTTCTGAACATACAGCATCTCAGGGGATGTGCCGAGTAGTTTGAAATACCCTGCAGTGGCGTAAGTAGAGCTCTATACTGCTGTTTGCATGTTGTTGTTGGCTAAAAACTGTTAGATCCCTTGGTTGCTACAAATAATATGTGTATGTATGTCTGAGAGAGAGCGACTGAAAGGGGGCTCGAGATAATTAGGCAGCCGGTCTTTCACTCATGGCCTCTGGCTTCATAGATGTTAGGGTCAGAAGGGACCTCAGTAGATCATCGAGTCCAACCCCCTGCCCTGGGCAGGGTCAGACGACCCCAGCCAGATGCTTGTCCAGTCTCCTGTTGAAGACACACAGGGTAGGGGAGAGCACCACCTCCCTTGGGAGCCCATGCCAGATCCTGGCAACTCTTACTGTGAAGAGGTTCTTTCTGATGTCCAACCTAAATCTGCTCTCCTCCAATTGTGGCCATTGCTCCTAGTTACTCCAGGGGATGCCCTAGTAAATAGAGCATTTCCTATTCCCTGCTGCCCGCCCCTGATGAATTTATAGGTAACCACAAGATCACCTCTCAGCCTTCTCTTTCTTCAGGGCTAGCGAGTCTCATTTTTGGGATAGAATATTTTTTAGGCTTTTTTTGTCTTGAAATTTGAATTGCTATTCACCCTCCGCAAGAAAACCTACCCCAGTGATGCTGGGAGCACAGCTAGCGAGTCTGTGATTAAACATTGATTCCTGACAAAATTAAACATCTCTTCTTTCTGTAACTCTGAAAAGATCTAGGAAATAAGGCAGGCACTTTTTTGCAACTTGGAGGCTTGTGGCTGATTCCCTTATGCCTTTTGCTTGTTTTACTGTGTTGTATCTCCAGTTTCCTCAGTGGACTTATTTCAGTGCAAGCTTGGGATTCAGACCCTTTTTTCCATTTTGTCTTCACCTTTTACTGTTCTTATGGAGATATGTTATTGTTGGAAGCACGTGGAAAAATTTAAGGTTTCTGTCTATGATAATGCAAGTATCTTTCTCTCTCTTGATTACGTTACATACTTTTGCATCTAGTGGATTGACTGGTAGGAAAAAAAAAAACTTAGCAAACTAAAAAGGTTTAAAAAATTCACTAAACATTATTTAGTTCTCTTCTGTGATCTGACCATTGATATTATTCTCTTGTTGCTAGGAGACCTCCTAATGGAGAGAAAAAAGATGAACCATGAGCTGTTGTCATGATGTGCCAGCAAAATACCCATAGGCTATGTTAAAGGTGGTGCATCTTATAAGTAATACATTCAAAGTGGTGGTTGGCCGAAGTCTGGTCAGGTAACAAGAATACAATGTATGTTACTAGTTTAAAATTTCTCCATTTACCTCTTCCCCCCACCCTCCCCTCCTCCTCTCGCCCAAAATGTTGCAATTGTCAGTCAGTTCTTTTTGGATAAGTATTGTATAAGAAACCAAGCCTCTGTGGATTTTGGGGCATACCAGTGCTCAGTGAGGTTGATACAAATCTCTGAATCTGAATTAAATCAGGAAACCCTTTAATCTCTCTGAATCGAATCAGAACCCTCCAAATTGATTCGGAGAGATTTGGAAAGATTCCACAATTTAGATATAGACACAGCTTTAAATGTTTTTTCTGCATACCTCAAGGCACTAGGTAGGTTGTGTATACTGTGATGGTGGGAGAGATGTAGTATCCCACAGGAGCATGGGAGGCTCTCCAGTGTGCTCAGCAGCAGACCCAGAAGTGGACCAGAAGCATTTCTGGTCCACTTCTGGGTCTGTCGGGGAGCATGTGGGCGTCCCCTCAACCCCCCGCTCGGTGACAAGTGCCTCCTGGGTCTGGGGGGGCACTCGGGGTCCCCCTGCAACCAATCACTGAGCAAGTGAGACATGGCGGGGCCCCCCAGCACGCTCTCCGGCGGTCCACTTCCAGGTTTGCCACCAAGCACGCAGGGGGCCCTCCCACACTCCCGTGGGATGCTCCATCTGCCCCAGCATCACAGCATTCACCAGCCATGGCTGGTACCTCAAGGTATGTAGAAAAAACATTTAAAGCTGTGTCTATGGCCAAATCACTGATTCTCCATATCACTGATTCAGATAAGGCTGAACTGAATCGGGAACAATGATCTGAATCAACGAGATGAATCACTGTCCCTGATTTAGGTCGAATCTGAATTGAATAGGGCTCATTTTTGCACACCCCTAGTAAATGACTTCGTGCATGTGACAGCCCATATTTGACATGTACTAGCTGTGATTAGTTTTGTTCTGCTTCTGTTCCCTTATCAGATAATATTACTTAGGAGGGTCTGGATTAGTCATGGGGACTTTGAAATACTCAGGGAGAAATAACAGCTTGGAGAAGGGACAGGGACATTTAGAAAACATTAAAACCACCTTCTTCTCAGGACCACATAGACATTGCCTGAGGCATAATTCCTAGAAAAATTGCTACTGCAGAATTTATTGGCTGGGTGCAGAGTTAATATTTAATTTTTTCTTGTCACATTACACATAATAATTGCATTTGTGAGTGCTCGCCTCATGAATGTACAACAGGCCCAAATCTGGCTCATTTAATTTCTGGCACAGTTCTGGTGCCAACTTCTGGAATGCTGTATTAGCTTGCTTGCTTCTTTCTAGGTCAAATATACCCCGTGTGTCATCTGTACTTGTTTGTGTGGGTCTAAAGGTAATCATCCAAATTTTACCATGGAGGAAAAATCCACATTTTAAGTCATTTATCCTCACTTGTTAGTTAAAATGAAACTGTATCTCACAGGAAGCAAAAAGAATGCAGATATAAGCATGGGGAAAATGAGATTACTTTTTGAATATGGGTAAATGCTCTGGGAAAACTTGCTGGTTGTAATTCCTTTACAAAGCACAAAGATGCATCAGCTGCTCACACAATGCAGATAAACTGATCCTATGATAAATGGACACAAGAGCAAACTTCAAGTATGGTGCATAATGGAGCCATAGGTAGGTCAGAGAGCCATGGCAATGAAGGGCTAGAAGTTATTGTTTCATTAAGCCCCTGTACCAAGGCATGATTAATTAGATTATATAAACATCTGTCAGGGAAGTCTAAGTAATCCTGCCTCAGTTGGAAGTTATATAATCTGTTTTTTAAAAGCCTCCAATGAAGGAGATTCCAAAATAGTCATAGGTATGGTCTGTCCTGGTACTTCACTATCATTCTCTTTAAGAAGTTTTTCCTAATGTCAACCTTAAATCCTTTTATTTTTGCTGATTTCTTCTTGTCATTCCTCACACTAGATGTGGAGAACCATTGTCCTGTTATGGAAACCTTTAATGAGGGAAAGACTGCTACCACATTTTTCAAACCCGTGTTCTTGTTGCTCTCTTCTGAACACTCTCCCATTTTGTCTACACTTTTCTTAAAGTGTGGTGACCATAATAGACATCATAATTTCTTTTTGAGTATTTATGAGCCAAGGCCACTTTAAGGTCAGTCATTTTAGCCTATGAAACCAGGCAAGACTCCTTTATAGGTTTCTTAATTGACTCATCAAAGTTATGTACAATCATTAGAGATTTCATAGACATTAGGGCTGGAAGGGACCTTGGGAGATAATTTAGTCCAGCCCCCTGCCACAAGGGCAGGAGGTCAGCTAGGGTCAAAGGATCCTAGCAAGATAAGCGTCCAAATGTTTCTTAAAGGAGTCCAGAGTAGGTGCTTGCACCACCTCTGGAGAGGAGCCTATTACAGGCCTTGGAGGCTTGGGCAGTAAAGAAGTTTTTCCTTATGTCCAGCCTAAAATGGTCTTGAAGAAGTTTGTGACCATTGGTCCTTGTCATCCCTTGGGCTCCTCTGGTGAACAGACGTTACCTCAGATCCTGATGCACACCCCTGAGGTACTTATAGGCAGCCAACAGGTCCCCCCTGAGCCTGCGCTTTTCCAGGGTGAAGAGTCCTGTGGCTCTCAGCCTCACGTCATAAGGCCTGTTCTCCTGCCCTCTGATCATGCACGTGGCTCTCCTCTGGCCTTTCTTAAGCTTCTCCACATCCTTCTTGAATTGTGGAGCCCAGAATTGGATGCAGTACTCCAGCTGCGGCCTCACCAAGGCCGAGTACAGCAGGAGGATGACATCCTGAGATTTACTTGAAAAGCATCTACGGATGCAAGCCAGAGTTTGGTTTGCTTTACCAGCTGCAACATCACATTGGTGGCGCATGTTCATCTTGTGGTCAATCATGACCCCCAAGTCTCATTCGGCCTTGGTGCTAGTGAACGTAGCATTGCTGAGCCTCTAAGCATGCTCTGGGTTCCCCCCCCCAAGGTGGAGTACCTCACATTTGTTGGTATTGAATATCATCGGGTTTGTATCTGCTCACTTTTTCAGCCTATCCAAGTCAGCCTGGATCACCTTCCTATCCTCAGGTGTGGACGCTGTACCCCAAAGTTTGGTGTCATCAGCAAACTTGGCCAATCCACTTCTGACACCAGAATCCACATTGTTGATAAAGACGTTAAAGAGAACACATCCAAAGATGGAGGCTTGGGGGACACCACTGGTCATGGAGCACCATGATGATTCACTTCCATCAACCACCACTCTTTGAGTCCAGCCTTGGAGCCAATTCCCCAGCCATCAGACTGTGGATCACATTTAGATTTACTTGGTTAGGTATATGTAAATACATAGTTGTATGAGCATTTGCAGGGCTTATATCATCCCCAGAAATGGCATACCTGTTCTAAGTTAGTTCACCTCCTGATTCTTAACATATTTAGATTGATAGGGTGCATCTCCATGTGCCATTAATGTGCAGCAATAAAGTCCAGAGCTTATTGCTCCTGAGTCTATTGCACCTGGGAAGCTCCCATGTGCACAGTTTACATATGCATTTGGACCATAGCACTTTGAGCCAGGTTGGAGCAGCCTCGGCTGGCAGTGAGCCCAGGAGTTCAGCCTGCCAGCCCAAGGCTGCTCTGACCAGATCCAGTGTGCTGTGGAGGTGCTGGCTGGGGCACAAGGGTGCTTCAGTATGGGGCTAGCCAGCAGGCAGCCCCTGCACTGAAGCACCTCTTGCCCCAGCCAGCCGGGTCAGCATCTACACATGTGCTGCTATGCACAAGAAAAGCTCTGCAACAGGCTAGTACTTGTAAATACAAGTACTACCCTGCTGTGGAGTTTATTAGTTTCCTGTGCCCTAATAGGGGTGCATATGTAGACACTGCGACATTTACTGCAGAGCTAATTAATAGGCACTGCAGTAAACTTGTCATGTAGATGCTCCCATAAATGGTTAACCCAATCTAGTAAATGCCTGCATGCATTCACAGCACAGCCCTGCGGCTGGGAATGTACATCCATTCATCCCAGCCCTGGGGCTGTGCTGTTTCTACCCTCCAACCCTGGCCTGGCTTTCAGCCCTCTGACTACCCTCCCTGTAAGACTGGGCAACACCCACTTGTGGCCCTAGCAGCAGCCCCTCCCCACCTCCTGAGCCCATTAGCCCTTCCCCTTCCCCTGAGTTACTTAACTCAGGCTGCTCGCTCTGTTCCTGGCAGTGGCGAATGCTTACGTGCACCTCTCCTGCCTTAGTTTTAGGCGGCTTAAAGTAGCCCACCTAAAATGAGACCAGGTATGGTGAACACTTGTTCACACCCCAAGATAAGAAACGTCACTTGTTTAGACTAATGGACTAATAGGTTTCAGCTGCTGAGGTCTCTCATGTCTTTTGCAGGAAACTCCTGTTAACAAATCCTAGAATGAGATTACCTGTTTCTACCAAAGCATAGTAGATTGATGCATATTTAGTATGTTACATACTGTAACCCCTAGACCTTTTTCTACTATGCTTCTCCCTAGCTGGATATTTCATCTTTGTGTATTTGGTTCTTCCTTGTGGGTTGCTTTGCCTCGGTCTTTGTTGAATTGTGCCATGTTGATTTTTGGACAGTCTCTCCAATTTGTCAAGATTCAGTTTTTGGATTTTTCTTTAGTCTTCCAGAAAGTCTACAACTGCCACCATCTTAGTGTCATTCCACGACTGAAAAGGCCTCTCTATCTGTGCACGTAAAGGTGTGATGGGATCTAATGCATGATCTGTACAATGGCATCTCCTGGCATACCACAATTGTGAGCATCCCACAGCTGATGAGACTGTCAGCCTCGGCAGTCTCTCATGGCTTCCAGGGCCGAGAGTCCCATCAGCACCCTACAGCTGCCAGGGCTTAAAGTCCTGCAGCTGTAAGACTCCCAACTCTGGCTGCACATGGTGTATCCCTGCAGCTAGGATCCCCAGTCAGCTAACAGGGCTCCCAGCCACAGGATAGTATGAATTAGTTATCAATTTATTACACATTTTCCAGTTCTAACTTTATAGCTGAATGGACTTTTTATGGCATGACAGTTAATTTGCATGTGTAGCCAGTCGAAATTAATCACACAGTTAACTGGTTAACTGAGTAATATATGTAACACATAGTGGGGGGGTCAGAGGTGCTAGAGAGTTGCAACTCTTGTATTGCTAGCCATGCCATGCCAATAAAGTTCCACTCAATCAAACTAATTATGAGCCCAGTTAAGGAGTATTTATAATCTAAAACTTCAGTCCTACAAACTGCTCTCCTCCAGGCTGGAACTCTACCAGATTCAATGCAGTAGCTGGAGTCCAGACACCTAGCAAACTTTTAAGTCAAACATAGATTCATAGATTTATAGATGTTAGGGCTGGAAGGGACCTCAATAGATCATTGAGTCCAACCCCTTGCATAGGAGGAAAGAGTGCAGGGTTCAGATGACCCCAGCCAGATGCCCATCCAACCTCTTCTTGAAGACCCCCAGGGTAGGGGAGAGCACCACCTCCCTCGGGAGCCCATTTCAGACCTTGGCCACCCTAACTGTGAAGAAATTCCTCCTAATGTCCAGTCTAAATCTGCTCTCTGCTAGCTTGTGCCTTGGCACTGTTAGTAAAACTCCTTTTACAAAAGTCTTTATTTGCAAGCTTTCAGGCACAAGCAACCTTTTTGAGGCATAGGAGAAAAGACTGGAAAAGTTCTCCTAGGTAGAAATGAAAATTCATATTTTATAGGAGAAATGAAGGTGTGGTAAAATCTCCTGTTTGGGACAGTTCATTTTATTCAGGTTAGGTTCGGAAAAAAGTTGGAATAGTCGGTTTACCTCAAAGTTGTTTGGTGGCAAGCAGGGTGTAGAGTCATATTTGCTTCTGGTTATGATGTTTCATATTTCACAGAAAGGTAAAAGATGGGCTGCTCTTCTGGGCAGGAATTTCTTATGTGGTAAGGTATCTCTGGGCTCTGTGATAATGCAAATTACCTTGAACAAAGGCAGGAGCAGGGTCTCAGGTTTCAGGTGGTAAAACTTGCTTCCTCCTTGTAAAATTATAAAGATTTGAAGTAAAAAATCAGCTAAAATTTGATATCCTCCATATGACAGGTATGCAGGTTGTAGCTGTCTTCGTCTTTCCCCAAGACGTTGTTGCTTCTCCCCACCATTTTGATTTGTCATTTTTCCTGTCTGATGTAAACTTCAGCCTCTCTCTCCCTAGCTGAGAAATATAAGATCAAATTGAGCTGGGGTATGCACAAACTTGGAATAGACTAATGCTCCTAAAACTATTTTAAGAACCATAGTAAATCCCCCAAAAGGTCTCCTGTTTATTTGCCTGACTCGCCTCAAAATCACCTTTCTGGATTTGGGGTCTTACCTTCCCAAGCAGAATCAAGGTATAATCAGGCTTATAATCAGGTAATTTCTTCCAGAAAGTAAACTGTAATTAATGCAATTGAAATGTACATTTTGTATCCAATGAGCTGTAAATGTTGAAGTGCAGTCTTCTGTGTGAATTCATCACTATGGACCAGGCTAAAAGATAAAAACCTGGAGATTAACTGTGTAGGGTGGCCACATCAAGTGAATCTATTAAAGATTCAGAATAATTTCTCATGCAAGCAATCCTGTTACATACTGTGTGAATCGTGAAAATTTAATATACTGTAGATGGAAACTCAGTGAATAGCTTGCAACAAATAATTTATGCAACAAACTTAGCCTCTTTTTCTGCTCAGTGAATATCTGTGCAGAGATCACCATTTCCTCATCTGAAACTATTCGGTGAATCTTTCTGCATTTTTTAATTCCCAGAGGCACAGTGTCTCACAGGCCACTGTGGATAAATGATGATTTTAATGGCAGCTACGCAGCACTTCTGAATCTGACCCATTGACAGAATCATCAGATGGAGATCGATGACTGATTTCAATTCAGTTGCACCCACTTCAAGGCTGATTGTAGTCCTAAGTGGAATGTTATTCTTGCAATTAAAGTATAATGCATCTTTTTTATAAAAATAGAGTACTTTAAGCATGCAATTTACTTGCGATGCATGACATTGGCATACATAACAGTAAAGCTGTAATGCATTTTTGTAAGGGCTGTTACTTAAATATATGCGTTTCTGATTTTATTTTTCTATCCCTTAAATTACTGTTTTATTTACTAGCAACAACTGGAGAGCCATGAAAACTATATTAAAAAATCCATCTGGGCTAGTGAGTGGTAGAAATCTAAATTACAGTGCTGAAAGACCATATATAAGTAAAGATAGAGGAACAGCAAGGCATTAGGCAAAAAGACACCATCTGAATAAAAGATATGGCTCACCTTGAACCAACTCTCATTGCTGGATTTGCTTTACATTTTTGTTGTTTGACTGTAATCTACTGAAGTATTGCATGCATTTTTAATTCAGGGTTTTTGTCTGGAGACTGTTCAAGCCCACTGCTGAGAGAAGGCAGACATTACATAGTTGGATTTTCTGCTTGACTTTGTCTACACATGGCAGGAATCTAAACAGTTCATGTTTTGGAAAGTTTATTCAACCTGGCTTTATTTTTTAAGTCTGTGGTCTTAATGGTTCACGGCAATGGTTCAACTTCTCAACTTTGTTAAACTCTCAAGGCAGAGACTCCACGTATGCATCAGAAAATGCTACCTCCTAATTTTCATTCATTTTTTACTATAGAAATATGATAGCACAATTCTTATGTTGCAAAGTGGTGAGAGAGACCCCAACAAGTTAGAACTGGTTTACTTTTTAGGAATTCCTATTTGAAATCTCTGGGTTTATCTTGTGAAACTTATCTGCGCACCAGTGCTAACATTATGTGGCAAACTGGGACACTCTTGAAAGGATCTCAAGGCACCGCAGGGCTCAATGGCACCCTGGTTGAGAATCGCTGGTCAGTGGCTCAAAAGCTCCATGATAGGAACATCAACTGAAAGGCGATCTTCAGTGGATTTTGGCTCAGATCCCTACCTCTTTTCCTAGCCCGATACTTCCTTCACCCTTTCCCTTCTCTCTCTTTTTCTCTTTGTCTTATCCCCAGATTTTATTCCTGCTGCATGGAGAGCAGCGATCTCTCTCTTTGAGCCTCCACTTTAAGAACAATGAGGTTGCAATGTTGGCAAAGTGGCCTGAGCATTTTGGCTCAAAGCCAAACAAGGAGGCTGGGTTTTGATCCAAAAGCCAATTTGACTCAACAGACACATCTCTGATTGCATTTTGTCTGCGCTTTTTTTTTCTTTCCTAATGTTCAGAATTTGAGGATTGTGCCTTGGCACTGTTAGTAAAGCTCCTTTTAATAATGCGAAATCTTTAGACTAGCCCCCCCCCCCCACACTTTTTTCTACTGATTGTACTATTTTCCAGTTAATGATGAATCGGCCTTGCACGGGGGAGGAGGCAGTAGGGGGCCAGATGATGTGGGGGTTGGGAAGTGGAGGTTGGGAAGCGGTGGGACAGGTGGTAGGGTTGTCAGATGGTGGGGGGTAGGTGGTGGTGGATTCAGGCAACTTGCCCCCTCACACCTTGCCCCATGCTGCCTTCCCCCACCCAGCTTTCGGCCCCTGAGCTCCCTTCCCTGTCTCCTCACCCATCAGCCTCTGCACCCCGTCTGCATCCCTGTCCTTACCCTTGCTCCTCTTGGGAGCCTCCAGCTCCATGCCAGCCTTGGACATGGAATATGACCCCAACCCAGCCCAGCAGCAGCAACACGGGTGGGGGGGGGGGGGCAGGTAGTCATGCCCAAAGCCACAGCAGCTGGCTACCCTGCCATCACCTTGTACTCAAAACCAAGACAAAGGGCTTTCTTCCACATGTTAAATGGGAGTACAAGCGGGCAGCTCATAGTGGATTCAAATAAATATGGTATATATAGAAATGATGTGTGCTATCTATTAATGACCTTGTAAAACTTGATCAGTATAGCAAATGGATAATAAGATGTGCTTAGAAACACTCAGAGCTTTACCAACACACTTGAATCTAGAAAGCCACAGGAATAATTACTCATACACACAGCACAATACTTGGAAAGCATGTTAACCTAGAGAATGACGGGTTCTGGAAAGAAAAAGCCAGCAAAGAAACCAGTGGTCCAACAAAATAATATGCTTTCAATACCAACAAAAGCTTGACTAAACCCTTGGGTTTTCTTTTCATATTTCTTTTACTTTCATACCTCTTTGTAATGCAAGAAAGGAATTTTTTTTTTCTGTAGAAGAAAAAGTGCCTGTGATATACAAAGATCTCCCACATGAATTTCCACTCCTTAATTTTATAATATCCTATAAACAAATACCCAGGTTTGTCTTGTACTTCTTTGCACTGGCTAGAAGGTGATAGCTGTGTCCAAAGGTCTGTGCATCTCAACAGCAAACAGGACTGGATTGGCATAAAACTTTATAGTAATAAGGGTGTGAAGCACAGTTCTTTCTAGGCTTGCAGTCTCATTATCACGATCATGGTTACAAAAGGGAAAGCTCCTATTATATGCCCCAGGAAAAAAAATCAAAAGTAAATAAAATATTGCTACAACCAAAAATGGTCCCCAGATCTAACACAGTCATTATTAGAACAGTTATGTCAGAGGGAGATTAGGGCTAGGACCCTTTAGCTATACCTTTATCATCTCTGGATCTCAATGGCTTTCTAAGTAAACATTATTTCGTGATTCCCTAAATAGTTCTTTCCCCTGTCTGCTGTTTGGCTGCTTTAGCAAAACTACTCACTTGAACTAGTGTTTGAGGCTTCTGACACTTTTAATATCAGTGACTGAATCAGCCGGTGCTATTGCTTTGTATTGGGGATATGTTTAGGAAACACAGTCAGTATCATCCTTCCTTTTGTTTCATAGGTGTCCTGTCTTCCTCTTGGCTAGGGGCAGACATTACACATAAACTGGTTTAAGTGATCAGAAACTGGTTTAAACCTGTAACGGAAGAGAGATTCAGTGCACATAAATCAGTTTGAAAATGGCTGAAACTGGTTTGAGATGAACCTGGGTGAATGTAGTATATCAGACTTAGCTGATTTGGCTCAAACAGGTTTATGCAATGTCTCTCCCAGACCCCTGGCTAGTTTAAGCAAAATCAAACTCTCCCAGCATCCCGATGTGCTCTCTGGGATGGGTGGGGCTGTCTGGTCCACAGCAGCCCTCCGCTCCCTGGCTGCAGCTGCAGCAGAGACTTGCAGGCATAACAACATTTGTCTGGTTTCCTCCCGCTTTCCCCTTGCTTTCCCCATTGCCTCCCCACGCCCTGCTAAGCAGGGATTCCCCCCATCCCCTCTGCTTTACACAGACACAAAGCATTAGCTAGCAGACCACATGCTGGCTATGGTCCATGCTGTGGTAGACAGCAAGGCTCAGCTTAAGGCATTTTGGAGCTAATCAAAGCTCAGCTGGTAATGTCTCTCCATTCCTTCTTTGTTTAGGAAGAGTTTGAACTAATGAGAGAGGCTGTTTGTTTTCTGATGGGGGTGATAAGTGCTGAAAACAGGGGTGATAAATGCTCTGTTAGCAAGGAGGGGGGGAACCCCTCCCTAATCCTGCGGGGGGGGGGGGGTTGGTCACACCCACCCTCAGCTCAGCCCTGTGGAAGGGAAGCGAGGGCTGCTCAAGTGTCCCCCACTCCTGAGCCACTGCAGGCATGTGCCTGCATTTCTGGGATGTCTGTGCAGTTACAAAGTGATTCAGCCTAGCCAGGTTAGACTAACCTGCATAGGTTGAATCATTTCAGGCTCAGGCTTTTTGAATGTCTGTCTCTAGCCCATAGGGCTGACCATTTGGGATGATTATGATGTGCTATTTGACGGTTCAGGTAATAGAGATAATACCCAGCCACTTTTTGTTTCAAAGACCCTCACTTACTTTCAGTGGTGGTAACTGTTTGACAGTTCTTTCAGGCATTTATTCTGTTTTGAAAAAATGGGTGCTGAGGCGTGAGGCAAAGTCCTTCCTTGTTCCCTCCTGGAGGGTCTCCTTGATGGCCTCATAGAGCTGAAACGGGTGCATGGATGCCTTAAAGAATGCTGTTGGCTAGCCAAAATGTTTTGTGTTTTGGGCTGCTGTGGTTATGCTGATAGCCATACCCGACCCAGCTAGCTTAAAGCTAATTCATGTACATGTACACAAGGTGAAGTTGCTGCAGTGTAGACTTAAAGGGAAATGCTCTAACTTGATGTGACCACCAGATTGGTTTGTCACAACGTTCTCAGTTCTTTGCCTCAAAATATCTACTGCATATGGCCATAGTGGGTGCATCCAGGTCTGCATGGACATTTGGTTCCCCAGGCACAAGTAGCAGCAGTGCACTTTGCACCACTGCTGCTTGTCTCTGGGGAATGCCCGTGCCTGCACTCCTTGGCACACAGCAAGTTGCCTGAGGTGGGTTAGGGGAGGCTGGGGCCAGCCCAGTGCTGGCCTCAGCAGCCTTACCTGGGGTCCTGAGGGCCTCCTGGAGCTGCAGCCACAGCAGTTCTTCTGTGTGGAGCCTGGCTGGCAGTAGAGCACAACTACGGGCAACCTGGCTCCACTTTTCAGCAGCAGATGCTGGCTGAGTGTGCATTGCTTCATTTTCCGCCTCCCCCCCGCCCCATGGCTATCCAGGAATAAAAAAAAAACCTGCAGGAAGAAAACCCAGCAAAGTGCACACTCAGGCGGTGCACCCTTGCAGCACAGAGAACCCGAGATTGTGTGGTGCTACAAATGCCCCCAATGTGTCTGCGGCTTGGTAGGTCCTGCAAGCCCTTAGATTTTTGGAATGAATGTTACTGTATTATTGAGGGGTAAGCAAAGTAAGTTTTCCAGTGATCAAATTTGCTTCAACTTCCACAGAGTCTTGTAAGTGCAGGTTGTTAGGATCCGAGACCATAGGGTTAATGTGTTCAGAAAGACAGCCATTCATTTTGTCCCTTTCTCTTGGATAATGGAATCTCATTTTTTAAACTTTTATGTATGCTAACGTACTGTCATTACTTCCTTTCTCAAAGGATGATCAGTGTCATGTGCATTTCCCCAGTTGTTTACTATTCAGTGGCTCTGAGACTTTCAACTACCACAACATCTGGCCTTTTATATCGCATTTCACACTTACATAACAAACTGTGATTCTGTATGTTTCAGACACTACAGTCACAAGCAGTGATCAAGCCCAGGATCTTCTCTATCAGAAGTATAATGCTTTCTAGCTGAGTCAAGAATAAATTATTTCAATACTGAATATGTATCGGGCTATTGTATTTGCCAAGACTGGGATGGGGATGGGGACGGGGGCTGAAAACCTTGTTACACCTTATGCTGTGAGCCACATAAATATTGACAGGTGTTAGTGCCAGCTTGGAGTTTGGAGCAATCACACCCTTCATCTGATGGTGCCCCACCTGCACAGCTGTGAGTTGCCACTAGCGGGTTGGTGAGCAGGGGCAGGACTGGGTGCTGTAGCTGTGAGTTGCCACTAGAGGGGCTGGTGAGGCAGGACAGGCTTCTATCCCTGCTCCACGGGAGGGACGTGAGAGATCCTGGGATACTGGAAGACTTCAACTTGAGCAGCACATCTGTGGAGGGTGGCTACACATTAATGGAGCAGGAGCTGGGGAGTGAGGATCCAAAACAATCCTGTTTTGGAGTGATGTAACTTTCAGCTGCATAATGAGTGCTTGAAACTAATTTTGGTGTTAATGTGCAGGCAATCCAGGGGTTAAGAGCTCCAGGACCCGCCCAAAATTACCATGTAACAAGGCCCTGAGACTGAGACAGAGGACCTTGTTGCACCCATTTTGGGTGGCTCCTGGAGCTCTTAACCCCTGAATAGTCCACATGTTAACACCTGAAATTAATGACAAGAACTCATTGTATAGCTCAAAGTTAAACCGCTCCAGGGCAGGTTTACTTCTGACCTGTGTTACCCAATTTATGTAAACAACCCCTTCCTTCTGCTGGTCTGGATTGGGCTCACTTCCCCCCAACACCCCAGATCCCTCCTCCCTCTTCCTCCTGCCCTGCTTACTTGTAGCTGCCCATGCTATTTGGCCCCAGGGATCGGGCAGGTAAAGATGAACCTGCCTGCCTGGCCACCACCTCCGCTGCTGCTCTCTGGGGGCGGGGGCAGCAGTGGCAGGGCAGCGTCCAGGCAGGCAGGTTAACCCTTCCCTGCCTGCTCCCCTGAGACAGACAGATGGGCAGCCACAAGTAAGCAGTGGGTGGGGGAGGGGAATCCTAAGGCATGGGGGCAACTGGGAGAGCTGTAAGGGGGAAGCTCAGAATGGGAGGCGGGTAGTTCTTACCTTTCAGTCCTCCAGGCCCCTGCTGGCCTGAACATATAAACTACTCCAAACTTGAGCTAGCACTAATACTGATCAACATTTTGGGGGTTCACGGTATAAGGTGTAACAAGGCTCTGAGATTGATGCTATCATGATCCAGTGTACTACATTTTTTTGCAGGGGGGGAGGAATTGGCCTTCTACTTTCAGGCTAACATTTATGTAATCTAAGCTTCAAATTTAAAAAATGGTCACCTTGAGGAAAATGGTCAGTGCTATCTATACTTTAAAGGTACAGTGTCAATTTGACTTTTACATTGTCTAATAAAAGAATCCATGTTATGATATAGGTCCTCCATATGCTCTGCAGTTAAAAAAATGCATAACCTTTTTTGCAATTGTTTTCCTGCTCCTTGGTGGTAGTTATTTTTAAATACTTTATATGGGGACCCCTGGAGCAAGAAAACTAGACAGTTTAGACCCACCTATCCTAACTCTGCTTTGTGTACATGTCTACTTGTTCTTTCCTGGTGTATTTATTTTGTCAGCTTTTGAGTTGCTCCCTTTGGCACTAGTTAAATCTCTTGCCCAGCCTAAGTAAACACCCGTGAGTGAGGTTGATGTTGTCAAGCTAATACCTGATGATCAAAAAATAGTGAAACTAACTGGACACAAAATAGTTAAATACATCGGCAAACCCCTCAGCAAAACAGAGCACCCAACTCAAATCCAGTTATCTCACCACGTAGGTACAATGCATTCTGAGGAATATGTGATTTTCAGGTTGAGGAGTTTCCCTTAAAATGTGGGCACTGAGCACTGTTTCATGTTGATTTTCTGTCAGAAAAGTATTTAATTACTTTATTTCTTTACAGGAGGATCAATTAATAGGACTCTATAGCAACAGTTGCTTACTGGCTTATATGGTCTGTTACTGAGCCATTTGAATGAAGCTGTGGTAAGAAACTCTGAGTTTCATGTAATTACAGTTCCAGGCAGGGCATTGCTCAGTTATTTGACTTTACTAATGCCCTTCACGTTCTCAGATTAGTGTTACTGGAGTGTGTGCTGTTCTAGGAGAAAGTTGAAATAAGGATGTTTCTAAGAATTTTTGCTAATGGTTCTTATTGCCTTGTTTAACTCAGCTGTTATGTTCTTTCTTGGGTGGTAGAGTAGGTTTGGCTCATTTTTCTTCACTCCAGATGTGTTAACAATTGCTTCTCCTTTTTATTGGACTCAATGCTCCACTAACCAAGCTTTCTTAGGGAAATTTTGCTGTCTGCTAGCTGTTTCTGGTCTAGAACTTCTATTCTGTAGCCTTGGAAACTCTCGTTTTTTTCAAAATCATAGACCCAGCCATAGACACTAGTCTTCAGCAACACCTAAGGTTTGAACTTTAGTTAAGCAAGGAAGAAAAGATGTGTCAGCTGAAGATTAGATGCTATGCTCTAGAAACATCTTTTTTTCTTCATTCTGCCTTTAAAAACCAAGGTGCATATTACATTCCAGGGTATGTTGTATGTGAGAAAATACAGCATTTCAGAAAATATGATCTTCTTGCATCAGCTGAGTCTTTCATGCATGGCCTTCTCTGTATAATGTAATATCTTAAAACATTAACAAATATCACAACAATATCATCTAATGTCATCATGACTCCTGATTTAGATGTGTTAGATCAACTTTACAACCACTGCAAGAGAGATGTCCATTGCCATCAAATTACCATTCTAAATTAGATCTGCCCTAAATGTTCTGTGGAGATTTATATATAATGGTAGATATTTTGGAAATCGGGACACTATATATAAACTTTAATTATGGAGGAATCTGAAAGCAATTCCGAACTTCCATACCAGTGATAAGTAGGAGTCATTAAAGTGCTTTATTTTCCATGCACTGAGGCAAACAGGTAAAGAAAGAAGATGAAACCCTTTAAAATGAAAACCTAGAAAAGGAGAGAAACCTTTAAGTGCATGCTAAGACTTAATACAAATGGAAAATTGACCCAGGTGTTTCAAAATGAATACAATTCCCATGTGCAGATATACTCCCTAAAGTAACAGAAGAGAAACTTTTTTCCCTATTTTTAGTACAACTTTCCATTCCTTAAGCTTCTACTGTGTGTATAGTATAGGGATGCTGAAAAGGAGAAGCCAAAATTATATCCTGTGTCTTGACTGTGGCCATCTTAGCATCTAAGCTCAAAAGCATTAGCATAAATTTGTGGCTGAAAAGAAAAGTGCCATGTTATTCCAGCACAAGTTCAACTACTAGAAAGAGAAGTTTTGAGAATAAGCGGTGGTTATAACAGGTGACCTGCTACCCTGAGGATCTGGTGTAAACACTAGGCTGAAACAAATCTAGTCGTTCATGTTGGGCGCGTCTACATGAGATGCTGACTGTGCAGTAGCCGAATAATACTGCACAGTAGCACTGCACAGTATTATTAGGCTACTGTGCAGTAGCATCACTTAAAAAGTGTTCCCTATTGCTACTGCACAGTAACTGCAGTTACTGCACATTTATTTAGTACTTGATTATACAAGTTCTAAATAAATGCACAGTAACCAGTGCACAGTAGCATCTTGTGTAGATGTGCATAGTGTCTACACAAAAAGAAAGAAAGAAACAAGAATAATAGAGAAAATGCATGCAGTGGACTGGGGTTAATTAGAAACAGGCAGCAAAGGCAACAAAAATAGCATGAGAGATGGGGAGGATCATACAGAAACTTATGTAACATTTAAGCTGTTGGCCATTTTTAAAATGGATCACTCAGGCAAAAGGAGTTGGCTTTGGCAAATTAAGACGACTGTTTGCACTAGTCCTTGAAGTCCGGGCCTCTTGTTCCTTTAAAGGATAATCCGTCTCCATCTCCTCTTCCTCTTCCTCTCCCTCTCTCTTTTTTGGGGAAATGGGAGTTTGGTTTCAATATACAATAAAATATTTGAAACTTTTCATTCAACTATTGCTTTCTCTGGTTTAATATTATACCATATGTGCATTTCCATAACCTATTGCAGCCCAGGACCTCACTTCATTTTGCTAATGTTAACCTTAGGTTGTAACTTGGACTATACACCTGTGGTGGACAGTGAATCTGGGTAAAAATTCTTCTTTTGCACAGCCAGGTCTTGAGTACCTGCATGCATGACAATTTACTCAGCTCTGCAAAATGTCTAGATGAGGATGAGCATCAGACCTCCAGTGCTGTTGCAAAGATTGTATACTGAAATCGTGAAGCTTTCAATGTAGCTGAGTGAACTGGGTTTGGGAGTGGACTGGACAACTAGGCCCTTATTCCTGCCACTGACCTGTAGGGTTGTGGGCAGTTCAGTTCACCTCTCTGTGCCAGTTATGGTTCCTGCTTCTGGTCTGAATTTACATCGTAAGCTTGTGCTGTGACCTTCTTTTATCAAACTTACTGTGCCTAGCACAAAATGGCTTCACACCCATTAGGTTGTGTAGATGCTATTGTGATGCAAGTGAAGTGCACATAGAATGACTTATTATAGCAAAGGTACAGCTAGCACTTCTGCCTTTCAGGCTGGCTTTGAAGAGGAACTTAGGACTGAAAGACCTTCATTGTAAGTTAAGGCAACCCCTGCAGTCTCTCACCATGCTTTCTTTTCTTTTCTTTTTTTTTATCATTCCTCTTCTTTTCTCTCCACAACTTTCCATTGTTTTCTTCCATTTTTAGCTTCATTTTGCTGCTTAGCATTGAAGTGTATTTGTTTCCCCAAGACTTATGGTCTTAATACCATGAGCAACATTTTATAAACAGAATATACAATTTCTGTTCTAAGTTTAAACAGTTGTTTAAAATAGCTTCTATTTTTAGAAAACACATGCCACTGCTAATGGAAAATAACAATACTTCATTTCCACCCCAAATTGAACCCTTTTGCATTTCTATATTAAAAAAAAATTCTTGTATCCAATAGCTTCATAGAGAGACATTTTACTTTTCTGTGTAGTTATCTATCCCTGAGCAAATTATTACTGAATGCTTTATAAAAGCAAAATTAATTAACAGTTTGTATAGTTGTCTTGGCTCCTGGAGCACCAGTAAAGACTTCACTTTTTTTTTTTTTAATAGAACTGTGTCTATTACATACATATTAGACAAGCCTGGACAAAATTTCTTTGCACTTATTACTATTATCACTGCCCACGATTATGTTTTTTAGTGACCGCAGAGAAGTTGGATGTTCAGACTCTAATCATCAGAGTCAGAATATGGTTGTCTCTTTGCAGAAGAGCTTATGATTTCAGCCCATCTCCATCAGTTATCAAAGAACCAACAAAATGAATGATAATCGCATTTTGGGGGTTAATAAAAACAATGGAGGAGACTCCCGGTTCCCAGCGTGGTGCAAAGCTGCCCAGGCAGCCCCACACTGCAGCTTCTGGCTGCCATTTACAGGAGGGTTGGGCTGGGAGGAGGCAGGGGAAGGGAGTCTCCCTCCTGCACAGACCTGTCCTATCCACCTTTGAGACCCAAGGTAGCAAGCTGTGGGGGGGGGCTCCCTTGCCCCCTACCCCAGCCTCTTGACAGCTGCAGGCAGAAGGTGCAGCATGGGGTTTCCTGTCCAGCTTTTTGCTGCACCAGGAACTAGAGTCAGGGGAAGGGAGCCCCCTCTGCAATGAGAGTCTCCCCTCCCACCCCCCCA
>NW_017728910.1:17848175-17853403 GCF_001723895.1 Crocodylus porosus | reverse complement strand
CAAGTAGCAAACATCCAATTACCTAGTACTTTTGAATACTGATTCATCTTTGAATGCCGATTCATCTTTCCCGAGATCTTATCTAGGATCTCAGCTCCCAACCCGGCTTATACAGAGCTGCCAAATTCTGACCAACACCATGTTTCACCCCGCCGCTATTTGACTATAAGTTACAGGAAATCTTTAGTCACAGGCCAAGAGAGTTCAGTTATCAGATACCAGGAGCTTGCTTCTCTCTTACAGATGCAGCAGCTTCTCTGCTGGTTCTTTAGGGAGGTTCGTTATGCTCCTCTGACTTTGATGCAACTGAGAAAAATCCATCAAACTGGAACTGGTCCAAAAATTTAACCAACCCCAAGAGCAAGGGAGAGATGGATGTTATGAGTTGATGGTAAGATTAGGGGACCACAAATGCTCATCCAGTGGTTCTGCAGAGCTGGGTTGTAGCCGTGGCTCCCTTGACTGACCTCCTCGGTACCTGCCACCCACTGAGCCTCACTCTTTCTATAGAGCCCAGTGATCTTGACCCAATGTGCTGCTTGGTTTCCTACTTCTACACCTTCATTTCCCCTGCCACGGCTCTGCTGGTCTCAATATACAACTCTTGCCGGGGCGAGGCATATAATTTAGTTTGCCTATGCATAAATGAAGAATAATGATTCTACTTTTCTAAATCACTGTGAGAGTTACAGATGAAAAAGCTCTATATAAGAACGAGATGGTAGTAACATTTGTGAAGTACACACTGGTGTGATGAAGGCTATGTAAATATGTAGTTAGGTATTAAGGAACACAAAGACAAGGCAAATTGAATTTTAAGCCCCTTTGACTTCAGTAGGAACTCTGATGAAAGTTGGTAGGATAATTTACTCTGTGTAAATTGTCCTATACTGTATTGAGTGGGACACTGTATTTCATTCTCTGTGTTTGGTGGGGGAAAAACAGGCACAGGGAGAATGGCAAAAGCTTTCTCTGTGTTAAAATTATCCCCCCTCATTTCCTTTACTGTTCTGTGTTAAATTGTTTCTAAAATGAATCTTACATAGCTGAATACAGGTAAGCTTGGACTCCTGCAACCAGCTAGAAACTAAATCTAATGTATACACTTGTCCAATAATTCAGTCTTCCTTGTTGCTCAGAATGTAACAATAGAAGGAGAGCATTGTACACGTTCCTTGAACCTTTTTTGTTTTTAATGCAAATAATAGCAAGAACCTTTCATATTAGCTTTGATGCTATCCTGATAATGAGGTCTATTATGCAATGTAATCCTCCACAGAAATTATATGAAGGAACTAATTTGTATTAAAAAAACGAAGAATTTCACTTGCCTGTTTTTGAGATTTGGGTTTCATTTAGCTTCATTTGAAGAGTAGCAATTCCATTTTTAAAATGTGGTGTTGTTATTAATATTTAAACTTGTTGTTTAAAGAGTGTAGGGCATCTGTGTGCATGAAATTCAAATAAAACCACAAGTCTGGGACAATTACTCCTTCCAATTTTTAATTTTTGAAGTATAACCTTCATCAGACATCAAGGGGCAGATCTTTGGATCCCACTGAACTTAATGGAAGGAGGAGACTGATCCACAGCAACTAGGCAATATGGCTCCTAATTTCTAAACAGGACAGGAAGCTTAAGGTTATGTGATTGTGGGTGCACAAGCAACCACCCGTTAACCATCAGTTAAGCTAGATTTTGAACTTCCAGCATATCAGCGACTAAGTGATAACTGTCATTGTGTAAACTTAGGCAGGCAAGGGTCTTTGCGTAGAAGGGATATCTTTTATTAGACCAACTGAGTAGTTGGGTGGGGGGCAAAAGTTCATAGCAAGCTTTTGGGCACAATCACCCTTCTTCAGGCAAAGGAAGTCACTGCTGTTCTTCCTATGCCTGAAGAAGGGTGATTGCGCCTAAAAGCTAGCTAAGAACTTTTTTCCGACTACTCAGCTGGTCTAGTAAAAGATATCACTTCTACTCAAAGAACTTTGTCTACCTATGTCCTTAGACCAACATGGCTACAAGCAAAAACCCAGCATTGTATAAACATTTACATTTACCACAAGGTAGTGTGCCCCACTTTCACTAAGGGGAGACTTTGCCTTTTTTTCACCAGATAGGTGCACACACACAGGCAAAATACACTATGAACCTAATGCTGGAGTTCTCACTCAATGACTTGAGTAAAGTGCAGGTCTGGACCTTTCTATATATGCTGGTGTCTTGCATTTTTAATTCGCGGGTAAGTTCCCTTTGTTGTCAATATATTATACTGTTATTTGGCTACCGTGCATTTGGTTTTGTCCTGTTGTGAGAGGTGCACTTAAGATTATTCTTCATTTCTGTGCTGTTCTGAGGAAAGGTGGTAAGTGTCTTTCATACTCTCTCAGGCATCTGGAAGCGTGGTAGTGTAAGGAGCTGTGTTTATCTTTCTGTATCTTCCTAACTTTATAGGTGTGTATAGAAACGGCATACAGCTGTAAATCTCTCAATACGGCTTACTGATTCTTCTTTATCCTTTGCCTCTTTCTGTCTTGGGAAGTTCACAGTTTCCACTCAGTTACCTCTCTCTAAACTTCTTAGAGACAGAGGTTCTTCCCAGGGCAAGAGTCACATCGTTGAAACAAATCAACGTCCTCCTCATGGGCTCAGACTTTCCTATTACCTCGTATATTCAAGGTTGCCCTGACACTCCTATAGCTCCCTTGGAATTTTTGGATCCTATTCTATTAGAGTATTGCTATTTTAATGGGTGCTTTGAAAGAGAAATAACTTCTACGATCACAGCACGGTGCCTGCTACTTTGGTATCAGACCGACGGTGACTTTTACCCATTTCAGAGTTGACACATTATTATAAAAGATTTCTTTCTAATTCCCATACCAGCTATGTTACCCTAGTGTTAATGTTAGTATTGCCAAGAAT
Organism: Crocodylus porosus; assembly: GCF_001723895.1. NCBI lineage: Eukaryota > Metazoa > Chordata > Crocodylia > Crocodylidae > Crocodylus > Crocodylus porosus. The sequence continues at coordinate 17,850,478 of NW_017728910.1, read as the reverse complement.
CATTAGAGGTGGGATTTGCTTTCTTTGTCTTCTGGTTTCTATGCCATTAAAGTACTGTTCATGTTTTCATGCTATTCTAGGATTGAGGAGAAATTTCTTCTGTATAAAGCATATTTGAGAATTTCAGCTTGATCAGTCACCTCCTGAAGAGAGGGCTGTACTGTCTGCATTTGAAAATAACTGGGGTTTTGAATAGTATTGTCATTTGTTTGGTCTTTTTGTTTGTCAGATTAAATAGCCCATCTCTGCCTCTTGTAACCCACAACAGCTGGTGACCCTAAAAAAATAGACCTCATCATTAGACTTAGATGTCGAATCTCAGATAGGTAAGAAGTGGTAAGTTCAAGTTAAGGCTGACTTATATGAGCATTGGTATTATAGAGAAGCTTGTGCAAACCTCTGTGCCTGTTTTGTCAACCCATAACTTTCTCCAAAATCTCCCCAGAAAATTTCCCCTTCCCAGAGACTACAGTCCCTCCCAGTAACCCAGATTTTTAACTGGTTAATAGAGCTGTCTAAATTTCTTTTTTAAACCAAAAGGTTTTTTTGGAATCGATGTTTTGTATTTGTCAGTGAAACAACAACTTTTCCACATTTAAAATGCACCAGATGATCCAAGCAAGGACTTCCCTTCAGCTGGCCTGCTGCTTTGGCCTCCTTGCTTTTCTCTTGTATCATGCTGCTAGTTTTCCCTTCTCTAATGATTCAGGGACAAGCTCTTCTCCTTGCTTTTAAGGCTCTTCATCATTCAGTCATGTGAAGGCGAAGACACGGCTGATTTCTTAACCTCTTGTCATCCCTGCCTTCACGCAGCCAGTGACACTGGGTTTGATTGGCAGACTGTCAGGCCCCCCATTTCCCCGGCACTTTTGCTTTATCCTGTGCTTCTGCTGTTGCTTATACCTTGGGAGGACTTGCAATCACTATTCATAAACCATCCTCACTTTCAGCTCTCCTAAAAACCCAACTGAAACAGGGAACCTATGGCTCATGGTCCTGAGAGAGAGAAAATGAGGCAAACTGTGCTCAGGCAGTCATGAGGATAAGCAGCCAGAGCCCTTTTAATGAGAGGTGTCTATTGCTGTGCTAGGCTGGTAGCACAGCAATAGTACAATAGGAGAGTAACCTGGGGAAGCAGCAAGAGAACTAGAGCAGTTCTAGCTCTGTTGCTATAGGCCATCCTGAAGGATGCTGAGCTGAGCATGTTAAATGGCACCTGCAGACTGCCCAGGGAGTTACAAGACTGGAAGGGGGCAGGGCTCTGGGGGCATATAAGCCCAGGCCAGAACCAGAACAAACAGTCTGGCCCTGGAGACAAGGGAAAGCCTCCTCTCTACAGGGAGATGCCTGCTGATGATAGGTTGAGTGAGATCCTGCTATGCTTACTGAGCCACAAGTAAGAAGCTGAGGCCTGGCAGACGTTTGGCACTTCTCTGGTTAATGATTGCATTAGAAAGCCGGAAGGCTTAGGACGGTGGTCTCCAACCTTTTAAAGTAGGAGATCATCTTTGGCATTTAAAAGCTACCCAAGATCTACCGTGTGCCACCACCCCCTCCCTCCCTCCTCTCCCCTGCCCAGCAGGTAATTCTGTGGGGAGGGAAGGGTAGGGGGAGGTAGATTGAGGCAGAAGGAGAAAAAATTATTTGGGGGCATGCTGCTCCTGTGTCTGCAGCACTGTCCCTCACCACAGGGTCCTCGATCTAGCCCTCACCCCTTCCCTCCCCCACAGACTGACCTTCAGGGCTGGGGTGCATGTGTGCATGCACACAGGCACTAAGCCCCCCATGCCAGCCTTGGATCGATTCCAAAATGCTCTGAGATCTACTGCAAGAGGCTCCAAGATCTAGTGGTAGATTGAGATCCACTGGTTGGTGACCACTGGCTTAGGGGATTAAGTTACAGCCAGTGCATTTAGGTTTTTGGTTTAAGTTAGATCAGTGGTTTGGTAGGACTAGAAAGGATGAGAGGAGGTCCCAGTGGTGCCTAAGGGGCATGTGGCTGTCTTGAGTCTTGCCAGAGAGTAGGGGCTTGATAGCGGCAAGAGAGTAATAGAAGTCTGGAGAAGCAAAAAAAGCGCTGAGGACCCATATCTTATGAGGGGCAGGAACAGGGCCAGGGGCCCCAAAGCTAAGAGAGGGGTGGACCAGCAAGAGCAGTTGGGGTGGAAGATGGGAAGGTCGAGGCCCCAACAACAGAATTATTCTGGTACATGTTCATGAGGAGCCAGCAGGGGAGATTATGCTTAGGGGCAACCAACACGGGTTCATCAGTGGCAGGTCCTGTCAGACCAACCTGGTGGCCT
>NW_017728910.1:17803916-17846775 GCF_001723895.1 Crocodylus porosus | reverse complement strand
CGGTCGGGGTGGCTAGGATCTGGAACCAACTTCCAAGAGAAGTGGTGCTGGCTCCTACCCTGGGGGTCTTTAAGAGGAGGCTATATGAACACCTTTCTGGGGTCATTTGACCCCAGTACTCATTCCTGCAATGGCAGGGGGTCAGACTCAATGATCTGCTCAGGTCCCTTCTGACCCTACTAACTATGAAACTATGAAACAAGGGAGTAGAGGCCTACGGTGGCCTAGTAGTGTGGGACAAGGTGCCCACCTAAGTGATGATGACTGGAACACACCTGTAAGGCATAGTCATGGCTGTAGGGAAGGTTCAGAGGCCATGATTAACTTATTAGGCAATGGGTGCCTTTGGGGCATGTGTAGGTGAAGAATGTCCCTTCTAGTGGGAAAGAGTGATTGGGAACAGTAGGGTTCAAGAGGGTTCCATGGGGAAAGAGTACAAGTTATGGCATGCTCTAACACCCTTGGGCAGTCTTCCTTTTAAAAATTTGATAATAAGATCAAGGTGTGGCAGGAGAGAGCAAGGGAGGGTACCTTAGTGTAGTGCAGTAGTAGAATTGCCATGAAGAGGGTGTGATGGCCACCCGTGAGCACCAGTCCTGTTACAATACCTTTACCATGTTCCTTTGCAGTCCCTTCTATCTGACAATGCTAAGTCAGCAACTGAGATCCCCAGCTATGTATTTGTTGGCCAATTATATTTGCCTCTCCTCGTCTGTCAACTTGCTGCCCATTTGTCTATTCTTTTTCCTTTTCTAAATCATGTAAACTTCTAAAAACCTAGATCTCTATTTTCCATTAAGTTGTATTTGAGGGCTATCTATTAGGGCTGTGCGAAATTTTGCCAACATTTTTTTTTTTGACGCTGTTTCAACCCGTTTCAAGGTCAAAATGGCAAAATCAAAATGGAACAGATATGGTTGAAACAGCCTCAGAACAAAACAAGGCAAGTTGAAACATTTCGCTGTTTTGACGTTTTGCCCATAGGCTATAACGGAGAAGGTTGAAACAGCCTATAACTTTGTCATTCTGGCCAGATTTAGACAAAACTTGCAGAAATGGTAGCCCCTTATGAGGGCATGAAGCCAGCCAAGTTTCAAGAAGATAGGTGCAGGGGGTTCAGAGAACCTGCACCCCAAAGTCTTGAGAGCAAAACTCATGTCATGTGTATGTGTTAAACCATAGTAGAGTCAAAACTTCAGGGATGGTAGCCCCTGAGGAGGCACCAAAGTTTGCCAAGTTTCAAGGAGATAGGTGCAGGGCTTTGGGAGAAACTATACCTCAAGCTGTGGACAAGCAAAACTTGTCACATGGATGACACTGTGTGTGTGTGTTAAGGTGTGGCAGGATGAAAACTGCAGGCCTACTAGCCCCTGCTGAGGCAACAAAGCCCACCAGCCTTCAAGGAGATAGGTGTAGGTGTTCTGGGGCCGTGCACCTCTAGCTGCTGACAGGCAAAACTCGTGTCATGGGTGCTTGTGCAACTGTGTCCGTCTTGGGGCGGGGGGAGAATTATGGCAGGCCTAGCTGCTAGGCCCTCCTGCAGTCACAAAGCATTACAGCTGTTAAGGAGATAGGTGCAGGGGGCTCTGGGGCCCTGCATCCCTAGCTGCTGACAGGCAAAACTCGTGACTTGGGTGCTTGTGCAACTGCTGCCTCTCATCAGGCAGGACTGAAGATCCCCCATTACTTGCCACCACAGACCAGGGGGTAATAATTGACCATAATATGAATATGAGCTGACAGTGTGATGCTATAGCCAGCAGGGCCAACACTATGCTGGCCTGCATCAATTGATGCCTGTCCAGCAAAACCATTGCAAAGAAGAGATTTTCCTACTCTACTTGGCATTGATGAGACCACAGCTGGAGTACCGCGTCCAGTTCTGGGCACTGCACTTTAACAAAGAAATGGTAAAGCTTGAGAGAGTCCAGAGAAGAGCTACCCAAATGGTTGGAGTCTTGCACGGCAAGCCATACAAGGAAAGGCTGAAGGACCTGGGACTCTTCAACCTGAAAAAGAGAAGGCTGAGAGGGGACTTTGTAGCAGCTTACAGCTACATCAAAAGTGTACATCTAGGGCTCGGTGAACAACTGTTCACCAGGGCACCCCTGGAGAAAACTAGGAGTAATGGTCACAGTCTGGACACCCTAGTTGTGAAGTAGTTTTTCCTAATGTTGAGCCTGAAACGAGCCTGAAAGACAGACACAGTTGCACAAGAACCCACGTCATGAGTTTTGCCTGCCTGCAGCCAGAGGTGCAGGGCCCCAGAACCCCCCTGCACCTATCTCTTTGACAGCTGGCAGGCTTTGTGGCCTCAGCAGTGGCTAGCAGCCCTGCAGTTTTCACCCTGCCGTGCCTTAACGCACACAGTGTCACCTATGTCATGAGTTTTGCTCGTCCGCAGCTTGAGGTGCAGTTTCCCCAAACCCCTGCACCTATCTTCTTGAAACTTAGCAAGATTTGTGGCCTCACCAGGGGCTACCTACCATCCCTGCAGTTTGGACTCTGCTGTTGCTTAACACATACACGTGACATGAGTTTTGCTCTCAAGATTTTGGGGTGTAGGTTCTCTGAACTCCCGCCACCTATCTTCTTGAAGCTTGGCTTGCATCATGCCCTTAGAAGCGGCTACCATTCCTGCACGTTTCATCTAAATCGGGCCAGAAATGACAGTTACAGGCTGTTTTGATCTTCCCCATTACATTCTATGGCCAAAACGTTGAAATGGCAAAACGTTTTGATGGAAAGGAGTGGCACAACCGTTTCAACTCAAAACAAAAGTTGAAATGAAACACTGTTCTCTCCTAATGTTGAAAACCTGGTCAAAATGGAACGCTTCGCGCAGCCCTACTACCTATTGCTGAACTTAAAAGTAGAAAAAAGGCTGATGTTCATCTAAATAGTCCAAGGCAAATAGTTGGTATTTTTTTGCTTATTTTGAATGGTTATTTTACTATTTTCGGTTTTTGCCACCCAACTTCGAGTAAAAAAGAGTGTTCCATCTAAATTTCAATTTTGTTGATTTTTCGATTGGGATTTGTGAGTTGTGTGTGTGCGTGGATATTAATTGCTAGCCAACTAGAAACCCAGCCCTTACTAGTAGTATCTTACTAGTAATGATAATGATGGTTGGAAAAAAACAGTAATTTTGCAAGTCACTGGATGTTTTTATGTAAACTTTCTACATCTGTACCTACATAAATCCCTCTCCAGCAGGTAAGCAAAGTGACAGATGCATCACTCTTCAGAAGAAGCTTAGACGGCTCTGTAAATAGAAGTTTCTCTCTGTACGAAAGACTTTTTTCTTATTTAAGACTCGGAGAGGTGGTTTATTGCTGTGCTGTAGCATTGTGTGTCTGTTCTCTCCTCGGTAAAGTACATAAAGGACTCCCTGTACTCTGATTCTCCGGTCAGACCCTTTCATCTTTTGCCTCCTCCTAGTCTCTCCCCCACAAAGTCCTTACCATACAACTAAGGGTAACTTAGAGGGGATAAAAGCTTCACCTTTCTTTGAAAGGCAAAGATGATAGATAGCAGGCAGGAGGGGATGGATGGAAGCTTGCTTTGATGTCATGAACTCTGCCATCAGCAGATGTGACAAGTGAGGAGTGGAGAGTCAGACATAACAAGAGATCAAATGCTTGGCTTGCACGGCCTCCCACTGCACATGCAAACAAACTCTAAACCTATGGCGAAATGCTACCTGAAGGAAAAGCTAAGCCAATAATAAAAAGATATTGCCCATAATGAAAGGGAAGCTGAAGGGCACAGCAGCAGCTCACTTTATACATATACTTACCACTGCTGGAAATATGCATTAGAACTAACTGATTTTAATCCTACCTTTACTGTGTACACAGTAAAACAGGAAGATTTCAGGTTTGCAGAATGTGTCATCCTTTGCCAGAGATTTAACACCATCTCTCCATAATTGAGACCAGACATTGGAACCCCTCTAAAAATTGATATTTTCGGCAAATTCTTCTCCCCTGGGATATGTGTAGAAGTTTGCTACTCTGGGTCTACAATCATGCGGCATACTTTAAGCCACGTGATTGTAGATTGGAAACTGTATATGTAGACGTTTTCTGGTTTTAGAAACGATGCCAGGAGCCTGGTGTAAGTAAGTTGAGGTGTGGGGGGGGGCCTAGCAGGTCTATAGGAGGGGGTTAGTTTGGCAGGATTGGGGAGAGCTGGTAGGTCTTGGGTCAGGGTAGAGGGCTTGGTGAGTCTGCAGGGGGTATTGTCCATCCATGGGTGGGGAGCTGAAAATACCCCAATCAGGGTTGAGTGTGGGGGTAGAAGAGCTCAGCCCTGGGGCTGAGGTGAATAGCTGAGGTTTCCCAAGCCCTGGGCTTCGCTCCAGATGTGTCTAGATGTTCAGAAGATCAGGCTAATCTGCTCCCAATATAAGTTCACCTCCCAGGTAAATTAATCTGGATTGAGCCCACCATTTTTTTCTGTGCCTAATTTAACCTCCCTGAACATCTGCACATATTAGACTTAGCTCAATCTGATCCCAGTTAGGTTGATCTAACTGTAAGGTCTGCACGTACCCCTAAGGTACAGCACTGTTGCTTATAGAGCACCCCTTTGCATACAGCAAATTCAGTTTTCCAACCATCTGTAAGCAAAGGCTATCTTTTACTATTTGTGTAAAGCCCGGAGCTCGTAAGGCCAAATCTTTGTTGAGGACACTAGGAACTACTACAGTGCAAGTAATGACAAATGTATCCAGTGTATGACATGAAGCTTAAAAAGTTGCAGTTCCTGCCCAAAAAACCAACAAAATGAATTAATACTAGAAGTCTCTGAATGACTAGCTATTTGTTGATCATAGCAGTGTCTGTTTTTTTGGTTTGTTTTATTTATTTTTGGTTTTTTCATCCGTGAATTAGTTTCTTCCTTTGGGAAGAGGTGAGAGACCTTCACATAACAGATATTAGTCGTGCCCGTTAGCGCACTGCTGGAAGATGTTCATGTTACGGTGATGTAGACCTGATAAATATCAATTTAGACTAAAATTGCCTGAATTGTTTGTTGGTTGCAAGTAGTACTAATCCTAATGATGAAAAACTTAGTAGCAGCACAGCGGGGATAAAAAAAAAAATCTGATTCAACAGGATTGACATTTTTCACAGGAATGTTTTGATTTCCTCAGCTTTCAGCAGAAGTCAAACAGGTAGGAAGACTAGCGCAGATAGAGAAGGCTTGTCTGCTGCCCTGGGATCCCATACCTGGTTACTGGGAAGCAGGGGATCCCAGGGAGCTGAAAAGTTCTCCCAGTATGGGGTGACAAGCCTGGGAGACAGAGAAATCATTGTGCTAGCCTACTGCCTGCTCTGCCAAGCTTTCCGGGGACCAGCTGCCCAGCTGACACATGGGGGCTTGGCCTGCAAGTCCTGAATCTTGCCAGATATTCCATTTTGAGGTTTCCAAAACAGACTTTTCCAAAACTCTTACGGAAAAGTTCCCTTCCTGATTCAAGATGGGAAATGTTGGGAATATGGGCATTCCCAGAGGATGGAAATTCCTGTTCCCACACAGATTTTTTTTTTCTCATGCGTCTAAACTGCTTTTCCAAAAATGAACATAATTTCAGATTTAAATGGATTTCAAACTCACGTATAGAAATGAAATTTGTTTTCCAGAACACCGAACAGTATAACATTTTGCTTCCATGCATGTACTAAAAGAGTGAGATTCAGCTACACGCAGAGGGAGCTCACAGGGGTTATGTATCATTTCAGCCTCCCTCTAGCCCTTTTTCAAGGGGTGAATTAAGAATAAAGTAGCACACAGTACTGATCTTCTATATCTTGCCCAGCTCTGGCTAATAAGCTAGAGTGCTGATAACAAATGGTAGGGGTGGAAGGAAGCGGACATAGAGCAGAAGCAAAAAGCTTATGTAGCTAGTTGCTTTGATAGATAATGGATATCATTTCAATGGGAATTATACATGAGGAGTTGCAGCAGAATTTGTAATAGAGATCCACTGTGCAGAATAAGTATTTGAAGTTACAACTACTAATCCAAAACTGATTTCAGTGCTGCTTGAAATTCAATAATGTTAATGTTGACTGTAATATATGGGAACATTAGGAAATGGAAAATTTGCACTATATTTCTGTTCTAATAGCACCAGGAATGAATGAGCCTGAAAGTATGAGTGTAAATGCCTTGGCTAACTAGTCTTCATGATGTATGTGGAAAGCACTTTATGTCAGGAGCAGAAGTTACAAATGAGTAATCATGATATGCTGACAAACTGAAATGCCACAATGACACCAGTATAGATAGTTTCCTTTTAAAACAGGTGTTATACTTTTCTGTAAACTTGATGATAGTTTGCTAATATTAGGATGACTGTTAAGAATTGAAGGGCAAACATGAATCTGATGAGATTCAATAAGGACAAGTGCAAGGTCCTGCACTTGGGACAGAACAGTCCTATGCACTGGTTTAGGCTGGGGCCAACTGGCTAGGCAGCAGCTCTGTGGAAAAGGACCTGGGGGGGGTCCAGTGGACAAACCGAATGTGAGCCAGCAGCATGCCCTTGCAAAAAAGACTAATGGCATACTGAGCTACATTAGTAGTAGGAGGGAAGTGAATATTCCCTTCTATTCAGCAGTGGTGAAGCCACATCTGGAGTACTGTGTCCAGTTTTGCAGAAAGGATGGAGACAAATTGGAGAACAACCAGTAGAAGTCAACAAAAATGGTTTGGGGGCTGGGGCACATGACGTATGAGGAGATTTTGTGGGAACGGTGCTTATTTCATCTGCAAAAGAGAAGGATGAGAGGTAGGGACCTGCCAAATTCAAGTCAGGAGTGTGGTGCACAGCAGATCTTTTAATCTTGCAGGTTCCCCCATGCACTCCTCCACTGCTGATTGGTGCAGGGGCTACTCTTGCAGCTCACTCCTGATCAGTGGGGAGGCAAAAACCAGTTTTATATATGGTGCTGTTTTTGCCTTCCACTGCTGATTGGCTGAGGACCCGAAGCAGTCCCAATGCTTGTAACTGCTGGCATGGAGGCAAAAACCACACCATGTTTAAAACTGCGGGTTTTTTGCCAGTCAGGAGGGAGCAATGAGACCCCTCTGCCAATCAATGGCAGGAGGAGGGGCACATGGGGGAGCATAAAAGATTAAAGGAGCTGCTATGCACCCCACTTCATTAGGCTCAAGTTGCAACAAGGGAAGTTTGGGTTAGAGATGAGGAAAAACGTTCTCATTAGGGGGGCAGTAAAGCACTGGAGTATGTTACCTAGAGAGGTGGTGGAATCTCCATCCTTGGACGTTTTTAAGACTCTGCTAGACAAAGCCTTAGCTGGAATGATATAGCTGGGGGCTGGTCCTGCTGTGAGCAGGGTGTTGACCTTCCGAGGTGCCTTCCAACCCTGATTTCTCTATGAATCTATGGTTATTTTACTCATACAAATGTATTTCAGTTTTGAAAACAACTCATTCTGGAAAGAAGGTACACAGCTTTTTGTGCTATTTTAGCTCATGCTCCCGAAACAGGTTGTAGGAGATATCCCCAGGGCTAAATTTTCAAAATTTTGCATCTGCTCCTGTGCGTTTCGCTAGTAAATTTGTAAAGGGCTGGTCTAATGCTGTATTTCAGATTGGCTGCTAATCTCATGTCAGAGCCCTCAATCAATTTCGAAGTGGCTTTCAGGATTACTTTCACCAGGTTTGATGTTGCAATAAATTTAATCACTTTTGACAAATCTTGAAAAATCTGAGTTTATTTCATGATCCCTTTCCATTCTTTTCTTTTTTTTTCCTTTTGATAAAGTAATTACCTTTTCCTTTTCCCCCATCTTTCTCTTTCCTGACACCTGACTGGTTTTGTTTTGTGAGTGAGTAGAAGTTTTGTGTTGGGATGATGGAATTTGATTTTTTTCTCTCTCTCCTATTTTTGGTCATTTTGTTCTGTAGTTCTCCCTTCTTTCTCCCTCCCTCTCGCATCTTGGAAAATCCTGGAAAAATGATCAACGAATCCATTATTGATAGGCTAACAGAAGGCGGTATTCTAAAGGGCAGACAACATGGCTTTGTTGCAGACAGGTCATGCCTGAACAACCTCATTTCCATCTACCATCAGTAACTTGACACCTGGATAAGGGAAATGAGGTTGATATCATATACTAGGCCTTCAAAATGGCCTTTGCCTTCCATTATGTCCTCATGGTAAAATTGGGATAATGCGGCCTTTACTACTTTACGGTCTGGTGGCTAGGTAACTGGCTTCAAGGTAGGACCCAGAGAGTACTAACAGACATGGCAGAGTTGAAATGGCGGAAGGTGACCAGTGGTGTCCTCAGACCAGTACTTTTCAACATGTTCATCAATGGTTTAGATTTGGGTGTTAAAAATGTATGGGCAAAGTTTGTGGACAACACCAAATTATGTAGGAGTTTGGTCATGTTCGAGGACAGACTGGGGATACAGGCTGACCTGGATAGGCTTGTGAGGTGGATGGATCATAACCTGATGTTGTGCTCCATCTGGGGAAGAATAATCTGCAACACACAGGCTTGGCAGTGCTACACTTGCTAACACCACAACTGAAAGAGATCTGGGTGTTGTGATAGACCACAGAATGAACATGAGCTACCAAAGTTTTTGATGCATGAATCAAACACTAGCATGCATCTACCAATGCATCTCAAGCAAGACTAAGGAGGTCATCCTCCTGCTCTACTTGGCCCTGGTGAGACTGTAGCTGGAGTACTGCATCCAGTTCTAGGTGCTGCACTTCAGGAAGGATGTGCTGAAGCTTGAGTGAGTCCAAAGGAGGACCACGTGCATGATTAGAGGTCTGGAGAGCAGGTCATACAAGGAGAGGCTGAAAGACTTGGGGCTATTCAGCATGGAGAAGAGAAGACGCAGAGGGGGCTTGAGGGCAGCCTATAAGTATATAAGGGGCGCACATCAGGGCCTGGGGGAGCATCTGTTCATCAAGGCACCTCAGGGGAAGACAAGAAACAATAGACATAAACTTATCAAAGATCTCTTCAGATTGGACATAAGGAAAAACTTCTGTATGATTTGAGTGCCTAAGGTCTGGAACAGACCTCCCCCAGAGGTGATACAGTCAAAAAAATATCTCGATGTGCACCTTGCTGGGGTCAGATGACCCCAGCAGCCTTTCCTGCCCAAGTGCAGGAGGGGCTGGACCTGATGATCTCGTGAGATCCCTCCCAGCCCCTAACATCTGTGAATTTTTTCTCTTTCTGTCATCCTTATTGCTCACTTGCTAGTTGCCATTTTTGATTTACCCTTTCAGTTCTTTTCCTTGGTCTGATTTAATGCTTTTTATCTCTTTTTCTGACATGGGCTAATGTCACCTAGTTAGTCCCTTTCATGTATTATACTTAGAACAGGCTCCATACTCCTTACTTTCCACTTTCTTTGTAGCATTGCATTCGAGTTACTCCCTGGACTTCCTTGTTCTATCAAGCCACATCATTGTTTTCCCCAGTGCTTCCAGCATTAATTGTTAGGGCTGAACATGGAGCTGAGTTTGCAAGTTATGTGCAGAGATGAAAATTCCATATCGACAAACGAAGGCTTTACTGGTACCTAAATTCTTGTGTTAACAAGAATAAGTGGGACCAAAATCGAGGCAGTGGACTTTTGTTTGCATCTTTTAGGAACAACTTTCTAGTGCAAAGGCAGATCAGATGGATTATTATGGTGCTGTATGCCTGGCATTTATTACGGTTCATTGCTTTGAAGGGGAAAGCGCATATTGGTTCAGATGTGTTGAGTCTGCTCTAATTCCAGGACATTCATTGGTTCCACAGTAGAAGAGCTCTAATGTTGGAAACAGGCACACATCCAGAGGGATGCAGTGGTTCAAATCCCAAACTCATCTCATTTGGGTTGATTTGTCACATCTATTGTTGATATTGCTTAAATGAAGAGAGCAGACTCCCCGTCTCCCCATCCCCCCCCCCTTTAAAATCGCATGCTAGTTTCCCTCTGTTCTGAAGGAGTGGAGAAAACTTTAACTCTGAGTGGGTTCAGACAAAGCCTTTTATTTTTAACTACCCATTTAAATGTTTCCGTGTTCTGGTATCCAGGGTGTAGACGTAATAAGTTTGGAAATTGCACGTTGGCTATCCAGCAGCTTAAGTTCACAGGGTAAGGGAGGCAAGATAAATCTGTCCTTATCTAAATATAAGTTAAAAAAGCAGATGGGAGAGAATCTCTCCTCCTATAAAGACATGAACCAAACTGATAAAATCATTTTGAAGCTGTTTCCACCATCATTTCTCAGCTAAAATACTACATTTTTTAATATCCATACCCCAATGTGCTTGCAACGATAGTGCCAAGATTAGATCAAGCATTGCCTTTGTCAGTTTTCCATGCATACTTGCTGAGTTGCATAAAAACTGCATTTAAAGGGGAAAAATCCTTGCAAAGCTCTTGACTAGTATATAACTTACTGGGCTTAGAGCTTTATGAAGTGCCACAGAAGTACCAATGGTGCCTGGGGTTCCTAGCCCTAAGCCAGGAGAAGGGTTAGCAGACCCCAGGCATTTTCATAAATGCCTATCTTTTATGTCTCCCCTCTGTCAAAACTTACCAGCAACTCCTGCTTTTCCACTTTAGATAACACAGGAAATTGTTTTCTTCTCTGGTACACATTGGCAGCTGATTGTTGCATAACTTGGATTTACACATGAAAAGCAGTATTGCCACCATCTTTATCACCATCATTTACAGAGTAATCTGGAAAACTGGTGACAGAGTAGAGCTGAAGTGCCAACCGAAGCCGGTGGCCAAAACTTAAATGACCCTGAACTAGATCTTTTAGTGCCACATCCCTCCCCAGTGAACCTGTCATAAATTACCAGGATGATTGTATTCCACAATGGTGATGGTCATATAAGTATATTGATAGATGCCTTCCAGCTAGGAGAGGGTGGCTACCCCCATTTCCCTTCCCATGGCTAGTCTTGTATAGGGAAGTAGCGTATTCTCTATTTGTCTGTGGCCTTCCCACTGACCATGCAATCTATGCCTTTACATCACATTACGTTAGCATGCAGCATCCCGCTCTGTCCCTCTTCTGAGCGTTCTTGGATTTTATAAGCCTCGTGAGATGTCCCGCAGTCCCTCTGAATGCTGTGGTATTTTAAAAGCAGAGTAGCTGACCCGCTGGAACATTTATTGTGTGCTGTTGCAGCGCAGAGGCCTGCATTTGAGGAGGTGATCCAACAAAGGAAGGCATGTAATGCGGCTCCTCACATGCTCCCAGAAACTCTAGCTCCGAGTTTTGCAGTAGAAAAGAGGGAGAGTACGTGGTGTAAAAGATTTTAGGTTCACGCGTGTCCAAAGATATTGATGTATCCTCAAGGCCTTTTCTCAGAATTCAAACAGTCTTCTGAACAGGTATTTTTTAGAATCATAGAAAATGAGGGCTGGAAGGGAAGGCAGCCCAACCTCCTGCTCAAAGTAAGACCATCCCCAGCTAGATCATTCCAGCCGGGTCTTAAAAACCTCCAAGAGTGGGGATTCCACCACCTGTCTAGGTAACCCCTTCCAGTGCTTCACCACCCTCCTCGTGAGAGAGTTTTTCCTAATATTCAACCTAAATTCCCCTTGCTGCAACATGAGGCTGCTGCTCCTCGTTCTGTCATCTGCCACCTGAGAACAGCTTAGCTTTATGCTCTTTGTAACCCCCCTTCAGGTAGTTCAAGGCTGCGATCAAATCCCCCTTCAGTCTTCTCTTCTGCAGACTGAATAAGCCTCAGCTGCTCCTCACAAGTGATGTGCCCCAGACTTTTGGGCAAATGAATAGCTGTGCCTCATCCTGCCATGCCCAGATCCTAAAAACATATATGAGTTATTGGTGCATTTCCTGCTAGTACAAGCAACCGAGGATTTTGACTTCTGGTTTGTTATGTGCATAGTTAGTGTTGAATGTACCAGAAAGAGCAGGAACTTATCAAACGCTGGAAATGGCAGGAGCATCAGTCTATAACGGACAGTGCTGAAACAGTAACTGCCTTTCAGCTCAATGGGGCGTTTTCCATTGCCTTTACAGAGGACTGGGTCTTGAACTAAGCTTTGGTGTATCCAAGCATTTTACCTTGTACTCATCAGTGCAGTATACGAGTACCTATGAAATATCTATTTCTGTGATATAGTCAACAAAAGGCAACCTGTGACCCATCTCTGTATTTGAAATCTGCTGTTTGGCAACTCTTACCTATAAAATGCCAGCAATCTGCAACAGATTTTGGGAGCTCTTTTCACCAAATCTGAACAGCTGATAAGCCCAGCGTGTGGCATTAAAAACAAAAAACCCCCACAGATATGTAAATCCAGTCTTTGTATAAAAGGCCATAAGGTATCCACTTGAACATGGCGTTTTGAGAGCAAACCGTGACCTGAAAGAAATGGAAGTGAAGTACTCCAAAAATTTCAGAGGGTTTCTGTTGCTAAGGAAACGTTTTAACTGAATGTTATGGGAATGGCTGCCTTTATATGTAGTCTTTCTCTTAGCTGCCAGATCTTCCTATAGAGGAACAGAAGCCATTTTAAAGGGTTGGGGGGGGGGGGTTGGTGGTTGTTTTTTTAAACAGAGCCCCATGTTTTTTCTTTAAAGCAAACAACAGATAAGAGTCAAAGCTGCCTTAAGCGTAGCATTGTGGAAAACAGTGGTAACAGATGAAGGTAAGGCAATTTGGGACCGAGTGTACAAAGTTAGTACTCCAACTATGAAATGATAAAATTAGCACCCCTGTCACCAGATGCTTGAAATATTAGGACCACTAAGCCAAGGTCATAACCTCCGTTCCCGTTGTGGCGTTGACCTACATGAGGACAACATAGAGGCCTTTCCTGTGCCGTGTAAGACCGCCCCGGGTGTAATGCAGGCTAACAAATGAGCTCTGTGTTCCCCTCTAGCACGGAGAAGCATTTCAGAAGAAAGTGAACTTTCTTTCGTGCCATGCTGAGTCGACCCAAAGCGATCGTTTTCAGACTGAAATGGGAAACTGAAGCAAAAAGTATTATGGATCAAACAGAGCATTTAAGTTTTAGATTTTTCCACTTGTCTCATATACATACTCAGAGAAGAAGCTCATATCTTTCAATCTGTCTTCTTGCATGACGCTCTCGTTCTTGCCTCATAAACTTTTATATCTTGTGAGAGGGCAAGGGCACTTAAACATATTACCATTTTGCCCACTATTAAAATATCCATGTCTGGCAGAGAAAGCAGAGCTTCATTCTAAAGGTACCTCAACATGATACAACCCTTCAGTACTCTAATAGATTGGAAACTAATTGGGAATTTTAAGAAAAAGCAATGCCCATTCAAATGTAAAATTAAGCCGAGCTGGTCGAGGTAACAGTCCTACTCAAAATTGTCGGATTTCAAATAACTACAAACAAAACCTTTTTTTACATTTATTTTAAAACATGGCACCTTCACAAGGATGCCATCGCCTCGCACTCCACCCTTACATTTTGCATGATGTTGTGATATTGTTATTATCTTGGCCAACAAATTACGTGTTAAAGGTCTGTTCAGAGTTAAACAAATGAGGAGCATAAAAACCAATCATGATGAATGTATATGGAGCAGTTGTTGGGCTATGAATGTGAAAATCAAATTGTATTCTCTCTATTTATATATAGGAAGGATTTTTAAGGAGACAGAACAATAACAAATCATGGTAAAGCAGTTTTATTGTGCGTCTATGAATGGAAAGATAATGTTTTGAAATATTCATGGAAAAAATGAACTCAGCATGTTACTTGTCTTGACTAGAGCTTGGGTAGGTGGCAATCAGACTACAAATGTGAAAGACCTTGCCTTTGCTTCTCAGTGAATCCTTGACCTGTCACTTTGGGGGTCTAATCCCTTCCCAGATAATTTAGATGCACGTGGCAGGTCCCTCACACACTTTCTCCCCTCTTCTCTCTTCTGTGATAAACGAAAGGTCTTCTTGAGCTGTACAAATTGGATTTTTTTCCCCTTCTTTCTATGCACTCTCCCATCATTTATTTCTAGTTATAGTAGAAAGGCTTAATGGAAAGGTTAATACTTGCTGTGATTGGGGTTATACTCCTAGTAAGTCCAGTATCCTATAGTTTGTTCTGTGGCCTTAGCTTACTTGAAAATGCCTCGTCTCTGCTCTCAGTGTGACTCAACTATGGGAGCTGAATTCTGCAGGAGGACTGTCCCAATCCTTCTGAATTATAAATGGAGATGGACTACAGGAACGGTCCAGTCATTTCCTTTGGAAGGCTTTCAAGATCCAAAGCCTCAAAATGACTTAATTAGTCAGATTCTCCAGGGCTGGCAATAGTCCAAAACCAAGAATCATTGTGACAATAAGCAATTGCAACATAGATTCATAGATGTTTGGGTCGGAAGGGACCTCAGCAGATCATCGAGTCCAACCCCCTGCCCTGGGCAGGAAAGAGTGCTGGGGTTAGATGACCCCAGCCAGGTGCATGTCTAGCGTCTTCTTAAAGACCCCCAAGGTAGGGGAGAGCACCAGCTCCTTAGGAAGCTCATTCCAGATTTTGGCAACCCTTATTGTAAAGAACTTCTTCCTGATGTCACGAGGCAACCCAAGGTGATTCTTGGTTTTGGACTATTGCTTTGGATTGGCTTCGTTGTGATACTGTAGAGAAGGACTTGGGGATTATGGTGGACCACACGCTGAATATGAGCCAACAGTGTGCTCTTTCTTGAAAAAAACCAAACAAAAAAACCCAGCAGCTTCCTGGGTTGTATTTACAGGAATGTCACTTGTAAATCAAGGAAAGTGATTCTTTCACTCTATTCAGGACAGTGTCCAGTTTGGGACACCTGGAAGACTCTGTCCAGTCAGGGGCCCCACACTTCAAGGAAGGTGTGGAGAGTTTGGAAAGAATGCAGCACAGTACAGCAAAAATGATTAGGGGCCTGGGAGGCAAGACTTATGAGGAAGGGTTGAAAGAACCAGGGTTATTTAGCCTGGAGTACAAAAGACAGGGTTGGGGATGGGAGGGAAGGTATGGTAAAAGTCTTCAAATACCTGAAGGGTAATTATAGAGAGGACAGAGATGGGTGTTTCTCTGTGGCTGTAGAGTACGGGACCAGGAAAAACAGCGTTAAAATGCAGCATGGGAAATTTAGGTTGGAAATTAGGAGGAACTTTCTGACTATGAGTGTTCAGGGAGTGGAACCGGCTGCCTAGAGAAGCTGTGGTTTCTCCATGCTTGGAAACCTTCAAAAGCAGGTTAGACAGACACTTGGCTGGGTTGGTTTAGTCAGGGATGATCCTGCCTTGTGCAGGGGGGCTGAACTAGATGATCTTGTGAGGTTCTTTCTAGCCTTACTTTCCTATGATCCTATGCTTTTTTTCCAGCTAAGTAATGCCCCCAGGATACAGAAATTACTGTGTTAAACTTACAAGCAAGCTTAGATCCCATGGTTTTTTCCAGCTATCATTTCAAAACAAAGTGAAGAGGAGCTCAAGTCCACGGACTGGGCTGGCACGCTCCACAGCGTTGTATTGTATTTTGTTGGGTATTGAAAGCTTATTGCAAAGCGCAATGCCCAGCTGGCTATGTTGCAAGCCAAGGATACTCTGCATCGTTAAGTTTCCTCCAAATTTTAAATACATGCATTTTCATTTATTTAAACTGCCTGCGTAACACCCTGGGATTCTTGCATTAACATCTGTCATGTCCAGTGCTAGTAATATGTATTGCTAATAGCCTAGATCAAACAATCAATGCTACTAAGTCAAAATCATCCGGAGATCCAAATTCACTGTGGCTGCAACAGAAGTGGGAGGTAGAAGTGGTGAAGAGATTAATGAGATGGCTTATTTAGTAGCCTAGAACTACAATGATTTTCCTCAGACTATCATCTATCATCTCTGTCGCCTTGGGCAAAGAAGATGCTATACACTTGCTGGTAAGTTTAGCACATGTCTATGTTCTGTAATCTCTGTAGCCTGGGATCATTACTTATTTCATTAATTTATGGTGTCTAAAAGTAAAAATAAAAAAATTAACTTTATTTTTGGCAGTGGAGTGTCCCGCTGTGGCACTCAAATGTCAGCTACCAAGTTGTGCTGTCGCTTTGTTCATCATTACATCGGACTTGGCAAGAACAAAGGATTCAGCATTTTCTCCCAGTTCTCATTTATTATTCCATAACTTTCTGACTAGCTTCAAAATCTGTTACTCTCTATTGAATCTTTCCTCCAAGAGGAAGAATATCACCTGCTCTTTGCTGACCACTATCTACCTTATTTTCACTTCCTGGTTTTGTTTTGTTTTTCAATCCCATCCCAGTTTAAAATGTGCAAAGCGGGGTTTATATTAACCATTAATATTCAGTCTGAGATACTCTAGTAACTTTAACCCCATCTTCTTTGCAAATGGAAAGCAGGCTGGAGGACTGTTCTTAGCTGAGGATGTTTTTTCCTGGAGAGAGCCGAATGCAGTTGTCTGCTTTGCATCTCAGTCCTGTGTATTCAGGTAGCACAATTTGAGAAATGTGAAAAAGTAAATAGAATAAAGGAGAGCAGTATGGTCTAGTGCATAAGGCATTAGGCTGGCAATCAGGAGACCTGTATCTAATCCTAGCTATATCAGTAATCTGCTGCGGGAGCAGGCAATTACGAGGCTCCATGCATTTATGGTACTGCAGCAGTCTAGTCTTGAACCTCTTGTCTGATTTTGACTCAGTGCTCTACTAGAATCCAAGGGAATTCTTCTTTAATAAAAACTGAGTCAAGGCTAAAGGAGTTTATCCCTTAGTTATTACAATTTTAGACTTTTTATTAAAATACTGCATCAAACCCATAGACCTTTATTAAACCAAAATGAATCTTTGTTTTTGAGAGGCCTTAAATTAATTCTTCTGCCCAAAGAACATATATATACTAGTTAAATAAAGTTCTGATGTTATTTTATATGCTGGGACCTATGATTTGTCCAGATGGGAAAAGTAAATGTAGTTTTATAAATGAATATAACAAAATGATCATGTTTTTTTGCAAGACATGACGGGGCTTAGACTTGCATTGAGAGAGGCCTCTTGGACAGGGCAACAGGTTAAAAAATACAGATATAAAACATTTCACTCCATCTAATGAGTTAATTTCACTTTTACTGCCTGTGCTTTACAGAGCTTTTGGCCAGCAATGAGGATAAAATATTTCTTTCAGAGTGTATTTTCTTCAGGTTCCTAATAACGATAGATTGTTCTCCTATCTACTGTCTTACAGTGTCTGGTCTTTCCTTGTTTGTGTAGCTTTAATTACACACACACACACACACACACACACACACACACACACAGAGATCTATTTTCCCACACACACACACACACACACACACACACACAGATCTATTTTCCCACACACACACACACACACACGCACACACACAGATCTATTTTGGTTCCTCTAGGCATTCACATAAGGGCGTTATAGGATCTAATGTGCAATTCACACAGTTGCACCTCCTGCCATGCCATATGTGCATGGCAGGAGGCATGATTGCAGAATCCAGCATCAGATCCTATCACACCTCATTTCTGGTGTTCAGGGAGCCCAGGATCATGACCCCAGGCTCCCCCTGCAGAGACTCCAGCTGTGCTGATGGGAGGCACATCAGCTGGTGAGACTGCCATCTGCGGCAGTGCCCCACAGGCTGCCACAGATGGGAGCCCTGTTAGTTGATGAGACTCCTATCCTCGGCAGAAGATTCGTCCGTCTGCAGCAGCCCATGGGGCGCTGAGTGGATCGGAGCCCCGACCGCTGACAGGGCTCACAGCTGTGGGGGATAGCTATGATACATGTGCAAATTAAAGCTGGATAGAAACCAGCTATAAGGTTAGTACATGTTTCTATTTCTAAGTTTCTAGTTGGATGGACCTTTTAATGGTGCGATAGTTAGTTAATTTCCCTGTGTAGCTGGTCTAAATTAACTGTGCAATTAACGAGGTAATTGTGTAATATATGTAACATATAGAGGGGGCCTTCACGTACAGCAGGATGAAAATGAGGAGCAATTGGATTACTAAATGAATGTTCCAGAGAGGAATGCAAAAAAAAAGTTTGGAAAACATTAAAACAGTTCTCTGGTCTATTTCTAAGGACTAAACTGAGTCTTTGAAAGACATTTCAAATGTTGGGATCTATAAGGGAGGCAGGAATATATTTTAGTGCCATGCTCAAGGAAAAACCAGCACAATTTTTTATGTCTTTGCTGAAGAGTGCTAAGAAGAGTATAGGCCAAGGACAAGGGGACCCCTGTGACTGAGGCTGGTTGAGGGTCAACTCTAAATATCACTCCCAAATTGCCTTGCCCAAGATGTTCTTGTACGCTATAACAATACAATTACATTTTTTGCCGCCTGAAATGATCAGTTTGGCAAGTAGCCTACAAAAAACCCCACCTTTCACCACTTCAGGAGATGGGCTACAATATTTGAGCCACGCATGATGTCACTGGCTTCAACAGCAGGACTTTTAATGATGCGTGTTTAAAAGCACTCTGTTGTACTTGTAAAATGACTTCTCTGTATCATAAAGGATCACATGACAAGGTGGCATGTTATACAGCTGGCATTGGCTCTGGCCTGGGATGACCTGATTTATTTGCACTCTCAGGTAATGCAACCATCTTAAATTCATGCTGATTTAATCCTCCTGGTGTGAAATAAATCAGCATGCATGTGTGCAGGTGCATACACAGTAATCATTTGTAAAATATGAAAGTATGCAGTAGGCTGTGAGAGGTCCTAACTCTCTAATGGGGAATTCAGCTCAAACTGATAGAATCTTTGAAAGAGGTAAATGGATTGTGTGTAATTTCAGGAGGATAACAGTGTGCAGAAAATTAACTTATTTGTTCAAGAAAAAGTTTTCCATCAAGTGTCTCTTCTGGAATTTAATTCCATATGATACTAGTATTACTTTCCCCAGGCATATTGTATTTCCTTTAATCCCAAGCCTCTAAAAGTGACTTGCAAATGAGGTAGTATTATCCTTATTTTACCGACAGGCAAGCGAGGCTGTTTTAAGTGGCTAGTTGGGAAATCAGAGTAGGTTGGTGATTGTTAAACAGCACCGTTCTCCTGATTCCCGTTACTCTATTCTTAGTGTTAGGCATACTTCTGTCGTCTTTAACGACTCCGTGGTTTGATACGGAAGAAGGAAAGTTGCTTCTAGAGAGGTGCTACATTATAAAAAAGTAATAGCCAGACAAAAAAAGAGAATACATGCATTCAGCTCCTATAACACATACTCAGTACTTTGTGTTGTTAATAGGTATGTGGTATGTTATTAATGATCTTGGGTGTAATCTAAAATCTCTTTTGTTGCTGACTAATTTCTCAATGTACTGCTGCTTATGCTTTACAGTATTTTTCCAGATGTTCTCTTTAATACGAAACAGAAACGTTTGCATTATCTTTGCACATTATATATACATATCAAGCTTGATTTTCCCATGCGAATTACAGCTCTTTTCCCTGGGTGTAGTTTCACGTAAGTCAGTGGAATTATTTCCAAATTAGAACTGTAAGATAGGAGAACCAGGCACTTTATCTCTATTGCTGTTAAAATACAGTGCATTAGTGTCTCTTTAACCTGTGCCATTTCCCGAATTGAAGGCAGTAAATGGGAACATCTTACTATTGCAAATATGGAGGTTATCTCTGATTATTAAGCTTTTGTGGCTGATGAGCCGTAAGTCATATTGTGAAAAATATATTGCCTGGAAATCATGCCACTGAATATTTAATCTTACTGGCAATAGGCTGCAAAAATGGACTGAATCCTTAATCAAGTATATTATGAAATGCGCTTTTAATCCTAATATATTACATATTAGGGACAAGGATGTATTACAGTGAATAAGCTGCCTGGATAACCTGCCAGAAACAAATAACTGGTTATTCAGCACAATCAAATATACAACAATTGAGTTGATCTGTTTGACTTCCCATCCTACCCCTATGCTGCCTCCCCCCTGGAAAAATGACTGCATAGGAGAAATTGTATCTCATTACAACGTGCAGGTGTAGACAATGACTAGAATAATCATTCAAAGTTTAATTATTTTTTCAACCTATTGTGTGTTGCTTGCTTTTACACTGCAGCTTGGCTGCAGCACCTCTGTGCTGAGTCTAAGACTGTAGCCAAGAAGCATGCCCTATGCACCCACTCCCGATCCAAGGTTGCTAAGTCCTGGAAATGAGCAGTGGACCTCTCGGAGGGTGGGTGTCCAGGGCATGTTTATTGGTGCACACTCCCAATGGCTCAAAGGTGACTACTTTGCCTCACCTCTGGAGTGGGGCACACACAAGGTAGAAGCAAATGGGCAGGCTATACTTTGCAGTAGTACTTGTAGGCTGAACATGGAGGGCAGTGTAGATAAGCCTAAATACCAGGTTCTCCTTCCCACTTCTTCCTAGTTAATTGTACTTGTGGAGATGGAAAGCTGAAGCTTAGTTTACAACTCTGAGTGGCATCATTATTCAAGTCCTCCAGACACCTTGCCAAAATCCTCCAGGAAAGAAAAACTTGTGGACCTGACATCTCTAATATAGAAAACAAAAAGTTTACCTTTTAAAATATGGAGTCTTTACAATTCACAGAAAAACAAAATGCTGATTAAAAAAACCCAGCCAACCTATCATTCCACCGACCTTCTTGGTAGATTTATATTCATAGATTTTTAGGCTAGAGGGATGATTATCATCTTTTGCCTGACCTCCTGCATCAGAGAAGTCATAGAATTTCATCCAGTAATTCCTGCACCAAAACCCAGCCCATCATTCCTGGTTGAACTGAAGCATATCTTTTAAAAAACCTTTCTAGAGTCTGTGGGTTGTTAACAACTGTACTTAGCTTGATGTCTTTCAGCACTTCCTTTGCTATTTGCAAATTATAAGGCAATTCTAATGGAGGGAGGAATATTCTACCTGAAGTTCATAGAGTTACATGTTCACACCAGTGGGAAACCTGAATTAGTTCCACAGTTTCATATCTTTGCCTCTTCTCCCTCAAATACCCTCTCCTGGAGCTGTGTTAGATGGGCAGGTGTCATACTGGCCACATCTACATGACAGACTAATTGTGCAGTTGTTACTGTGCAGTCATTTAGTACTTACCCAAGTACAAATGACTGTGCAGTAACCAGGGTTACTGTGCAGTAGCGTCCCCGCACGGCTTCCTGGTGACACTGGCTGTGCAGTAGCTCATTACTACTATGCAGTAGCTCGTTACTACCATGCAGTAGCGTTGTATCACAGTTCATTCCTGGCGATGCTACTGCACAATAAACTAACGTGCTACTGCGCAATAAACATCTTGTGTAGATGTGGCCTCTGATCCCTATTTTGCATATTTAATTGCATCTTTCTGGGAAGTTCTGCTACATTAATACTACATTAATACAATCATTTTGAAAGGTTTATGATGAAAGAATTAGTAAAATGGACATTACAGAGTCCTTTTTAGATAGATGACTTTAAACAAATCTTTTTTTGGGGGTAAATATTTCCGATTTCTAAATTTAGATTAAAATCCATTTATAAAAACATTACTGAAAGGGACATTTGAAAATGGGGTTTTATGTGCTATTTGCTAAAGGTGCTGGAAAACTGGTGGGCTTTTGTGGTGGTGACAGCTGCTTGCGGAGAAGGTTAGTGGGCCTTAATGATCTCCCACACTTGCTGTGAGCAGTTCAAAAGCACTGGTGCATCAGAAGATGTCAGTCAAGTGTTTCTTTAAATGTGTATTTGGGGCTTGTTTTTTCTCCCATTGAGCTCAATGAAAACAGTTCTTTTGGCTGAACAGGAGCTGGATCAGACCTTGATATACAAACCAGGAAAGCATTGCCGCTTAGTGATTTCAAGCCCCTCTGCTTCCCCTGACCCTTGATTTGCTGAGTTAGATCACAGCTGTAAATATCCCACGACTAAAATCTACTCTCTTGGGGCATAACCCAGCCCTGATTGAAGTATTGGATGGGAGTTGAATCTTAGTCTGCTTAATGACAGTGGTAGTTTTGAAATACTTATTTCTCACATGTACAGCCTTCAGCAACACGTTGCTTTTGCAGGGAGATCTAGGTGTACTATTCCTTTTATGTGTGTTTCTCACTAGGCTGCATTATGCCACGTGGTTTGGTATAACCTTACACAACCCTGTGTGATGGAGAAATATAAAGCAATTGGACTCTTCTGTTGAGGCCAAAAAGACCTGTAGGCATCTGCAACAGATGTTAACACCCTTGATTTTCTGGCCTTATTTTCACCACAGAATTATGTGAAACCTGCTTTGCTCTCTGCTGTCATTGAGACCGGCTGAGTGAGCTGGCTCTTCAAACAGAAGGTGGATGCAGGCAAATAGGATATTCAGACAAGCTGTTCTGCACGTAATTCAGGAGCCCTGTTACGAATGGCTATCCATTTGCTTAAATTTCCTAACCGCATTCAAAAGTAAAAAGGTAAATGGGGACATTGTGTTGTCTGGTGTGAACAGTGCAAAGGATTCCAGAGTGAGGTGGTGCCGGGGTCTAACTCTGACTCTCCCTGAAATTCAAGAGCCACTCGCTAAGTGACCTTGGAGGCCATCGCTTGACCTTGTTGTGTCTCTGGCAGCTGCCCTCTCCAACAGTGGGCAGCACCTCACTGAAAGCATAGATGCTAGGGCTTTGGGTGGTGATACAATTCGGAGGAGATTCGGCCCAATTCGGTGGCCGAATCTGAATCAAATCAACAGACCAGTTAAAAGGTCTGAATCAATTCAAAACTCTCCAAATTGATTCGGAAAAGATTCGAAGAGCTTCGGTGATTCGGACAGTCCCTGCTCACTTCCACAGGGAGCTGGACCCGGACTCCGTGCTGGTAAGTAGTGGGTAAGTTGGGTGAAGCACCGACTCTGGGGGGTAGGGAATGATAGCAGGCAGAGCTGGACAGGTTAGAAAACTGGGCAGTACACAATAGGATGCAGTTCAACAAGGACAAGTGCAGAGTGCTGCACCTAGGGCGCAAAAAAATCCAGCACACCTACTGGCTGGGAAGTGACCCTCTCGGCAGCACAGGAGCAGAAAGGGATTTCAGAGTCCTAGTGGACTCCAAGATGAACATGAGTCATCAGTGTGACCAAATCATCAGCAAAGCTAACCACGCTTTATTGTTAATCAGCAGATGCGTGACAAATAGATCCAAGGAGGTGATACTTCCCCTCTGTGTGGCATTGGTCAGACCACAGCTGGAGTACTGCATCCAGTTTTGGGTGCTGTACTTCAAGAAGGATGTTGATAGACGCGAGAGGGTCTAGAGGAGGGCCACTCGTACGGTTAGGGGCTTACAGGACAAGCCTTATGAGGAGAGACTGAGGGACCTGGACCTCTTCAGCCTCCACAAGAGAAGTCTGAGAGGTGATCTTATGACCGCCTACAAATTCATTAGGGGGATGAAGCAAGGGATTGGAGATGCTCTCACCGGGGCACCTCTTGGGGTAACAAGGAACAATGGTTACAGACTGACAGAGAGCAGATTTAGGCTAGATATCAGGAAAAAAATTTTCATGGTAAGGATGGCCAAAATTTGGAATGGGCTTCCAAGGGAGGTGGTGCTCTCCCCTGTCTCGGGGGTCTCAAGAGAAGGCAGGATAGGCATCTGGCTGGGATCATCTGACCCAGCACTCTTTCCTGCCCAGGCAGGGGGTTGGACTCAATAATCTATTGAGGTCCCTTCGGACCCTAACATCTACGAATCTATGAGCTGGGAGAGCAGGTGGGGCAACCGTTGAGAGCAGGCAGGGGATGGGGCTGATTCGGCGATTCACCCAATTCAGCAGTTGTCGAATCTCTGAATTGAATTTGGGTGAATTGATTTGGGACACTGATTCAAATCACCAAATTGAATCACTGTCTCCCGAATTGGCCAAATCTGAAGCGAATACATGCTGCTTTGCACAATGCCGCTTTGCACAGGCCTAATAGATGCTACCTCTCAGTTAAATGCTCCCCAGTAAACAAACTAGCATATATCGTTTTGATCAATACTCCAAATTTACCATAAAAAAAAAATCCAAAACTTTAGGACAGTCATGCCCTCAGAAAAAGAAACTACTGCTTTAAATACAACAGCATACACTTGTGTAGGGAGTGGAAGATTTTCTTTCCTGAAAAAATATACAGTAAAAGCTCCAGTAACTGGCACCTTACAAGCTGGCATGCTCTGTTAACTGGCATGCCGGCTTGTAAGGTAAAGTGATCCGATTTGTCTGAGCCCCCACGGCCTGGGGCAAAGCAGCCTGCTCTGCTAAGCCCCACAGCCGAGGGCCTAACAGGCTGTGCAGGGACCGCCTCCGGTCCCGCACGGCCCACAGAACCCGCAGGAGGCTTGGAGATGCCACGGGAAGGGCGGCAACGACCCGGATGCAGCCAGAGAAGCGACAGCCTGAACAGGCAAGGACACCTGTTTGGGCTGCTCAGTTAACTGGCATATTTTATTATCTGGCATCCCCCATTCCCGGGGGATGCCAGATAACAGAGCTTTTACTGTATTTATAAAGACTGTGCCTTGAGCTGGCATAAACCTGAGCAACTCCATTAAAAATAATAGAGCTATGCTGCTTTACATCAGTTGAGGGGTAGGCCCAGCCCTTTAAAAAATGATGGTCAAGATCTCTGAAATGGCAGAGATGCCATACCATTTGCATGCAGCGACTGTATTGTAATGCTGTAAAGCACATTTAAAAAAAAAGTCTAAAAAATCAATACACTGAAATGCTGTTGCAAGAGCCTGGATTTGACCTTTCATAAAACCCTGAAGTATTGCCGATCACCATACAAAGAGGTAATTAGCCAAGTTGGTCTGAAGTCTGTCAGAAGGCAGGGTAGAGACGTATCTTTGATTTAGTTGGTCTGTAAGGTTCATCTCTACCCTGCCTCATATAGTAAACATCATTTTTTAAAGTTTGCTTTTTAAAGGGATCTTAAATTAACAGTTTTACCTCAAATCCTACAATACTTCCCTATGCATTCGTGGCAATAGCAGTGTTTATCTAGTTTATAGGTTTGTATCTATTATGGATTTCTGATAAGAACCTAGAAAGAAAGGGCCATGGTAAAATAAGGCACTCTAAATTGAAATAGTTTATGTTAAGTTAGGCATAGATTAGAGGATAGCTATTGGTTTATCATTGACCAGGTGTTCCTGCAGGCGAATCCCATATCCTTATCTGCCCAGAAAGATGCATGTTATTGAAGGAGCATTTATCTAAATGAAATGTAGTTGCTGTCACGTCGTGCAGAGAACCACTATTCTGTCTCTTGTCTCCTTTTGCAAGGGGCATACATCATACAGCCCATGGTTTTTGTTTGTTCTTACTCAAACAACAGCTGTTTTTCAGTGTCTGCAAATTTATATCAAAATCCTGCAGACTCCTGAAGATCTCAATCTGCCTTGTAGCAGAGCTGTTTAGAAAATGGAATTTTCTCCCCTGAGAAACTGTGACAGTTTGAAATCAGTCTTCTGTCCCAATCAGAGTGGGAAGTCTAAATGCTGAAAAAGTTCACGGAGTAATAATTAACACAGATTCGAAAGTTTTGACTTGGTGATGTCAGAACAAAAAAGTTGACAAAATCTAACTTGGCTACTTTGAAGGTGTACTTTTCATTTCAAATTAATATTTTGAAACAATGTCTTTTGTTTCAAGTGTCCCACTTGGAAAATCAAAGTCTTAGAAACTGCTACTTTCCTCTGTAGAATATTTTGGTTTTGTTGAAATCATGTTTTCCAGTGAAAATGCTTTTTCTATGGGGAAAGAAAAAAAATCAACCTGCTCTAATCAGAAGGAGGACAGCAGTAGTGGGATCTTCAGCCACAATTCAGAAAGCTACTCATGCATATGCATATGTCTGAGATCATGAATAGGTCTGTTGGGTTTGAGGTCTGTTGTCCTAGAACTTTGATTCATACCCAGTCGCTCTATGCCATTGGGGATTGATGGTTGTGCATGCATACTGCATCCTGTGAGACCTATTTTTTTAGCTAAGAAATATGCAGGTTAAGATTTTCTTGAGACTAAAATGATTCAGTGTATTTTTTCCTCAGGAGGACAAATATATTTTGTAGGGGTGTGCGGAATGGGCCCTATTTGATTTCGACTTGAATTCAGCCCAAATCAGAGACAGTGATTCGATTTGTTGATTCGGATCACTGTCCCTGATTTGATTTGGCCAAATCAGCACCTGAAGATTCGATGCTGATTTGGTGAATCAGTGATTCAGACATAAGCAGAGCTTTAAATGTTTTTTCTACATACCTCGAGGTACCGGGCATGGCTCCTCGTGAATGTTGCAATG
Source organism: Crocodylus porosus (assembly GCF_001723895.1). Lineage (NCBI taxonomy): Eukaryota > Metazoa > Chordata > Crocodylia > Crocodylidae > Crocodylus > Crocodylus porosus. The sequence continues at coordinate 17,820,399 of NW_017728910.1, read as the reverse complement.
CCTGAGCAGATGGAAAGTACTACAGGAGTGCAGGGCGGCTCCCACATGCTTGGTGGTGTACCCAGAAGTAGACCGCAAGTACTTCTGGCCCACTTCTGGCTCCCCCAGGGAATGTGTGGGGCCCTCCCCCCAAGCTTCCCAGCTTGGCTGTCAGCCATGGGGGGACCCTGGGTGCTCCCCAGACCCAGGAGGCACCAGTCACTGAGCCGAGGGAGCACAGGAGGCCCCTTGTGTTCTCCCCAGTGGACATGGAAGTGAACTGGAAATGCTTCTGGTCCACTTCCAGGTCTGCTGCCGAGCGTGCTGGGGAGCCCCCCATGCTCCTTTGGGGTGTTCCATCTGCCCCAGCATCACAGCATTCACAAGCCACCTGGTACCTTGAGGTATGCAGAAAAAACATTTAAAGCTGTGTGTATGTCCAAATCACTGAATCTTTCCAAATCTCTCCAAATCGATTTGGAGGGTTCTGATTCAATTTGGAGAGATTAAAGGGTCTCCTGATTTGATTTAGAAATTCGGCCTCCGAATTGGGCCAAATCTCTGCCAAATCAAAGCAGTGACTGAAGCTACACACGGCTCTAATATTTTGTCCATTTTTTGTTACAACTCTTGTAATAGGAATAAGAATGTTTTATGAGAGAATACTAAATATTCCCGGATAACTCATTTTTTTGTGACAAAGTGCATAATGAAACTAGATGGGGTACACGTTTATAACATTCCTATGACACACCTAATAATATGATCTGAGGCTTTTCTTCAAGACTTCTATCCCCTTTTTGTTTCTGTTAATTTAAACAAATAACTAAAGGAAGCATCTCCTTTGAAGAAAAACTTTGAAGAACCTATAGGTCATGAATTCCTTTCAAGAGATGGACAGCAAACTGGTTTTGCATTTTTCTTTCTGTTTTTAAAAATTTCAGCACCTGCAATAAACAAGAGATTTATCGTATTTATATATATGATAATAACAAAAGATGCATGAAATCAAGAAATACCATGTAACAACTTCTGTTTCACAAAGTAAGTAGTGGTAATTTTCCAGGACTCCTTGACCTTTCTGAGGAGGTCAGACTTGTTATAGAAAAGGACTTCACATTTATAAAAGTTGACAATGATTTGTATTTATCCCACAAATGTTTAACAAGTGATTACTCCTTTCCAGGTCAAATAGCTTGAACATGTAATATTAAAATAATATCAATTTCCTAGTTGAGTTTAATTGGTATCAGTATCCTTTCTGTATTTTCTTAACATTAAAGTGAATTTCTTTTTTCACTGGGGAATCCTGGCCCAATTGATGCTAAAGAGAGCACCATGCTTGATTTTAAGGTAGAGTCCTTATATCTCATTTATTTTACTTTCATGTTAAGACTGAATAGAGGATCATGACAATGGTGGACAGACTTTGAGGTTCTTGCCTTCAACATTCTCCCCAAGTGTAGAAGAAACTCCTAGAACCTGCCTCCACAATTCAATACTCTTCTAAGAGGATCTAATTCTTTTTAAAATCCTTGAAGGAAAATTTTGCATGTGCAGGTGCAGTGGATCTAGGCAGTACATAAGAACTCAAGGTAGGGGGTGCCCACCTTGCTTTGAATACCTGTTCACACGCTGCCTTAGCGTGTGCGCCTGGTGGTGGGTGTGGTAAAGGTTTGTGTGGCCACTGAGAGGGACCTTGACCACCCTGGAGAAGGCCTCTAAACTCATCTGCCGTGACTTTGAATGTATTTTCAGTGGAGGGGTTTTCTTTGTAGGTCCCTTGCAGTCGGTCACTCCTCCCGGCAGATATTCATGGGGCTCCACCTCTTTAACACCCCTTCCTTACCTCCGGTGAGCCACCTGATTTTTAATGTGGCCACCCTCCAGTCACGGTGACTCTTACCCATTGCACATTCCCTGCTAACGTGTCATCTTCTCCTCCCAAGAAACTACGAGTCTGTTGGATCTTTCCCTCCTCTGTGGGTCGCTCTTGCTTCCTTTTGGATGTCTACCACTTCCTGTGAGTGGTTCTTGATGTTTGGCTGCTGCCTGGACCCCACAGTACAGAGTCGTCAACCTAATAAGAACTATAAAGTCAAAACCAAAAGACAGCTGAGGAGTAGGCACAGGTTAGTATGAAATGAAAGGGGAGACCCACACAGGAAAGAAAGAAAAGAAAATGCAGGTACGGGAGAATAACTAAAGATCGGGCTGGACTGCTGCACTAAACTGGCTTTACTCTAGAGCTTGTACCTATCTGCATCCCCGAATGCTGTACTGCTCTCTGTCTTGCTCTCCTTTATTTCTGCATTGAGGCTAGTTATTCTTTCAGACCCGGTCCATGCATGCCTAGGGTGTGGAGTGCTCTCCAATCCCAACTTCTTCTCTCTGTTCTTCCAAGAATGGGGCTTCTCCCCACATGCTGGTGTTGCCTGTGTCCGGTGTGGGGTTCTTCAGCAGCCATTGCTGCCCAGGCTTCCCACTCGGTGTTTCTCTCATGATGCCGGCACCGACCGCTGCTGGTGGGGAGAGCATCCACAGCCTCTGCTGCCTCTCCCACTCTCCCTGGCTCCCAGCTGGTGCTAGCTTTTATCCTCGCTGGCCGGTGATTGTCTGTGACCTATATCCTCGCTGGCCCCAGCTGTATATAGGCGCGGCTGACAAACCTCATGGGTTTTTCTTGTTGGCGTCCCTCCTCAGGATTCCAGAGCCCTGAAGTGGGTAAGTAATCTTTATTTTCAAGGTTTCTTCCCCGGGGTTGCATGCCCCCCCGCGCTTATGCCCTTGGGATAGGTGGTTATTGTTGTTTTAAAGGAGTCACCTAGCTTTCAAATTTATCAAGTATGACATAAGTCTTGTTGTTTATTTCAGTCCTCTATAGATGTGGAATTAAATATTTCTTTTAGAGAAGGATCTTGCAAGGATTATGGTGGTTTTATTACAAGATTAGATGACTATATGGAGCTGTACCTTAAATATACCTGCTTGCATGAACAAACAGTACAGTCAAGCAGTGTAAAAAAAGTGAGCCACTAAAGAGCCAGGAGAACATGACACTAATACTCTGGGAAGACCATTGGCTGTCTTTTGGTTTCCATAATGAGTGTTTAGTGGTTAACTGCATATAAAACCCTAAATGGGTTGCTACCACATTATCTGAGATCTTCCTTCAGAACCTGTGAAGTCTATCAAACGTTTAGCCCTTCTACTACTTTAACTGGAGCTGTCTTGGTAAGAAAAAGGAGGGAACTGTTTAAAGGCAAGTTTTGTAAGAATACTTGGATTTTGGAATGGCTTCCAACCCTTTCTAAAGATTTGCAGGAATTATTAACTGTTGCCCATGCTACAAGGCCTGTCCTCTTCCCCCCACAATTTTGGGTTAAGATGTAAAGCAAGGGGACAGCCTTTGGGATGCTGAAGGTCATTTTCAGTTGGCCACTTATTTTCTGACTTTGTGGCAAGGCTGCTGGCACTTTAAAAAAATGTATGATGCTGTCTCGGAAAAGTGCGTGGGACAAGCCTTGTCATAGTCAATCTCTTCTATTGAGTACTGAGTGACAAGTAGAAAGGTGGAACAGGGGGACCTCTACAGAGGGTTCCTTGATAGGTAGCTGGATGAGGTATCCCTCTGGGTTTCTTTTTGAAAAAACTTCTTGTGCATTTCATTTGGCTTAATGAGCTCCTACCCATGTGTGCAACACCTGCTCTGACATTTGCTAATTAGCACTCATCGGAGCAGACTCAATTAATTGAGTTGATTAACGGAGTCTGCTGGAGTGTGCTAATGAGCATGCTCCAGCAGACCTCAACATTACATGTATGCAGCATGCCCATGCTTCCAAATGGTGGTGGGAGCACTTTTTAAAAAAAGCTTGTCAAATGAGCTTTAGTTAAAGAGCCCCTGGCGCCATTTTGAAGTGCGAGATGGTGAATACACAACACGCTGTGGGCACTTTAATTAGAGCGGTCCCCAAGAGCCACATTAATTAAAGCATACGCCCCTCCCCCCACCCAAATCCTGGAGCATGTGTAAAGATGCCCAATGTGACATATGCCTGATGTCTCTGGATGCAAGTCCTATAATGTGCTCTTCATTACAATTCTTCCTGTTTAAAGAATCCCCTGATAAAAGCTTTCTTCATACTAGCTTTTCATGTCACCAATGTCTGTTGCATGGAGCATTTCTCTCTTCACAGTGGAAGTGCAGTCATAGTGGAAATGGTACCCCACAGCAGAAGTTAGTATTTGCATTTGTTTTGGATAAAAGGCCCATCTAATCGGAGTGGATACCATGTAAATAATAATAAATAGAGCTGGCTTCATACCACCATGTGAGTCACAATCCACTAAGCAATCCACCATCCACTATGTTGTCACAATCCACGAAGCAGCAAAACTTTGAAAAGGGGTACAGCTCAGGAGAAATCAAACTTTGAAAATTTACATAATTGTGAAGAGAGGGAAAAAATCCTGCCATAAAAACAATACAAGACTTCCTTTGCTGTAGTTCGGGAAAGAAGAAGTATTTAACAGAAACCAAGGAAAGGAAACATTTTTTGGAATATACACTATAAATGTTTCATGCTTCTAGATTAAAATATGATTGATTTTTTAATATTTCACTTGCCTTGATGTGTGACCGACATTACCAGATTCACATCAGGTCTCTCAGAGTACTTTATTCCAAGAGCACTTATCAGCAATTGCAGTCTATAAAATGTATGGAGTACGTCTGTTAAATACGCTGACAGTTAATAAGTTCTCAGCTGGTTTAGGAGCTAGCCGTTCAGAGATGAATACTGTGGTAAATTTTATCATAGAACAAAACCCCACAGTTTATTCTAATTCCCGAAGACATTAGTTCCTAAGTTTGCTTAGTTTAATTTTGTCTTTAAAATTGAGTTTTACAAGTCCTGCTTACCTACATGTTTTACTGTGGTAGAATCTGGAACCCCACAGCTAGAGAGGCCAAGGAAGGTGTCAATCTCGTATCAGCCAGTCGTGGCCCTGGAGCTATAGGAGACTGTGGAGCGCAGAAGAATGCTGTGCTTCCATTGCCTCGGCACGCAGAAGCTATTCAGTGCCATAACACATGCACAGCTTTTCCTTCTTCTCTGTGGGCACAAAAATCAAAGATGTAGGCATCATTCTAATTAAACTTTCCTAGAGAATACTTCTGTGCCAAAAATGTTAATTTTAATAGTTCGGTTGTAACATTGGGCACAGCCCTGAGCAAAAGGTGGGAGCAGGATATTCTACTGTTCCAGGAATAACATCAGGAAACATTGTGATGGATGTCTGAAGCTCACTTCCCCCATGGCTGGCTCCTTACTCCCTTGAAAAATAAAATGAAGCTTTTAAGATTCCTTAGTTTTCTAGCCCCTAATTCATCAAGTTGTCTGCTCTTTACTTGAAGGCAAAGACCTACTCCTTCATCTCACTCTTTAATAATAGTGCACCCACCGTTTAATCCAATAAAGGGAACTTTAGAACTTCAAACACCTGCTCAGAGTTGCATTTTCTTTTGTATCCAAAGGTGCCCCAAAAGGTACATCAACATTACTTCTTAGAGATGACCTCGTGTCTACTCTTAGACCTGGACTCACCAGCCATGTACGCTGAAAAGCTCAAAGTTTAACTCTGGGCAACTCGGCCCCAAAACTCCTGAGGTTAAACCTCACACCAGCCTGCCTCACCTTGTTATGTTTGGAACTGGTGGACAATAGGCCACAATCAGAGTAATCCTACAACTTCTTTTTTCCAGCCTTTCTGCAGCCCACTTTCCATCTGTACTGCCTTCAGTTAGAACAAAGCACAGGGAATACAAGTCAATCACAAGCTTAATTCCTTGGAGAGCTCTGCTTGAGAAGCAAATTTGATGCGAGGAGTGCAAGGTAAGATGGAGATGGTGAGTTGCTGTCATGCATATCAAGCTGGGTAAGGATGACCTTAGGAGTGATCCTAAATTTCAGAGTAAATATATCTTGAGACCACTCAACCCATACCTCAGGCCTTGTCTGCAGTACCATTCTTTTTCTTTTATTTTCTATCATTGTTACCACAGACTCTTTTTTTTAACAATGACAATGTGATTGTTGGCATCTTGGTCAACACACCAAGAGCTGAATTGAGGACCACTGGAGCTAAGTGTAAATCTGTTACAGTGTGTGCCAAATAATCTTGGGTCTTCAACCTGAGACAAAATAGCTTCTTATCTTCTCTAAACCAGACACATTCAGCCATACATTTCAGTAGCATTTTTGTAGACAAGGTGCCACCTATCAATGACTAGTTTACTGCTATGCTGCCTACACCTGGATACGTTTTTAGTGGCCCCTTACTCAAAACTGATTCAAACAGACATCTGCAGACGTGAGCAGTCCTGCGTATGGGAGAAATCTCATCTTGTAGAAAATCAAACACAACATTTTTCTTTTAAATAAAAGATGATGCTGAGACTTTGGTTACCATCTTACAGTATTTTTAATGAATAGCTATAGATGTGAGAGAGCAGAAGACAAATTGTATAACTTAACTGCTAAATGGTGGGTCTTTAATTAGTCCTATATGTGGTGCTGGTAGTTTTGCCTAGGGCCAAACCCCAAGATCTTTGTACACTCATTTGTTGTTGCACCTTTGAAATGACTGGCATAAAGGAGCTATTTCAAGCTTTCACCCGCTACTCATATTTGGCACCATCCAGTGTCAGAACCAGACATTGTGAGCTGCTCATTTTGAGGCATTTCTGAATCTGGCGAGGGGTAGGATTGGGAAACAGCCCTGGAATTCCAATGAGAGATTGTTCTAGACACAAATAAAGTTTCAGAGACTTTGGATAAGTATTCAATGTAAACCTCTAAAGTATTTAGGTTATTTAAGCCTTCCATCCAACCATATTCAAGACTGTCTATTGCTAATTTTTAATGTCATCTGTCATCTTTTCCCCTTCATTTACCTGCAGCTTCAGACCCAACTCTTTCATGACCTTTTTCTCTTGATTCCAAAGTATGTTCTTCCGGCTTCTGCATTTACTTCTGATCTAACTCCTATAAGCCTACCCTGTTGCCTTTGTTCCCATATTTTCTTGGTGTCTCTTTCTGTTGTCCACTGCTTCTTATACTTGGATCAGTCTGGTCATAGAGCAGGTAGGTATAGTGCAAAACAATTTAACTCACCTCTGGCTGTTAACTGAAGTGACTCTAGAGCAGAGTCTACTCATTACTCATCATCCAAAGGTTAAGTCTTTTGAAAATAATTATATGGAATTGCAACCTGGGAGACATGCATTTTATGTAGAAATCTGAAATCTTCTGACACTTAATGATACACTTGTGCATTTAATTATATTGTTCATCCCTGTATCTTGTTTTCCAAATCAATTTTTCTTTCTTCCAATTGCAAGCCATTCATTTTGTTCTCATTTGTCCGTCTACCTAGGATTCCTCACTTCAGAAACCTACTGTATTTAAAAAACGCCACCAGTATTCTAACGTTGCCTGTTGCCTTGGTAATCCTGTTGCATGGGTACTTGCTGATTATCTGTGTATGAGACTTGCATTGTTCATGCTGCACCGCCTCTGCTATGTTTAATCTGAGATAATGGCAGCCTGAAAAATGTCTTTTGTTCCCAGCTTTGCCATTTTGTTCAGAAGAGTTTTGAGGTCAGTGACTTCTACAATAAATTGTGAACTTCTTTGCAGGTTGTTATTACTTTTGACCCCACTTCTGCCAAGCTAACAGTATCCAGGCAGCCAATCACAAGGACACATTGCTGAACTCCAGTAATGTTAGAACTTTGCAATTGAGAAAAGTGAGATGGACCTGTACTGCATGTATTGTGTCAGTAGGAGAGGGATAGTTCTAGTTATGAGACGGCTGTCTCAAGCAGATTTTTTTAGGCACTATTCATGCTATAAATGTCTGGTATTGTCATGCTGGGTCAAGGGCAGCCAGGTCTGGGGATCATCCAGAGTTAGAAGAAGCAACCAAGTTCTAAGGGGAGCGTGCATAGTTCAACTACAGGGGAACCAGGAAGCCAGAAGCTAGAAGATCCATCTGGGGAACTGAGTTATAGAGCCAGAGGGTTGGGCAGAGAATGGGGCCAGAAGGCTTGCCAAGCTGGGTGTCTGGGAGATCAACCCGGAGTCAGGTTAGGGAGCCAGAGGATCAGGCCAAACTTGGAGTCCATTGGCAAGCTGGGTCAGGTAGCCAGAGACTCTGCTGGTAGAGGCACAAGCCAAAGGTAAGGCATCCTGGGTACAAGGTTGAGCCTTGTTGGCCAGATGCTTCCTCTTCTGGATCAGGGGTTTTTTTTTATGGGAAGGTTAAAGGGTTATATGACCTTGGCTGGCCACTCCAGCTGCAGGGGGTGGGCAGGTAGCTAGGCCCAGATAGCGAGTTCTGACCACCTGTGTCTCCCCTAATGCTCGGCTGAGGAGGTGGCAAGCTAGGATGAGTGGCTGTGTTGGGCAGGCTGAGGCCCCAGGTTCATGGCCTCGCAGGTATCTTGTGAAATTGTCTTACCCCTCCACTTCCCACCCTGTGACATTTACTTAAGCGTATAACTTTCAGTTTAATGTAGCTACATAAATCTTGAAGATATATGTATATAAAAATGCAGGAATAATCACTCCTCCCTACCTTTCCTTTTTAACTTGTAGTACAGTACCAATTCTGCTACTGAAGTTGAGAGCCCCTTTCAGTTTGAAGGCTGACAAAGTGTTGTGCCTCAGGACAGGGAAGGCTGTGTCCTAATTTTGGGGACAGTTGAGCAAGGAGCTCCTGGGTTACAACCTCTGGAAAGGAAAGAAGAGCGTGTGCGCAAGTGTGCGTGGATGTGTGTGTGGAAAACCTTTCCTTAAGGCTGATACATCTACAGCTGTGTTTCATAGAAGCAAACCATGAGGCTGAACATGTCCAAATTGTCTTAATCAATATTTTCACCATGCCCTCCAATTTTGCTTTCCTAACAGTACTCTTCCTTCCATCCCCAAAATTTTGGGGGTCTCTTGATCATGTAATGTCCATGAGCTAAACTAATTATACTGAGCATGTGCAACTGGAATTGTCAGTTTTCATGTGACTTGAAGACATACTAGTCGATGAATCTCACCTATACTTGACCAGTTCAAATCTGACCTTTTAGATAAAACTTATGTAAAAAAGCACATGCTTCTTAGAGGTGTTATTTCAATTTTTTTTTTTTTATTGAACTGTGATCTGAGTACAGAAGGGAATTCCAAAGCTTTCTCAAGCTATTTTTCATGCATGTGCATGATTTTTGGGAGGTGATTAATGAACGGAGAAAGTAAGGAGAAGTAGGGGAGGGAAGGTCTTGTGCTAAGTGGAGAAAGGGTTATGATTGAGTGGATAATAGGAAGAAAGAGACAGGAGGGGTGAGGAACCTGCTCAGGAGAAGGGATGGGGAATAATATGATTGAATTATGGAAATGTAATATTGAAATGGTGAGTAGATAATAGTGGAGGAATCTATAAATCCCACAGTTTCCTCCTGTATGTAAGGATTTGTGAAAAAAAAAGAACTGTCCCTCTATAGAGATGTTTATGTTCCTCTTCCCATCCTCACAAGAGCCAGAAGCTGAGGATACCATGCCTCTTTGTTTGGGGAGCTAAGAATTGGCAGCATGCTTCTAGGATAAAGACCATGTCTGATTTTCCTGGCAGGAGTGACATATACAAAACCTTTCCAAGCATGACTATAATTTTGATTCCCCTATAACAAAGCTTACAGGAAAGGAGAGAGCTCTTGAGAATTACACAAAATATTTATACCACTAGTAGAGTCCCATCTGCTACCTGCAGTTGCTAATTCCAGTTGTGTAGCTGACTACTAGCTTTATGGAAGGGATAGGAAAGCAGGTTCATTCATCAATAATTAGTGTATCATATGTAGGTTAAACTAACCCCCATGTTGGGGTTGAGAGGTAATCTCTGTGCAGAGGGGTCTGGTAATCCTATGCTACAGAGTTTCTGCTGGTCACTTGTAAGGGCTCTGAAGGGTTTTTTCTCCCCTTTATGTTTGTTTTCTAAGCTTCTAAGATTCCCACCCCCCTTTCTTCTGAAGCCTGGGGAAGACTGGGCTACAGGTATAGATGGCTATATCCTGTACAGGCATGATTGTGCAGATAAAAGGGGTGGGGGTGTATCTCTCTATGTCAAGGACTGCTACACATCCCTGCACATTGACATTGGCACCCAGGAAGGATGACTGGAGTCTCTCTGGGTTAAAATATGTGGGGAATGTGGCACAGGGGACATTATGGTAGGAGTCTACTACAGACCTCCTAACCAGAAACAAGAGCTGGACCAGGAATTCACCAGGGGACTGGCTGAGGCGGCACACTCTCAGTGCATGATTGTCATGAGAGACTTTAACTACCCAGACATCTCATGGGAGGAGCACTTGGCCAAATCCAATCGGTTGCAAAGCTTCCTCACATATGTGGATGAGCTCTACCTGACCCAAGAAGTCTACGGGCCAATGAGAGGTAAAGCATTGCTGGACCTAGTACTGGTCAGAAGGGGATGATCTAGTCAGTGACCTAAGAATCGATGGACAGCTGGGTGACAGTACTTTCAAGCTGATCTCCTTTACTATCGATCACAAAGCTGGCAAGTCAGTCAGCAATACAGAAGTCCTTGTCTTCAGGATAGCTGACTCTGACAAGCTCAGGAGGCTCATTGTCGAGGCCCTAAGGGACCACAACTTGACAGGAAGAGAAGTGGTTGCTCCTCAAGGGAGAAATCCTGACAGCACAAGGGATGGCCATCCCATGTTGAAGGAAGGGTAGCAAAAGAGTGAAGCAACCCCCTTGGTTCAGCAGGAAACTTAAAAACCTCCTACACCTCAAAAGAGAGACTTATAAAGAGTGGAAGGCTAGAAGTACCACCAAGGAGGAGTACTCAGCACTCGTCTGTACCTGCAGGGAGCGGATCAGGAAAGCCAAGGCTGCAACCAAGCTCCATCTGGCCACACATCAAGGATAACAAAAAGTCCTTTTTCAGATTATGTAGGGAGTTAGAAGAGAAACAAAGGTAACATTGGACCCCTGCTGAACCAAACAGGACAGCTGATACCCGACACTCAGGAAAAGGCCAATCTGCTCAATGGGTACTGTGTGTCAGTCTTTCATCAGTCCAGTGGGACTGCCCTGCCTAGCAAGACACAGGACAGCCCGGGTGAGGGCATTTTTATACACAGCATTGGTGTACAAGGAGTTGGCAGGTGTCATAGCCCAACCATTGGCAAAAATATTCAAAAATTTGTGGTGCTTAGGTGAAGTACCTGAAGACTGGAAGAAGGCCAATGTGGTACCCGTCTCCCAGGAATTACAGGCCAATCAGCTTGACCTCAATCCCTGGTAAATATTAGAGAAAATTATCAAGGTGACTCTTGTAGATAAGCTGGCCGAAGGCAACATCCTGAGGGATAGCCAGCACGGGTTTGTCGTGAGTATGTCTTGCCTGACCAATCTCATCTCCTTCTATGACCAGGTGACATATCACCTGGACAAGGGAGAAAAGATTGATGTCATATATCTGGACTTTAAAAAAGCTTTTGATCTGGTGTCCCATGACCTCCTCATGGAAAAATTGACCAACTGTGGCCTCGGCTTCACCACAGTCCAATAGCTGGGTAATTGGCTCCGAGGTCAGACCCAGAGAGTAGTGGTAGGTGGTAGCAAATAATCATGGTGCTCGGTGACCAGTGCTTCCCCCCCCACCCCCACAAGGCTCTGTCCTTGGACCGGTTCTCTTTAACACCTTTATCAACGATGTGGATATTGATGTCAGAAGCACACTGGCTAAGTTCGCCGATGACACTAAACTTTGGGGCATAGTGTCCACACCAGAGGACAGGCGAGTGATCCAGGCTGACCTGGATAAACTTAGTAAGTGGGAAGATACAAACCCGATGATGTTCAGTATCAACAAATGTAAGGTACTCCACCTTATGTTTGTAAGGTTTTTTGGGGGGAAAAACCCGCAGCATGCTTATAGGCTCAGCAGTGCTACGCTTGCAAGTACCACGGCTGAAAGAGGCTTGGGGGTCATGATTGACCACAAGATGGACATGAGCCACCAGTTAGAGGTCACAGCTGGCAAGCAAGCAATACATTGGCTTGCATCCATAGATGCTTCTCAAGTAAATCTCAGGATGCCATCCTCCCGCTGTACATGGCCTTGGTGAGGCCACAGCTGGAGCAGTGCATCCAATTTTGGGCTCCACAATTCAAGAAGAATATGGAGAAGTTTGAGAGAGTCTAGAAGAGAGCCACACATGATCAGAGGGCAGGAGAATAGGCCTTATGATGAGAGGTTGAGAGTCATGGCACTCTTCAGCCTGGAAAAGCACAGGCTCAGGGGGTACCTGGTGTCTGCTTATAAGTATATCAGGGGTATGCATCAGGATCTGGGAGAACGTCTGTTCACCAGAGCACCCCAAGAAAAAACAAACTCCTCCAAGACCACTTTAGGCTGGCCATAAGGAAAAATTTCTTTACTGTCCAAGCCCCCAAGACCTGGAATACACTTCTTCCAGAAGTGGTGCGGGCCCCTACTCTGGACTCATTCAAGAAGCATTTGGATGCTTATCGTGCTGGGTTTCTTTGACCCCGGCTGATTTTCTGCCCCTGGGACAGAGGGCCAGACTTGATGATCTTCAAAATCCCTTCCAGCCCTAATGTCTGAAATCTATGATGCGGGCCATGCTGATGGGAGTGTTGACTGGATGTACTGTCAGTGCTTAGAAATCTTTCAGGAATCTGGCTAGAAAGTCTTGTTTGTTTTATTTGGTCAACCAATTTGGACACAGGAAGTGATTTTTCCACTAGGCTGGACTGGCAAAGACTGTGATGGCTTTTGCTTTTCCTCTGTAGCATAGGGCACAGTCTTTCTAGCAACTCCTGAATTGACGTTACATCTCTGCTATTGCATGGTCATAGCATTGGCAGGGCCCTGGGCTTCCCTGTTTTCCACCTGTGGCGTGTGTGTAGGGCACTGTTGGTTTTGCAATATGCTTGTGGTGTGAGCAAGTAGAGGACATGATTTTTAGCACTCTGAATAAACTGTTGCCTTCAATACAATGTAAATGTTTAAAGTGACTTTAGAGGCTCATTCCAGTCTTAACTCCTACAAGAAATGTTCCTTTTTATTTAAAGAAGAAATCTAAGTCAGGTAGAGTGGTAGGACCCACTCCAAATGGCACATATCGTAATCCCAGCTTTGCCAAGCTGCTCCAACTAATCCCTCCATCATTCAGCATAGTTGCATCAAGCACAATGAGTGCAGCTGGTGTGCTTGCAGATAATTTGTATTTGCTGTTGCCAGCTCCACGGGTGCAGAGTTGACGGGGTGTGACTGCGTACCTTAACTCTTCATTTCCAGCTTTTGAGTTTTGCTGAACTCTGTGTTCTGGAAGGCTGTTTGATACCACCAGACAGCCATAACACTCTGTTAAGTGAGTTTTTGTCTTGCAATACAGATAGGCTGAATAATACATAGAATGAGTTATGTCCAAACAAGACGGGTAGTGAGCCAAAACGAAAGATCAGGGCAGATGGAAAACCCCAGGCATCTACTCTGTGGCCACACAGAAGTAACTAAATGCCTTAAAGCATGAAAGAGTTTTGTTACCAGTGTTGCTGGTCACACACAACAGCTAAAAGGGCGCAACGGAGGAAAGATTATGCACAATATGATATTCTGAAATGGACCTGGATCCCCAGAAGGGTCTTCCCAGAGGGGCTGATCTAGACTGGCCAACATGGTAATGCCTGAATTGCCTGTTCACACAAAGTAGAAGTTCAAAAACAAACATGATCAAATGGGGCTACATTATGACATGAATATATGTGAGTGAAGCGAAGCGCAGACTATGGAGCACCTGATTATTTGCTGACTCCTTGGTGAGATCTATATGAAGGGGGACGTTACTGCAGCATCAGAGAGACCCATTGCTTGTGCATGATTCTGGAAAAAACATCTAGTTTATGACAGGGACATGAGAAGAAGAAAGACTTTTTGCAAGTGCTGATTAGTTGATAATAACTATGACATAGTGCAGGGGAAAAGGCAGTTTTTTATATAGCTAGGACTTTTGATTATTTTTTAATACTAATCAATATTTATTTTAAATCTTGTCTTTCTGTCATTAATCCTGTCAGCAAAATAATTCACTGGAACATTTGTTGAAAGTGAACATAAATGAAGCACAAGTTCATCTAAAAACATAATGGTAGATTTTCAGTGCTATTGGATAATTGTACTTATTGTCTCACTGTTTGTTTGCTCCTTTGTGCTCCCCTATCAGTCTTACCCATTTGTTTCTTGACTTGTACATAAGTCATAAAGATTGTAAGATCTCTGTCTTTTTTTCTTTTTTCTTTTTTTTGGGGGGGAGGTTGCATAATGGTTAGCTCAGTATTGTCCTAATACATGTCTACAACTTCTAGATGCTTTAGTAATATTAATAATAGAATTAGCCTAGTATCATTTGGAGACTATTTAGGTTCAGAAATTGAAAAAAGTTGTGACTAAGGCCCCTGGCACATGTCTAGTTAAAGGCACAATGTGATCTGGTCTCTGATCCCAACCATCTGACTGGAGCTGACATCCATCCAATTGTTGGCCTTGGTCCCCAACCTGCTGCATAGTGGGCACATGTACATGTGTGCTTTAATGCGCAGTAGCCTATTTTACTGTGCATTAAAGCATGACATAAAAGAGCATACTATTATGCTAATGGGCAGTAAAATAGGCTACTGCTCATTAAGCATCACTTAAAATGTGCACACATTCATTACTGCCCATTAAGGCAGCCCTATATGTATTTGTTTAGTACCTCATATTGGAGGTAGCAAATTTAATGTATATTAAGAAAAGCACCTTAATGCACATGTGGATGTGCCCAATATGTGCAAACCAGCCATAAAAATGTTCTACGTACAATGTACACATATGCTTATAATGTAGAACATTTTTATGGCTAGTTTCCCACTTTATGATGCCTTACATTGGTATCAGGTAGCACATGTAGCACCCTTGCCACTTATGCTATGATTAACACAGTAATTGTGGCAGAAAGGTAATGTGTAAAGGGAGCCTTAATCCCAAACCTTGGCAGCTTTCCCATGATTGATGAAGGCCCATACTTGAATATACCAAATATCTGCTAGAAGTTCTTTTCTAAGAACTATAGAAGAAAACCTGGGCAGAGATTCAGTTTGTACAGGGAACAGAGATATTAAATGTACATTAGCATTAAATATACATTAATGTGGTCTTAATATCTAGTTATCTTTGCAGAAGAGAAAAAGTAGGCTAATTATTACCTGGTGCATATCTTTATTGCCTCAGGAGTGCTCTTGGCAGTGCCTTACAGTGAAGCACTCCATGCTCACTTTGTGTGCCGTTCCCCAACATGAATTGAATGGAGTGGCCTTAACATGGCACAGAGCATATGCTGGAATGCTCACTGGAGAGCAAGTTTATTTGTGTGTCATGTGGTGTGCTAATATGGTGGCATTTAAATTATTTTGTAGACTAGTGCAGTGATTCTCAGCCTCTTTAAACTCAAGACACCTTTCGTGAGATTCAAGGCACCCCTTAGAAAATGCCACTCTTAGTTTTCACCTGCTTTTTGACTGTCAGTACAGTAATAGAGCATATCTGTTCCAAAGAACTCAGAAATCCCATAGAGGGTCAGACTGTTGTTAGCACTATGGACTCTGATTTGGAATCCCTGGGTTTATCTTGTGAATCATGTTTGCACACCCAACCCTGCTAAAATTGCATGGTACCTCACAGCAATTTTGAAATGATATCAAGGAACCCCAAGGTGCCACACACCTGGAATAGTGTTTATGGAGGTATTATGTGTTGTCCCCCACCCCAGGCAATTACACAATTATGCGCCCATGCAGTTTTGTGCATAAAAGGCATGACCACACAAAATTGTATAATTTTGCATAATTTAATCCTGGTGGGCTCTGTCTCTCCATCTCTGTGAGGCTCCTAGAACTCCAGTTGGGAGCCTGTGTAGAGGCAGTGAGAGTGGTGGTGCGTGACTTGATAGCTGGTAAGTGGGGAGGGGAGCTCCTGCCAGCAGGAGGAGGGGGAAGGTCACTGGGTTTGTGGATGGGCATGGGGGTGTGTGGGTGGGTGTGGGGTTTGTGGATAGGTGTGGGCCACATGTTGTGCTGGGTTGACCTACTTCATGCTTCTACATGGTGTTTCCGTTAATCCAACAGGAAGCTGCATGTGGAGGCACAGATCTGCCATTGGTGCGTGACTCTGTGCCTCCATGTACAGCTTCTTGCTTCTTGCTGGAGTGATGGAAGCCCCACATGAAGGCATGGAGCCCACTCAACCCAGCTTCCTGGTGCACAGCTCCCGCTCCACACATCATGAGGGCCAACGTGGTCCCCATCTTCAAAAATGGCAGGAAGGAGGACCCGGGAAACTATAGGCCGGTTAGTCT
>NW_017728910.1:17801806-17802903 GCF_001723895.1 Crocodylus porosus | reverse complement strand
CGGACTAGATGATCTGCTCAGGTCCCTTCCGACCCTAGAAACTATGAAACTATGAAATCATCAGGCTAAGCTGGATGGGCTCTGTGCCTCCATGTGGTGCTTCCATCACTTCAGCAGAAAGCTGCATGTGAAGTTACAGAGCCTGCCCAGCATGAAGGCACATAATTCCATGCCTCCACACATGGCTTCCTGCTGGAGTATTGGAAGTACCACATGGGGGCATGGAGCTGGCCTGGCCTGATGGCATGCAGCTCCCATCTGCAGTACTATGAGCACCACATGCTGGCATGGAGCCAGCCTGGTTTAGTCTGAAGGTGTGTGCTGGCAGGTGAGCTGGGCTGGGCTGGCTCCATGCCACCATGCGGAGTCCCCAGGACTCAGCCAGAGCTGCATGCCACTGGGGCTCTGCCTGCTGCAGCCATGAACACCCTGAGGGCCCACCACCTGCTGCTACTGCTGAGTCGGTGGCAGTGGGGGCTGTGCACCATGGGTAGGGGAGAAACATATGGTGGGGGGACCCACACCCCCCCACGACCCCCCCACACTAGTCCACAAGCCCAACACACACACTCACAACCCTCACACCCCTTCACAACCCCCCACAGACCCCCACACCTTCTCAAGCTTCCCCAAATCTCCCCCACACCCACCTCCAACTATACAAAGCATGTGCATATATTTATAAAAAAAAAAGGTTCAAATAGCATTTTATTTAGTTTAATTTGTAAAAATAAATAAAAAGTAATTAATTTTGCATAATTTTGAATTTTTTGCTCATAATTCTGTGGGGTGAAAGCCTGATGGTCATAAGGTGTTAGGACACAAACATCATATCTTTTTTTTTCTTGTTCCTGGGAATGGCACTTGTATTTTGACTGGCTTCCTTTTGGAAGCATAAACTATGATAAATGGCTGAAATTATTCAAGAAATTAAACTAAGCCCGCTGGGGGATGGGGGGACTACTGCCACTGCTGGCCCGCTGAGTGGCCCTTGCAAAGCCAGCAGACCAAGGCACTTAAGGGAGCCCACCCCTGCCCCAGCCCTGGCACAATCTCTGGGCAAGGCAAGAGCCCCCAAGGGGACACTTGCCTGCCTG
>NW_017728910.1:17781960-17801795 GCF_001723895.1 Crocodylus porosus | reverse complement strand
CCCAGCTGACTTCCTGCCCTTTGGGCAGGGGGCTGGACTCGATGATCTCCCGAGGTCCCTTCCAGCCCTGATGTCTATGAAACCTATGAAATTGATTTTCACTTTCTGATAAAAGTTAACTGCCTGGGCTGTTACTGGTCTTAATGGGAATTCTGGAACCAAATTCATTCGTACTTTAAACATCTGATCCTTACCTTGTATAAAAAACACAAAGTAACACTTGTTTTGGCATTGTTTTTCTATTTCCTGCTTCACAGGTATATTTTTTAATCAAAGTGTATACTGTTAATCCTGTTTGTCTTTAATATCCACAATGTTAAGACTGCTGTTCTTACACCCATCTTTCTTCTAAACAAACTCAGGAAGAAGGTCAGATTTGTGTCATTTCCCTGCAGGCACACTCCCAACCTGAATACTGCTGTTTGCTTTAAAAAAAAACAAACAAAAAACAAAAAACTTATAAAGTCATCAACATGCAAATTAAAAAAGTAGATGCTTCCCTAGATGTTTCGGCTTATTCCAGCAGATCACTGGAAATAACCCTGCCTGTCAGCTGAGGACAGCTATGAAAGCTAAAATGACCGAAAACAAAGATCTGGGATAGTGGGGTGGAAAAGATTCAAAGATTACTGTATCAGCAACACGGAGGAAAATCCTTTTCAAAGTAAAAAAGTTGAAGAGAAATATTTCATAGTTAATATTTTGAGAGCAGTAGGTTTTAAGGAAGCGAACTGCAAAACTGATGATTTTTTCAAACGATCTTTTAGCAGACATAATTCTGATTCTCTAATTCTTTCTCATGAGTATTTTACGTCTCATTGGAACATCTTCATATACGACTGGTCCCAGGATTTAACTTAAACTGTCCTATGCTGTGAGGGAAAATGCTACCTTCTGCGGAGACAAAGCCATAAACGTAGTTTTGAGTCCTGGTATAGTATAGCCCACTTCAGCATAGCAGCTGCTTATGCTAAGCACCTGCTTTAGCCCTTTTTATTTCACCCCCAAAGCTGTTCTTTTGCTATAAGAGAATGTTAACAACACCTGTTCATTATTTCATAATAAACTTTTCCTAAACACCCAGTTACTGTAAGAGATGCTCCAACCTGTCATCGCCATATCAGATGTGGGCGGCAGCAACACCTGCACACTTTTAAAAAACCCAGTGTACTTTTGTTTTTTTTACGTAAGTAATGCACTATCATAAAGAAGTGTCTGACAAAGTTTGTAGCTCTATTATCTTAAAGATATGGTCTCTTTAGTAGGAAGAGTTTGGTGTACTTAGAAATAAACAAATAAATAAATAATAAGACGAAACCAAGGAAAAAACCCCACCAAAACCTCCATTGGTAGAAGCTACCTTATAATTAGGCATGGCATAATGGAAGTGGATGTCACTGAGTTGCTTATCATGTTTATAAATGGACAATTCTAGAATAACCTAATGACTTTCAGATTTGACTGTGCTTAAATGTGCATTTTTACATTTATGGTTGTAGGAGAGTCCCAGCCAAGCCCCATGCTCGCCAGGGCGATGACAGCTGGTGCACTCCCTAGGCGGTGGATGCTTGCAGAAAAGTGGTGAGCCCCTGAGCCAATACCATCCACTGCACCACTGTCCCCTGGGCCAGACAGGCAGTCAGCCGCAGTGGGCTCTCCCTAGGTTCAACTCCCAGGCCGGGATGAGAGCTGGAGCCCTGGCTCCAAGTGGATATGGGCTCCACCCTGACAAGAGGGCAGGCAGCTGGCACAGGAAGCAGCTCCTAGGGCCCAGTAGTCACAGGTGCAGGGGCTGATGAGCCCCTCTGGGGCTCTTGGCACCTGGCAGTGGCCGCAGAATACATAGGAGTCAGCAGGGGTCCAGGCTGGCCCGGACCAACCCAGAACTCCCTACTTAAGGTGGCATCAACCACAGAAAAGAAGGAACACCAACATAAGCACTGGTCCATGATACATCCCTCCACCGCAGCCAGACCTGGGATCATGGACCAGGATGGCTTCACGCAGCCCTAACTGATACCGAATTAGACTTTTTGGTTGACATGGTTTGCATGCACTTTAACAAACTTTACATGTATTCCAATATTCAAATTCAATCCACACCTACTTCTATTTCCCATGAATGAAATGGACATAAAATGGAAAGAACTGCCTAAAACCTGGCTAAAATACCTTTCAACCTGCCTGTTCAAGCTGCCCATTTGTTATGTCTTTGAAATTTAGGACTAAATTTATGCTTGTTTCAAATTCTTTCAGAGACCATGGTGATGAGCCAGTATAAATACTAGGAAATAATGAATTAATATGACTTTTGACTACAGGTGTGGTGAGAGGTTTCACAGTTTCGAGGGTCGGAAGGGACCCGAGTAGATCATCTAGTCCGACCCCCTGCCATGGGGTGAAGTAGTACTGGTGACATCAGGCTCCATCCGTTTGGATTGTCAGTGAGTAGTAGGATACCGTTGATGAGAGTATACTACTATTCCTAAATATCCTGTTGTGATAGAGACCACAGGCTTTGATTCTTAGAAACAAGGGCTCTTGGGTTTTATTGTTCCCAAACACTAGACATTAACATCATGCCCCATTCAAGCATAGCACTAGCTAGGTCTATCGGTTGAATATGACACCAGCATAAAGTATGGCTCCTAGCTCAGTGCACAGTATTCAGGGTTACCAGATCTTTTTTATATGTTGTTCAGAACAAGTTATATTTATATTATCTACAGCAGACTTTTCACCAAACATCTTGAGGTGACATCATGCACATCTAGTCTCACCATATAGGAGAACTTGTTTATCGGGTTACTCCAATTTTTGTGTTGCTGTCCTTTACCCATTTTATCCGTTGCTTCCCATCCGTTGGCCTTCTGAGGTGTCTAGAAGCTTCTACTGCTAACTTTCCCAGCCCTCTCACTTTGGCCATATGTGGTCTACTTTCCGGTCACCAAGATCTACTGTTCAAGCTGTTACTGAGGCCTAGTGTGGTTCATGTGCTAACAGGTATGATTTCTGTATTCACTGGTCCATGGTTGCACCAGTCCATGCTCCAGCAAGGCCTATATAGTGGTTGGGAAACAAAAAGTAAATGTGTTCCTGCACCCTAGAACCACTTGATATCCCGTCAAGAAATCTTACAGTAAACCTTCGATACTTGGATATTATTGAGGTAATCTGAGGACGAAAATAGAAAATTGATTGTAATAAGATATGACAGACATGTACATTTTCCAACTATGGAAACCAAGTTCCTGGGGAGAATTATTTTACAAGACTTCAGAATCTATGGCCTGGAAAAATAAAATTTGCTTCCAGTCTGAAACTGGAACTTAAAGGAAAGCCTGTTTTAATGTTCTCCATTGATATATAGAAAATATTTAACCCGCTCTAGCAACTCGCCTTTCATTTTTTTCTTCCGGTCTTCCTGTCTTCCTGTCTAAATTAGACACATGAAGCACGCTCAGGAAGAAAAATTTCATATAATGTTTCATCAGTTGGGTATGTTAGTAGATAAACTTCAGTTCTACTCCCAATGCTGGTAATTTGTTTTATCAGCATTTCTTCTGCATTTGTTTTGTTTCTTTTTCCTATTTAGCTTTAGTCCCTTTATAAGTCTCAGACTGTGAGACACTGAGGTCCTGTGACTGTTTAATTCTTGTGGCATCCTTTTTCATGGCACTCCAGGGAAGTATGGCTTTTTTTTCTTCTTCTTTTTTTGGTTACAGTTCTATTTTTTTCTGCTGAGGGACAATGCAATCCATTTCACTCTAGCATCCATCTGCTGTGGAGCATACCGTCTCTGACACTGGGGCAAGTTTATGAGTAGAGCGCTGAGAGCAATTAGCATTTGAATTAAAGCTACCTGTGGATAACAACAGGTGATTACCCTATTTAACAGCTGCTAAGTGGTGTTATTTGCCAGCTATAGACCACAGACTGGGTGAATTGTGTGCATACAAATGGGAGTTGCTGTGCATACAAATGGAACAACATTAATTAATATTTTTGAATTGCATTTCTGATAAGTGGGCATTCATTCTAAAGATGCAGGCACTGGCAAAGTGATGGTGTTATGGGATTATGGAGGGGAGGATGACATACTAAAGGTAAAAGTTTTTTAATGCATTTTTGCCATCCAGCACTTGGACCTAAAAGTGAAATAAGCTTGACATTTTACAACAATTCAGTGAAAAGGGAAGTGGGAAAATACTAAGAAAACAAAGCACTTAGAGTTATTTTCATTCAATCTCAGCTCTGTGTCTAACAAAGCAGGCTTATCAGTTATGATCCCTTTAAAAGAATGATGTTTTTCCCAGTGTAGCTTGCCTAGCTTCCTCCTCACATCTGTCAAAAAAAAAGAGCTAGTAGACTGTCTTGCTCTCTGCTGTACACAGGGTTTTTCTGACTTTATTTTAGCACACAGACATTCAATTTCCTTTTGAATCCATGCAGGATCAGTTCACAGGCTCTGTACTGTTGCTCCTCCTGAACCTCTTATTTCATCTGGTTGTGCCAATTTTTTATGCGCCACTTTGCTTAAAATTGTCCCTGCAAACCTCTTATCTGGGGCATGAATTTTCCATTATCTGTTTGATAAACAGAGCACCAGAGAAACTATTCTCTAATATAAGTAGCAGTTTCCTTCCTCAACTGTTTATTCACATGCTTTAAAGAGGTATTCAATGCCAGTGCGAGCACGTGAATTCCTGAGCTTGCTACAGACAAAATCCTCAGAAATGATAGCTAGTTAAAACGTATTTGTTTTCTGGGAATAATACACCCACACTTATGGGATTCCTAGGATACAGTGTGAGGCTTGGCCAAAAGAGACTGTTGCATCATGGAATATGTAGGTCCATCAGCAAACACGCACCATGAGGGAATCCATGGGAACTACAAGCCCTTGCTGTGGGATGCCAAGAGAGCATACAGGTGGGGACAGAAGTGACTATTTTTGCCTGATCTGGCCTCAGAAAGTGGCTTACAGCCATGGCCAAACAAAAGTACACAGCTGTAGGCTGCTATAAAAGTACCCAATCCTACAAAAATCTGAACCCTCATTGCATGAGGGTTCAGATGAACGTGCTTCAAAACAGAGTGCCTTCAGTAACTTCTGTCTGTAGAGCTCCCAGCCTGGAAGTGTTTTCAGAATGGGAACGGGGAAAGGGAGTGGAGGGAGTTTGGTTTGGGGTGGTGCTGGAGGGTGGGACGGGTCAATTGGAGCCTCCCTGCCTCAGGGGCTGAAATCCCCCCAGCTCAAACTCTCTCCGCTCCCTTTAGCGCATCCCATTCTGAAAACAGTATCCTGCCTGGGAGGGAGCATGGCATTGCTACAGAGATAAGGCTGCAGGCTGGCAGCAAGCAGCTAGAATTCCCAACCCCTGGGCCCAACAGTAAACTTCCTTTTGGTCCAGGGAATCACTGCAACTCATAACATTTCCTGCAAAGTGCTATAGATTGCTATGGGGAACTGCTCTTCTGTCTGCACCCAAGGCGTTTCAGATACACAAGTGTCTGTTTGGTTCCTTCGGAGGGACTAGTTTCTCTTTCCTTATTAGACGTTTACTGTATTGGATCTTCAACAAATTATTACAATATAAACCACACTGCCACCATGTCTGAAAAAGAAAAGCAACAACGAAACCTCCCTAAAATGTCAATAGGCACATGATAGTAGGCTCTGCATCTCACACTGCAGACAAATGTGATCAATTTTATTTATTTGGCATCTTTGAGGGGAAGAATGAAGATGAGGTCATTGATCTTTGATGAGATTATTTCACATGGTCCAAATCTCCAAGCACCTGCCTCTTTTTGTCTTTGTTTCTTATCTAATTTTTAAGGTAACCAGCTAGTGTGTGTGTGTGTGTGTGTGTGTGTGTGTGTGTGTACAGTATTTCTCATTCAATTAAAAAACAACTTGAAATACAGGTAGATCAGTGTCTTATTGTTAGCTGTAGCAACTTTAGAGTTTAATATTTCATGAATCAACTCATGAGTGCAGCTCATCAACCATGAGTTGAAATGAGGGTTTGATATATGCAAACTAGACAGAATACAGATAGCGCCTTTGAAGACTGTATATATAGAAGCCACATGTGAACTGCACGCATGCCTTTTATGCTTGATTGTCAAGTTTACACTTTACCTGTTTGTTACAGTACAGTACACCTGACATTTACTGTCGATATTTCAATTTCTTTCATTGGTTGTATTTTCAAATCAAGTCCTGATTCATCATAAACAAAATATAGAAAATGCAAACACACACTAACATAATTAATATATGAAAGAAATATGGCATTTGTAGCACTATAGTAGTGCTGCAACTCATTTTTGTATTATTGTGGCATGAAAGACTGATAAATAAAGCATGAATAGAAACTTGCCTCATTTAATTAAGCAACTACATTGTACCACCAGAGCTATTGATAGAATAGCCATTTAACAATCTCATAATGAACATTCAATTGTCACAGCTTTGGCAGGTTTAATGTGGTAGTTTAATGCAGTATTATTTTTCCTTATCATTGTTCCTGAGCAATATTTAATACCAGCCACATTTATGCTTAAATGTATCTAACATTAAAGAAGGAATAATAGAAAAGTAACGGGTTTTTTTTTCTTATATAAAATGAAAAACAGTGATTATGTCAAAAAAAAATAAACTTAGTAAGAAGTAATAAGCCATCCAATTGCGTGGGTTGTTTTTTTTGTTGTTTTTTTTAACACAGTGCAGTTACATAGGAATTTCTGCATTAACTAAACTAAGGATGAATAACTCATGGCAAATATATCACCCTAAATCATGTACAAAACTTTTTAAAGTAGGGCCACACTGAAGCACTATTTGGATATCCATTGGTTACAGTGTAAGTGATACCTGTGATATATGCAAATGTATTGGTCCAAACCGTTCTCCATCCTAGTACAACTCATAGGAAGAAGGAAGTCAGAGGTTTTTCTGATATTATGCACCAGTTAATATTCATGTTTTGTTACACACTGGGTGCATCTACATGTGCACTTTACTGCATAGTTGACTAATTAGCTCTGTAGTAAAGTGTCACAGTCTACACATGCACCAGTATTAGGGTACAGTAAACTAATCAACTCTGCTATAGGATGCTGGTACAGTAAAGTAAATAACTGCAATTAAGCACTCATTTAGACAGAGACTGTGGGTGGAAATTGTACCTGGTCAGTCCAGGCAGCACGGAGCCAAACCCTTGCCTGCCACGTGGTTCTGTATGTTTGGCACTCTCATGCCCCAGCTAGCACCTCTGCTGCCCAAAGCTACCACTCAGAGGCTGGGACTGACCCCGGAGCCTACTGCCAACCCAGGCCTGCTCCACCCTGGCTCAAAGTGCTGCTCTTCCAGGTGCACATGTAGATGCTGTGCCCAAGAGCTGCTGACTCCAGTGCAAACTGCATCCAAGTTTATTGCTTCACTTTAATTGAATGTGTAGATGCACCCACTGTATCTCAATCTCAGGCATTGATAAGAGGAAATACAGAGGAACCAAACCTTTGGGCACTCAGAGGAAGTTTTCACTGGAATAAATCAGTTTGATACTGAATAGAACCACAAAGTGATTGTGCTGAAATGATTTAGACATAAACTGGGATGCTTGCAAGTGGGAGTTTTAAAGCATTGTAAATATAATGGACAGACACATTGTGTTTTACTGTTTCCCCTGAGTGTATAATTCCATGCGGGTTGTCCATGTCAAAGGACTGCAAACCCTAGCTGCCGAATATGTATAGCTAAAAAAACGTCTATAGGACTCTCTTATAGTGGTGTGTGCACACCTTGTGTGTCAGGAGCAGCAAGAAAATATTTTAAAGAAGGTTTTAAGAACTGAATGATGCTTGCATTACTGTCTGTTGTCTTTTATACCAGCTACAATTGCATCACTTCCAGATTTGCTGCTACATGTGTTTTTGCAGTGTCACTCTCTTTTTGTGGGTGTATAGTCCAATAGGAAATATTCTTATTCTCAGACAGTTTAGCATGCCAAACATATGTAGTATTCTTTGTTATGCTTGCTATTAACTTACAGTGAGTATCCCTTTTATGTCAGGTGCCATCCCACCTGGGTGCTATAGAATGTATTTAAAGAGCTCAAATTGTGCAGTACCATGTGTCATATGTCCTTTTCGCGGTTCCTCATGAGATGAAGCAATTTAATGTCTTTACCACTTGAACCATAGTCACTTCATGCTTTTCTTCTTGCTGCTTATTGCTCAAACACTGTTTATAGTACTCTCCAAAGTCTGCTTACTGTAGGCTTGCTTCTAAGTGCATTGGGCCCTGTTCAGCAAAGCACTTAAGTGTACGCTTTACTTTAAAGCCTTCAGTAAGATTACTAGAGCAGATTAAGGACATTTAAGTGTTTTCTAATGTGCTCCTTACCTTGGAGGATTGAGCGCAGTAGGTCCCTATTAAGGAAGTATTGGAGTACTAGCATAAAACCTTTAAATTAAAAGAAGCTCTTTGCTAGACCACTGTTTTCCAGGTACCTAGGTTTTTGGTGATCGTAGGATCATTAGGACAATAGATTTCAGCAATGAGTGTAACAAGCCCCATTAACTTTGAAACTGTAAAATTGGATTCTCAGTGCTTAGATTCTTTCAGCTGCAATGGTTTTCATCCATGTTCTTAGCTCTCTAACTGATATAACTTCAGCTGATGATGAATTTAACTATATATGCACATCAATGGGACAGTTCAGCTTTGTAATACATAACATATATTAAAGGAACACAACTTCTCTTTAATAGTTGGAGAGGGGAGTTCAGGATGAGTGGTTGCTCCTCAAGGGAGCAATCCTGGATGCGCAAGCACTGTCCATCCCATCTCAGAGGAAAGGCAGCAAAAGGGCACAGCAGCCCCCTTGACTCTCCAGGGAACTGGCGGACCTCCTTTGTCTTTAAAGGAACACCTAAAAAGGATAAAGGACTGGAACCGCCACCAAGGAGGGATACTCTGCTTTAGTCCGGACTTGCAGAGGGCAAATCAGGAAAGCCAAGGCTGCGATGGAACTCCAGCTAGCTACAAATATCAAGGAAAATAAAAAGTCCTTTTTCAGATATGTAGGGAGCCAGAGGAAAAGCAAGGGCAACACTGGACCCCTGATAAACCAGACAGGCAACTGACAACTAACGCCCAGGAAAAAGCGAACTTGCTAAATGGGTACTTTGCATCAGTTTTTCATCAGCCCCATGGGACAGCCCTGCCCACTATGGGTTAGGGAGGCCTGGGCAGAGGAGAGTCCTTGCCCTCCATTGAAGCTGACCTCGAGAAGGAACACCTTGACAGGCTGGATACCTTCAAGTCAGCCGGCCCTGATGGGCTACACCCAAGGGTACTCAGGGAGCTGGCGAGCATCATAGCTCAGCCCCTGGCATGGATATTTGAGAGTTCTTGGTGCTCTGGTGAAGTGCCTGATGATTGGAGGAGGGGCAATGTGGTGCCTATCTTTAAGAAAGGGAGGAAAGTAGATCCAGCAAACTACAGGCCCATCAGCCTGACCTCTATCCTGGGGAAGGTCTTGGAAAAGATTATCAAGGAGGCCATCCTTAACAGACTAGCTGAAGGCAATACCTGAGGAATACCCAGCATGGGTTTGTTGCGGGTAGGTCTTGCTTGACCAATCTCATTTCCTTTTACGACCAGGTGACGTATCACCTGGACAAGGGGGAAAAGATCAACGTTGTATACATCGACTTTAAAAAAGCCTTCGATCTGGTATCCCACATTCACCTCTTGGCCAAACTGGCTAACTGCAGCCTTGATATCACCATGATCTGCTGTCTGGGGAACTGGCTCTGCGGAAGGACCCAGAGGGTGGTGGTCGATGGGAGTCAATTGTCTTGGTGTGCTGTGACCAGTGGGGTCCCACAAGGCTCTGTCCTAGGGCCTATACTGTTTAACTTCTTCATCAATGATGTGGACATTGGTGTCAGAAGCAGACTGGCCAAGTTCACCGATGACACCAAACTCTGTGGTAAAGCATCCACACCTGAGGACAGGAGGGTGATCCAGGCAGATCTGGACAGACTCATGAAATGGGCAGAGGAGAACCTGATGGTGTTCAACACCGAAAAATGCAAGGTTCTCCACCTTGGGAGGAAAACCCTGGACCATGCTTATAGGCTCGGTTGTGCTACACTGGTTAGCACTACAGATGAAAGGGACTTGGGTGTCATGGTTGACCACAAGATGAACATGAGCTTTCAGTGTGATGCTGCAGCTAGTAAAGCGAGCAAAACACTGGGTTGCATCCATAGATATTTCTCAAGCAAATCCCGGGACGTTATTCTCCCACTGTACTCGGCTTTGGTGAGGCCGCAGCTGGAGCACTGCGTCCAGTTTTGGGCTCCGCAATTCAAAAAGGATGTGGAGAAGCTTGAGAGGGTGCAGAGGAGAGCCACATGAGGGTGCTTATCAGGATCTGGGGGAATGATTGTTCACCGGAGCACCCCAAGGGATGACAAGATCGAACAGTCACAAACTCCACTGTGACCGGTTCAGGCTGGACATAAGAAAGAACTTCTTTACTGTCTGGGCCCCCAAGGTTTGGGACAGACTGCCACCTGATGTGGTTCAAGCACCCACTTTGAACGCCTTCAAAACACATTTGGATGCTTATCTTGCTGGGATCCTATGATGCCTGCTGACTTCCTGCCCCTGGGGCAGGGGGCTGGACTCAATCCTCTGGGTCCCTTCCAGCCCAAATGTCTATAAAATCTATGAAGTTTTGGTTTGATTGTATAATTAATTACCTTTTGACTTGTCTGAATTCATCGTGATGTTTGTTATACATTATAAGTATGTGTTGTTATAATAGTGCATGGAGGAGTGTTGTGGTTTCTGCAAGGGAGAAAGAGAAGGTTCTTTTCTACACAGACTTCTAATTCTTGAACTCCTTGGAGTTTACAGTGTTTTGATAAAATCTAATCCAACTGTGCAGAGGGTGCTTGGCATTCACTGTTAAAACCTCCCAGCCATCTTAAACCTGGAGATTCTGTGGTTCACTGACTACCTGAATGAATTATTTTCAACTAATTTGGCTCATCTTCAGAGGAACAGATGGCTCCATCTTTACTGCAAAAACAATAACTAAGAAAAAAGATCCATGAATCTCCCTGGAAACTCTTCACATCTAAGAGAGATCTTGATGACCGTCTTAACATTTCCCACTCAATTGTCTCAAGAAAGGAGTATGTTTAACAAGAAAATAACATGTATAATTTACTAAGCAAAGTATCATATACATGGAGCAGTTGGCTGTGTAATAGAACTGTTATGCATGAGGTTTCTAATAGGACTTCCCCTAGAGTATAGCAGCTGGAAAGAGTGAAATTATGAAAATGTGATGTGAGAAATTTGGAGGAAACCAAAGCTTAAAGAAAAAATAAACAAGTGAAGGAGCATAACACAGGGAATTCATAGAATAGGGACAAAGCTTTAAAAACCCACAAATGTTGTGTGGGAGAGGGGGGAACGGTCATGCAACAAAAAAGGTCTTATGCTTTGATCCCTAAAGTTCAAATTTCATTTAAGCCAGAACTGGTCAAAAATATTTTCATCAAAGTGGCTTCTTCTGGGAAATGGATTTTGCATTTGGCACGTTTCAGCAATGTTTTCCTTTTTCTTGCAGAATAGTATGGACGTAGGCAGGATATAGGAAGTTTGGTTAATTTCTAATATTTTAGCAAAGAGTAGATCAATTGAACTGACAAGTTATTTTCTCATTTAGACAATAAAATAGAAGAAGTTAGGTATTTAAGACCAATGACTATTAGAAGCAAAATAACAAATAGACACAAAATTACATGTATATATTGGTTAACTAATCGTGCCTGGTTTTTTTATCACACAGGTGATATATGAAATTAAACAAAATGATAACCTGAACTTTAGTATTGGATCTTATGGAGGCTAGTTATATAGGGTGTGTCAGGGCACTGGTAGTGCCTGCCACTTTAAGGACTGGGCTGGGGAGGGGCAGGTGCTTGATTAGGGTGGCCTTTTTAAGGTCCAGCTCCCTGAGCTGAGGGTAGCTCTTGATCAGCCAGCAGAGGAGAAACCTCTCTGCTGAGCTCTGCTAGAAACACCTTGGAGCTAAGAGTGAAGCTAGGAGGATGGCTTGGAGGCCTCATTGATCCTGAGAATGACCTAAAACTGCACCCTGTCAGGGCAGGATGGTCTGGTGGGGCTGCTGGTGGCATGGTAGTCCCCATGTAAATGCCAGGAATGATCACCTCCCTAGTGTACGATGGGTCAGGGCACCTTTACCTCAGCCCCCACCTTTGGGGCTATTATAGAATGCAGGGAAGGCCAGGATAACTTCTTGAAATGCCTAAGCCTGCTGGGATGAGTGACCCTGCGGGATAGGCATGCTTTGTGAAACACCTGAGCTGGAAATGGAAGACCCCGAACTCTGTGAGCAGGCAAGCAGCCTGGGTGTGTCCTGAGGGATCCTTGACTGGGCCATGCTGGGGCCAGGACCCAAAGGGGAGACTGAAAGGCCAAGGTGGCCCACCATGAGGGATGGGCAGAGCAGAGAGTCCCAGGATCCTGACTGGCCTGTGATGGGGCCAGGGCCTAAAGGAGAGCTGAAGGTCCCAGAGAGGGGACCACAGCTAAAAGGGTGAAGGGTACAGCTGAGTTTAGCTGCCTGGGATGCCATCTGCAAGGCTTGGGCCATAGTGTAGGGGAGGAATGGAGCTACGGATATTCCCCTTAACATCAGGGTTCAAAATGGGCAGCCTCCCACCCAATTAACATCTTAATATTTTTACATCAAGGTGTAGCAGATGAGTAAGGTGGATGGCTGGCCCATAGACAGGAGGCGGGCCAGTGTTTGCACCAGGCATGAAAGTTTGCCCCTGTCACATAGGGAAATATGGAAAGTTTACTTCCTCCAGGAAGGTTTTTAAATGACATGCCTCCATGTCATTGAATTCATAAATGCTGTGCCCCCAGAGGCTTGGGGGGCATGGTGATCACCCACAGGCGGTGGTGGTGTTGGCAATGGGGGCATGTGGTGATGAGTGGAGACGTCCCACAGGTAGCCATGGTGATGTTGGTGGAGTGGGGTGGGGGGGTTGCAAGCAGCAACTGGCGGTTGGCAACCACCCGCAGACACCGCTGGCAGTGTTGGTGGCAGATTGGGGACTGCCCTCAGATGCCACTGGTGGTGTCAGTGGCAGGGGGGAGGTGGGGGTTGAGCGGCGACCACCCGCAAGCATTGCTCGATATATCGGAAGCACTTTTTGCAGGGAGTGCGCCACCAAGCTCAGGGGGTGCACGTGCACCCACATGCACCCCCTACGTATTGCCATAGATTGAATTCCAACAATCCGTACTTCCCATTGAATCCCATTGTTTTCAATATGAATTCCTTTTTCCAATTAAGGATTGTGTAAGGTCCTCAGTTTTTGGTACACAGTTCAGGACTATAAATTATCATGAAAATGTAGCTCCTAGAATATTATCCTACCTACACATCTTCTGTAAAATTTTTCATCTCCTTCATGAGGAGCTTTTGTTGTTGTTTTGGGGGCACTCTATAACAAAGTAGGCCATAAACACAGAAATTGAATTGATTAGATGCCAGTAGGTGGTCTAAGAATTGGTAATTGTTAATAGTTACACCACAGAGGTCTTTGTTGGGTGGCAGTTCATATTGCATGGCATGCAGAAATGGAGCTTTGAACAGTAAATAGTGCTGTCACAAAGTTGGGATCTGTTGGCTTGAGTTGAACGGCTCAATTCAGGCCTGGGTGACGTAGGTGACCACATGTATGTGAGTAGGAATCCTGAAGAAACTATTGCAAGAAGCTAGAGGCTTTCTTTTTTTCCATTAAGGTAGACCAGGAAGCAAAAGAGAGTTGCGGTTGGAAAGAGAACTCTGCAGGAAGGGAAAAAATCTGGTCCAGGAAGAGCCAAGACCTGGGAATCAATAACAGGAACCTGGGAATAAACCCATAGTAACTGCTGGAGCCAGGTGGAAAGGTGGCTCATGAACTGAGTCGGGCAAAAAGCTGGGGATTAATAGATAGTTATTATCCAACCTGGTGGTAGAGTACAGGTTGGAGATATAGATGGACTCACCTGAATAAGAAGAATAAGGTTGGGCCATAAATGTAAATAAAACCTTTATAATAATTTGATGTTGAAAAGGTTATAGTTATTCTACTAAATTCTAGCTTAAACATTCCTTTCTATTGACCACATTTCAATGAAAAAGCAGATAATGCAAAGTTTAAAAGGCTGTGTTGCCAGATCAACTGATTCTATGTTTAAGTCTATTAGTTAGAAGAATTGTGCATTGTACTAATTCATTCTTGGTGACTTCTTAACTAAACAACTTTATTAGGCCTGTCTATAAGGGTTTTTCGATAATTTAAGAATTTGGTTTTTTACATGAGTTGTTTAACACCAATATATCCTTATACTTAATGAACAGGGTTTTTATTAAAAGCCATTTCAGAATATAACAAAAGTGATGATATAGAATAAAACTTCATAGTTTTCCTTTTTCGGTATTCAGGGGTTGGACGCGGTTAGGTTTATTATTCTCTATGTTTTACTTTCTGTCATTTTTCTTTCTCTGCTTTTAAATGAGTTATAACTTTAAAACATTTTGTTGTCTATCAAAATCATTAAGTAGAGAAATCTCACCAATTGCAAACTTTTGATGCTAGTGTTACCTGCTCTGTCATTCTTGGAGAGTGTTCAACCTCAAATTTAGGATTTCTCAGTGGGAGAAGAAGATGGGTCTTTGGTGAAAAGAGTCACTTTGTCACAGCTTGACAACACTTTATTATATACCGTTAAGTCCTGGGCTTTGATGTTGTGTTTATTTACTTTAAAATTCAAAACAAGTTACAGTAAGTACTGCAGGGTCAGCTCTGTTATGAAAGCTCATTTTTGTGCCTGTTACATCCTCTCTGCTAACTGAACATTAAAAAGAAAGAAAGAAAAAATCTACTCAAATGTAGAAAAATTAATGATTTAGTTTCTGTAAAATGATGGCAAATTGGAATCTGAAGCTCCTTAGTGAAGAGCACTGGGAAACAACACAGATTCGGGAAGTCAAACAGAATAGTGAAATGGGGCCTGAGGTCATGTTGTATATGACAAGTTGCCAGAGCGCTGTGAAAGGGATCACTCATGCTGTGATCAGCCTCCATATTTTGCCTGTGTTCAGAGATTCTTGTATTGCCTGTATTTTGCTGTATTCTGAGATCATTCTTGTACTGTGAAGATAAAACTTGTAATAGCCACCGGAATTCAGATGGGTCAGTTGTGAAGATACAAGTCTTCCCTACCTTTTCTTTGTACCACTGTTCAAGGACAGTGTAAGCCAGGGGTGGGCAATTTTTTAGCCAAAAGGCCACATAGGCTGTTTTGGCAAGTTGTCATGGGCCGAGTCAGTGAACCTCTCCCCTGCTTGCAACAACTCACAAAAACTCCCTATGTGGGATGGGGTCTTGGACAGCAGTGTTTAGGAGCAGGAAACACAGGGCAGGCAGGCAGGCAGCAGATAGTAGCTGTGCCCCACCCTGGCTCCATGCTGTCACTGACCCATGATCCTGGCCATGGCCCCAGCCTCGGATGCAGCTCCTCACCTACCCATGAACCCTGCCTGCACAGCACCCCAGAGCTGCATCCAGAGCTGGGGTTGGGATCTTGGGGCAGTGACAGCATGGGACTGGGGCAGAGCTGGAAGCTGCCACCAGGCCTTGCTGGGGGGCCGCAGCACCCATGAAGGGGAGTGAGGGCTGTGAGTCCTGCAGAGGAAGCTCAGGAGGCCCAGGAGGGGAAGCAGGGGCAGGGGACTGTAACATGTTACTGCTGAGCCTGCTAAGTGTGGGGAACTTAGCCTCCCTCCCCCACTCAACGCTTCTCCTGTTCCAAGGTATGCAGTCCACAGGCAGGGGAGGGAGTGGGGTGGACCCTGCAGGTATCCATGCCCCACCATGTACTTGGAAGTAGCAGCCAGGGCCAGGGCTGGGGGAGGAAAGCAGTGCTAGGGCACCCTCACCCCGTCCTAGCCCGCAGCTTCCAACAGGATACCTATGAAGTGGTGACAGCTTTGCCACCTCAGTACAGGGGAGAGCAGAGTAGTTCAAAGTGGTTCCGGGTGGGGGAGATCCCCTACCCTCCATCAGTGCTGAACTTGTGAAGGATCACCTTGAGAGGCTGGATACCTTCAAGTCAGCTGGCCCTGACAATCTACACCCCAGGGTACTCAAGGAGCTGGAAAGCATCATAGCCCACCCTCTGGCATGGATCTCTTAGAGCTCCTGGTGCTCTGGTGAAGTGCCTGAAGACTGGAAGAAGGCCAATGTGGTGTCTATCTTCAGGAAAGGGAGGAAAGTGGATCTGGCTAACTATAGTCCCATCAGCCTGATTTCTATCCTGGGGAAGATCTTAGAAAAGTGTATTAAAGAGGTCATCTTTAATGGACTGGCCAACACCAACATCCCGAGGGATAGCCAGCATGGGTTTGTTGCAGGTAGGTCTTGCTTGACCAATCTCATTTCCTTTTATGACCAGGTGACCTATCACCTGGACAAGGGTGAAGAGATTGATGCCATATATCTTGATTTCAAAAAAGCCTTCAATCTGGTATCCCATGATCACCTCTTGGAAAAACTGGCCAATTGTGGCCTTGGGCCCACCACGATCCGCTGGCTGAGAAATTGGCTCCATGGTCAGACCCAGAGGGTGGTAATTGTTGCAAGTCACTCATCATGGTGCCCTGTGACCAGTGGGGTCCCCCAAGGCTCTGTCCTTGGACCCATATTGTTCAATATCTTCATTAATGATGTGGACATTAGAGTCAGAAACTCACTGGCCAAGTTCGCCGATGACACCAAACTTTGGGGCAAAGCATCCACACCTGAAGACAGGCGGGTGATCCAAGCAGTCCTGGACAGGCTCAGCAAGTGGGTGGATGAGAACCTGATGGTGTTTAACACATTGAAAAATGCAAGGATCTCCGCCTTGGGAGGAAAAACTTGCACCATCCTTATAGTCTCGGCAGTGCTACACTGGCTAGCACTATGGAAGAAAGAGACTTGGGGGGTCATGATTGACCACAAGAAGACCATGAGCCTCCAGTGTGATGCTGTGGCTAGTAAAGTGAGCAAAATGATGGCTTGCATCCACAGATGCTTCTCAAGCAAATCCTGGCATGTCATTCTCCCCTTGTACTCAGCCTTGGTGAGGCCACAGCTGGAGTACTGTGTACAGTTTTGGGATCCACAATTCAAAAAGGATGTGAAGAAGCTTGAGAGAGTCCAGAGAAGAGCCACACACATGATCAGAGGTCAGGAAAAGAGACTTTACGACAACAGGCTGAGAGCTATGGGACTCTCTAGCCTGGAAAAGCGCAGGCTCAGGGGTGATCTGATGGCCACCTATAAATTTATCAGGGGTGACCACCAGTATCTGGGGGAGTGTTTGTTCACCAGAGCACCCCTAGGGATGACGAGGTTTAACAGTTATAAACTACTGCAAGACTGCTTCAGGCTGGACATAAAAAAGAATTTCTTTACTGTCCGAGCCCCCAAGGTCTGGAATAGCCTGCCATCAGGTGTGGTTCAAGCACCTACGTTGAACACCTTCAAGAGTAAATTGGATGCTTATTTTGCTGGGATCCTATGACCCCAGCTGATTTCCTGCCCTTTGGGCGTGGGGCTGGACTCAATGATCTTCTGAGGTCCCTTCCAGCCCTAATGTCTATGAAATCTATGAAATTAGGATGCTAGATTCCAGAAAGGTGGATTTCATCCAATTCAAGGAGTCATGCTGTCATGGTAAGATATATTGAAGGACGAAGAAAGACACTCAGAAGGGCTGGGAGCTTCTGAAGACCATATGTGATGTGTAGGGGAGACACAGGAGGGCATGTGAACCCCCCTGAGATTGGCCACCACCAGCTTCTGTCACTGCCAATGTGTCCACCAGCAGCTGTGGGTGGTCCCTGCTCGCTGCATGTTGCTCACCACCCCCTTTCCCCCTCAGCAACCACTGCAGGCAGTGACTGCAGGCAGTTCCCACTTGCCACTCACTGCCATGGTGCCCTCCCAGTCATGGGTGGCACCATTCATTCATGCTAAAGAGCACACTATTGGAAGCCCAACAAGAAGACATGATGGAAGCTCAAGAAGAATGGCAAAAGACCAGTGCAGCTGCACAAGGAGCTTCCAGAATGCCTCAAGCGCAAAAAGAAAGAATGCAGGCAATGGAAGAATGGGCTGGTCACAAGGTAATAGCAAGAATGTGCAGGGACAAAATCAGGAAAACAAGCTGCACCTGGCAAAGGAGGTTAAGGACAATAACAAGAGGTTCTGTAAGTATGTCAGTCAGAAAAGAAGGACCAAGGAAGCTGTGGATCCTGTGTTAATCCAGGAAAACTCCTAACAGAAGTTGCAAAGAAGGTGCATATGCTCAACAGCTACTTTGCCTCAGTCTTCACAAAATAAATTATGCTACAGCCAGACAGCCAATGAAAATTATCTGGATAAGGAAGGGGCCAAGCTGACGGATAACATAACAGAAGTGTGTCAGAGAGCTTTTGATAGGGCTGAATGAACTTCATCCCAGGGTCCTGAAGGAACTAGCAGAGGATATCTTAGAGACTTTGGCAATGATCTTCATGGAGTCATGGGAGATGGACCAGGTATGTATGTATGGGCCAGATACCAGAGGACTGGATGAGGGCCACCATAGTGTCCTTCTTACACTTTTTTTTAAAGGCAAAAAGGAGGACATAGGGAACTACAGACCAGGTAGTTTCACCTCAGTAATTGTGAAGTTACTGGAACATATGCTAAGGAAGACCATTTGTAAGCATCTGGAGAAGGAGAGACTGAACATAAGCTGCTAGCATGGATTTATGAAAAACAAAGAGTCAAATAAATTCAATCTTCTTTGACAAAGTAACTACCTGGGTGGATGAAGGGAAGGCTGTAGATATAGTATAGTATAACTGGATTCAGCAAAGCTTTAGACAAGATTCCATATGGCCTTCTCAAACAAACTAGAGAAATGTGGGCTGGACAAAACTACTAGGGCTGTGTGAAGCTTTGGTCCCTGATTCGATCTGGCAGAGATTCAGCCCAATTCGGCCACAACTCTGAACCCAAATAGAAGCAAGGGGCCCTTTAATTTCTCCAAATCAAATCAGAACCTTCCAAATTGATTCAGAGAGATTTGGCAATTCGGACATAGACATAGCTTTAAATGTCTTTTATACATACCTCAAGTTATCAGGTGACTCATGAAAGCTGCTATGCTGGGGCAGATGGAGCATCCCACAGGAGCATGGGGAGCTCCCCAGTGCACTCAGCAGCAGACCCAGAAGTGGACCAGAAGCACTTCTGGTCCACTTCTGGGTCCACTGGAGAGCATGCAGGGTCCCCCCATCTGTGCCCCCCCAGCTTATAGAATCATAGAAGTAGGGCCAGAAGCAACCATGTAGAACTTCAAGTCTGACCCCCTGCCTGGGCGGGAGAAAACCTGGGCTCAAATGACTCCAGCCAGGTAGGCATGGAGCCTCTTCTTAAAGACCCCCAGGGTAGGAGCCAGCACCACTTCCCTTGGAAGTTGGTTCCAGCTCCTAGCCACCCTAACTGCGAAGTAGTTCTTGTGGATGTCTAATCTAAATCTACTCTCCAATAATTTGTGTCCATTATTCCTTGTCATGCCAGGGGGCGCTAGGTGAAACAGTGTCTCCCCTAAACCCTTCTGGTCCCCCCTAGTGAGTTTATAGACAGTCACCAGGTCCCCCCTCAGCCTTCTCTTGTGA
>NW_017728910.1:17739625-17781949 GCF_001723895.1 Crocodylus porosus | reverse complement strand
TGACCCCATTCTGCTGGCAGAGGATGTGTAGTGCTCCTTGACATAGAGCACCATACCCCCGCCTTTCCTTCCTTCTCTATCCCGCCTGTAAAGCCTATAGCCCCTAATACTAACATGGTGGACAAATCCCACCACGTTTCTGTCAGCCCTATGACATCTGGGTTTGACCTAGCTATTCTGAGGGTGAGTTCCTCCTGTTTATTCCCCATACTGCGAGCATTGGTATATAGGCATTTAAGGCCTTGCAAGACTGTGTATGCCACCCCCCATTTAGGGAGACTGTCTGGCCCCCCGTTCCTTACCTTAGCACTCCTTGCCTTTGTCACCTGTCTTGCTCAGATGGCATCTCCTCATCTTCTTGCAGCCCCCTCCCCCGGCAAGGCTAGTTTAAAGCTCACCATACAAGATCAGCCAACCTGGAAGAGAAGACATGCTTGCCTTTAGGAGAGAGTTGAAGTCCATCCCACCCCAGCAAGTCCCCTGCCGGGAAGCATAGGTCAAGGAACCCAAAGCCTGCCTGGAGGCACTAGCTGCATAAGTGCCAGTTGACCACGCCAATGCAGGCCTCGTGTCGCCGTCCCCGCCTACTCACTGGAGGAAGAGAGGAAAATACCACCTGCGCCCCTGTCTCCTTCAGCTCGTCTCCCAGAGCCTTGAAATCCTTCATAATGAGGTCAGGGTTGCCCCTGGCTGCATTGTTCATACCCACATAGACGACAACCATGGGGTACTGGTCTGCAGGTCAGATGTAGGCCGGGATCCTTTCCGTGATGTCCCTGACCCGAGCCCCAGGCTAGAAGCAGACCTGTCGTGTCAAGGGGTTGGGCCAGCAGATGGGACCCTCCAGTCCTCGTAGGATGGAGTCTCCGATGATGAGGACCCGGTGTTTCTTCCTGCTGGTGTTCACTCTCTGCCCATTCCATGTTGTGTGGGGAGTGGCATCATCCCCACCAGAGGCCATTCCACTGTCCTCCTCCATCACAGCTGCCAGGGCATCAAACCTGTTCCCCAGCTGAACCTAGGGATCTTCCACCGCTCTAGGCCTAGCAGCTCTGGATTTGGGCACCTTTTTCCACTCCTGCATTGGATGCATCTCCTGTGGGGGCTGTACAGTGGGCGACTGGGCCTGCAGAGAATAGAAAAAGGCATCAATTTTGTCCTCTGCATCCCTGATCCCCCTCAGCCTGCTCACTGCAGCCTGGAGCTCACTTACCTGCTCCTCCAGGGCCCTAAGTCATGCCCAGGAGGGACAGGCAAGGAGACGTCCAGGCCCCACCCCCAGGACCCCACCGAGCACCCTCCACAGACAGGGGGGCAAGGGGCCACCAACCCCACCATGAGCTCCATCTGGGTGGAGTCCTCAGAAGAGCCCATGGCAGGCGGCAGCAACAGGACGGGGCCCCTGGCAGCTGCGTTCCGCGTCTGCATCACCATGCTTACAGAGGTGCTCCGGCTGCCTTGCCTCCTGGAGGTGCCGCTCTGTGCAGCTACCTTTGTGCAGCTACCTCATGCCCACCTTATGCAAACGCTGGCATGCCCTTACAGAGTGCACCTGTTTGCGCACACTGTTTGTGCATGCTGCCCGCGCACGGCTCAGGAGTGTGGCTCCCTGTCGGGTGAGCTAAGGCAGCACCGAAGGGCTTTCCCTCTGGATCCACCTAAGCTGAGCTGCATCCTCTGCCCCACTTACCTTAGGGGGAATCAGCTGTTGCTGCCCCCATGGCTGTCTCCTCTGCTGCTGCTGCTGCTGCTACCTCCGCCCCCGAGGTAAGAGGGTACTTGTGTGAGTAGCAAACGTGCACCCTGCTCCCTCCACTCCTGCTCCCCAGCCCGATGACTTGTGCCTTCTTAATCTGGGGGTGTGTATGGGAGGGCCCCCAACACACTCCCCAGTGGGCCCAGAAGTGGACTGGAATTACTTCCAGTCCACTTCTGGGTTTGCTGCTAAGCATGTGGGGGGTTTCCTATGCTCCTGCGGGACACTGTCTTCCCCACCATCACAGTATTCATGAGCCACACCTAGTACCTCGAGGTATGTAGAAAAAACATTTAAAGCTATGTCTATGGCCAAATTGCTGATTCTCCAAATCAGCACTGAATCTTCAGATTCAGATTTGGCTGAATTGAATTGGGGACAGTGATCTGAAGCAACAAATTGAATCACTGTCCCCTGATTTGGGCCAAATCTGAATTGAATATGGCCCATTTTGCACACCCCTAAAAACTACTATAAGGTGGCTAGATAACTGACAAAACCACTGCAAGCAAAGGGTAATTATTAATGGGTCCATGTCAGAATGGCAGGAGGCTTTGAATGGAATCCACAGGCGTCTGCCCTGAGCTTTGTGCTGTTCAAACTGTTTATTAATGATTTGTATGCTGGAATCGCAGTGCCAGTGGCAAAACTCGGCACCCCACTCCCCAGCCAGTGAGGGCCAGTCTCAGGGAGGGGCACGTACCCACCTGTACCCCTGCTACACATCGCTTATGACTGTGTTCAGTTCTGGGCTCCATGTTTTAAAAATGATTTGGAGAAGTTAGAGAGGGTCCAGAGGCAGACAACAAAAGGTAATAAAGGGCTTGGAAAGCAAGTTGTATGAGGAGAGGCTGAAGGAGCTAGACATGTTTAGCTTGTAGAAAAGGTGTTTAAGAGGGAACTTCAAATACTTGAAGAACAGCTGCCAGAAAGAGGGAAAACACCCTTTTCTCTCTCACTGCAGAAAGGAGGATGTGGACCAACGGCTTCAAGTTGCAGCAAAGTTAGTTTTGATTGGATATCAGGAAAAACTTCTCCCTGCCATCTTCCAGGTCGTTGAAGAAGACGTTGTACAAAAATGGCACCAGGACCAACCTCTGGGGCATTCCACTTGATACTGGCTGCCATCTAAACATTGAGTCATTGATTACTACCCTCTGAATCCAATGCTTTAGCCAGTTTTCTATCCACCTTACAGTCCATTCAGCCTATACTCCCTTAGCTTGCCTGTGAGAATGTTGTGGGAGATGGTATCAAAAGCCTTGCTAAAATCAAGGTCTCCCCCCATCCACAGAGCCAGTCATCTCATCATAGAAGGCAATCAGATTGGTCAGGCATGACTTGCCCTTGGTGAATCCATCATGACTATCCCTAATCACCGTTTTCTCCTCCAGGTGCTTCGAGATGGATTCCTTGAGGATCATCTCCATGAATATTCCAGGGACAGAAGTGAAGCGGATTGGTCTGTAGTATTCCTGGATCCTCCTTTTCCCCTTTCTTAAATATGGGCGCTATGTTTGCCCTTTTTCAGTCATCTTGGACTCCTGATTACCGTGAGTTTTTAAAGATGATGGCCCAGGGCTCTGCAATCTCATCAGCCAACTCCCTCAGCACTCTTGGGTGTACCTCATCCAGCCCCATGGATTTGTATATGTCCAACTTTTCTAAATAGGCCCTAACCTGGTCTTTCATCACTATTGGCTGCTCACCTCCTCCCCAAACTGCGCTGTCTGGTGCAGTAGTCTGGGAGCTGACCTTGCCTGTGAAGACTGAGGCAAAAAAGACTAAGGCACTGAGTACTTCAGCCTTTTCTGCATCCTCTGTCACAAGGTTGCCTCCCCCATTCAGTAATGAACCCACACTTTCTCTGATTCTCCTCTTGCTACTAACATGCTTGTAGAAACCCTTCTTATTACCTGTCATGTCCCTTGCTGCAACTCCAGTTATGCTTTGGCCTTCCTGACTTCATCCCTGCATGCCCAAGCAATGTTCTTATACTCCTCCCTATATATTTGTCCAAGTTTCCACTTCTTAGAAGCTTCTTTTTTGCGACTTCATTTACTGAAGATTTCCCTGCTAAGACAAGCTTGTCTTCTGCCATATTTGCAAGTCTTCCTGTGCATCAGGATGGTTTGGTCCTGCACTCTCAGTAAGGCTTCTTTCAAGTATGGCCAGCTCTCCCGGATTCTTCTCTCCCTCAGTTGCCCAAGTTGCCATCTACTACTACCTTCCCCACCAATTCATCCCTGTTTGTGAGCAGCAACTCAAGAAGAGCACAACCCCTAATTGGCTGCTCTAGCACTTACACCAGGAAGTTGGCCCCAACGCTGTCCAAAAACTTCCTGGATTGCCTGCTCATTGCTTTATTGCCCTCTCAGCAGATGTCAAGGTAACTGAAGTCCCCCATGAGAGCCAGGGCTTGCGATAGGAAACTTCCACAAGCTGTTTGAAGAAAGCCTCATCCGCCACATCCTCCTGGTTTGCTGGTCTATAGCAGACCCTCACCACAACATCGCTGTGGTTGCTCTTTCCCCTAACCTTAACCCAGAGACTTTCAACAGGCCTATCTCCAGTTTCATACTGGAGTCTGAGCAACCATATGGCTCTTCTACATAAAGTGCAACTCCTGCTCCACTTTTCCCCTGCCTGTCCTTCTTGAACAGTTTATATCCACCCATGACAGTCCTCCAGTCATGCGAGCTCCCACCACATCTCTGTTATTCTAATTACATCATAGTTCTGTGACAGTGCAAGGCCTTCTAATTCTTCCTGCTTATTTCCCAGGCTCTGTGCATTCATGTACAGGCACCTGAGGTAACTAATTGATTGCCCTGATTGCTCGGGAAGAATGAAAACACCTCCCTTGTTGTTCCCTCCTACTTGCTCTTCCTCCAGGTCTTCCACTTCCCTATTTACCTCCATACTCTGGGCTTTTCTGACTCTCCCCCACCCCGCCACCCTCTGCCCTTTTCTGCTATGTGTGTCATTATGTTGCTAAGCTTCTCTCAGGCACTGGGTGTTGGGTGCAGCCAAGGCTGGAGACTTTGACTGTGGTGTGCCAGTGCTCTTGCTGAGACTAAAGCTAAAAGGAAGTACTAAAGTGTGGTGCCACAGCAACATCACCCTATGGCAACATGTAGATGCACCCTTGGTGGCCTAAAATGAGAGACGTCATTTTGTTCTTTGTTTGAGCACCAGAGGCACATGCCTATTTGATTTGGAAAGTGAGTCTCGTAATTAGAACCAAGGCCCTGGGGATATCTGTCCTCTCCTCCCTGCCCAGATACTGCCCTAGTGGCTCATCTAGATTCTCTTTCCCAAGCCCATGCAGTCAACGATACTTTGCTTATAAATAAAGTTCTGTGTTAACATACTGCAATGCAGATCCTCAGTCTGTGATCTTAGTAACTTGCTTAATGTTTCTATGCGTTAGTTTACTGAGCAATGAAAGGGATAGATGATGACATACTTACTGGCTTTATGGGGATGCTTTGAAGATTAGTTGATTGCTGTGTATAACATATTTTTGGTTGTGTGCATGAAGGGTACTACATAAAATCAAATTGTAATATTTTAGTCATATAACTAGTGTTCTGCAAACTCCTAATTTAAAACCTGAACCAATCAAACCAGAGGCTGTGTATAGGATGGGGGACACCTTGCGACCATGTTGTGACCACCAAAGAGGATATGAATAGTGAGTCATTACTTTACCTGGGCTGATATTTAACAGCCCATCCTATGCATGGGGAAGTCCATATTTCATTACCGATCTGAGTCGATTTTTATAGTGACTGCCTCCTTAGCTTTTAAATTTGCTTTCTGTTATGTGCTGCTGTATAGAGTAGACTAGGTTCTAATGGAACCATTCCAGATTTACACCAACATTATTGAGGTCAGAATATGTCCCACTTTTATTTTGATATTAAACTAGCTTCTGCCATTTTCATATTATGTTTAAAAAATATTATCTCCAGTCAGAAATTATTGGAAAGATTAACAATGACATTCAAGTCAAGTGCTTTGCTAGCTGACACAGAGCTGGGAGGTTGTGTGGACCGGGAGATAAACATTTGGCTTATGAGTTGGAGCTAAGTTTTATTCCCACACTTTCTGATGACCTATTGTGTGACCTCTGGCAAATCACTCTCTCTGCCTGTTTTCCTTCCCACACATTTTCTGTTTCATCTGTTTTAAATAGTAATTAATCTCCATAGAGTAGAGACTCTCTTCATATGCATTTGTACAGGTCTAGAATACTGCAATCCCACTGAACGTCTCTAAGTGCTATTGTAATATAAGCAATGCTAAGTAGTTCGCTAAAGCCACATCTACACCGGAAACTTACTGAGGCTTCCTTGAACATGCCACATTACTCTACAGTGGTTGCTTCCCAAACTGCAAGCTGTGGGCAGGGGTGTTACTATAGGGTGGGGTTAATTGGCATTATGGCTCAGCAGTACCCACCAGCCCACCTAAAGTGCTGCACAAACATAGCTACTAGGGCTGCGCAAAACAGCACTCTGTCATTTCAACTTCCATTTCGCCATTTCGAAGGGACAGTGTTTCATTTTGCTGTTTAAAAGTACTGTTCCATTTCATTTCATCGAAACTGTTTCTTTGTTTCGACGCCGTTTCAGTGCATTTCACCATTTCACCCATAGGCTATAATAGGGAATCATGAAAATGCCTATAATTTTGTCATTTCTTTCCTGATTTCAATGAAACAAGCAGAGATGGTAGCCCCTGCTGAGGCCACAATGCCTGTCAGGTTCCAAGGAGATAGGTGCAGGGGCTTTTGGGAAACTGCACTTCAAACTGTTCAGAGCAAAACTCGTGTCACTTGTAAGTGTGAAGGCAGAGAGAAAGCTCAGTTC
The DNA here is from genome assembly GCF_001723895.1 of Crocodylus porosus. Classification (NCBI taxonomy): domain Eukaryota; kingdom Metazoa; phylum Chordata; order Crocodylia; family Crocodylidae; genus Crocodylus; species Crocodylus porosus. The sequence goes on along the minus strand of NW_017728910.1, from coordinate 17,775,316 downwards.
AAACAGTATTATTTATGCTGTTTTTCTGTCCCTCCCCCAGAGCACTGGGATTGGAAGGGACTGTAGGGAAGGATCACAGTCACTGGCCAGCTACACATGCCAATATCAGAGCAGCCCTTCCCCTCTCTTCCCCCTTTCTTCCTCTCCCTTGTTTCTGTCTAGCTGCAAGCAAGGCTGGCCTCGAAACATTTCAAGCACCCTTGTTTCATTTCGAAGCTGTTTTGAAGCCTTTAGTTTCATTTCTATTTTGCTGTTTCAAGCTCAAAACTCATTGAAACAGCTTGAAAATGAAACACCCATTGAAATTTCGCACAGCCCTATCATCCATGTGAAGCAGTATGATGTGCTGGAGGGCACTGCTGCCTCCCATAGTGGGTGTACCATGTAGCTAAGTCCTCAAAACCACGTAGCCACACTTACTGCAAAGCAAAAACAAGAGAAGATTAAAGACCGTAGACAACGGGGAAGTTTAGAGTGCAACATGGTGAATAAACAGAGAAGGTAGTTTCCCTCCTCCTGTTACCTACTAGAGCAACGCCATAAAATTTCTTTTAATTTAGTTTTGTGTTGTGAAAATTAAAGCTTAATTGAAGTGCTGATATTAAAAACATCTTGAAAGAAGAAAGAAACCAAGAAAAAATAAAAAGGCTTAATTATGGTCTGGCAAATACTTCTTTCTCGTTATGCAGCCTTGGAGCTGGTGAATGTCCTCTCTCACTTGAGTGCAATTTTATTCCAATCATAAATCTAAATGACCAAAACAACGTAGGATCATAGCAGCTTATAAATTAATAAGGCCAATTGTAAGAACTATGTTAGGCAGCTCATGGATTATGGTATGAAAGAGAGATAAACACTAGGTTTTATTTGTTTCCTCACCTCCCTAAAGACTTAGTTTCTCATACCAATCAGGAAAACATTTTGAGAGGGTAGGAAACAAGTAGGAGATTGAACTGCTTAAGCAGCTTGCACAGAAATTATGGTTTTTGAGAAGGAAAGGTTTGTTGTTTCACTTGGTTGCTCACACCGCCACACTGCATCTTGACAGGCCCAAATCCTCAGGAGGGGCAAGTTGATACAGCTCCATTGAGCTACACCTGATACCTCGGTAGTCTTCAGAAATATGCCCAGTGATGGGGCCATATATTTTTCACTTGGAGACTCTCCCCTTCTGTGTAATACACCTCTGCATTCCTTTGACTATTAACCACTTGACTTCTGTATTTCCATTCATCATGTCTTATGTAGAATAGGCTTCTTGTAACGTTGAATATGGCAGCATAGCAGCGGCAGTGGAAAATGAATGGGTTAAAAATCAGTCTTCTCTTTAGTCTAGGTCATTTGACCTCTTTAAACTGAGCTTGTGCAAGTCATTGAGCAATCTGCTTCCTCCAGCAACTCAACCAAGTACTCTTAAAAAAAAGAAAAGAAAAGAAAAGGATCAATTGTTGAGTTATAGCTCAAGCAGAAATTATGAGCTCGATATAAAAATTACTTGCTAAGGTTTTATGGGTTTTGTTATGCAGGATGTGGGACTAGGTGATCATAACAACTCTTTCTGGCATTAAAATGTATCAGATGCCAGTGGAACTTGTTGTAGGACAAGGATAAACTTTGCTTGTTAGAGGTTCAGGTTCCATTTGGCTCTGGCAAAATATGAATGCAGTGCTACTTCCTGCGTTTGCTTTTTTATCTAGTTTCTTTAATCATTTTATGGACTATGTAAGGGATTGTTTTACTTTGGCCTCCCCTGCCCTAAAAAAAAATTCATTTTTGCAAGCAGAGGATGAAGAGAGTTATGGCATACATAAAAAATACGGGAGAGAGAAAAAACTGTTGGAAGTCAGGACAGAATAAAGTGAAATGCATTGCATGTAGGCTATTTTAGGTTTGGATCATTGTCCTTCAGGAGCTATAGCCTCTGAGGACATGGAGGCCTTCATAATACAGTCTCATCCATGAGCAGGTGCACTTACAAGATTAGGGTTGCCCATCTATAATGCAAATGAAGGCTTTTTTATGTCACAAAGAACTAACAGTGTCAACTCCGCCCCCCCCCTTTTTTTTTTAAGTCCACGTAAGTTTATTCAGAAATGCCATTGTACAAGTTACCCTGCCAGGGGCTCAGGCTATTTATGCCTTTGACTTCATACTCTTTACTGACTTAAAACAAGAAAAAAAATCCATGATGACTACTGTATCAGACTATAGACTCTACTTACATCTTTAAGGAGGCAGACAGGTAGGGAGAAAATACACCCTGGACTATTTTTACAAAATTAGATTTCTCTTCCTCTTAAACAAGAGTTTCTTTTAAAGAGTCCCTTTTACACTTAAAGGACACATCTACACGTTGCCATATGGTGCACTACAGTGACATAGCAATCATATGGGTCTACATGCGATAGTCAACTACGTCGCCATCGCAGCATATTCCCTTGGTACAGCGCTCTGCTACGGTGACGTAGCTGCAAAAATCTAGCCACGCACAGCGCAGTAACCACCTGTGCTGCACTGTGCTTTTGTCCTTCCAAAAGTAAGGACTAAAACATGGCGCCATAGCAACGTCACTGTAGGGCTAGAGTACCATGTTTTTTCACATATAACACACCATCAAATATAATATGCACCTTGTTTTTGAAAGGCATTATGATGAAATTTTTCTCCAGAGTTATGCCTGCATAGAACAGGGAAAGGGCTTCATCTTCAGCTGACTCACCCTTCCTTTCCTGCTTAACTGAAACTGTAGCTGCTACTAAAGACTGGTCTCTATGGGTGGACTATGATCTTGAAAACAACTAAAGAGCTTTGAAATGGGAGAAGAGACCAGAAGCCCTAGCAGGCAACAAAATTTCCCTAAGAAAGGTTAGTTTGATTAGTGGAATGACCATTAAAAAGGAGTGATGATTGAATTGAAGAACAGTGGGCCATTAATGGGCCACTGAATCTCAGCTGCCTGAGCAGCAATACTAGAGCTGCTGCTTTGAGGAACACCAATCAAAGGTACTTCTATCTACAGCAGAAAATCAGCTTCACTTAATACATGCACTCTAATTTGGGGTGCTGATTTTGGGGGGAAAAGGTATGTGCTGTATGAGAGAATATACAGTAATTAACTAGAAGGAAACGTGCTTCATCTTCTAAGAAATGACTTGTTAATTGAAAGGCAAACCTAACAAAACTAGTGTTAGCTTTCAAGAAACTGTTCTATCATGTTAACCTAGTGTAATACTCGGGCCATTAGAGCAAAAAGTGCTAGAAGTGGACTGGAAAATGGACAAACTGCATTCTTGAATTCTACCTTCCTGCTATTACACTCTTCTGGTTTCTCCTTGTAGTAAAACCAGAGTTTTATCCAGATAGTTCTTAGCGAAATCAGTCACAGCCCACCTTTCCTATTGATTTGCTCCATCTGTATTCTATAGAGATCCTACTTAATCCATCCTAATTCTCAATTGCAACTATATGTATTCGTGTGCATAGATTTAATGCTGTTCCTCACCCATTGGCTGTCATGTCATCTCCAGGGATCCTGGTTTTCTCTGATTAAAAATCGCAAATTCTCTGATAAATATTGTGGATTATCTGATTTAAAAACCGAAAATCTGTGATTAAAATGAGACCCTCTGAATTGATTCAGTAAGATTCAGACATATTCAGCAATTCAGATGTAGATACAGCTTTAAATGTTTTTTCTACATACTTGTAGGTAGCAGGGACTCTGAACACTACAGTGCTGTGGCATATGGAGTGTCCCACAGAAGTGTGGGGGTCTCCCCAGCATGCTTGGCAGCAGACCTGGAAGTGGACCAGAAGCACAGTACTTCTGGTCCACTGGGGAGCATGCAGGGGGGCCCATCATCCTCTCTAGCAGACCCAGAAGTGGGCCATAAGTACTTCCGGTCTGCTTCCGGGTTCACTGCCGAGCACGCTGGAGAGCCCTCCATGTTCCTGTGGGACGCTCCATGTGCCCCAGCAGCACAGCTATCATGAGCCGCACTGGTACCTCAAAGTATGTAGAAAAACTTTTACAGCTGTGCCTGTGTCTGAACCGCTGATTCGCTGAATCGGCATTGAATCTTCAGATTTGGATTCGGCTGAATCAAATCAGGGACAGTGATCCGTACTGTCACTGTCCCCTATTTGGGCCAAATCCAAATCGAATAGGGCCCATTTTACACAACCCTAATAGATAATTCTCTATATAGAGATATAGACATACATATATAAAATCAGTTGAACATGATGTTTTATTGACATACTTACAATTTTAAAGCCATTTGAAAGCCTACCAGTGACTTAATTACTATAATAAAATAAATTCTAAATACCTATAAACTTTGGCATTTTATTTTGCATTTTTATCATGGAAAATCAGAGCTCCCCTGCCCCCTTTGCTCACCAGGACACAGTTCTAGCTGCAGTTGGCCCTCTTTGCCCCCCACTGCTTTGTAGCACTGAACAGCCCTAATATGTCAGTGCCCTGCCCAAGCCATCACCCCTCACTTCCCACCCACAGCTCCCCTGGCCCTGCCAGTGCCCCTCAGCCCTCACCCAGAGCCATGCTGGAAGGGGGCCCCATCTGCCCCTCTTCCTGTTCCCCTCAGTTGAACCCAAGCCCCAGCTGCTGCCCATGGGAGATGTTGGCTGCTGTGGCAGAGTGGAGCACAGAACCCAGCTCTCCTTCCCCCATGGGTGGCACGGCCAGAGCAGAGCCCAGGATCGGGGTGGATAAAGGCTGCCCTCTGTGCACTCAGGCTCCCCACCCCCCTGGGACCTCCACAGTCCAGCAGGTGGGACTCAGCATGGCAGGGCAGAGTGGGACTAGGCAGGGAAACTCTTTGCAGCTGCAAGCCCTGTACCACCCTGGCGAGCTGCCCTCTGCCTGCCCAGCAGCAGTGAGCGGCACAACTCTGTGCTGCCACCCTCCCTGCTTCCGGGTGGACAGAGGGCACTTTTCCAGGGTGGCATGGGGCTTGCAGTGGCAAGGACCTTCCCTGCCTAGTCCCACTCTGCCCTGCCATGCTGAGTCCCTCCCACTGGGCTGTGGAGGCCCCAGAGGGAAGGCAACAGGGCTGGGAGCCTGAGCCTGCAGTGGGCAGCCCACATCGACCCCCGGCTGTGCACAAATCTGGGGGGCACGTGCCCCCCCTACCTCCCCCCAGGAGCGTGCATAGCAGTGAAGAGCCCCCTGCTCCCTGGATGAGCCACCTGTTTCCCCATCCTGCTCTTTGCTGGGGCCCTGCAGCCACACATTCTGACCCCGGTCCCCAAGTCCCATGTACCATCGGGGCTGGGCAGCAGCCCCAGCCCCAGCCCCAGCCTCTACCCTGCTCAACTTCCTCCCCCGCTTCCAACTGGGGCCTCAATCCTTCCTCCCCCCCTTCACCAGACTTACTTGTGGAAGCTGGTCTCCAGGCTGCCTTGCAACCATGTGCATGTATGGGCATGCACATGCCCATGGAGCCCCCCAGCCCCTTGCAGGCTAGAACTCTGCCAGCCTGGCAGAGAGCTCTTTGCAAAAGTGGAATATCTGCGTCTTTCTCTGTTAAAATGAAAAAAATCCATGTTTTTATCAGTTGAATGGGAAAATGCCAATTTTAAAAAAAATTTTCACAGGAAACAGAAAACTTGGATCCCTGGTCATCTTGTACTCTAATGCTATATTATGATCTATTCTGGTAGACTTCAGCATAGGTTCAGGGAATTGAAATATTTTGGGATAGAGACTTTGACTTATTTGGTTGTGACAGTGGACACCAATTTGTATGAAGCTTAGATGCTGCTTAGGGTTTCCATGATGAATTGTAAGAGTCTGTTGCATACCAACAAAAAGAAAAAAGCTGTGTTTCAGAAAGGGCCCATTCTGTGCTGAGTAGCTTGGTGTTACCTGTGATTGATGTCATCAGGACAGTTCCTGGTGTATTTGGTGTGAAGGAGGGTACTGTAGTCTGGTCCCCTCACTCTCACTTGCAGCCTTCTGGTATATTATACATAGCTTCTTTCAGAGGAGACCTTTTCATAACTTGGTTTGTTTAAGAATCATTTTCCCACGGGAATAAACAGAGAGGCTATGGTTCCATCTCCCCCACACTGTGGGCGCCTTCATTTCTTTGGCATGCAGAGCTGCTTGCCAAGATTCAGCCCACAGCAAATTTTTATGATTGAGTTATAAATCCTTGAAAATATGAGTTTATAATGAAAACGCCAACACAATATTAAAAATAGTGGCAGTGGTAGGCACTGCTGTAATGACATTCTTCATTTTTGCTTAATGCTTAGTGAACATCAGCTCCACTCCCTGCAGCACTAAAGATAAAAGACATCCTGCCTGCCTGACTCCTGGAATACCACGCACACAAGGGTACACAGTGTGCACTGCCCTGTTGGATTGACTCAGTGCCTACACTCACCCTGATCCACAGTATTGCTACAGCGTTCTAGGAGCATTTTTTTCATGTCAAAAGATGGTGATTTCTTCTTGAGTTACTACTTGTTTACATCCCACAGAGAAGGATGGTTGGCAGGAGCCGTAGAGTTTTTGCCTTCTTCTGCAGTGAGGAGTGTGAGTTTTCTGGTCATTGGGGATATTGCAGGGGTCTGGTCATGAGTGACTTCTTGGTCTCCCTGCTGGCACATATGCTAGTGTCCTCAGGATAGAAATGTCTTCAGGTGAGACTGAAAGGCTTGCACTATACAGGAGGTCAGACTGAGTACACTGATCCTATGTGGATTTACATAGGGATTGCCATGTGCTAGGTCACATCATAGGTCCATCTAGCCCAGCAACTTCCAGCATTCAAAGTTTTAGGAAATTCTGATTCGGAGACTGCCTTTGCCCCCACCATGTTCTCTATGTTTTGAGGACTTTTCTTCCATGAATTTGTCCAATTCCCTTTTGAACCCAGTGAAATGATCATTTCTCACAGCATTTTGTGGCAATGAGATCCACAAGTTTATTACATACTGGGTGCATTTACACATGCACTTTCCTGCTGGGTTGACTAGCTCTGCAGTAAAGTATCATAGTCTACATGTGCACCCATATTAGGGTGCAGTAAATTACTTAACTCCAATGTAGGATAGTACGGTCTGGGACTATCTTACAGTGGAGTAATTACATCCACCAAAATGCATGTGGAAACTGTGACCAGGGCTGGCTGGGGCATGAGGGTGCTGGGGCGGGGGCTGCCTGTCTGCACTATAGCACACCCATGCCCCAGCCAGCTCCTCCGCTGCCCAATGCCTCCACCTGGAGCCCAGGGCTGACCCACCATGTTCACTGCCAGGCTGTGGCTGCTCTGCCCCAGCTCAAATTCCTATGGTCCCTGCCATACATGAAGATGCTGCATCTGGGAAGCAGCTGGCTCTAGCACAAACTGTGCTGGAGTTTATTCAGGCTCCTTAATAATACAGCCTAATCCTTTTATTTCATTTTCCTTAGTTCTAGTATTTTGAGAGAGCGAGAGAATAATAACTCTGCATTTACTTTCTTTTTACCATTTGGTATTTTGTAAACTTTGTGTGAAACTATAAAATTGCTAAACTACACATCTTACTCTGTCAGCTTACCTCCATTTTCCCCTGGTCCCTTCCTTTTAATCTACATTCTCTTTGTGAATAATTTATTTGATTGATGGTGGGGTGGAATGCAGTCAAACATATTCCAAACACCAGCACTAGATTTGAATTGCACTTGTCATTAATTGTTAATGCGCATTAGATCAATATGTCCATCAAGGGAAACTTAGCTACAGTTAGTCATTCTTGACTGGAAATGATTATAATAATAACTGTTAAGACATTGCTTTATCTGAAGGGATATCTGGCATCACAACCCAAGAAGAAGATAGGAAGCAAAGGCAGAGATTATTCTAGTAAAGTAGAGCAATACTGTTTTAGTAAAAAGTTACTTGTTGCTTCCTTTATTTGTTAGTGATAAAAGCCAGTCATGGATCTGTGCGACTCAATGGGTGACTCCAGGAGAAAGATATAGTCCTGTTGTGCGCACACATGCATGTATATGAATATAAAATATCTTTGTGGCTTCAGGACTCATTGGATGTTATGTAAGGACCCCTTGACCACATAGCATGTAGTCATTCCTCCCCCCTCCCAGTTGTACTAGGGTAGATGGGTGCTTTAGATGACCCCACTGACTACCAGCAGCTTCTGGCAGATCCCTCTTCTTTGTGTGCTGCTATTTATGTCTTCTGCATCTTTCCTGAATCAATATATGTTGCATTGAATGTTGAATGGAAAAACTGGAAGACTGCATACAAAAATGGGAAGTCAGGCTGGCCATCTTCACATTGATGCTCCAGGGAAATGTGGGGAGAGAGGAGACCTCTGGGGAGGATTTGGGGAGCATGAAGAGGAAATGTAATTGAATCTGGAAGCAAGCAATATCAGGACTTATCAAATAGCCAGTATTTTTGGTTTACCCACCAAAAATGGAGCTTTGGGTTGACTATATTTAAAAATGAATCCCAACTTCAGCAAATAGCTGTCCAGCATCCAGCAAACAATCGTGATGAAACTAAAATGATTATTTTTTCTTATATTTTTCATTGTGGAATGAGTTACCATATCCAAATCAGGTGGCAGAAGTGCAGAGGGTCACTAGAAGGAAATAAACATAGCGGGGACTGACAAGACAGCCCAAAATACAAGAAAGCGGGGGCGGGGGGGAGTCTAAAGAGGGAAAAGAGCTGCATGTTGTACTTCCCTAGCAAAACATACCACAGCACTCTCAAGTCTGAAGGAAATGGAGGAACATCTTTACAGTACATTCAGTTGCTTTAAGCCTCGTCTATGCTATTTCCCCAGCATTAGGAGACCATTTTAAATAACAGTTTCTAGCTCCATTGCTATGACAACCAATGTAGAGAGAGTAAAACTTCAAGACGGGGGTTTTTTTGGGGGGGTTTTTTTTTTAAAGCCTGAAAAAGACAGTGACTAGGGAGGCAGCAGATAGTCTTGAGGACGCTCTGCACTGGAGGACGCTGCTCCAGTCTTTAAGAACGCTAGCAGGCCCGCAGCCAGTTGAGGATGCATGCAGCCAGCTAAGGGGATACGCACGTTCTGCATTTAGTGAGCTCTTGTCTGCTTCTGTTCGATATCAGGGTGGCTGCGGCAGACAGAGAAATACTCTCGTTGGTTTTACCTTTGTTCTTTCTTCTCCCCTTCAGCCTGAAATACCTATTCCTCAGTGCATGCGTGCTTCATCACTGGGTTACTTTGTTTCTGTAGCCAATTTCAGTAGAATTACCTTAATTACCCGTACCTTAATAATGAGCTGATTCTGATGATTAATTCCGTGTTTTCTCTTTATCTGCAGAGAAACATGCTACTAGTTGTTCCACAAAGCGCCTAGGCTATAAATGGAAACATTAGTGAGACTTGTATCCCTTGTACCATGTAAGAGGCAAGGCATTGTGGGCATTTCTGTTGATATTGCTGTTTCTACATTTTAAATAATGTGCTGTTTTTCCTTTTGTCAGATGCTTGATTAATAATGGAAAGAGAAAAACCAATTTCCTGCTCCCTCCGTGAAAAGACTGTTCGTCCTTGGCCTCATCATTAGGGGACCAAGAGGAGAGAAGGGAAGACCAGTAGCCTACCAGCAGAGTGAGGACCCAGAAACAGTATGGGCATGAGGTAGGCAAGCATGACTTCCCTTCGTAATTTCTAAACCTACCAAATAGGACAGGTGCCAAATCCAGTGATGACAAACCAGAACTAAGATCCCTGCATGATCCTGCTTAAACATTTTTTAAAGATCATTAGGAAAAGCTTGAATTTCTCCTTTGCTTCGGTGCTACAGACCTCTGTTTTTGGAGCAAAAAGGTATGACTTCTGTTTCCCAGGTGGCCATTATCATAAAATCATAGGGAAGTAGGGCTGGAAGAGATCTCTAGAGGTCATCTAGTCCAACCCCGTGCCTGAAGCAGGATCATCCCTATCTAAACCATCCCATACAAACCATAATCTACACTCTACATAAGATTACCATGAACCCTGACACAACACAGACCTAAAACCCTAGGTGTTAGGATGCAGTAGCATAATTAGAGGTGAGAGAGAGGGGACATCAGCCCCAGGTGCCAATGTAGGAGGGGTGCTAAAATCATCCGCCATGCCCACAGAGTCTGTGCCCCAGCAGCAAGAGTGACCCCAGGGTATTGCTCTTGCAGCAGCCGGTGCACAGACTCCTGTGCTTCCCCCTGTCCCTGCTCTAGGAACCGCATCCTCTCGCCCCCTCTCTCTCTTAGCATTTGCCCAGAACTCAAACCCTGCCTGTTATGCCACTGCAGGTGGGTAAGCCAAGTCTTTAGAAATTTAAGAAGGGAGGGTGACATCATTATTGGTCCCATGGGATTACAAATCCCTGCATCCCCCTGGATGATGCTCTCTGTATTAAGTATCTGCCTGTCTACATGCACAATGATCTCTTTTACATGCAACTCTTGTAACAGCGAGGTCTCACTGACTGCTAGCCTGTCAGCTTCAACTGTGTGCAATCAGCTGCATGTAGAAAACCAGAGCAAAATAAATGGAAGAACCGAAGTCTCTGCAAGCAACCTGGAATACTTAAACAAAGCCCTTGAAAGAATTGTCATTTGAGACCTGGAAAAGTGATGAGTTGTTGTTCAACTTGGTGCATACATGCCACTCTTCTGTTATTGCCCTAATTAGCTGCTTTAGTCAAATAGTCATCTTAAGTGAAACCACATTTTTTAATGATGCAGAGCATTGTGCCAATGACTATAGCTGTCATGACTCACAAAATCATCCTGTGACACTCTGGTGTTCAATCATACGGCATCAGCTTGGTAAGTAACTCTCAGGCTGGATAAAGGTTGTGGAAAGACTTCCTTAAGACTTGTCATAAGGACATGTGAAATGTGCAGTTGCATTTAGTGCCTGGTCCATTGCCCATCAAGGTCGACAAATAGGCTGCTGTTTACATTGGTGGGTACTAGGTCAAGTCTGCAATGCAGTCTTCTGTTGCTGAAATGCATCAATAAAATATGCCTTGCATTGGTGGGGCAGGGAGACTAACGACAGAAGCAATGATGGGAAGGGCAGGAGACCTGTAGAGGGGAGTGGGAGGCAATTCATAGAGCTAAATGATGGAGAAGCAGGAGGAGGATTAAAGAATTGTGTGCCCTCCAAGTTAATTCACTCACCTCTGCTAAAAATATGTAGGTAATAACATTTAGCATGGAGAGAGCACTGCATACAAACAGCCCTGGGAGGTAGGCAAATATGGTCCCCATTTTCAATCCTGGGAAAACTGGTGCACAGGGCTTTTCTGTGTGGGGAAGTCATAGAGAAAGTGCTGTGAGATGGCAAGTGTGTGACTATAGAGCTATTTTGTATTGGCTCTTTATGTGAATAGAATAGCTTTCCCACGCCAGCAAGCACAGAGTATAACAAATTGTTTTCTATGTTTGTACCAGAATAGTGAAGCTAAAATGTGGACCAGGGAAGTTAGGGGATGTCCCCCAGATCGCATGCCATTTGAGTGACTATCTCTCTGTTCCGTGATTTGGCACACAAATATAAATGTTAACAACCTTAAATGATGACATGTTGCTCCAACTGAGATTAAAAGCTAGAAATTCCTGGTGTCCAATCCGCTGGCTTGAATATTAATGCACATCTGATCAAATAAGCAGAACCAACAGACATTCTGAGCAAGATCCACAATATTTTGTACTTTGCTGCAGCAGTGCTAGCAGCCAACGGAGGGGCCTCCCAGAGCTATAGTGAATTTGATGGCATTACACAGACTCGGACATATATTAAGCAGAGCCCTGTTTACTTGTGCTGCATAAGAATCACAGGGGGAACAAAAATCAATGCTTTCCAAATGGAAAAGAACGGAACTGTTAGGGAAAGAAATGGTATTTTCAAGTTTCTCTGAAAGGTAACACAAACAATGCAGAAGGGTAAAAAGAAAAAACCTTTCTAGCAAAAAAGCACTTGCCAAGGTCCTCTTCCAAATTTAGCTTGCTTTGGAGGGTTTAAAGTACTGTAGACCCTTAGTATTATTTTAAGAGAGTTTTGTGCATGTGAGAATAGATAGGCTTTGGAATTGATTTGTTCTGAATTGTAAGATACACAAAGCATCTTATATCTTGACAGGAACAGAAGACACTTAGGTTTTATAGAGGGGCACCAAGATCACACTCAGAGTGCATGATACAGTGGTGTAATGAAACGGAGATCAATGTTAAAATGAATGTAGCACCGCTGAGGAGTACACACAGATCAATACTCTTGTAAGCCATAGAGTATAATCCTGCTCTATAGGTCTTGTTAGATAGTACAGTCAATTCTACAAAGACACATTTTTCTACATTTCCCCAAATGCAACTTTGACTTATCTGTCCCAAAGACTATATTACATTGTACTTCTTCTGGTGTGTAAAAGCTAAAGCTCTGTCTTCCCATCTGTAAACTGAAGGACAGGTCACCTAACATGCCAGGCATAATGGCAAATTCTCAACTCTAGGGCATGTAAGAATTTGGAGGACACAGACTGAAAGTTGGAGACGGCTGGAGTTTCACGACACCTCTGGACATGCTACCTCCATACTTCTTCTTCTTGCTTTTTTTTCTTTTTTTAAAGAAGCCCCTTTCCAAGCACAACCATTACGAGTGGAATTGGATATCCAAATTTTGCAGCCTTTTATCACTCAGTGCTCAGGGCATGTGTAGACAAAACAGGGGCCCTAAATTGAAGCGATGGGTTTTAAAAAATAGTGCTTCAATTTAGGGCTGAGTAAACCCCCATGCCATGCACACACCCTCTCTGGTGTGGAGGCAAGGACGAGGTGCTGGTGGGTGGAGCGGTCCATGGGCTGCAGGGCGAGGGGGGGAGTTGGTGCTTCCCTCTGCGGTAGCAGCGGCCCCCGCCTGCAAGCACCCGGCTCAGGCCATCCTGGGGGCACCGCAGCTACGGAGGGAAGCACAGCTCAGGCAGGCTCCAGGGGGGGAAAAATAAAGATCAGGCTCATTACTTTTCTTGGGCAAAGCCTGCTTTTCCGGGCTACTGCCAGGCTGCCTGCAGAGCCGCGGAGCTGCATGAAGCCTGGTGCTTTGCTCCACAGCTGTAGGGGCAGCAAACTAAAACTCCTCAAAGGAGTTATTTAAGGTGCGCTATGCCGCTGAATTTCCTACAGCGGCTGCAATTAACGTGCAATACACTGCTGAGGCGTGCAAACACCAACACCATTAAAGCGGTGCAAAAGCATTTAGCCCGCTTTAAAGTGTTGTGCACACACGCCTCTCATTTCGTCTACGCATGGGCTCAGAACTAGCTTTGGGGTATCTGCCACTCCAGCTCTGATTTGTAGAGTTTATGGGTGGCATTTTAAAAATGTGTCAAGTTTGTGTCACTTTCTGATGGATAGATGCCCTTGAAAAAAGAACCAGGTTGCCCTACTTTTATTCCCTAAAGATCTCAGGTTATGCCCATTAATCCTTATGTCCCATCAGGACTGTTCACCGGGCCCTATGAAATCTGCAGACAGAATCCCTGGTAGGAATTGATGACAGCGAGCTGCCGCTAAGGACTTGAGCAAGCCAAAACAAATTGCTTCCTGTGAGGGAACAGGCAAGGCAGATGCCTTTGGCATTGCCTGTTCTCCTAGTGAGCAAATTAACAGTGGGGATGTACACATTAAAGCAGCCCTAATCTGCTTTCATTTGGACCTCTGGTGATGGCACTGACCTCTGCAGGCTGCAAGTTATAGCAAGATCGCCAGGCAGTACTCACTAGTTTATATGTGGCCTGCTAATGTGAAGATTAATCACTTCATGATCAGTAAGAGCCAACAGAAAGCCATGGGTTAGTCGTAATATGTCTGTTGCTGCCACTCAGCATAATTTTAGATAACATTTAGACCTCATATCTAAAGTATTGGGGTTTTCCCCCTCCAGATGGGGGTTGTGCCTTGCCCCCAGAAGACTCCCACACACTTCTTTTGTCCTGCTTTCTAGATAATTGGGGAATTTCCCTGTAACTTGCTACCCTGTGCTAGCATTCTCCAACATCTACCACTTTTCTTTCTGGTATGTTAAACTTATTCTAAATAAGATGGTCCAACTCCTGGGCTGGAGGTGATCTGGATACTGCAAATGCAGTGAGCTCTACCTCTACCATTTACAGAGGGTCAGGTGTTTTTTTGTACTTTGGGTCCTGTTATATTAACCACCTGTTCCAGCACTTGCAATTGCCCTTTCTTTGATTTCTGAATAGAAAGGCCCATTCATTCATGACTGCTTTGGTAATCATTGTCTGCTCACTGATTTAAAACTGCAGTTGCAATAATGCTGCATGGGTGATGAGTAATGGGACAGTTCAGGTTGGTCCGACACTTTAGAGCTGCTTCTGTTGCTGAGGAGAGCCACATAGGATTAAGCCTCTATAGCAGTTCAGTCTCCGTTCCTTCGTTCCTCAGGATATGGGTGTATCTAGGACATGCCATTGAGTGGTGGAAATGCCATTCCCCCTTTTCAATATTTCTTTCCATCTAACTTTCCTCATTGCATGCACGTTTTTTTCCATACACTTCAGTGGGCCTGTCCTTGGATTCCTTCTCTGGGCCCAGGGTGCTCTAAGGCCACTTCATCTCAACACTTCTTTTCAGCAGGAAATATTTTACTAGTAAGGAGCAGCAAATAGAAATTCCATTAATAAATACTGGATTACAAAGTTCGTTCAGGGAACAGCGCTACAAGGCTCCAGGGCTATCTACTAACAGGCTGGAAAGCCCATCAGCATTATGTTCAATTCCATCTCCCCCAGGATAGTTCAGTTGTCTTATTGAGCTACTGCATGTCTTTCAATCAAGATTCAAATATATTTTTTAAAGAGTTATCAGCGGAGATTCAAAAATGTCCCTTTGCAAGCTGTTCCAGTGCGTATGAGAAAATCAGTTATTCGATGTGCATGTTCAGTAAAGAGCATGAAAGTGTAATTGCTCTGCATGAAAATGCCCTTGCTGATTTTGCACAAACTGTAATCCACTCTGCTCTGCCCTACATCTGACTCAGGTCCTGAATCCCTGAAGATTTTTACAGAGGCTTTACTAATAGTCCAGGAGAACAAAAGTGCTAGCACGGTTATTTCATGTCCTTATAATTTTTGCTGTGAAGCCTGATATCATGTCTTATCTAAGTGTGTATGTTGAGGTTTCATTTCAAATCAAAGATAGGCCCAAGGTGCAAAAGCTTAGATATACAATAGATATCTCTTATTAAAGTAGTATGGCAGTACCTTACAATATTTTAGCACTTTTAGTTTCACATCCCCCAATGGGGTATAGAAATGTTGTTCTCTGTATTTTAAAGGTATGGGAAACCAACGTATAGGGATTTTTGTCTGTGCAATTTGAGACACAGGAAGTCTTTGGCAGAGCTGGGCTTGAAGCCAGGTTTCCCAGTGGACTATCCTGCCTTTCTCTTCAGATCTGGAATTGAATTTTGAGGAGCTGAACCTGAAGAAGCATGTAGGCATGGAGTTATTGTTCAGACCCTTTGTAGACAAGTTTGTAGATTTAGATTCAAGATGCCCTTTAAAGTTGGAGACAGATTCTGGGTGTTGGTGCTAACACCTGGGAAGTGGGCATGAAAGGACTGAAATCAACTGCAAGCTGTTAATAATTGGATACCAAATGTTGCCTAATTTTTACATCTAATCGGTAACCAATTGCAGATCATATCCTAAACATATCCTATAATCAAATGGTTAGAAGTGACCACTAGTCCAAACCCCTGCGCAAATGTAGCTGTCCTCTTCCTAAACCTCCGAAGAAGGAAATGTCACGACTACCCTAAGCAGCTCATTCCATTGTCCTACTGATCAAACAGGGAGATTTTTTTCTAAGGATTAATCAAAATCTGCTTTGCTACAATTTAAATCCCTAGCCTCCTGTCCTGTGGCAAGGGAGAAACAGTTGTGCTTTATCATTTTATGGCAGCCTTTCAAATATTCGAACCTCACCCAATTGTTAAGTGTGTGCACCTATACTTGAGGCTGAGTTTATTGAGTCTGAATTCCTAGTCTGGCTGGGAGATACTGAAGTGAAGGGGCAGCGTGATTCTCTTAATTAAGCTTCTTCTGAGTGTTATTGCTGCATATAGCATCCCTTTAAGACCTCGTTCTCCAATTCATGCCAAGACGCCCACCTCTTCCTAGGGCCCTCCCAACTTCACAGTCATCACTAGGCCTCAGTTGTGTTCTCTCAACTAAATCTGTACTAGCACTTCACTATGGTAACTCTCACTTCCACTGACACTCACCCATGCTTATCCTTTTTCTGCTCTTCTTCCAAGGCCACGATTAAATCTGTCTACTGCAATCTGGCTAGCTGGCTGGTGAAAGGAAAGGAAGGGAATTGAACTGTCACCATCACAAAAAGCACCATAAGGAGATGGCTTTCCCAGTAGAACTCTAGGTTCAAAGCTGCAGCGCTACCCAAATGGATCGAACCCAAACGTCTTCCAGAATTAATTTTTTACCCCAATGCAGAATCACAAATACTACTGGGGGGGGGGGGAAGGGTCATTTCTCTTTAGGATTAACTCCAAACCTGTGCCGATAACGTGGTAATAGAGATGCAATAGCCTTTTTCTTTTCCTGTAGAAAGAAGCCTTGCAAAAATAATACAGAGACAAAGCAAAGCACAAACTGCTTAGTGTATTAGACTAATCTGTCAGTCCTGGCCGGACGCCTGTGAAATTTATTGCAAGTTAGATAGCATTTCTCTCCATATACTGTTTTGATTGAACGGGTGATTTATCAAGGCTCAGCATCTCGTCGAAGGCTGCACTTTGGTCTGGAGGGTAATGAGTTGTAGCCACATCTCATTCTCCTTCTTCACATGACTGTAAGAGATTGCATGGCAAGGTGAGGCTTTGCAGTCTTTGACATCGGATGCAGAGACAGCTCTGCTGCCTGCTCGGGGTGGGACCCTTCACAATAGCTTCAGAATCAGCCAATTTGACCCTCTCAGCAGGCAGAGAAATATATTAATCAGGAGCTCTCAGATAGCTGCAGAAAGACAATGGAAGTAAGGGTAGTAGGGGGCAGAGGGAAAAAGAGAGATGAGGGGGAGGGAATATGACAAGAAAGAAAAAAAAAAAAAAAAGGACTTTAATATTATTCTCAAAAACAGGAGAAACTGAAAAGATAGATTATTGTTATTCTTGCTCTTATCCATGCCATCAGCTTCATTATGTGGCACAAAGCTGCCTGACATTTTGCTGGCTGACTACAATAGCACAGCCACATATTTTGTCTGTCTCTCATCAAAATGCATTGCAAATTAATATCTTCTTATTGAGTGTGTGTCTGTTTTGTTTTTGAGGTCTTTTTTTTTTTTTAAACTGTCCTGGTATTTGTTTCAATCACAAGACTATCCATCATTTTGCCTTAACTTAAGAAGGCATAACGAGCAGTATTTCTGTATGGTGTAAAGACTGAGTTGGAACAAATGCCACTATTTATCAACTGTAATGCAGTTTTATAAAGGTCTTATGTGAGCAAAGAATAAAAATTCAATGATAGTCTCACAATAAATACCCTAAATCCTTTATTGCCTATTTATGGTGTAATCTCTCTACAGTTGTACAATATATGGCTGTTTAGAAAAGGCTTCAGAATGTAGTTATATGGTTTATTTACCAGGAGATGGCAATGGTGATCTACTACAGCATTAACCTATATACACAGGACCCATATAATTTTTTTGCTATATATCAAACCTCCATATGAATGGATCTGAAGTATTCCAACAGTTTTTTTTTCCATTCCTCATTCCTGAGTTGTTACTGCTAATCATTGTAAGACTTTTTTGTGATTGAAACTGCTGTCACTACAGTTTCTGGACGTGTCTAAATAAAATCATTCTCAATATTCTGGAAGCCAGAATATTACTTAAAAACAAAGAAATAATACTACTGAATTAAATATGCCATGTGTCAGAAAAATCAAATTGTCTTTGAAAGCTGCTGTCTGAAAGAATGTGCTCAGGTTGCCTGCGTCACCTCCCAACTTGACTGGTTAATGAATGGAGAGTAAATTGGGAGAGAACCTATTAAAAGTTGTGCTGTCTTTGTCTGCTACACTGACTTGTAGCCTTATAGTCCAGACATGGTAACCATATTATAGCACCTAAAATGGTTGTGGCTTGCAGTATGGTCTGAGTTGTTACATTAACCACCTTCTGGAACTGTTAAGTTAGCAGATGACGGGCATGGTAAGGGCTGCGGTACCGATCCCTAAATAATCATTGCAGTGTAGTTCTGTGTGCTCTGATTCATATAAAGGACGGCAGGACTGTTTTTAATTTTTACAGGACAACTTCTAAATATTGTCTAAAACATTAAGGGCCAGCTTGTGAACTTCTGTCGCTTGTGAATGGAGATTTGCACGAGTAGAAGTATTGATTTCCATGGGACGGTTAATCCGAGTCACTGCTCATGAGGGATTTAGGTATTGAAAATGTGGCCCTAAATTAATTTGCTTAAACCGTGTTCAGATACCTTCGCTTTCTGAAAACATCAGAACAATCCAATTAGTCTCTCCATATGTTCAAAGAAAGCTCATGCATGTGAACACTTGCACAAAGCAAATGATAGCTCCTAATCCTACAAAGACTTCGACATATACTTAACTTTATTCGCTGTGTGGGGCATCACTTAAAGCAGTAGCATGACTCACTACATAAAATGAAGCCTATGAATAGATCTTTGAAAGGTAGTGTTACTCTTAAAGCTAATGTTACCCTAAAGTTACTCCTGTGATTATTTGTACTGGAACAAGGGCAGGCAATTAGTTCGGGCAGAGGGCCGCTTAACCAGTTTTGGAAGGCTGTCAAGGGCCGCATGGGTAGCCCCACCCCTTGACAGGTGCCTTGCCCCCTGGTCACCATCTTGGGACCAATATCCCAATGTCTTGGGACCACTTGCCCAGCGCGAGCACCGGTGGGGCCCAAAGCAGGCCACAGGGGACTGTAGAGCTAGGCTGGGCTGCACCAGCAGGGAGAGCGGGGACCTGGCCCAGCTCCAGAGCCCCTGCGGGCTGGGACCCTGCGCTGCTGCCACCCTGCTCTGGGCCCCACTGGCACTGGCCCCAGGACACTGGTGCGGGCCCTGTGCTCCTGCTGGATCCCCACCCTCTTACTCCCAGTGCCCCCCCAGCCCCACAGTACAGGCTGAGGGCAGCAAACAGCCCTGAACCCCTGCTTACTGGCAGGGAAGAAGCTGGTGCTGAGCATTGGGAAAAGTGGCCCCTCACCCACCCCATGGCTGGCACTCCCTACTGCAGGCACTCACAGCCCATGCAGAGCTGTTTGGAGCAGGCATAGGCAGCCCCATGTGGGCTGCAAGTGGCTACAGCGTGGGGTGCTGGCCATAGGACGAGTGAGGGGCCACTTTTCCCTGTGCTCAGCACCAGCTTGTAACCCAGCCCTGCTGCCAGCCCAGGCTCCAAGCTGGCTCCAGGCTCACCCATCAGCAGCAGCAGGCCCTGCTGTTGTGGGAGCCTGCCAGGCTTCCCTTCGGTTCTACTGCCCCTGGTTCCTGCCATTTTTGACAGGAACAAAAAGAAGATCAACATTAATTTTCTAAAATTTCTTAGGGGCCCTGTGGGCCAGAGAAAATGGCCTTGTAGGCTGAATTTGGTCTGTGGGCCATATTTTTCCCACCCCTGTACTAGAAGTATCTGAATGTTCATCAGGAAACCAGGCCATCATGTCATCACCGCTCAAAGAGCAAATAATGAGAACACTTAGAGAAGCTATTTATGATCAAGTTACAGAATTAAAAAAAAAATACACAACAAGATTGGGTAAATTCATAGATACATTTCAAATAAAATAATCAGTGTCTCTTTGTGGATTTTCCACGAGAGCTTATTTCACTAGAATGCAGCATCTTGTGAGTTGGGATATGACATCTGTATGTACCTCATGTGGTCATACCTGGCCTTTAAATCAGCTGGCTCATCTACTAGTAGCTATGTTGTCATGGTAGCATGAAGTTCAATGCAAACTAACCACCTAAGGAATTAATTTAACTTTTTGGCAAGTTTTGCAGCACACAATGAGATATTTTGAGCTTTAAGAACAAATGGGAAGATTGCAAGGGGCGTGTGCAGTTTGTTTCATTTCCTTAAAGACAGTGTTTCATTTCCTTAAAGACAGCGTGGCTCCCAACAGCTTGGAAATAACTCTTTATTGTATTTAGTTCTAAAGAGTTATCCTCCATTAATACTATTTACTTATCTAAGGTACTTATGTCTCCTATTACCACAGCGTCTGAGCACTCAATTCTAACACAATCTATAGTAGGACAGTGCTATCATCCCCATTTTGTAGACAAAGAACTGAGGAACAGGGTTTTGACTGAGGTTCTACAGGATGTCTGTGGAAGAATAAATTGAATCTAGGTCTCCCATTCAATGCCCTTACTATGAAATCAACTTTCCCTTCTCACATTCTGTATTGAAAGTCACTCACAGACCACTAGCACCAGAAAGAAGCTACAAAATTAAAGTTTCATCCATTATTCACAATAATATTGAGCCCCTTTCAGATGTAAAGCCTTAATTCTGTAATGGATTCTATAAGGGAGTAACAGGGTCTGCCTGTTTTGGAGCTTGTTGCAAGGTGTAGTCCCTAAAGCAATGCCTCCACCTAGTCACCTAGAATGGAGAACTGTTTCACAAGAGTAATTATACTGCATGTGTCCATGTGCGTTCCAAATTGGGACCTTGGAATATGTTGCTGAGGCAGGTAATTCTTAGTCTTTGGAAGATGGGGTAGCTGAAGAATAGAGAGATAAGAGGGATAGCCCAAGACTACTCACAAAATTAGGGCCAGAGAGCAGTTGAACTTAGGTCTCAGGAACCCCTCAGCCTTGTAGTAAAGTGCTAGACACTTTCTCTCCTTGATGTAAAGAAGTTTGTGATATTCTCCCATATGTCAGTACAATGTAAATCAATACGCCATGGGTGTGTCTACATGAGACACTAAGTGCTCAGTAGCCAAATAATACTGTGCAATAGCGCATCACAGAACAAACAGTGCTAATATGCTACTGCACAGTATTATTTGGCTGCTGCACAGTAGCATCACTAAAAAGGCATCGCTGATTAGGGTTGTGTGAAGCTTTGGTCCCTGATTCGATTTGGCAGAGATTTGGCCTGATTCGGTGGCCAAATCTCAAAATCCAAATCTAATCAGAGGACCCTTTAATCTCTCCAAATCACATTGGAACCCTCCAAATCAATTCGGAGAGGTTCGGAAAGATTCGGCAATTTGGACATAGACACAGCTTTAGATGTTTTTTCTACATACCTCTAGGTACCAGGCAGCTCATGAATGCTGTGATGCTGGGGCACATGAAGTGCCCCACAGGAGTGTTGGGGGCTCCCCAGTGCATTTGGTGGTAGACCCAGAAGTGGACCAGAAGCACTTCTGGTCCACTTCTGGGTCCCCTGGGCAGCACACAGGGCCCCCCCCCCCCGGCAACTCCTTGGCTTGGTGACTGGTGCCTCCTTGGTCTGAGGAGGCACCTGGGGTCCCCCTGTGGCTGATCGCTGAGCCAGGGGGGTACAGGGATCCCCCACGCGCTCCCCAGCAGACCCAGAAGTGGACCAGAAGTACTTGCCAAGCATGTGCACGTGTGTGTGTGGGGGGGAATGCGCTTCTGTGGGATGGTGCATGCGTCCCAGCATTACAGCATTCACAAGCCGCGCTGGTACCTCGAGGTATGTAGTAAAAACATTTAAAGCTGTGTCTGTGTCTGAATTGCTAATTCTCTGAATCAGAATTGAATCTTCAGATTGGGATTCGGACATATCGAATCAGGGACAGTGATCCCAATCAATGAATGGAATCACTGTCCCCGATTCAGGCTGAATCCAAATCCAAATTGAGTAAGGCCCACTTCACACACTCCCATTGCTGATGTTACTGTGCAGTGATGCTGGTTACTGCGTATTAATTTAGCACTTGATTATACAAGTACTAAATTGAATGCACCGTAACTATGGTAATTAATGAATGTGCAGATGTGTCCAGTGTCTCTCTGGAATAACTATAGGTTTCACCTTACAGAGACCACCAGCTTCAACCTTAAAAAAGACTGTGAATACCTCTGGTAACCACTCTTTGGTGAGGTACCTCTCATGGCAAAAAGCAAAGCCCTACTCATGATAGCTGTTTCATGACCAAAACAGCTTCTCTTCCCTGCTGGATTTATTGTCATGCCACACTCCTGGCATATGTATAGAAAGAAGTTTCTCTTAACCTACTTCTCACCTGTAATTCTTCACAGCCATGTCTGTCCTGTTTATTTAGACTGTAAGCTCTTAAAGAGATACTCTTGCTTGCATCTTTTTACATTGTGTAGCATACCAGGGCCTCAGACTGGTGGAACTGTAGATGCTATTGTAGTATGAATAATTATCAAAGTGACTTATATACAGAGAAAAGACAGAGAATTGAGACTAGGCTCATAGGTTAGCAACTCACACTGGACAAAGTAAAACACTGAATTATAAAGTTGTAATAAAGATTCAAAGAGAACTAAGGGCATCCTCAGCCCACTCTTTGGTAGTACAATACATAAAAAATAGATTTTGTAGGAGTATAATAAAGATTGTATAGGAGTATAATAAAAACCAGACACAAGTCTGAAAAATTCATTAGTTCCTGCCATTACTAAAATAAGCTCTGTCTATGAAAAATACTTTGCAATGGCAATGCAAAGATGCTAAAAAAAAAAAGTGTTAACACTACTGCTGCAAAGTGAAATAATTTCTGTATATTCAAATACATCATGGCAAACAATTTTTTTATTATAACCACGTCAAATTTTCTGTCCCCAAAACAATATTCTATTTTACAAGATTCCCATAAATTATGAAATCAGAAGCATGCTATCTAGCTTTACTACAATTGACATGAGATCAACTGTAGCCTAATATTATTTTTCTCTGTAATGCCAACTTGACTGGGCTTGTAAACAACTCATGTTTTTTTACTCCTAGCATTTGATAATGATGAATAGATTGATCTGTATGATAATTGTTTTTAAAAGAACTTTGAAATAATTTAAGATCAAAGTTGGACATGCCACACTTTATATTTGTTCCAAATTGTTGAAA
Organism: Crocodylus porosus; assembly: GCF_001723895.1. Lineage (NCBI taxonomy): Eukaryota > Metazoa > Chordata > Crocodylia > Crocodylidae > Crocodylus > Crocodylus porosus. Next base: position 17,752,125 of record NW_017728910.1, on the reverse strand, counting down.
AGAGCCTTCAAGATTTGAATTTGTTTTTTATAGATACTTTCTTACAACGTAAGTGTTTATGACATGAAAGATGACCCAACCTGATTGTACTACAAACAGTTGATAAAGAACAGTTTTTATATTCAACAATGTATAAAGGTTATGTTAAATCAAAAAATGTTATTGGGTGTAAGAGTATTGGGGTTCTCAGACTTATTGCTGCAGTAGAACCAGCAGTCCCCTTTCCATCAGGCCATAGAGTCAGTGGGTTTGTCCTAGAAAATGGATGTGGTGAGTTTTTCACACAGTGATATTATTTATTTAGTGTCAGAAAGAGTTTGAAGAGGTGGTATCATAACCACCAGTATTAGGATGTCTTTTTTTTTGACAGTTCTTTTTGGTTGCAGCTGTTGCCTGGTAAGAATGTATCTCAACTGTTCTGTGGCCAGTCAAAGCAGTTTATTAAATAGAATCATAAAAAATTCAAGGGACCTCAGAAGGTCATCTAGTCCAACCCCCTGATCAAAGCAGGAACATTCCCAATTATACAATTCCAGCCATGGCTTGATCTACCCAGGTCTTAAATACCTCCAAGGATGGAGTTTCCACATCCTCTCTGTTCCAGCGCTTTACTACCATCCTAGTGAGAGAGTTTTTCCTAATCTCTAAACTACACTTCCCTTGCTGCAACTTAAGGCTATTGCTCCTTGTTCTGTTATCTGCCATCATTGAGAACAGTTTAACTCAGGGTTGGGCAATTGCTCTGTCTGGAGGGCCACTTAGCGAGTTTTGGTGAGTTGTCAAGGGCTGCTAGGGTAGTCCCATCCCTTGACAGATGGCCCACCCCCAGTCACCATCTTGGGACCAGAAGTCCTGCCCCTAACTCCTGCCTTTTGCCACCAGAAGTCCCTCTTCTTGTCTCGGAAGTACTCCTTTTGGAAGCAGACATTGCCATCTTGAAACCAGAAAAAAAAAATACTAAAAAATCAAAAATCTACTATAACTTATTTTATTTTAAAAAATATTTTTCCTGATTTGTGTGTTTGTGTAGTATATCTAGAGGATATTGCATAATAGTTCAAAATACAGCCTACACTTGTATATTGTATGAGGGGGTAAGGAGATGTAAGTGGGGTGTGTGTGGTTGGAGCTTGGGTGTGTGTGTCCAGGATGTGAGTTTGGTAAGTGGGCTGTGTGGCAGAGGATAGGGGTGGCTATGGAGTGGTGTGGGATATGTGGTTGGGGTTGAGGGTGTGTGTGTGGGTATGGCAGGGGATGAGGGTGTGGGAGTGTGTAGAATTATAGTGCGAGGGTAGGAGTGTGTATCGTGGCTGTGGGAAGGTGTGGGTGTATATTGAGGGCGTGGTGGGGGGTGTCTGTGTGTGTGTGCAGAGGGGGATCCTTGGATTCCCTGGAGTGTTCGAGTCCCTGGAGCTGCATGTGGTGGCAGCAAGTGGGGCCAGCCCCAACCACACTCATACCATGTATCTCCTGCCCAAATCCCTGGCTAGAGGTGGCGACAGCATGCAGAGCCATCCCCACCGAACCCAATAGCACTCCCACTTGAGTCCCCAGCCACGTGGTGGCAGCATGCAGGGCCAGTCCCACCTGGCCCCATTGAGTGCAATTCCTACCCCAGTCCCTGGCCACACTTATTTTCAGTGTGTGGGGCCAGCCCCACCCAGATCCACAGTGCACACCTCTTGCGGTTCTGCAGTGTGTGGCCAGCCCAGCCTCACCCCAGAGTACACAGCTTCCTGCACTCCTGGCCCTTTTCCTGCAATGGGAGTCCCTGGCCCTGGCCTGTTGTAGCCTATATCTGAATTCCCAGTCCGCCAGGTGGGGAGGCTGGGAACAGCCATGGGGTAGCCAGGCACAAGCTCTGTAAGGAAGAGGCTTCTTGTCTCTAGTGCCCTGTAATGGTGGGCTGAGCCAGGTTTGCTGGTCCTGCAAAGGGAAGGAGCTTGAAGGCACAACCAGCTGCTGGTGGAGTACCACCAAAGCCCGGGAAAGGCCAGAGGTAGTCAGCACTCACCCGCAGGTGTGGAGCTGATGGTGACAGAGTGGCAAGTGAAACCACTGCAGCAATTTATGAGTAACTGCTCTGTGCATGCCAGGCAGCAAGCCAGGAGCGATATCACACCCCATGACCTGGCACAAGCAGAAAAAGAGAAGCTGCACAGAAGGGCAGAGCAGAATCCCTAGAGTCCCTGGAGGCCCACTCCCGTGACCCCTGACCAGAGGGGTCTCCAGTCAGCCTCCAGCACTGAGCCACGCAGGGAGTGGCACCTCACGAACTGAGGCACCGGGATTCTGAGAGCAGATCGCATGAGTAGGGCAGCTGCAGGAGCCTGGAGAGCTGGATGCAGTGAAGACCCTGCTGTTCCGTTTTCTTTAAATATTAAATGTTTTTAGTTAAGGGGAAGTACCTCATAGAGGGGTGAGGACCTAAAGACCCTGGCACTGAGGGATCTTTTGAAAACTAATTGGGGAAAAAAGAATTGATAGATGTGTGTTTTTCTTTATTTTGTAAATGGATTACTGAAGGAACAGAAGAGCCACGTGGCTTAATCTCAGTTCGGTTAGCCTGGGAGGCCTCGGGGCAATTGAAGCCAACCTGATATGGGATGCAAACTTTATTGATTTGTGGTAAGTGCTGACTACCTCTTGACCTTCCCAGGCTTTGGTGGCACTCTACCAGCAGCTGGTTGTGCCTTCAAGCTCCTTCCCTCTCCAGGACCAACAAACCTGGCCCAGCCCACTGTCACAGGTTGTTTTCTGGCAGCCAGAATTGGATGAGCACTGCAAAAAATATTCCCAAGCATTAAGTAGAATAAAAGCTATTAATATATTTTGATAGAAGTCACAGGCCCTTTAGTTACTATTACTGTGTTAAGTTCATTTTATATGAACTTTAGTACCAGCAATTTTTAATATGCAAGAATGTTCATGGAAAGCAAAAGTTGCATTTGTAAACACAGCCATCTTAATCCATGTCCTTATACTACAGGTGGTCCTCGGACTTATGACACAATTGGTTCCTGAAAACTGCGTCTTAAGTCGAAGCATTGTAACTTGGAACCGATTTTTGCATAGGAAACAATGTTATAAATGGGGGATTGGTTCCTGAACCCAACACCCTATTTTCCAAAAATAACCCAGAATTTTGTATTCTATCAGTTATAGATGAATAATATAGCTACATTAATGTATTTATGTTGGAAATAGCAATCATATTTATTTGGAAGGACTTCTTTGAGGTGACTTCTGGACTTTTGGGGAGCTTTTGGTTGGACTTTTTGGAGGGTTCTTGGCTGGAGTCTTCTCAGAAGTCTTGGCTGCAAGTTTTTCTGGAGTCTTGTTTGCTTTCTTAAAGCAAGTCTCCAAGGAAGTTTGGACAGATGTTCTCTAGGGAGATGGGCAATGCAGTTTACTTGTTCACTGGTGTGGCATGGTGTCAGATCATGGGTTGTAAAGCCAAAACTGATGTCAGAAAGTTAAAAAAGGTGTCAATTTATAAATGTTGTAAGTGTGAAATGTTGTAACTTGAAATGTTGTAAGTCGAGGCCTGCCTGTACTTTTGTTTTTGTTGTTGTTTTTGTAACAGGTATCCAGTTTGACTAGGAAGTAGAAACAATACATAGTGATTTACATGGCTAGTCCAATAACACAAATAATTCATGGAGAATGATAAATAGTTATGAGTATGATTGAAACAATGGGGCCACAAAAAATCTGTAGTCTGAAATATGTTTGTGCAACTTAAAATAATCAGTAAAAGAATAAACTCTTGTGTTTGCACAGCTTTGAATAATAAATTATTTTAATTCAAAGGAACAATTGAAAAATCAAAGACTGGATGGAATTTTCAAAAGTTCTATGCTGTTACTATCATATGCACATATATATACTGCCATTGAAATCAAGAGTATGCACCATGGGTGTATGATACTATGACACATTTGACGTGATGTGACAAATAATGTATGTGCTGTGTGTGCATTACCATTGATTTCAGTGAGAGCTTTTGAACAGCCCACCTTCAATGGTAATTTGTAGACAGAAACATGTCTGAACTAATTCTGTAAATTAATTGCTTTGAATATTTTACCCAGCTCTCCTGCTGGACAATAACATTCCCCCTTTCATTTCATATTTTATTTCATTTCCATTGACCTTGTTCACGCTTTGTGATACCATTGTGACTGAGATGTACATCTTTGGCTAATTGGATGCTAATGCTTCTAGAGATTCAGCTCAGTAATGCAGGCTTGGTACAGTTATTGGAAAAAAATACAAATGGAAAGAGAGAGAACCCCATTGAGTTCAAACGTTGTCAGATCACTTCACCATCACCAGCATAATTAGTGCTGCTACTAATGAGTTTTCTTACATATTGCATTTCATTTCTGGATAGCTATGGATTTTACTGGAAATAAGAATGTCCTTATTTCAGTCTTACAGAGAAAAGACGTTTGTTTATTAAAGTATGTACAATTAGTAACTTAAATATATGAAAGATTATAGTTTTAAAAAGGTTTTGTTCTTATAAATTTTAATATTGGGATTTAAAAAAAGGCTTTGCATTGCCAAGTCTATACTTTTGGAACTGTAGGATGGTTTATTCAAATGCCCATCATAATTTCCAATTTATGATCAAATTCTCACCATAACTTTAAGAATCTCATCCAAAACCATTGAAAAAAACCAGTCTGTAGAAATCCTGAAATTTCTTCCACTCATTAAGTACGGAATTAAATAAAACAGGCCTCATGGCACTCAACTCAGCAAATCTTCATAGGTAAGATTACTTTACTAAAAAACATTAACATGTCCTATTTAAAATCATTATAATTTTGCAAGTCAAAACTGCTAAGATTCTTAAATCTTAAGATTATTTAGAGGATAGTTAAAATGTTGACTAGTTTTATTTAAAAAAAAAAAGGAGAGATGTCTCTAAGTATCGATTCTCTTTCCGGCTCATGAGATGAGGCAAATGTATAAATTTTCATGTTGCTCTTTACAAAGCACCTCTATCCTATATAAGAAAGGTCAGCACTTTTGAAACCAATTAAGCCTTTCTTCAGGGTCTTTTCTTTTTGTAGAAGCAAATCTGTTGATGTTATAAACATGAAAAATCACCTTTTCGTGTAACTGCGTATTAATAGTACTGTTACATCTTCATGAAACACCATCTTAATTAACATTGCTATGTTGCCATTTAACTGATGCTAAGAATTACTCAGTTCAATTGGTGGGAAACTTTTTTCTCCAGTCTTGCAATTTCTGTGGTGATCTATGCCCATGCAAAGGCCAAAAAATAATATTGTCAGCATGAGTAGATGTTTCTGACTTGTTAACATTTCGCATTAGAGCTAACCAGAGGACAGTTCCGTCTCTGTGGTAAACTTTAAGCTATTGAAATGTTGTTTTCATTCTGGCTTTTGATATCAAACAACATTGAATGGTTTTGCAAAGAGAAAAATGCTTTGGGAGATTGGTTTTTGCATCCCCTATTCTGTAGTCTGGTAGTTTGGGTACTGGCCTGAGATACGGGTAACCCAGGTACAGGTCCTTTCTGTGCTTGATTGTCATCCAAGATCACCACAGATCAGAGAGAACGAAGGCTTTAAAATGCCTTATCTCGATAAGTGCTCTTACCACCCACCTCTAGATGACTCCACCTTGTCCTCTTGTTGGCCCAAAAAATATTTCCAGTGAAAGTTTTGCAGAACTTTCCATACATCTCAGCTTTAAGGCCAGAGATCATTTCAGCAAGACGGCTTCATGCAGGTCTGTCTTAGGGACTTTTGTGTAAGTATGTCCATGAGAACTGAAAGGTAATAGACAGCGCAGACAGAAGTGCAGCTGCCAGCTGTAACTTTGAACAATTTTTGCAAAGCATTCTCAGCTACAGAGTTATCCCAGACCAAACAGGAATATACCTCCATTGCTCGGGTCTGTAGGGGGGCTGTTAGGAAAGCTAAGGCAGATACAGAACTAGGGCTAGCATCAAGGATCAAGTACAACAAAAAGTCTTTTTTTAAAATACATAGGGAGTATGAAGAAAGCATTGGGTAATGTGGGGCCCCTGCAAGATATGCTAGGCAAGCTGATGGTTGCACCAGGGGAAAAAGCAGACCTTTTTAACAATTTCTTTGCCTCCATGTTTTTGTGCGGTGTGAGGGGATGGGGGTGCGTCACCTACCGTGAGTCCCCCTATCCCCGGACGGCCCCTGGAGAGGAGGGGATACGTGATGGGCCGTTCCTGCTTCCGCCGATCTCGCCTGCCACGACTTGTTGGAATATGGGGGTTCACCCGTACGGGGAAGCTGGCGGTCCGAATGGGGTACCCCGTCTCCAAGGTCCAGGGGTCCTGAGGGCTCCTCCTCCCCTACACCCTCGCCCGGTCCTCCGGGATGAGCCTCCGTTAGGGGCTCCCTTGCCTGAGTCCTAGTCCTGCAGTGGGGAGGGGTACCCTCGCACTGCCGGACCCACGCCAGGAGTCTTCGCAGCACCTAGTCTCCCTGGTGCCGATCACTCCTATAGTCCTGGGGTGTATTTACCCCTTAGGGTTAACTCACTAGACCCGGGGGGGGGGGGGCTACAAGGCCTGTCTCCCTGCCCGCGGGTCTTCTTCCGCGGCCAGGCAGCCCGCAGCCGGCGGAGAAGGGTCCCTCCGTCCGAGCCTCCCTTCCCGCTTTCCTCCGGCGGGATGGCCGCCGGCCCCCTGGTTACCTTTGGCTCGTCGAGGGTCACGGCGGCCTCTGGCTCCACAGCTCCCTGCCTCGCTGGCTCCTGCGGGGCAGTCCGGGGCTTTGCAGTTCTCCAGGCCACCTCCACCGCTTCCTGTCACGTGGCTCCCGGCTTCGCGCCTCCTGAACCCGCCGCTTCCGGATCCGCGGCTCCCGGCCTCGCTGCTGGCGGCTCTCGCCGCGTGGCTCCCGGCTCCGCCGCACCTGGCTCCGCCGATCCCGGCCCTGCAGCTCCCGGCTCTGCAGCACCTGGTTCCGCCGCTCCTGGGGCAGGCTCCCGCTGGAGCCTCCGTCCTCCCCTCCTTGGGGTAGGTGGGCTCCTTTTATCCTCCTGCGCCGGTCCCGCGCCGGCCCGGCCCAAGTTCCGGGAAGCATTCAGTTCCCGGCCAGCCTTCCGGGTTAGGTCCCGGAAGTTGGCCGGAACCCCGGGATTTCCCACTCGGCCCTGGCTCCTTGGGGACCTGGCCCCCTCACACCTGGCCCCCTCACATGCGGGGACCAGGACTCCCCCACCGAGATTTGAGATGGACTCAGGAGAGACTCTGCCAGGCCTACAGTCAGGGTGGACTGAGTTAGGGAACTTTTGGAGGGGCTGGGCGCATTCAAATCCGCAGGTCCAGATGCTCTCCACCCCAGGGTGTTGAGGAAATTGGCAGGGGTTATCATGAGGCCCCTGGCACGGCTTTATGAACACTCATGGTGCTCTGGCCAGGTGACAGACAAATGGAAGAGGGCCAATGTGATCCCCATCTTCAAAAAAGGGAGGAGGGAGGACCCAGGCAACTATAGGCCCATTAGTCTTGTATTGATCCTGGGGAAGCTCTTTGAGAAGATTATCAAGGAGCACATCTGTGAAGGGCCAGCAGCAGGGATGATGCTCAGGGGCAACCAGCATGGTTTCATTAGGGGCAGGTCCAATCAGACCAACCTGATTGCCTTCTATGATAAGGTCACAAAATCACTGGATGCAGGTATCACGGTGGATATAGTCTTTCTGGACTTCAGGAAGGCCTTTGACACTGTTTCCCAACCCATTCTCATTAGGGAACTCGCTAGGCAACTATGGTACTATGGCTGACTACGGCTAACCGCACCTTGTTGTGCATCCACAGATGCATCACAAGCAGGGCCAAGGAGGTGATCCTCCCCCTCTGTGTGACACTGGTCAGTCCACAGCTGGAGCACAGTGTTCAGTTCTGGGCGCCGCACTTCAGGAGGGATATGGACAGCATTGAGAGGGTCCAGAGGAGGCCACTCACATGATGCAGGGACAGCAGGGCAGACCCTATGAGGAAAGGCTACGGGACCTTAACCTGTTCAGCCTTCACAAGAGAAAGCTGAGAGGGGACCTGGTGGCTGTCTATAAACTTACTAGGGGAGACCAGCGGGGAATGGAAGAGACCTTGTTCCCCCAAGTATCTCCCGGAGTAACAAGGAATAACAGCCATAAGTTGTTAGAGAGTAGATTCAGACTAGACATCAGGAAGTACTACTTCTCAGTCAGGGCGGCTAGGATCTGGAACCAACTTTCAAGGGAAGCAGTGCTGGCTCCTACCCTGGGGGTCTTTAAGAGGAGGCTTGACAAGTACCTAGCTGGGGTCATGCGAGCCCAATTTTCTCTCCTGCCTAAGGCAGGGGGTTGGACTAGAAGATCTGCAAGGTCTCTTCTGACCCTACATCTATGAATCTATGAAACACAAGTTCACTGTTGGTTCCTAGAAGCCAGGTTGCCATAGCAATGTCCAGGGCTTTCTGCCAGTGCTTGCTGCTTTCAGAATGGGAGGGGGGAAAGGCAGTAGAGGGAGGTCATTCTTGGGGCTCCACAGCTGGTGCTGAAGGGTGGGGTGGATGAATTGGAGCCTTCTGCACTTTGGGAAGGCTGCAGTACACTCAGACCACCCTCCAGGGAGGGCTGAAAACCCCCCAGACAGAGCTCCCTCTTCTTCCTTTCCCCCTTCCCATTCTGAAAATAGTGACAGGCTGGGAGTTCAGCAGACACAAGTTAGAAAGGACACTACATTTTGTAACATCTTTATCTGATACCTCATGAAATGAGAGGTCCGATCTTCACCCTGCTGGCCATTTTTTAAGCTGTTTGCAGCCATGCAGCTATAATCTGGGGAGTTTTTTTGTGGTCAGATCAGGTAAAAATTGCCACTTCTGTCTGCACCCAGAGAGTCTTTGTCACTTCTGTCTGCGCCCAGAGAGTCTAGCTTCTCGTGCTTGCATTTATACTGATCTAAGTCAGGAGGCAGACATGTGAGGTGGGTTTAAAATGGATGGAAGTGAGAGGAGACTTGGGCCAAGGCCCTCTCCAGTTTACATAAATAACAGGAACTCAAAAGATAACCTTTCCCCCCTCCTCAAATAAACGTCAGATCAGGATTAGCAGAACTGAGGAACCAGCTGCTCAGACTACATACCTCAACAATGTCAGGAGGCAAAGAATATTCCACTCAGCCATTAGTACTCTCATTTTCAGGCTCTCCTGAGCGTACATGAACTTTCCCAGTTTATGGAATCTGGCAGTGAATATTTTAAACCACAAGTGTGGAAAGCATATCTCTATTTTATCATCTGTTCATTGAGGCTAATTTCTTTTTGACAGGGTCATTATTTACATTACTTTCCCTATAATCTCTCCCCCTTCCTCCCCCCATGCAAATACAATATAAGGCTCCGAAACTGAAGTTTCCCAATGCTGAAAATAAGATTTTTATACAAACTGATAAAAGTTCTTAGCTTGATTTATCTCTCTAAACCAAAATAGTCTGGTAGTTTGCCTTGAAGTTAAAAGAAAAAAACATACTCTGTCAAATCCTATATATTCCTTTTTATGTTTTTTGTCATTTCCCCTCTATTAACTCTGTCCTAAGGTTGGAAAGAAGACTGCACTCTAGTTTCTATTTACATACTGTACTTCAGCTTCGACTTTTTGGTTGCAGCCTGTTAAATTTATTGACTGTAAGTCCCTTGAGCTATTGAAAAGTATATGGCTTACATTGTATATCTTTTGAAAGATGCTACTGGTAGCCTATTTTAATGTGTTTACTTTCTCCAGATACCATTTGTCTTACATATTCATCACTTTTTTATAGCAAGGAGCAATTTCTTCATTGTAGCTATTGTTGGGAATTCTTACTGCATACATTAAGGTTTAGGTTTTTCAATGCTGCCTAAGGGAATTGAATGTCATATTAAATAATTAATTGCTATGGGGCATCCAAACCCCCATAAGCAAATGGCATTAGAAAATATGACCCTGAAAGAGAGAGAAAAATAATTTGCGGTAGTATGAGAGACACCAAGTTGGTGCTACATGTTATACTTAAGACTACAACTAGCCAAAAAGGAAGATTCCTGGTGTGGGAGAATTATTTGTTTTTTCTTTTCTTTTCCTTTGTTAATTTTTTAAACTTTCCTCCAAACGTTATTTAGGAACACCAGTACTTGGTATTTAAAAAAATGAAATCTGAAGCGTCTGTTCGTAACGTTAAACCTGATAAAATGTCATTTTCGCTGAGCAGTTGCCTGGAATCCCAGCATCTGTAGCTCTAATTCGATTGTTTCCAGGCTGCCACATCATGTCTACCCCAAGTTAGGGCCAGGCTTCCAGTTGACCCACCTTTCCTTGTCTACATCACAGTGTGTAACCCATACCAAAGCTATCCACATAGTGTTTTTTATTTCCCGAGCCAGGTCACAAGTTGTATCCCTAGGGTCCCTAGTCCCATGCCCTTCTAAGAACTGGTCTATGGACCACTTACCTCTAAGTGAGAAAGCTCCAGTGTCCAGAAGTAGTTATTGCTGTAGAATAGCATTTCAAGGGCAGAACCATCACAGAATTTCTGCATGTAGACTTTTCTGGACATTTGGGAGCACTCAAATGATGGACTGGAGACAGGCATATGGTACCCTTCACAAAGGATGGCGCACAAGATGTTGAAAGAGCTGTTATGATATAGTGAGTATAGCTGCATGCTCCTGTAGTGGAAAAGTAAAACAGAAGAATGAATTTCTGAACAGAGAACACGACAACTAGAGGACTGAGGTAGGAAGTGGTCCAGGTTGTGTTTGTATGTGTGGGCTGTGGGTAATGTTAAGCCTGGTGTGGCTGTCCTCACTGTGGTCCTGGGTCCTTCTACTTCAACCACTTTTTGTGTGCAGAGGATACTGTTACTGCCACTCAGTGATATTTGAATTGTGTTTGCAGCTGCACTGGATGCTTTTGAGTGAGTGCTTTGACAGAAAAAGACAGTAGGCACCCATGCTAGCTGAAGGGACAGTGAGCTGTCTGTAGACGGAGCCGGAAAGATAACCAAATATCTTCCTACTTCACTTTTGCTACTGTCTTGGGCTAATGGGGTGTTGATTCATGGATTTTGTGTACTCTTTTCTCTTTTATAGTTCTTCAATAAAATCTTTTTTGCAAGGCCTCAGTTTCCCTTTTATTAGAATTGGGCAGTAAAAACATACGGTTAATGGTTTAACAAGGCAAAGAACTTAATTAAAGGGAAAACACAAATAAATTAACAAAGCGTTTCAAGCAGAAATAACAGCATGAATAAAAGCAAAACATGAGGTACAAGCTGAAGCTGATGGAATTAGAACAAGGACAGAGTGGGCTTTACTTTTCAAATACCCCAACCTCAAACAGTCTCCACGAAGGACAAAAAGTCCCATATGCCCCCGATCTGATTGCCAAAAATATTCTGTGTAGAACACTGCACTATAAAATGTATGCATTTTCAGTGCAAAACTAATGTGTAAAAAAAGTCTAGTTTTAGTCATTTCGTATGCAAATAAACAAATATATTTCTCTAATGTTTCTCTGAGGTTGACATATAATACAGGGAGCTTGTTTCAGAATTTGGGTGTCGCTTGAGGATTTGAATAGACTGTACAAAAGGAAATTTCCAGAGGCTGAAAGTATGCATGAATTGTATTTTACTGCAATGTGCCACTGATGGGTTAGGACTAAGGCAGAAAATCTGTTGCCTTTTGCAATATTTATTTTCTGGGTTTGCAAGGTTCAGACTCTAAGACACAAGGGAGAGATCAGGCCCCAGGAAAGGTACTGAGAGCTTTCTGGATGCCAGATAATGGTTTTTCAGGTTGACTTATTTACTTTAGGCTTATTCTAGGGGAGATGGGCAATTCCTTTCTTTTCTCTCTTAAAGTAGAACTAAAAATGGATGAATGTGGTTTGGGAAGGACATATCAATCTCAGATGGGCCTCCTCAGCCATCCATAGACTCACTGCTGGCTTCCCTATTTACTGGAAGACGGTCTTTGTAATGAGGGACTGTCACCGCTGCTGTCAACCTGGTAAACTTCAAAAGCAAAACTTATCTCTCCTTTTCTCTTTCTTTGTTGAAAAGATGATAATTGCTTTAGTTGTCCTGTAAATCAATTATTTTCTTTATCTACCACTTATAATGGAAGTTGCCAAGGAGCAATTTATTTGTGTTTAAAGATCGATGTGGCCCTCCTGCAGGTTCAATGATTATTTAAAATGTATCCAGGTTTGTGCACATGAGAGATTTTACCCATATTCAGGATACTTTTAAACTTGAAGTCTAAGATACCCATCATTATCATAGCCAGAGTTCCCCCTCCTCCCTATAAAGATTGGTTAATTTGTTCCTATAACCCCAGTGTAAGTAGGACGGTATTAAGTAGGCCTGTGCAAAGTGGCTAGTACTTGCTTTGGATCTGGGTTCAGCTGATTTGGGGGACAGTGATTTGATTCGGTGATTCGAATCA
>NW_017728910.1:17693344-17737210 GCF_001723895.1 Crocodylus porosus | reverse complement strand
CCTGTGTTTAATTCCCGCCTCTGCCACCATCATAGGCTAACACAGTCTATTTTGGTGTGGGGAGAAGACACACTCAAACTCTTGTTGAAGCTGTTCCATTTTGTGTAAAAAAAAAAAAGTACAAATTTATCCACTACAAGGGAGGAGGCAATAATAAACTATTTTTTGTGAGAAAATCTAGGCACAATGTTTAAACAAGTGTCTCAGAAGTGACCAACAAATGCCTCCCACTTCTAACTTCCTAGTCCTGTTAAGCCCCAGGCTTTGGTGGAGATCATTGGGATACATGTACGCTCCATATATGGATGCCGGGGTTGACTCGGGCCAAATGAGCTGACAACCGCTGTGGATGTTTATTGTTTCAGATAAATATCTTGGAAGCACATGGTTGTCAGTAGCAGGGGAAGCATTCATGAAATCTGTCTGGAAATAAGGTACATGCGGTGTATGTGAATGTGGGTGAGGTCCTGGTTTACGGCATGCACGTCTAGTAAATATAATTATTTAGCTCAGTATCTTTATGGCTCCCTTCACAATAATTAGCTCGAGTGAAGCTGTATTTAGTTTACATAAAGTTTCAGTTTGCCGCAAAGCAAATCACTGAAATAAATCAATAATTCACCACCTAACAAACACTGAGAGCCTCATTGTGTTTGAGAATTTCCAAACGCAACGCGCCTACTTGCTCCGCTTCTCCAAGTGCGTTGTGACAGTTTGAGATACCAGATATTTTCATGCAAGAGACACAAGGCATGTAAAACCAAACAAATAACGACACCAAATGAAGCTCTGATTAGGAGGCTATGACATGATTCTTTGAAAATCTTAAGTGTCTGGCATGTTTTATATTTTAACTGATTCGAACAAGTTACACTGATTAGGTTTTGGTGGTGAGGGAAGCGCACTTTATTAAAGAGGGAACGTGTCAGGGCTTGGTGCCAGTCAGCTTCAGCTACCTCTGTAACAAACACATCAGCCACTCTCATTCTAAGAGAAGCAAGAAACAACATGTTTCATATTTTCCACTTTCCTTCTCTATTCTCCTACCAGTTCATGAGAGGCAAGTGCTAATTCTCCCTCGGTGCCAACAGTGAATTACATCATCATCATCATCGTCATCACAACAATAATAATAATATGCCCATTGTCTTTCTCATGTGAGGAAATCATAGGCCTAAAAGTATCTTCTGATTTCTTAGTAGGATGACAAATTAATGAATGGTAGGGAGGGGTGGATTGGGTGTTCCTATTTGTCTCTCCTCCTACTGTAAGGAAAAGATGATGTTCACTGAGTTTGGAAAGTGGCCATTTTTGGCAGGAATGAAAGGAAATACCCTTCCCACATATGAATAACTAGTCTGTGGACTGCATTACCATAATACACCACTGGCACCTTGAGCTTAGCAAGACTGAGTATTTATCGGACAATGAAAATGTCCATTGTTGCACTGGAGAGGATTTAAAAATAAAGAAAATCCAAAGGTTAGGCAATGAAGATACAGAGAGGTTTTAGGCCAGACTTTGCCTGATGGGTATGAAAAAGGAACCTTGCCTATGTATTAGGTTATTACATAATTATTTAGTGCGGGGTTTCTTGCACCTTCCTTTGAAGCATCTGATTCTGACTAGTGTCAGGAACAGGATACTAGACTAAATGGATCACTATTCTCATCTGGTACAGGGCTTCTTTTGTAAAACACGTATAATAATCTAATACACACAAGCGCTGTGATTGCTAATAATGCCTGTAAAATTCTCTCACATTATTTAATGAAAGCTGCTACCTACCAGATTTCTAGAGTGCTCTGTTGTGTTGATTCTTAACTTTCATATTACAGTCCAGTAGTCAAAATGTGCTTTCTCTTTGTTTCGTGACACACGGGTTAACAAAAATGCATTCATTTGCCTGTAGGCATGGCCACAAAAGGGAACGAATGAATACCACATAGGTTAAGTGACATTTGTTCAGTTTTGTGTTTTGTGTTTAAAGTTAACATACAGAAGAATTAGAATCTTTATTAAGTTTCACGGTGGGATGTAACCAACTAGAAGAAGCCGGGACTTGGTAACCAGCATTGTACCTTTCTGAGGTTAAAATCACACTTTGTTTCTGTACAGCAAGAGATGTTCATGGTGCATTAAATAATAAGGCCGTCATGTTCTGCATTTGAGAGAGGCAGCGCCTATTGTGTTTGGTTTGGAATGAATACGGTTTCAAACCTTTTGTGCTCATCATTGTGCGGCGCACCATTATCTCAGCTGAAGACTCCAGGTATTGGCAGAACACACAGCAGAATTATGTATCGCTGTCTTGGCATTCTTTTGTACCATAAATAGACAGAGATGAATTAAAACACACCAGGAGAAAAAAAAAAAAAGGTCTTTCATAGAGGATCCATCAGAGAATCTGAGAAGTTTGCTTCAATAATTCATAAGACGAAGTGGAATGAATTTTGCAGGTTTGAGGCTGCTTTGATAACAAGTAATTATATATTGCTTATTTTGAGTAGGATGGAGGGGGTATTTTTTATTTTTGCTGTTTGGAGATGTTGCAGACCATACATTCCCACTGATGTTAATATCTCTGAAAGCCAGGCTCAGGGCTCTTCTATGCAAGAGAGCTTTACTAGAAATTCTTCGTTGGTTAGGATTGTGCTGGCAAAAGTCCCATTGTAGAGACCGTTATGTCAGGATACTTGCCTGGAATGAGAAGGACTGAGATTCAAGGCTCTGTTCCCAATTGAGAAGAACTTCTACATCCCTGAGAATGCCTCCTAATCACTGGGTTATTGGCTCTCTTGCTTTCAGATTGAACATTTTATTTGAGCTGCCTTAGTAGCTACAGATTCTACAGGAAGACTTGGTATTGCTTGGTGGAAAACGCCCCCCTGCAGATTCTACATTTGACTATAGATTGATTTATACTCAAGCCTTCTGTCAACAACATCAACATGCTGTGTGCACATGGAGCTAAATGGGCAAACACACTGCCCGGTTACAGAAAATAGCCCAAGGATGAATTAATTAGCTAATGTTTTAAAAACACTTTGAAATTAGAACATATCTTATTCATGCTAAGTGTACTTGAGCCCAGGCTTCCTGCCATAAGAAAAAGAGACAGATATGCAAAGACCTCCTCCTTGCCAGGGGCATTTGGGTTATTGAACTGAAAAAAGCATAATGTGCATCAAAGACATTGCTACCTGAAGATCCAGGGCAGGTGCTTTCTTCACAGTGAGCAAAAGGAAACTCTATGCAAGAGCCTTTGATAATATGAATCAGCCTGTTTTACTGACTTCAGTAGGCCCAAGATTTATACCAGCTGAAGGTTAGACACACAAGGCATCTTTACACATTCTCCGGGGGGGCGTTATTAGAGCGGATCTCAACAGCCAATTAGTTAAAGCACCTCCATCTTCATTGTGAAGCATGGGGACACTGACTACATGTGCCACTGAGGCTGCTGGAGCATGCTGTTAGCATACTCCAGCAGACTCGATTAATGAAGCAGGAAGGCACGTACGGGGTATAGAATGCCTTCAGAGTTCAGTGACAGCTGAGCAGGGGTTTTTACAAGTAACAGTTTGGGGTTCGGTTACGTAAAGTCATTTTCAGGATCTGGCTCATGGCCCTTCTTCATCTCTCTAGCTTATGCCTAGGATATTTTTTTAGGTGCTTCTCTCCAGAGAAGGCCAGCAGGCCATATGCTTTCTGCTGTGTTAACTGGCAAAGTAACAAGGGCCATCTACCAAGCAAATACAGTTGTGTAAGCTTTGTTAGTCCTGGATAAAGCTCTGTTGGAGGTACAGCAGGATAGATGGAAAGAGTAAAAAACAGAGACTCTAGAATAGACAACACAGGCAGTGCTATTTTGCTTAGTGATACTTCGCTATAACGCTCATTTAAAATTGATACCCGATTCCATTTAGCGAGTTTCATTATAACATTCACGGTCGCCATCTTGTGTTGTCAGATACTTTCAGTTTCGCTTAACGCTTGGTTTGCTTAACGCTCAGTTTTTCAGGAGCCAATTAAGAGTGCTAAGTGGGGGTTGCCTGTAGTTTACTGTCTATTCTAGAGCGAGCAGCATGGGGGTTGGGTTATAAGCCCAATAGAGCTCTACAACTGGAACACCAAGAGCCTATATACATTCTCCAAAGCCTTAAAATGGCTAAGCAGTATGGAGAGGAGACAGCCTTTTATAATCAAGCTTGTAACCAGCTTTCCACTTTAAATTTAGCAGGGGGAGGGGAGTCCCACTCTTAATATCCTCAATAAAAGACCCTCTAGTCTTCATGTTTGAGTGTCCCATGTGCATAGGAGAACTAGTGATAAATTGGAGCTTCTGTTTCAGGGAAATGAGATCCAGAAAAATCACATGTACCTCATAACTAGCAAATGATTTTTTGTTTTCACAAAGCTCCAAATTTACTTGCTTGAAAGAGATCGTGTTTGGATCAATCAAGAAGTGTCTGGGAGATTTAGGCCTGGGACAACCATTACACTTTTACCTGTATGAGCGATCAGAAATTGGTCTATACCCAAAACAGAACAGAAGTTCGGTATTGATTTAAAAATGGTGGAACCTGGTCTAAGATTTGCACCACCCTTGCCAAAGGGTGAACGTGTGCTCTGTTCACTACTGATCTGAGCTACGCCCCTTCTGGAAAACTATGTAACTTAGATTAATTCTACCCCAGGCTTTTTGAATGGTTGTAGCTAGCCTTAGTGAACATGACTGTGTCTGAGAAGCTGAGATGATGGTTGCAGTTATTCACCTGAGAAACAGAAATGGCAGCAGCTGCTATCAAGTCCTGCTGAATATTAAGATATTGGTGTGGTCTGGCAAACTCTGTAAGGTTCATCAGAGCTGGTACATGGGATTTGTAAAATTCACAAGGAATTGGACAAAGGCTGTACTTGTGAGGTTATTGACTGAGGTTAAACTTTATCAGCATTGGTGTAGATATGAGATGTACAACTATTGGTTAGACCAGTGGTTTTCAACCTGTGGTCTGCAGACCCCTGGGGGTCCACAGACTTTATTTAAGGAATCTGCAAAAAATGACTATGATCAATCAAATGTATATCCACACAATTCAAAGGAGTCCACACCTCCATTCAAAATATTTTTTAGGGGTCCACAAATGAAAAAAGGTTGAAAACCACTGGGTTAGATGAACTTTAGAAACTTCCAAAGGGTGTGGAAGGCATGCACATTGTCTTGGACTCAGCTAGAATAATGACTCTTTCTTAATCTAAGACAGACCCACAAATACAGACCTCAGAACCTTCCTGCCTTTTCTTACCCCTACATATGCCTTTACTTACAGACTTTTGAGGAGCCTTTTGAGGAGCCATACAACTACCCTGATGTACTATCTAATGCAATTCAAATGCAGGGGCCTAAGACTTGATGGCCTAGGAAGCCTCTTCCAGGCCTGTACTCATCTAAACTCTAATCACTATAGCAAAGACTATAGGGACTCATCCGTATTTGATCCCACCCTCTCTTCAGCATACAAAACCCTAATCTTCCACACCAATCCTTAAATTTATGAATAGAATAAATATGTGGAAAGTGATTGTCCAACTGCCTTTGTCTGTTATTGGAAGACTTGAACAAGCTAAAACTTTTGAGGCACACATAGGCTAGACTCACTTAAGTCAGAGGCCAGGGTATAAATGGCTTGAATGAAAGAAGTTCATTCCAGCTTAGAAATGACTACAGTTCAGTTCCACAGGTACCAAGCGGGAGATGAATACATGTTAATTAACAGGTTTTAATACAGTATATGCTTCTAATTGACTTGGCAGAGAGATCGTTGCCATGATTCATAGGTTCACAAATTTTAAGGCCAGAAGCAACCATTATGATCATCCTGCTCAACCTTCTGTATAACACAGAGCAAGGAACCTCACCCAGTAATTACTGCATTTAGTCCCTAATTTCTGTTGACGCTATTTCATAGCTTTTTTTTATTTAAAAAAAAAAAATTATCAAGGCTTGATTTAAAAACTTAGAGTAATAAAAAGCCCACTGTGTCTCTGACTCTTAAATTTGCAATTTGCTTCTAGAATTATCGTTATGCTTATATTCACATGGCAATTTTTTGCTGACAATTCTATCAAAAACACCAAGAAAGCTCGAGACAAAACCTTTAGTTTTCCTGGGTGTATATGTTGTAGCACAAGAAGGACAGTCCTCTAAAAATCACTAAGCCCTCTGCCTTCTCTTCAATCTCTCCCCTCCAAAAAAATAAAAAAGGAAGGAAGAAAAGCACAAGAAAGCTAGAACATTCTAAATCTGGAGGCAGGTCGTTTGCACGTTGTTGATGAACATGGACAGGAATCTGTTATATTTTTGGAGGAGAAAAAGGTAGCTTTGGAGGAGAAAATACAGCTTTGCAGACCTCGCCAGAAATGGTGAGGCCATCCCTGCCAAGATGAGACAAAAGATCTACAGAATTTTTTTTCTGTTGTAGTTCTTTTGCACCTTACACCCACTTGCACCATTTTTCCTGTTTCGCATTACCAAGCCTCAGTTAAGTTTTGTTGGACAAAAGGGACCACTTCAAGTAGGTCAGGATGGCTGGGACACCTGGGCAAAAATAACAAAGGGAAGGCATGTTTCTAAATCTTACTGCAACTTGCAGCTATCTTTGGGAAGATGGAGTTTACTCACCCTGAATTCAGTGGCCGTACCCACTGTTAAGATCCAGCCTATGATAAGATCCAAACTCCGCCATGCTCTATCATGTTAAGTAGAAACTTCCTCCTTAAATAGTCTCTTTGGTGGGAGTAGTTGCAGACTAAATGTATTACAAAAAGAGCCAGGCTGTGGGCGCATCTACACATGCCACTTACTGTGCATTTGGTACTGCGGAGTCTTTAAGATTAGGAAGTACTAAATGACTGTGCAGTCCTGGCAGTGCATGGTTATTTTTAGATGCTATATTGCTGTAGTGACAAGCTGTGGTGACGTTGCTTGATACTACAGTGACATAGCACCAGCATCACTGTTTGTGCCTGCCAGTGCTACATCACCATAATGATGAACTACGTCGCCATAGCTTGTTGCTACGGCAACATAGCGTTTCATGTAGACACGTCCTGTGAAACCCTAATTCACTTTGGGCCCAGTTCTAAGTCAATGACAAATCTCCCATTGACATGAAAGGCACTTGGATGTCACCCAGTGAATTACATCATGAATAGTCTCATTAAAGTCAATGAGGTTACTTGTGGAGTGGAGTAAGTTATGAATCAATGGGAATAAAAGTATCATGATTAACGTGGTAGCAATAATACCATAATTTCATTAGTAAAAGGCAATTTTAGCTTGGGCATTTATCTAAACTAGGGATAAGGTAATGAAATCCATAGGTTCAAGGAGCTTAGAAGAAATTCTTAAGTGTTTTTGAGTAGTCAGAAGTGCAAGAGTTGGTGTTTGGACTTGTATATAATCCAGTAACAAGCTGATATGATTAAATGGTTACTCCATCAGTGAATTGGCCCTGCTCTTTTCTCCATCTGGTAGGCAGGCAGGCTGATTAAATTTATGCCATGTGCTTATTCTCATTGTAGCAAAATGAGTTTTGTTGATATTTCTAGTCACTACAAGGTGGTAACAACCTTGCAAAATACATTGATTCATGTTTTAAAAAATAGGATTTATCAGGAAAAGAACAAAATACACAGTACACAGTATTTGTACTTAATGGAAATGGCAGTAAGCAAACAAAATTCTTGATTGCAATCCTTAAGGAAAATTAAATTTATAGTTGAGTCTCAGAGTTTGGGAACTACCAGTTGTTTCCTGGAAGTCACTATTCAAAATGAGTTTTGGGAAATCAGGTTAGTATTGACTTGGTCCATAATGCTTGGCTGTTGCTTTTTTTGTTGAAGATTGATTAAATTACTCTGAACAAGCTCAAAGTCTGGGTCCTTATCTGAAGCCATTTGTGAATCTGGCCATAACACATTCCCTGAAAAAGTATTTCAGAGAGTAAATAATCTTGGAAGCTGGAAGCATGTTGTTGTTCCCATTATAAAAGGACAAATAAATTGAATTTGTGTCCTTGTCTTAATATACATCTTTTCTTTCTTTATCCCACAACATTTTCCTAGGCTGAAGGGCCCTGAGGTTATTTGTTCAGGTTTCTATAAGATGCAATAAATGATAATTTTGGCTGTAGCTTAATGAAAGAAATAGTTGAAGAATAGGTAAATAAAGAGTAACAAATATTGGCAACTCTGCTTTAGAGCTTGGTTTTCACATTTATCTCCCACCTCTCTACCCAAGTTATTCTTCTTACTATTATTTGTATTACATTGGCCCAAACTAAGATCATGGTTCCATGTCAGGCACGTGGTAAGAAAAGGTCCTAGTCCCAAAACACTAATGGAAAAACTGACATAACAGATTTGGCATGGAAAACAGATATATGAAAGAATTTGCCTGGTTCACCTAGATCTATGAGTAGAACCCATTTCTCTTGAATCTCAAGCTGATGCCCTATTCAGGGGATCAAGTTGCCCCTTGATTAGCTGAGTTCAAGTAACTCTCAAAAGCCCCAATCTGAATCTGGGTCCCAATCAATGGTGCCTGACAGTTTAACTCTACAGCAGAAAACATTGGCCTGTACATTTATACACATAAAGTGACTAGGTGATAACAAGTACATATCTCATCAATTGCAGTTATTTATTACGGGGAAGGAAAGGGGTAGAAAACAGAAGGAAGGGGATGAGGAGCACATTGGAAAGTTGGAAAGTTCCAGCTGGGCCTCGTCCAGTCTTGTTGCTTTTGCTTCTGATTCTTGCCTTTGGAAGTCCCTGCTACTCTTGGAGCCTGGTGCTGCCAAGAGAGGACACTTGTACACGTGACACCATTACCAATTACACATGACAAAAAAATCACTTTGTGTGGCTTAATGGCATCATGCTGTGCACATACAAGAGTTTTGGGGCTTTTGAATGAGTTTGCTGGTTGGCGAGATTGGCCACGGGGGGAGGGGGAGCATGTACCACCCCCTAAGGTGGCACCAGTTGCCCATGCCCAGGGTGCTGGAAGCCCAGCTGGGCTTCTAGCTGGGTGGGTGTTGCCCCAGCTTAGAGGCACCCAATCCAATACTTCCCCAAGCCCACCCCCGAGCTTCCAGCACCCTGTGAACTGTCCCCACCACCTTCTCTGGCCACCACCAAACCCAACCACCCTCTCCTGCTGCCTTCCTGTGCTGCTCCAGGGGCAAGTCAGCCCATTGCCAGGTGGCCTTAACCATCTTGCCAGCCACAGGAGCCTGCTAAAGGCAGAAGTGGTAAGAGGTCCAATTCTTTTTTTTTTTTCTGGTGGAGCCTGCCTGCCTTTCCCGCAAATGGGGGGTCAGATGCTGGCAGGCTGAGTGGCCCCTGACCAGGGGAGCCCTGGTCCTTCCCTTCATGATGGCGGTACCTCTTGGGGTCAGCTGGGAGGGCTGCGAGCAGCTCAGATGCTGCCCCAGCTCGGAGGAAGCCTCCACCCCAATCCAATTGTTCCCTGAGCCTGCTCGCTGGAAGCCTACCAGGTGCTGCCCCCAGGCAGGCTCAGGGAAGTGTTGGATTGGGCTAGGTGCTGCCTTTGAGCTGAAGCAGCACCCATCCTGCTAGCAGCCTGTCCGGGTGGCCCCCGCCGCTCAGGGATTGAAAAATTGAAATGGTGGGTTTCAATTAAAAACCCACCATTTCAGTTCAGGGGGCATAGAATAAAACACTGAGGACTAAACCTTTGTCACGTACAAGAGCCCAGAAACTCTGCTCAGTTTCTCGGATCTCCTTTAGCTGGTTTCCCTTCTAGAGACTGGATCTATGCAGGGCTGGGGTTTGGAACAGACACTCATCCTACAAAGCTGTTGCCACTCCTGTCAGTTTTGTGGAAGGCTTTACCTCTTCTTGGGTATAGTTTTGTGTGGGGGAATACTGGTCTGTCTCATCAGCTCATGTGACTTGGGCGGGGTGCCCATGCACAGAGGTTATGATTTGTTTTCCTGTTCTTTTCACCTTTTCTCATACCAGATTAAGAGTTCACCTAGAGACTCATGAGTCTTTAATTAAATAGGAAATGACCTGAGCCCACGTTAAACATGCGATGAGAGAGACTCAGAAGTAGCCTGGTGCATTATGCATGTGGTCAAAGTGGATGGCTCTAGTGTTTGCACATCAGCTCAGAGAGAGGGATGACACGTTCCCTTACGTTCTCAGCTCTCCAGCTGACCTCCTCTAGTTCTTGAGGTTGAACACAGTACCTTCCCAGTCCAAAACTGAGGCAATATGGCTGAGTTAATACGGCAAGGAAGGCAAGCCTGTTTCAGGCTTTTTGTTGTTCTGTTTCTTTATTTCTCTTGAGTTTCTGTCTCGGGTAGACAGAAATTCATGTAATGTCTTGCTTAAGTTTTAGCTGCTCTCGTACGTTTTTTTTAACCACCTAGTTTCTTTGAACTTGCATAAGGAGGAGGAGGAATGTTTTCATGGTGACTGTGCTGATTTGTTCTGTATTAATTTGAATACATTACTGATAGACTGAATTTATTTCCAATCCACAAACAAGGTGGATACAGATAATTCTCTCTGCCTCTCTCTGTTTCTTTGCATGTGTTGGGAAGCATGGGGTTTCAGATAAAGAAAGAATATTTCAGTTTGTTAAAGGCAACAGTTTTAGTTAGCTGCCATGAATTCTGTTGACGCAAGAATCTGGGATATTCACCACTGCATTATTTTTGTATCCGATTAGTACTTAACAGGTCTGCTTGGGTATTTATTGACAGGATCTCCACACCTAAAGGTGCCTATGCAAAACTCTGATTAATTAACTAATTAATTAATGCATCAGTGCTTCATCTGCCTGCCTTATCTCCCATCGGTTAGTAGCATGACCAATGGAGCTCACCTAAAAAGCGATATTGTAAGTGAACAGAGCAGTAGGAAGAGATAAAGCATGCAAGCAGATGATTGAGAACAGGCATCTTCAGGTTCCAGCTGAGCAAGGCAAGTAATTGCTTAAATGCTTATCAAGGAGCAGTGCTTGAGATTTAGTTGTAGTGAAGTATTTGATCCGGGCCACGCAGGGAATCTGTGGCAGAGAGGACTTTTACATCCACATCTCACAAATTCCAGACCGATACCTTAACCAGTATGCTGCTTGCTCTATTACTCCATAATGCACTTTGCAATACTGGAGAAAATCCTAACAGATTCAAGAGCTTGCTTTTGAGAACAGCCTATACTGAGAATGCATTAAAGAAAATATAATTCCATTTGGTTTAGGTGTATGTGCAGTCGCACTGCCAATACAAAGGGGGAAGCTGCATCAGTAAATAATCTCATTTCCTTGCCTTGCGTCCTGTACAGTGTGCGTGCCCTGAGAAGTTTTATGGCTATGGTGGTTATATAATCATAAGAATCTCTGACACAGCGGTTGCCTGGTTGCTTTCCCTACTTTAATAGCACTCCTTTTTTTTTTCTTTAGGTGGTAAGAAAACCTCATTGTTTTCATAGTCCTTTGGCTCCATTTCCTTTTTGCAGGTGCTAACTTAATTAGAATCAAGGGGCAGAACTGAGCAAGAAATTTTCTGTGGGAAAAGCTCCAGGATAATACTGGATTATTATTTATCGATCTCTCTTTCAACACCTACGTTCTGCCAGGATAGGGGAGGAATGTGATATGGGAGACAAGAATTTACACATGAACGGCGGCCTGCCAAAGCAGCAAACCTTTTCTAGAGATTGGAAAGAGCTGATGAAAAATTTTCTGTCAAAGCTGTTTTTCAGTAGAAAATTGGTGTGTGTGTGTGAAAATGATATTTTTTTGTGTAAGGTGTTTGCTCTTTATCTTTCTCACGATGTCTCGCCAAAATTTTCCATGGGGCACGGGAGAAATACTCCATTTTCTAAGCAGCCTGACTCTAAAGTGATCTTTCTGAAAAGAAATAAAGAAAAAGAGAGGGAGGAGAGTCTTGTTTTAATGAATGTTTTGCCGATGCTCACAAGTAATGGTGTTTTTGTCTCCCATTCCCCATGGCAACCCCTTCTGTTTCTCCGCTCACAAAAATCATGACTCATTTGAGACTTTGGGGAGGCGGGCAGGTAAATGTCCAAACAGGGAACATCTTTTAGTTCTTTTTTTATTTCCCGTCTTCATAAGACAGAAGCTTGAGATCCAAGGCACCGATTTTTGCATACAGATGATCAGTGCTCCTTGCATAAGTCGTGCTAATGACTTTGGAGGCTCTACTAGTTTTCTCCCTTCTTTCCTTGTCTCCTTACCCCTTCCTCACTTCACTAGGTCTGCTCCAGTGAGGGACGGTTTGTTAGACCCGGCAGGGACCCGCACAGGTTCTCAGGTAATATACTGAACAACTCATGTTTTACTACCTCTGGCGGTGCCCCAGTTGTGAGTTGTAACTCTGATGTAACACGTACAGCATAAAACATGCACAACATATATACTGCCGGGACTCTTCTGGATACAAGAAGGATATAAATGATGGCAGTTTAGTTTCTGGTGAAGCTGCAGCCCTTTCCCAAGCGGGAAAAGAAAGCGGGTATATTGCACATGGCAGCGGCAGATGTATACTATGCTGGTGCTCTCTTTTGCCATTTAGTAATTCATTCTGTGACCTTTCTCATAACACCCGATTGTTTTATTTCCCTAGGCTAAAACCTGTGATCATAGCCAGACTTATTCCCTTCTCTCTCTCCTTTTCCTTTTCCTTTTCCTTTTCCTGGGAGGCCCCCTCTATCTTACTGTTTGCAAACAACCAGTAGCAGGCGAGTTGTTTTCAACCAATGCTGAACAAAATCTCCATTGCAGGTAATACTTATCACTGATTTAGCTGACGCTCATATACAAATGGATGCATCTGTATGGCTTACCTAAATGCTTGTGAGAAGCAATTAGCAAGCAGCATGAACTGGTTTGAACCAAACTATTCAGAACCTGGACAAAAGCTCATGGAAATATTTTTGCAGTGATCAAAGGTTGTAAAACCAGAAGGGATCTTTGAGATCACTTCATTTGACCTCCTACATAACATACGTGACAGAATTTCCTGTATCAAGTCCCATGACCTGTGACTGAACTGCATTGTCTCTTTCTTGGAAGGACACTCAATTTTGATCTTCAACCCAGTATACTTGCAATACACTTTATAATATGATAACCATGAACTTTAGTTGTGATTTACGTTTATAGTAATGATGTTCGTGAGGGGAAAACCATGAAGTCAACATCTTTATTTTCTTTCTTATGTCCTATTTATGTGGCTACAGTACATCTTCAGGACATTGCCAAAAAAAAAAAAAAAAAGAGGGTTTTAAAAATCAATGATGAATTTAAAGAAGATTAAGTGACTTTGTTTTATTTTATTTTGATTTGTTAATGCAACATCTAGTTTATCTGGTAGATGATTTTGCTGCTTTTTCCATGTATTAAAAAGAACTCGTGCATCAGTTTTACTGCCAGCTTCCTATATAGCACTTTTGTTTGATGACTGAATGCACTATGCTAAAAATCAGGGTGATCATATTGAATACACACGCACACACACACACACACACACACACACACACACATAGAGCTACCTGAGATGAAATTATTATATTTTAAGGCTGAGACTTTGAAAAGCAAAGCATTAAACCTCTCGACACAGGCTTTCCCCAAGCACCTATGTGTGTGGGGAAATGTTTCAAAGGCATGACTGGCAAGTAGGTATACTCAGCCCTTACTGACTTTAGCTGACAGTTAAGTACTAATGTGCCACTTGTGCCCTAACTCCCATTGGTGATAGCCCATTTTTTTAAAAATTGAGGCATATCAAACTCCCAAGTCCATTGTAGACACTGGATGAGTTTTTTATGGTACTTTTGCTCCTACCTGGTTTAGGCCTGGGTCCTAAAGGTGTTTAAATATGAGGGGTATGCAAAATGGGACATATTTGATTCAGATTTGGCCTGAATCAGGGACAGTGATTTGATTAGTTGATTCAGATCACTGTCCTGATTCGATTCAGCTGAATCCTAATCTGAAGATTCGATGCTGATTCAGAGAATCGGCAATTTGGCCATAGACACAGCTTTAGATGTTTTTTCTACGTACCTCGAGGTACCAGGCGCAGCTCATGAACGCTGCAGTGCTGGGGCAGATAAAGCGTCTGACAGGAGTGCGGGGGGCGTTATCTGCGTGCTTGGTGGCAGACCCAGAAGTGGACTGGAAGCGCTTGTGATCCACTTCTGGGTCTGCTGCGGAGCATGCTGGGGACCCCTGTGCATGCCCATGGGACGCTCCATCCACCCCAGCATTGATGAGCCACCTGGTACCTTGAGGTATGTAGAAAAAAATTTAAAGCTGCGTCTATGTCTGAATCATCAAGTCTTTCTGAATCTCTCCAAAATGATTCAGAGGATTCCTGATTTGATTCAGATTCAGAGATCTAGCCGCCGAATTGGGACACATCTCTGCCAAATTGAATCAGCGACCGTAGCTTTGCACAGCCCTATTAAATACCTCCTTCCCATTATTACTTTTGGGAATATGATCTGGGACTTACTTTCATCTGCGAAGTCCACATTTAGCTGCCTAATTGCAGATTTTGGCAAATGACAATTCTGAAAATGGTGCTCTAAGGCACTTTTGAGAATCCCACCAATAGTTTTCAACTCAGTCCCCCTTGAAAATCCCAACCTTTCATTTCAGTACTAAAAGTCTTTTATTGCAATTAACAACTTTAAATTGGAATTCAACATCTAAATGTCTTAGCGTGTATTGTTTTGTTGAAAGTATAAAAAAGAATAACTAGAGAGAATTATGTGGATCTTATCATTGTAGTATGTTGTACGTTTGTACTGTAAAGGAAGTCAATAATTCCTTATGCCTCACCCTAAGGTTCAATGAATGGGCCTTTGTAGACTGATTTTGAAAAAGAAAGAAGAATAGGCTTTATTTGACTATTATGGCAAGTGTGGAACTTACTGAATAATATAGGATGATTGTGTAGACATTTGAAGAGGAGAATAGTATATGATTAGTGATAACTCCACTCTTTAGCTTCCTCATTTCTCTGTATGCAGGGCTTTTCTTAGTGGAGTGCACTTCAAGTCCTTCTGTCTTTTTAGCAGCAAAAATTTGATCCAAAAATACAGGTCATGAATAATCATTGGATAAATTTGCCGCATCTCAGTTGCTTTTTTTACTCTGTTTTAGAGCCTATACATACAAATTCTAAACCATGTAGACTCATTATGAACTGCTGTTTTGGGGGGCAGGAGCTGCCTTAAATGTTAGCAAAGTGCTAAATGCAATAGAGCACCAATCTCTGATGAGATGTTTACGCAGTACTGAAATATACTGTATTTACTCAAATCCAAGGTGAGGTTTTCCCCCTCCCCATTCAGCATGGGGGAAAAAGAAACCTCATCTTAGATTTGAGTACAGTCCCGGGCAGGTGGCTGCTGTGATTCCAGCTCAGACTCCGGATCCAACCTGGGGGAGACAGCACAATGAGGGCAAGAGTGAGTGGGAGAGGCCATGCAGCAGCTGGGGAGCTGCTCTGGCTCTGGCTTGGGGCTGGGCCAGGGCTGGAGCCAGAGCTTCTGCATAGGGTAAGCAGTGGTGGAGGTGGAGGAGCCAAGTGGCTGGAGGGATAGGCACCAGGGAGGAACAAGTATCAGGAGAGACGGACATTGGGGAAGCAGATCTTAGGGGGCACGGGCACTAGGGGTACAAGTGGCATGGGTATAGGTGGGGGGAGCAAGGGGCAGGGCCAGACTGCCTCCCACCCTCCCCCACTACTGCTTGCACTTGCTCCTGCTTCTATATTTCCTGCTGCGGTGAGGGAGAGTAGGGGGCAACAAGTTTAAGATGACCCTCCAATAATTAGATTCTATGGATCTAGAATTAGATCCATGGAAATTTATAACAAATTTGTGTCCTGTCCCCCATCCGCTCCACCCACCGCTGTGACAGGCATGGTTTATAATTTTCCATGTATAGAATCTAATTACTGGGGGTCGTCTAACATTTGAAGTCATCTTGGATTCAGGTAAAAATGGTAAATAAGAAAGTTATATTACTTCCATCATCTCAGGTAATTTTTTCCTTTGGAAATTTCTGTTGACCCTTCAGGATTATTTGTTTGTGTATTTAGCTAATGTTACTGGGCCACACTGACCCCCACAAACTTGTTTGTAATCATATAGAAGTAGCACTAAAGGCAACTTCGTAAGACCCCATGCACTTGCACAGGACTAGCTAGGTTATCCCCAACAGATGTTTGTCTCACTTGTTGTTAACCTCCAGAGGTTACCTGCTCTAGTGTTCTCACTTGTTCTTAACTCCCTAGGTTACCTGCGCTAGTGTTTCACCACCCATATTAGAAAGCTTTGCCTAAATTATATTTGCTACAAACAAAGTTTACTTTTTCTTATTCTCTACTGTGCAGGGCAAACAGATGATTTCTTTATAGAACCATTAACTTATTATAGGATTCATAGGATGTCTTTAGTCTTTTCTTGTCCAGAGCAAACAAACTCAAATCCTTTAGCCCTTTCTAGTCTAGCTTCTGTAACTTTTACCATTCTTGCTGCTTTCCTATGGACTCTTGCCATTTACTACTCTGGAATCTCCTCTCTACATGACATATTTAGAGTGATGCCTAAAACTAGACACAATACTTCCGCTAACATCTTCTCGGTAAAGCAAATTGATTACCTCTTATTTTTTTAATGTATGGCACTCCTGTTAATATATCACAGAATAGGACAGACCATTTTTGCAACAGCATCATATTGTTGGCTCCTACTTAGTTTGTTAAAACATTTCCAAACCATATATCCTTTCCTGGAGCACTACTGCCTAGCCAGTTAGCCCTTTGCATTTGTGTTTAATTTTTCCTCCCTAAGCATAGTCCTTTGCCAGCTGTCCTTACTGAATTTAATTATCTTGGTCTGAGAGTGTCTTTCCAATTTGTCAGGATGATTTTGAATTCTGTCTTGTCCTCCAGAGTGCTTATCTCCCTTCCTAGCCTGTTGTCATGTGAATTTTATAAATGTTCTTTCTATTCCATCATCCAAGTATTTAATGAAAATATTGAATAAAACCAGTCCCAGGATAGACCCCTGAAGGGTGCACATTGAAAGGGCCTCACAGTTTGACAGGAACCATTGATAGCTACCCTTGATTTTTTTTCCACCTGTTGGGCACCTACATTATGATTTCATCTTAATCAAATTTCCTAGTTTCCTTGTGAGAATGTCATGCAGCTGCACTAAAACTAAGGTATCTTTAGCTCTCCCTTTTTTTCCTAGGCCAATCACCCTGTCAACAAATAACATTAAATTGGTTTGATATGATTTGTTCCTGAAAAAGTTCATGTTGACTCACTTCTTTAATCATCCCATTATCCTCTTGATGCTTATAAATTACTTGCATAATAATTTGTTCTAGTGTCCTTCCAGGATTAAAGGTAGCTAAGATGATCTCTGAGTCCTGCTTTCCCTGTTTTTAAAAGGTTACGGAGTTTGCTCTACAACAGAACAAAAACAATCACTGCTGGATCAGAGCTAGCCAGATCTGCTTCCTTAAGTACCCTAGGGTGAACTTCTTCAGGCCTACCTATCTAAATATTCTTTATCCTTTCCTTTCCTAGTTCTGTCCAGCACTCCTCTTCCCAAATTTTAATTGCTTTGGTTATGTATCTAGTCTCAAATATATATTTGTATATTTAGTATTGAGGGATAGTATTAATTATTTAAAGGAATAAATAGACGCCCAGAGGCATTGAATAGTTTAGCTCCCTTTGCATCCTCAGTTATTTGCCCTCTTTCCCTGTTAAGTAATGGACCTTTATTTTCCTTTGTCATCTTTTTCTCACGCCTTTATAAAACCCTTTTTCTTTTTGTATCTGTGAGCCTTGCTAATTGTGATTCATTCTGTGCTTTGGCCTCATATGACTGAAAGTTTTTATTCATATCATAGCTTAATGTTTTTGTTCTTGTTCAGGGCTTTCCACTCTAATTTCCAAATAACGCTTAGAACAGGGAATAAGAACCAATTCTGGAGGAGCCTATTACTGAGTCCAGCACTAAATGTTTGGGGGAATGGGAACACATCATCGTCTCTCAGTGCTTCTGCTTGCCATCAGAAACATGGGGCTTATACTGACCTCCCTCACAATGGTTTTCTGAGATTTAATTAGCTTCTTTTTTTTTAAGTGCCCTCAGATGAACTGACCCCTTTGGATTATAACCAGTTATTATCTTTTTTAAAAAGCATTTAATTGCTTATTCAATGACAGCTGCCTTTACATGGAGGACGGCGCTACGATGAAGACGTGATCCAAGTCTTAGCACAAGGCTATATATACATCTTTCAAACCTCAAATTTTGCTCTGCTTTCTACACTCCACTTTTTGCCACAAAAGGGAAAGAAACAGCAGGAGGTCATATGGAAATGCAATCAATCGGACCAGCAGAGGTGATGGCTGTTCTCGCACTCCCCTGCCAGCTGCCTGCTAATAGGCTCTTCCATCATGATGTTTGTGACGAGGGGAAAAGAACACAAAGTAGGCATCCTTTCCTTGTAGACCACTATCAGGCATCAAATTGTTACACTTTGCCCCATTAACTCCACCTTAGAGCGGGAAGCAGAGTAAAGCCACAGTAGTGGAGTAAGTCACTGCAATTAGCCAGCTGTGCTGCTTGTTGTAATAATGGGAGGGCTGAAACATTAGTAATGCAGATATCTGCAGAACTGCTGATGGATAATTCCCGGGCACAAAGTAGATGCCTGCGCTCTTTATCCCGTGCCCTGCTTATGTAAGAGGCAAACATTTCCCGCATGTCGAAGCCAGAGTCGTGAATGTCGGCTTTACCTTTTGCAGAAGACAAAGCGCATTTACCATATTCTGGGTAAAGATTAGCTCACAAATGAACAATAACGGCAGGCTCATTTTCAGTTCAAGAAAACAACCAATCATGGTCCCATAAGGGCTTGTATTTAAAATACTTGCAGTCAGTTCATAAACACTAACAAAATTATTGTTTGTTATGGCTGCTTTGAGCTTTCAGATGGAATGAGATTGAGGAGCCGACAAAATTGTGCAGAAGTATTGACAATGTGACAAATTATACACACAAAAAAAAGGGAGAAGGATTTATGTTTCTAATTACTACTTTGTTGTTCCGTCTTACTGGTTAAAGTTGTTCAATGATTTCAAGATAATGTTCGTGAGTTAAATTGGGAAGGGGAAAGGAGAGAGATTTAATGTAGTATGCAAATTGTTTAAATCTGAATAGCTACATTGCTATTTTTTTCCTCTAGCTGATAATATTAAACACAAATGGGTTGAATAGTTATAATAACAGATTTTAAGGAAAGAAATCTGTTCCGTTTAAACGGTATAAAACCATACATCAAAGAAGGCCAAACGTTTTGGAAGGTGTGCTGCAAATTAAGTTGTGCTCTCCCCAGATACCACTCTGATCCCATTCTCCTGCCTGATCCGTTGCTCTGCTTTCTGCTTCATGCCTGACCTGCTGCTCTTCTTTCTGTTTCCTGACCTTATGCCTGCCCATTCCCTGATTTGCCCCATGACACACACAGAGCTACCCCATCCCATTTACAGCATGCCTGCTGCAGGCTGGCCTAGCCCTGCCATAAATAATGGTATACAAGGAAGATAATCAATGCTACTGAGCACAGGTATTTTAATACACTGGCCAAACTCTGTGGTTTTGATTTCAAAGGACTTAATTTAGAGCTGTTGGCCAAATCCTCGGCTGATATCGAGTGCTGTAGTTCCATCAAAGCCATGGAGTGAGCATCAATTTATACCATCTGAGAATCAAAGAATTTTCATAATATACTAAAAATCTCTAACCATATTTCAGGATTATGCTGTAGATTATCTGATATCCCTGCCAAAATAAGACAGCCAGTTAACCAAGAGTAATTAAACAAGTCTTCCTCATTAAGAATGACAGGATGTAGGTCAAGATCCTTTCATGGAGATGTGCTCATATATGACACTTGAAGATCTGGACCTTCACCTTCAATAACTGCTGTATTGCTGATTCTGGTGTAACACCTGCTTCCTACCCTTGCATGTCATTGCAACACTGGTCCTCCAATGATGGCCCATACATTACTTGTTCACTGTAAAGCTGAGTAACTTGTGTCACAAAAGTGAAGCATCTCTTTGAGAACTGGAGACGCTAGAGAGGGAAAAATGCAAACCCAGGTATTCCCAAATAACAAGTACATTCACTTCCTGAAATTCTGAAATTCATTTAAAAAATCATGAGATTCTGGGGAAAGAAAAAAATCCCCAAACATATTTGCCTTCTGGTGACTGAGCCTTTAGGGTTTGCAGCTTCAAGCCTTTTTTTCAAACTATTAGAAATAGGTATCTACTTATTTACTTAAACCTAGGGTTCTCCTGCATTCACATGACTCCAGGAGGTTGACTTTTAAAAAGCACATGCAATATTGCATGTTATCAATGCCATTTTTTTACAGTTGTAACACCATAGGTATTCTGGTCCCAGACCAGGAGTCCATTGCCCTAGGGACCCTTCACAGAATAGAAAGTCTCTTTCCCAAAATTGGCCACACTAGAAAAGTCCTCTATTTGTTAAGCCATTCAGTAAATCTCCCACCTGATACAAGGCTGTACATTTTTTAGGGTAATGTTATATTTTCAAGGAAGCTAGCCATTTTTAAATGCCACAGTTAATTAGCAAATACAACAGCTACTTTACAAATGTAAGTGAGAGCGTTTTGGCTGTTTCATAATCGGAAAAGGTGGTGTCTAAGGCATCATGTCTTTCCTTTTCACCCTTTTTCTGTTAATTCATTCTCTAACCTGGTCTCCATAGCAGCCTTTCTTCCCCCAAACTGCCTTCAACAATACCATTTTCTGGAATGTTTTTAAAGGGGTTTTTTTGCCTGTCTTTCTATTGCTTGCATGATAAAGAACTAAATACCCCTTTAAGGAAACGAATGTCAGAAAGACCTTTTGGGGGTTAGGAGGAAGCAGGCAGTGAAGCAGCCGCTGAGTCACTTCTTGTGCCGGGAGTCTTCAGTAACTCAGTAAGCCTGTCAAAGTGGAGCCTGTTCTCCACTGCTGTAGCACACCTACCTGGTATATCAGCTGAAAGCTTCCTGACAAACCTTTTGGGGGAAGACAAGATAATTAAGAAACTGACTTTAGAATGTGAGTTGTTAACTTGAGCACAGAGCACAGAGGAGCAGGCAACTTGTAAATGTCACAGTCAAACCAGATATTTATTAGTTTAAACTGACATGCTTTAACTTCCTGGGAAGAAGAAAAAAAAATATTCCCAGTCGCATGAGACATTTAAAACTACAGTTGATTGAACACAGAACTGGAAACTGTTCTCTCTGGCTAAATATTCCTGCACTGAGAGGGGAAGCAGGGAAATGAACTGTTTAGTTGCTCCTTCTGCTCGTATCTCAAGAGTGCTAGCTTTATTCCAGGTCAATCTTTTTGCATAATGCTAAAGAGTCAGTAGATAACTCAACTTTCCTACTACTTACAAAAAGGGGGATCAAGTAATTTGTAGGCCAGCCTGGGTTGTTACCAATTTTGACTTTCTGCATGATCTTGGGCAAGTAACTTATTCTCTCTAAATGAAATCCCCAGCACTAAAATGGGGATTTCATAGACTTCATAGACGTTAGGGCTGGAAGGGGACCTCGAAGAGCATCAAGTCCACCCCTGCCCAAAGGACAGGAAGTCAGCTAGGGACAAAGGATCCCAGCTAGGCTCAAAAGATGATAATAGTACTTCTCTACCTCCCAAAGGAGTTAGAATCATAGAAAGTTAGGGTTGGAAGGGACCTCAGGAGGTCATCTAGTCCAACCCCTGTTCAAAGCAGGACCAGCCCCAGTGATATCATCCCAGCCAAGGCTTTGCCTACCCGGGTTTTAAAAACCTCCAGGGACGGAGAGTCGACATTCTTTCTGGGCAACCTGTTCCAGTGTTTTACTGCCTTCCTAGTGAGAGTTTTTTCTCATCTCTAATCAAAGCATCCCTTGCTGTAACTTGAGACCATTGCTCCTTTTTTTGTTATCTGCCACCACTGAAAACAGTCCAGCTGCATCTTCTGTGGAGCTGCCCTTCAGGTAGTTGAAGACTGCTATTAAATCCCCTCTGTCTTCTCTTCTCCAGACTAAATAAGCCCAGTTCTCGGAGCCTCTCCTCATAAGTCATGTGCCTCAGCCCTCTAATCAATGTTATTGCCCCTACTATTGCTGCAGCTAATGCAGCCCAGTATGCCTTTAGCCTTCTTTGCAACAAGGGCACACTGCTGGCTCATATTCAGTTTATTGTCTGCTGGAACCCCAGGTCCTTTTCTGCAGAGCTGCTGCTAAACCAGGCATCAAAGAAGCATTAGTTCAAGTGCCCCTGCTACCATTTTGAAGCGCTGAGATGCTGATACATGAGACACTGAGGTGCTTTAATTAGAGCAGCTCTTGGAGTTGCTCTAATTAAAGTGCCACCCCTATGCCTGGAGCATGTGTAAAAGTGCCCTCTGAACCCTAGCGCTACCTTCCAGTGTATCTGCTACTTCAGCCATCTTTGTGTCACTTGCAGACTTGCTGAGGGTGCAATCCATCCCATCTTCCATGTCATTGATGAAGATATTGGACACAATTGGCTCCAGGACTGACCCCTGGAGTGCTCCACTTGATAACAGCTGCCAACTAGACATTGAGTAATTTGAGCCTGACGAGCTAGTGAATTTTCTACCCAGTTTACAGTCCATTCATCCAACCCATACTTCCTTAGCTTGCTTGTGAGAATGTTGTGGGAGCTGTTATATATGCTTACATGAAAGATGGTGTGGTTCTCAGACACTGCAATATTAGGGGTGGCTTAAGTACATCATTTAGTGGTTAATAATAATAATAGCGGATAATATAATGGATAATAATGAATAGATTGTAGGTCGGATCATCAGCTGGTATATATTGATTGCTGTAGGAGGTATAGCCAGTGCATTTACTACTCAGACTTCATGACTTAGTTTGAATTTGAACAGTTCACTAAACATGAAAAAAGGGGACGATCTAGACTCTAATTATGGTTCCAAAATAATGGGAATGGTCATTCACATTCTGTTTCTCCCTTTTGTTTGTGATTGTTTCAGGGTTTCAGGACTCTTGTATATTGACAGTTAATTAAGTCCCATGTTTTATTATCTTATATTAGCAATCTGAGAAGATTAAACTATGCTGACACACAGATCTCTTTCACAAAGAGAAAAATCTGTGAATACATAGCAATGCATTTGTGTGGATAACTTTCCCGTGCGGTAGTTAATGTAGTCGGGATTATCTGTTGTGAACCAATGCAAGTGAAATGTAAGCAATGTTTCCAGAGCTTTCAAATAAGCTTTTTTTTTTTTTTTTCTGATTCAGCACTTCTGATAAGGTTTATTTTAAGTTTTGTTTTTGGCCAAATACAAAGCTTAAGCATATGTCTAATGTTGGACTTCATCGAATCCTTATGGATTTCAGGTAAAGGCAGGGGGACTTGAATACATACTTATATATTTATCATTGTTATTTTGGCTAAGTACAGGCAGTCAAAAAGCCCAAGGATACTTTGATTCAGTCTCTTCAGGTTAATCTAAGCTACAGAGACTGAACCAATAAGTAAATGAGCACACATTCACTTTTGATTTATGAAATGTAGCCACATGCCTGCAGTGGCTCAAGATAGAAGCCAGAGAGTGCTAGTCCTCCAAGATTTCCCCCCCTCCCTGCTGGAGCGGAGGAGGTGTGGCCAGGCCCCAGCCTGTGCTCTGCTCTAGGAAGTGGCATTGAATTCATAAAAGCTTGAACAAGAATTGTTCTTTCTCTGAAAAACTATAAACTGAAGAACTATAAACACAGCATGGGCTGTGTGTTTGCTTACTCTTCCTGCTTCCCCTGAGCTCTCTGGGATTTGCAGTCCAGAATAAGAGCAGCGGGACTTTGCAGGGTTGCTCATCATTTCTTCTTCCTGCTTCCAGCTGCCTCTGGGATTTGCAGTCAACAACCACAACTAGCACTAAGGAAGCTAGCACAGCAGGTTTTTACTCATGGGAAGGTGAGTTTAACCCCTCTCCCTGGCCCCAGACCCCAGCCTGGGTTTGCCTCGGGGGTGGGCAGTGAGCCAGCCTTCACTGGTCCAGCTCTGGAGCAGACAGCCCAGCCCAGCCCAAGGCTGCAAAGCATGCTGGGATGCAGGGGGACTCTGATTTAACTTGAACCAGGAAGGGGTCTGGTACAGAAGTTTCATAAACTGGTTTGACCTAAATCAGTCCAGTCTGATACTACATGCAACCAGGTTTATCTTAAACCAGTTTCAGCTATTTTGAAACTGGTTGATGTGCACTGAACTTCTGCTCAGTTACAGGTTTAAACCAATTTCTGATTACTTAAACCAGTTTATTTGTAACTCCTGTCCATAGCCTAAAGGGTAAAACAAAATGGTGATGCAAAATCCAACCAAGATATAAAGAACTTTTCGAGAGTAGAAGTTTTTTCTAACTGCTTTACTAATTTCAGAGTGTGCATCAAGATCAGTTTAATCATGGAATTGTTCATAGAACCTAGAGGTGAAAAAGACCTGCAAACCATTTAGTTTCTTTCCTATGAATTGCAGAATTATTTCCTACAGCATATTTGGATATTTGCCTGGTCTAATTTTCTGTGGTTTGAGCAGCATGCTCTGATAAATCTCAGCATTAGGGGTTGTAATTTGTAAATGTCTGTCTCGTCATTTTAGCCAACATCTTGGAGGTTGTTTTAATACAGTTTGAGCAAAATTTTTCAAATATTTTTAGCTTAATAGATATTCAGATCCTGCCTTGGTAATCTTAAAGTAGGCATGTATGTGAGTGGGAAAAAAAAAACTATTAACATTCTTATTTTGCGCTATAGGTATGCCATGTGTTCTTTTAAAGTTCTTTGTTTGAAAATTGTCTCTCTGCATGAATATGGTGACTTTTATGCTCCATAGGATGAAGTCCTAGTTAGCACTCTTTGTTCTGCACAAGCAGCATATTAAAAGCCTGGAGCCATCTCTGTGTGTCAGTTCACTTGGAGAAATCTCTTGATTTTAGTACTTATATAACATAAATCAAGCTGAAGTAAGAATTCAGTACCTAGAAAAAGCTGATCTTATTGAGGCCAGATGAATCTCAAAAGTTATGTAGCTTCAGTTAATGTGGGGAAGCCCTAAGAAACCAAGTTTCTTCTTGAAGCCATTTCTGGAATGAAGAAACGGGCTGGAAATTTTGCAAAGACGTGCTTTATTTACCACCAAAGAGACATCTTGGTCTCCTTTTGTAAAATTATTTATTTCTAAATGTTGCCTAGCAGAATAATGTCTGCATCCTTGCTTTGGGTTTCTGGGTGTCGGCATAAAAAGTAACCATCTCTATTTTATTATTTTAGTTTCTGATCCTGAATGGAACAAATAGTTAAGAGTAAATGATTACGGACAAACCTTTTCTGAACACTAGAAAAAACAGTTGCTTAATGGGACGTGCCACAATTCGGTCTTATGTTTTTCCAAACTGTTTCATCCATCCTTAATCTTACATTGATTTCATACCTGAAGCTTTAAAGAAGTCCAAAAGGCAACAGGGAGAGGAGACACAGTATAAAAACTATGTATTCTTCAGTAAAACACTTTCTCCCATGTTGAGTGCCGAGAGAGGCACACACAAATATGCTGTGCTGAGAACACCACGAGGCATGAACAAGAGCAGCACAGGAAAACAACTATTAGCTCAAATAATCTTCCACAAAGAAATATGTCTAAGAAATAACTCTGAAAGACTTTTGGTAATTCAGTACCTTCACCTCTGGCCACCAAACTGTTAGATCAGAAAAGAAATGTTCATATCTGTTCTTTAAATTCCATCTTCCCATAAAAACAGTGCTATAAAATGTATGGTATGTGGCAATCCAAGGCTGGATTATTGTGAGACTTGACCATTATATGGACAAAAGAGAGAAAAAATTGCACAACAGCTCCATAAATTCCATCTAGCCATGAAATAACTATCACATTTGTATTTGCATTTCCATTATACAGAATAGTCTACCTTCTGAGTTACCCAGGCAATGGTATTGTTTTATTTATTTAAGCTGGGTGTTTTGCATTTTACTGTATGAATGGCTGGTAGGAAAAAAGTAGGATTCAATAATGTGGACATTTCACAGTAAATGAATTGCACTAATACAACAATATAAAAGGTAGTGCTCAGCAGTTTCTCTAGGACAGGTTCTGTTCCAGAACGGTGCTCCTAGACTTTTAAAGACTCACTTATGAAATGATAAAGGTTACATTTTGTTAAATGAAATAATACAAACATCTTATAGGATTTCCACTTTAGGTTTTATTTACTCACTTTTCCCGATGGAAAAGAGTCATCTATTCAATTGGTTGTTCTCTTGCAGACTGTTTTTGTCATTCTGTTTCATACTCTGTACTCAGTATTGCAGCCTCCAAATTGTAAAAATGTTGCTGGGACTAAAGGCTAGAGAAAGAAAAGAAAAAAGTGCATGGAAATCAAATATAATTTGAAGAAACCACATGTGAAGGTAGTTGAAAAGGTTTTGCAGAGTCTGCAGATCTCTGTGAAGATTTGCACTACATGTGAAATGCAACATTTGTAGGACCTGCAAAAATCCTTAGCAAGTTCTGAGACTTTTTGTTTTTAAACTGAGTGCTAAATTACTGATTGAATGTTAACAGCCAAAGTCAAAACTAGTGTCTATTATAATATCAGAGAGGTTCATGAGTCCTGTATCCAAAGGGAGGAGCTAGAAGTTACTACGCTCCTATCACTATGACTGTCTCCTCTGAGTGCTGTTCTAGAAATATGCACTGAGCCTTTTAAACACTGAGCTGTTATGTGAAAGGAGGACCATCTCTTCTGCTTTTCAACTGGCAGAGCAGTGCAGCCTTGCTATCTCTCATAGAATCAAAGAGTCATAGAAAAGGGGACCTCCAGAGGTCATCTGAGGCAGGATCATCTTTATCCAAAACATCCCATACAAATCATAATTTAAACTCTACGTGCATCAACCCTGGCCTGACACCATAGCCTGCCACAAGTAAAACAGGGGATCCATGGCAGTCGGTATCCTGCTTTTATGAAATGCTGTCCATATGCTCAATAGATCCTAGATAGTGGGCTGATCGGTAGCAGAAAGGGAGGGGGAAGGGAGCAAACAGCAAAGCCCAGAACCGTGGTGAGTACCCATAGTAGAACATAGGCATAGTTATGCATTAGCATTGTGCATCCTCTCTCTCTCCCCTAAACAGAGGTAGAATTGAGAATAAGTAATTTAGAGAACAGAGAAAGATGGCAAAATGGTTTGATATCACCATTGGCAGCAGAAGACTTACCCTTTCCCACCTTTGCTGAATGACCTAGTGACATATGAGGGTAAAAACTGAGGGGGCCATAGTTAAATCCTCTTAAGGCAGGGTGTCAGATTTACCTTGTGCCTCAGGCCAGATATAGACCACAAGGCTCCACGTGAGCCAGATCCAGACAAAGGTATGAAGAAGCAGTGGTGGCAGCTGTAGCTCTGACCTGGAGCATGTGATGATGGCAGCAGCTCTAGCTCCAACCAAGAGCATGTGGCAGCGGCAGTGGCAGTGGCAGTGGCAGTGGAACTCGGTCCGCAGCACAGTGGATGGATGAAGCAGCCGGATTCTGACTGGGACTGTCACCCTTGCTTGGTCACCAGCTACTGATTGCCATTTCCACTGAGGCCACACCCTCTAGACCAGGCCAATAATCTGGCAGGCCATATAGAGTAGCTCCACAAGTCAGATGCTTGACACCCTGTTTTAAAGTATATAGAGAAGAGAAAGAGGAAGAGATTCAAAGTAGGGGTGTGCAAGACAGGCTGTATTTGATTCAGGGTTGGATTCGGGCCAATTCAGGGGACAGTGATTCAATTCACTGATTCAGATCAGTGTCCCAGTTAGATTTGGCCAAATCTGAATCTGAAGATTTGATTCTGATTTGGAGAATCAGTGATTTGGCACAGACACAGCTTTACCTGTTTTTTCTACATACCTTGAGGTACCAGGCATGGCTCGTGAATGTTGTGATGCTAGGGCAGACGGAGCATCTCACAGGAGTGCAGGGAGGGTGGCGGGTCGGGGGGTCATGTGCTCAGCGGTGAACCTAGAAATGGAACCCGGAAGTACTTCTGGTCCACTTCTGGGTCCACTGCTGAGTGCGAGGGGGACCCTCCCCTCACCCCTGCCAGCTTGGTGATCAGCCACAAGGGGACCCTGGGGGTGCCCCCAGACTCAGGAGGCACTAGTCACCAAGCTGGGGGGCAAAGGGGGTCACCCGTGTGCTCTGTGATGGACCTGGAAGTGCTTCTAGTCTACTTCTGGGTCTGCCACCAAGAGCACTGGGAACTCCCCCCTACAATGCTCCCATGGAATACTCTATCCACCCCACCACCTCAGCAATTACGAGCCAGGTGGTACTTTGAGGAATGTAGAAAAAACATTTAAAATTATGTCTATGTCCAAATTGTCGAATCTCTCCGAATCAAATCAGAGGCTTCCAGTTTGATTTGGAGAGATTTATGGGTCTCCTGATTCAATTCAGATTTGGAGATTTAGCCACTTAATCAGGCTGAATCTCCTCTGAATCAGATCAGCAACCAAAATTTCGCACAGCCCTAATTCAAAGTGCATTGAAAAATAACACGTGGGAGAGAGGGAAGTACAAGGAGTACTCCAAGAGGACTTGGAGGTAGGGACAATTTTGAAAGACGCTAGAAAAGTTGCAAGTCCCAAGGAGGAAAGAGAGAGATGGAGGTAGGAAAGAAAGAGTCTGAATGGAGACTTAACTAGGTAGGAGATGCTTTGATAGGAAAAGAAGATAAAATGTCTAGATCAGTATTAAGTAGCACCTGCCCTTAATGTGTGTTTTTTTTTAAATAGTAGTAATAGAATATTGCAATTATTGTTTTATGCTGTCAATCTTGCACGTTTTGCGGTGTTGCTATTTACATGTTGTAAAATTAAGTTAAAAATGAAAAGCATGAGGCAAAATAAAACTTGAAACAACATTTTGAAATTCTGAAAATGGATTTAATTTAGAAACAAAAGTTTTCTCCATCCAAAGTTGTTTGGGATTTCCATATAATGGGAATTTAAAAATGTCCTCATGATGAGAGATGCTGAAATTTCCCATGAAATGAAAATTCTATGTTGTGACCATCTTTACCTGGAAATGTCTTACTTTTGCGGCAAAGATTGATGTAGAGTGCATGTAGTGTGGTATGTTTTGCTGTATTGGTAACTACTCATCCTGTAGACATGATCCGTATAACTCCTGCTCCACACTTTTGCTCTGTCTCTCGAATGTAGATTATTATCCCTGGTTCAAAAAGTTGTCATAAACTACATTTCTACTTTTGAAACTTCCTGCTATTTTTACTTTAGCTCTGATTATCCCACCCTCCATCTCTCATCCATTTTATCACTTTAATTGGCATCCAGCAGGCAATTATGTGTGAGCCAGCAGGCTATGATGCAATATTTATATTGCTCATACTTCATATAAATACAAATGGCAATTCAAGCCTGAATGTTATATTCAGAAGAGAGCATCTATACCCTGAAGAATCTTTTTGCCATTACACTGCAGTAAAAGTATTTATAGTCATATGGTTTATACTGATTCTTCAGTTCAAAGAAAGGGCTCATGGACAGATGATAGAACCAGTCATAAATTCAGACTGTACTGTGATAAATTTTTATTGTTGTAGCAGACATAACTTTACACAGGAGAATTCCCTGTATTTAATTTACCAGAGGGAGAAAAAAACTAGTTTTCTTAGAAAATCGGGGAAAACTGTCACAATAGATCACCCCAGGATCTGATTCTGCAGGTGCTTGAACTTAGG
Organism: Crocodylus porosus; assembly: GCF_001723895.1. Classification (NCBI taxonomy): domain Eukaryota; kingdom Metazoa; phylum Chordata; order Crocodylia; family Crocodylidae; genus Crocodylus; species Crocodylus porosus. The sequence continues at coordinate 17,707,206 of NW_017728910.1, read as the reverse complement.
AGCTCTGTGGGATTACTTGATACTTGCATAAGTGGTTACAAAATTGGGGCAGTGATCTCTATGTAGGTTATTGTGAGAGAGAAAGATATAGGACCCAAAACCCTTGTGCAAACAGGGCGCATCCCCACATGCAGGCATGTGCGTTTGCAGCAGCTCAAATAGGAGCAGCACAAGTTTGAGCTGGGGATTTTTGGTGTGGGGCAAGTTGTATCACTTGGGACAAAATAACCCTGTCCAGTTCCTCCCGAATCAGCCAGGGGGAGCTAGAGCCTGGGGCCAGCACCTATGGGTCTGGCAGTGGGGGCTGCTGCCTAGCTGTGACCTGCTGCCACCTGCAACAGTATCTGCCCCCTTGGACTAGCGACCCCAAGGCTGCATGCCGCCCGGACCTGGAAGGGGTGCCCCCGCTCAGCTATCACCCAGAAGATGTGCTCATTCTGGTGGTCCACTTTGAACTGTCCAAGTGTGTCCTCTTGGCCCCAAATGGCCAAGAGGTCAGCCACCTCATCTGGCCTCCAGCTAGGTCCCCAGTGCTGGCCCTGGACAGGCTCCTCTGCCCAGGTCTCACCACTTGTCTCGTAGCAGAGAGCCTGTTGTTCCCTGTTTAAAAATTGCAAATTCTCTGATAAGAAATTATCTCACTAAAATACCCAAAATAGTGTTCTATCACTATTAAAATGAAATTTCACTATATAGAGAGACATCAGTTGACCAATGTTTTATTGATTGATATATTTACAAGTTTAAAGCCATTTGGAGGACTACCAGTGCCTCTCTCATCAGAATAAAATAAATTCTAAATATCCAAAGACTTTGGCATTTACTTTGCACTTTTTTTCAGAGAAAAATCAGAGCTGCCCTACCCCCTTTTCTCACCAGGATGTACAGTGCTGATCAGCATTGATATGACAGTGCCCTGCCTCTGCCCTTGCCCCTCACTCTCAACCCAGAGCCTTCCCCCCACCCCAGTCCCCTCACTCCTGACCCTTAGTATGTGGGCGAGGGCTTTGTGGGGGTCACTTGGGGGTGTGGGTTTTATGGGTGGACTGTGGGTGTGGGAGGGCCATTGTGGGGGTGGTTTCTCAGGAGTGGTATGTCCCCTGCCCCCCATAGGGTGCAGTCCCCTTGCACAGCTCATGAACTGCCCCCCTGACAGGGGCCACAGCCCCCCCCCCTGCAGGAGCCAAGCCCCCACCTCAGGGATCAGAGTCCCCATGCAGGGGCTACAGCCCCTCCCCACAGGGCCAAAGCCCCCTGCAGGGCCCAGAGTCCTCTTTCAGGGGCTACAGCCCCTCCCCACAGAGTGGCTACAATTCCCCTCCTCACAGGGCCCACAGCTCACTGGCAGCAAGAGCAGCCATCGGGGTGCTCGAGGCCTCCTGGCACAGCCCCCACTTGCAGTGCAGGGCAACGCAGCTCAACCCTGGTATCCAGTGCTGCCTCTGCCACATTGCATGGACCCACATGGCACCGTGCACTTTCAGGCAGTACTGGGCCACTCAGGCTGTCACCCGGGGCTGGTGCTGCTCATGGGGACTACCTGTCATGCCAGGTCAGGTTCTGTGTTTTTTCAGGCCCCAAGTGCTGTTGAGGAGGCCATTTTTTTGTTTCCAGCATGCCTCTTGCAGCATCTCAAACTGCTTTGAGATGCAGTAAGAGGCACATGCAGGCTTGCCTGGATGCACCCACAGTGGACAAAAAATGTTTTCAATGTAACCCCAAGCTATGAAAAGTTCACCAGGTTGTCATGCTGGTGTCAGAGCAAGATTTTGAGTATATGCTGCCAACACAGAAGAGCTGGACTGACATGCGCATTTAACTCTGTGAGTGGAAAGTTCCAAGGCTCACCCAGCCCTTGCCCCCCTGGGTGACCTGCGGACCTGTCAATCATTGTTGACCTACTTTCCCCACAGATGCATGCTCAGACTGTGTCAGCTTCTGACTGAGAGCATGCTCAGTCAGAACCTGACGTGAGGTAATTTGGCTAGAAATTTCTATGTGGAGAGCGTTCTGACTGGCCACCAAATTTATATAAAGTTCAGTGAGCCCCTCCCTCGGGGGAAGAGATCGTGCTGGCTGGAGAGAGAGGCTGCCCTAGCAGGGACTGTCTCTCAGTCAGGCTTAAGGGCCTATTGATCTCCTCCCTCGCCCGGCGTTCTGTGTTGTGTATTGCCAACGTATTGTGGTTTTGTATTCTGGTTCTCGACTTACCTTTGCTCTGATTTTCGGCTACGATTTTGGATCATCCTTTTGGACTCTGTTTGTAACTCGGTTTTGGATCATTGACCTCGGATTTCTTCATCGGTTACAACTCGGTTCGCATCCACTGACCTGACGTCTCCGTTGCATCACCTCCTGGCTTTCAACCTTGGCTTTCTCCCTCGACCACTCGATTGTCCATCACCTTGGACTGGCGTCACGGCATTTCGTTACAGTTTTGTTCATTTGTGTTTCCCAATTGATGAGCTGTTGACCAGCCCTGGGACTTATCCGACAGGCTTGTCTTGTCTTGTCTGAACTCCACGCCAATAATCCCACCTGTCCGTATCTGATTGCCACCCCGGCCCACCGTGACCTTGGGGCCCGATTCATTCTGTTCGGTTTACCCCGACAGCTGGTAGGAAGTTTTACCAACTGTTGCAAAGTGATGTCCAATTTTGATCAAAGCTCAGGTTGATTTATGTTTTTGCATAGAAATGGCAAAATTCCATTATTTCCAGATGACTTCCTATGTAAAACCAGGTAAAAGTTGTTGTTCTGACTGCATGTCTTTTAAGGAGGTTGAAGGTATGGGTTCATGTGAAGTTGAATTTTAAAGCAAAACACAGAATTCAGACCTTTGTGAGAGCAACCTAGCAGAAAAAGGCTTTGTGCCAACCCCCAAAAGCATAACCACTGTGTGTTGTGCTATTGTAGTTTGGTGTCCTTGTCTCTTTTCTGTTGTGCAGATAGAGACCTCTTTTGGGCACAACATGATCACTGCACTTCTTCATTGCATCTGGACATAATGGTTTGTGACTCAAAAACCCTAGTGTATTTATCAAACTATACTCCCTTCTGAAATGCATACCTGGAAGGGATTGATATGGGATTTGGCTCATAACATTGTATTAATTATTCTCTCTCTTTCTCTCTCTCTCTCTCGCTCACTCTCTCTCTTTTACATTTTTAAAAGTATGCCCTGGAGATGCTGCCATATGTAGACTAAGGTTGTGCTGAACTTACTGGAACAAATTCATCACCACCGCTGAATAACACATCTTCAGTCTGTGGGCTGGAAAAGTGATGTTCAATCTCTGGGCCATGGCTTCCAGAGTCATGGCAGTTATAGTTGCAATTGCTCCATTGCTGCCAAATTCCCAGACTTGTGGGGTGTCCTGTGGACTGGATGATACTGCCCTGTGCACTGGGTCATGTAAGGTTGCACTGGTCTGTGTGCCATGTGCATCACCTCTCACCTTGCCCGTGGAGCCAGGCAGGTGAGGATCACTGAGCTCCAGTTCTCTGGGGGTTATGAGAACACTAGGTTTATACATATCTGTAGCCCCTCCTTTGGCCTAACCTCTAAAAACTCCATTTGTGGCCTTCTGCGTGACCCCATGTAACATCCCATGGTGTTCGCTTGAGTGTTTCACCTTTTCTGGCCATCTCCTTTTGAGTCAACATCTTTCCTTCCAGTAAGATACCTCAAAAGGTCCCCAGGGATTCTCACTTGCCATGTCTTGTTTTTACAGATTATTGCTGGGAGGAAGTTCTTGAATCCTGCCTCTCCTGGTAACTTCTTTCAGCTTCCTTGCCTGGATCTCCGTCTCGGGGCTCCATCTCCCCTACACCCCTCTTTGAGCCAACCAAAAATTATGATAATTCTTGACCGAGGCTAAACAAAGTCCACCAGCCACGGTTGGGCCTTAGCCCATATCTAATCACAGTCCTAGTTCTGACAGTGTACCGTCCTTATTCAGGCCTTGCATCAGCCTGATTAGTTCTAATGTTCGCCCCAGAGTGCCTTCATCCCAGGTAATCTCCTTTTCCCCGATGGCTACTTACAGATTCATGCTCATTTCTTCTTTCTCTCTTTACAGACTCACTGCTGTCCCAGTCTCCACTGGCTTCATCCTGGATCCACGGCCTCGAGAATGGTAAGTATCCTGGTTCCTCCAAGTCAGCTTTAGCTGGGCATCCCTCCTCTTGGGGTCGCAACCACTTGCCTCTGCCAGGGAAGTTGTTTGTTTCCAGCCACTTCGGTCCATCTGGAGGGCTCACTTCCAGTCCTCCTCAAATGTCAGTTGCTGGGGGTTTTATCCCTCTCCAAGGACCGGTTGGAAAACTGGCGTCAGCACACAGCTGTAAAGCATGTCCATGCTGGTGTGGATGAATGCACGGTGCATTGTTGCTGCTGTTTTTCCTTTCCCCCGGCACTGGTGAGGCTTGCCTTCAAGTGGTAGCATCTCCACCACTGTGCCTTTGATCCTTGGCGGCGTCCTGTGACCTCCACATCCCTCTCTGCTTTAGTGTCGGAACTAGGTTTCAGTCCTTGGCGGTGTCCGTGCTGCACCCCAATAGGTCATTTCCTGTTTGTATGGGACATTCAGGTACCCTTCTACATCTTCTTTCCCAGCAGAACCCCTGTAGAACTCTGTGCAGTGATCACATTTTTCTTATTACACAGCTATGAACATCGGCTAATAAGAGGCTAGATCTTTGTCTAGTACGCATTGGTATAGCTCTGTTGCCTTCTGTTGCAAATATATATAAATCTGAGCTCACCTGAGGATCTGACTGCATTTGGCAAAATGGAGGTAAGTGGCAGGCTCTTGAAATAAGAAAGCATACATATTCTGCGGTCTCTTTGTCTGCATTAATATATTCTCTGAGTTAATAAATCCAGTGCAGTTCTTCCACTCCAGAGCCCAGTTTAATCACAGTGAGCACCAGCAAGCCATTTATTGTATTTTGTAAATACCATCTGTGCACAACCTACACTATTCAACAACAATGATGACCATAAGAGAAATCCAGTGCATTATTGCTTTGGCACTTGAACTTGTTTGGCCTTCACAAGATAATGAATTTTTTATATACTGCTTAAAGAATTATTTTATCATTTTACTTAGGCTTAATAGATATACTAGACTCTCTCAGTATGAATGGAAAATCATTGCTGAAGGAGAGAACACAGTGAGGTCATGCCTTACTTTGATGGGTAGCAGAAATGAAATGAAAATAAAAACACTCACCAGCTTTTAACGCTCCCAATTGTCCTGTTTCTCCTTGACTTCTTTGTAACACTGCAATCTTTTTTCATATTCTATTATAAAAAGCCTTCTTGAAAAGGTGAGGCTTGAATATGGATGGGCTTGTATTTTCCTTTTCTCTATACAGCCACCTAAATATTTAAATAATATGTCTTGGATAGCTTATTTTTAATAAGAAATAGGTATTCTGACAATATTGCTTGAGATAATGGGTCTTTGTTGAATTAGATTGTATATTATGAACTGGACTACTGGGATATTAATGATCTGGTGAACTCAGTGGTGTTATCTGGAGACTTCAGAGGAATAGATAGTTTCTACTCTTCCGGCTGAAGGATGACTGTTCAGTGAACATGCCGTGCATTAGTTATATGCATTGGGTTTAGGGAAAGCAAGGAAGGTATTGGGAAGATGTTTTAATACATAAATGATCAGGGATCTCATACAATCTCATAGAAAATTACGGTTGGAAGGGAACTCAGGAGGTCATCTAGCCCAACCGCCTACTCAAAGCAGAACTACCCCCAACCATTAATGGTATTTTTCATGCAGAGACCTGTTTTAAGATTAATTAAGAAATGCTGGACAAAACTCCAATGACATGTTAAATAATTTAATATTTATATACTTCCACTCAAAACTGGCAAATTTATCTCAAATACAAACTCAAAAAAAGCATGGCAAGTCAGATGGTACGGACCGTTTAACGTACTGGGATGCAAAATTGGGCAGGAAATCTCACCGGTGAAGATGTTGCAGTGAGTCTTCTGGTTTTCTACAGGGTCAAAAATACAAAAACTATGTTTATACCAATTGGTTTTGTCATGTTTTGATATCTGGAACATAACAAAACAAGATCTTCAGAGAAGCCAAACATGACAAGCTTCGATGACAAACAAATGCAACCACTTCTTGTTTTGGTGGGTTTTTTACTCTAAAGTTCAAAAGATAAGATTCATTTTGGGCTAGTTTGAATCGCTCTCTATCTTGCTGGCTCTCTTAATTTTCAACCCAATTTCCTTGATATCTGGTATTCCTCCCAAAGTTCCTGCTCTTGGAATCTTTATATAAAAATCTCATTTTTCATATAGCTATTTAATAGTAAGTTTTTAGTTCTTCTGGTTTCAGAGGAAAGCTTGAAAATCATGATCATAGTGTGCTGCGAAGTCTGGAAAGCCAGAAGACCAAATGAAAAAAACCAAAAAGTTCAATGTTTTTTAAATTATTATTTTAAAGCCATGATGTTCATCTTGGGCCTCAGTTGTGATGTCTGCATGTGTGGCATGGCAGGATGCACAGTTGTTTGGCTCAGGGACCAGATCTCCCGGTGCCCTTAAGTGAGCATGTGCTGAGGCAAGGGCCTTAGAGTCATAAAATTGCTAACTGCATTTCATCTTCACTGACTGCACTAGTATCTAATATTGAAGTGCTCAGTATTACCTGGCTTTATAGTGGCATCAGTTGTTCTGAGTGAAGATGTAAAGCTAAAGAAAAAAAATAATGTTTAAACCAAGTATCCATATCTGTTTTTATTTTGAGAACTCATTTCCTCATGGCTCTGTGAATACCAGAAGTATGGAGTACTGTGCAATAACATAAAACACTATAACATACAATAATAAAAGGGCATTTCATACATTGGTTCTTAACTTGCATAATATTCATTATAAGCGTGTACTTTTCCACAACATATAGACATTGTCTCTCCCTTACTAGGAGCAGTATTTTAGAAATGATGCATTGCATGTAGTACATAAAGTGTAAAAATATTGTTGTTATATTTATATTTATCATTATGAAGGCAGCACAAAACTTGCATTCTCTGTTGATTACAGTTAACCTGAATGGATAGGAATGATAACAAACAATATTTTCCAGCCCATGGTGCAGCAGCTGAAAATTAATTGTGTTTAAATGTTCATCAGCCTCCCCAGAAAAACTTGAACCAATTAAATGTAATGAGGGGTCTTAATATGTTACTTTTTATTTTAAGTCAATTATCCTTGCTCTGATGGGCTTTTGTAAGTAATGGTGCTTGCTTTTCGGAAAGAAAATGAAAACTTGAATCCCCTGGTCTTAGCTTTAATTTTTCTATAAGTCTATAGTTAAAAAGATTAGTTATTAGTACTTGTTTGGGGATGAAATGGTGAGCACTATATGATACCATGCACCACTGCAGACAAATTTGAATAGACACTTATACAGACCCCACAGCTGTAGGACGAATTTTACTTCAAGGTCAGATCTTTGCTGATTTACAGCAGAAATTGTTCCAGTAATTCTAATGGAGCTGCATGTTGTTCTCAGCTGAGAATCTGGCCTTTCATTTTGAGCACAAAGTAGCTACAGTGCTGTAATGGTTCTTGGAAACTTGAGGACTTTTGCAACAAGCATGCATTTCCCCGGCACCCTGTTGTATTGATCCTACTGGATAATGACTCTTCTGCTGACAGTAAACTAAATATTGAATACCCCTTTCAGCACTTTGTCTTTTTATTTCTGGGATTTTTTTTTTTTCAAGGAAACTCATAAATTATCTCATTATTTGAATAATCAAGGCAATGAATATTTGATTGCTAACATCAAAGATGCAGCCATAATTTCTCAGTTGAAATATGTGCTTAATACTGAAGTATTTATAACACAAAGAACATGATAATTTCCTAGCAAATGCTTTTGTTAAAGGTGGCTTTTCTTCATAATCTTGTTCTTTGAACATAATGTAGCCCTGATGTTACTGCACTGCGCTGACAAGCTGTTGGATAGCTAATGAAATGGATTCCCGGATAACTCCACGAGGAGATAGATAGATAGACCTTAAATCACAGAACAACACCAGATTTAGATATGTGGACTGGGAGTATAAAAAGGCTGAATAAAAATTAAACCCTGAATAGCTACTGACATGGAACCAGACACTTGTATTAGCCTGGAGATTGGATTGTCCTCTTTGACAGAGTGACAGCGAGAGATAGAATGAGGGTCACAACATATTGGTTCACCAGTGTGGGAGATTTGCATTGTTACTACCTGTGTTATTCCCATTACACCTGCCCTTTGGCTCCAGACCCAGTCTAGGGTAAATGCCCAATCCTGACTTCATCATACGACTTCTTCAAGAAGTTCTTTGTCTTTAATCTTACCTGATCTAAATGGAATTGGAGAAAAATCACAATCTTTCTAGTTCAAGCAACTTTTAGGCAGACAAAAGACGTCTACCTAGAAACAGTATTATTCAAAGAGACACTGTAACTTTAAAAGGCCTGTAAAATTCCCTTTGTTGCTAGTTTACCATGTAATAGCTCTTTTCCATTGTGTTTTATTTGTATGACTCAAGAATACCTTTTTCTCCACAGGAAGGCAGGAGCATGGCTTGCTTGGACTCATATGACTTGATTTATTGGTGCTATGAAAAGAAAAGAGACTTATATGAATGCTGGACATCGGGAAGAAATTTCCTTGCAAATACCAGGGCCCCTGTTACTATGCTGTCTGAATGTCCTGCGTGCTCACCGTCATGGTCAGAACATTTATGAAACTAATGAGTGCTGTTAATGCACGGGCAGGCAAAAAACAACTGATGGGCTGCATCCAGCCCATCAGCCACTTTCATCTGGCACCCACCAGCAAACTGTACCCGCCCAGTCCTTCTGCTCACAAGGGTGGGAGCAAGGCACCCATGCATAAGCACACTGCCCAACATATCCTATTGCATCTCACTCCAGCCGTTATGGGCGGAAGTGCCCAGCCCAGCCAGCATACAGATTCTGGGTAGGGCTGCTGCCCTTGCTGTGGCCGCTGGGGACCTGCTTGGCTTCCCCAGCATCCAGCTCACTCTGGGCAGCAGGTAGGGAAGTGGAGGGAGCTGCAGCTGGGCAGAAGCATGGAGCGTACAGCTGGGACTTGTGGCAGTGCGTGGTGGCAGGAGTGTGGAGCTCGGGTAGGCATGGTGTGCGTGAATGAGGGTGGAGGATGTGGGGACCCCCTACGTACTCCCTCACATGGTGCGCAGTCCTCACTGCCGGCAGCAGCAGTAGGCAGGGGCACTCCAGGCACTTGTACCTGGCACAGGCACTGGTGCCCTGTGGTGTGCAGCTCTGGCCAGCCTTGTGTGTGGGGCAGGGAGTGCAGCCTGCTCAGTCTGCCTGTATTGTGGAGTCTTCGCATGGCACACCTGCAGCTCCCACACTCGCACAGCGGGAAGCCCCACGCTGGAGCTGGTTGCCTATCCCACCCCCTGCTGCACAGTTCCTGGGACTCCACAGGGAAGCAGGGGCAGGGCTCCCTCCACTCCCCGCGGAGTCCTGGGGCCTGTGCAGCAGGGAGCGGGGAAGAGAGCCAGCTCCAGCACAGGGCTTCTCCTGGTGCAAGTGTGGGAGCTGCAGGTGTGCCACGAGGAGCAGTGGTGATAGAGGCAGGCTGGCCAGGCTGTGCTCCTCATCCCTGCATGCAGCGCAGGCCCGAGCCACACACCACCAGGCACCAGCGCCTGTGCTGGGCATGAGCACCCCAAGTATCCCCACCTGCTGCTGTTGCTGGCAGCAGGGGCTGCATGCCATGTGGGGGAGTGTGGAGGGTTCCCACACCTACACCCTCCCTCTCTACCCCAAAAACCTCACACACCCACACCCTACCCCCACAACCCCCACTGACATATGCACACACCCCAACATATCCTACGCCTCCCCCACACACAGCCACCTCATCACCCCCACTCTTCACTATACACACATACACACTCACACCCCACCATACACCCCCAACCACTCTCCACACCCCCGACACCTTATACAAGACTTCATTTTTTGTTATTATGCAATCCTCTCTATATACGGTATGCAAACAGAAATCATGACACATATTTTTTGTAATAAAATTAAAATATGTTATAGTAGATGTTTGACTTTTGGTGTATGATTTGGTGTTTTTCTGGTTCCAAGATGGTAACCCCCCCCCCCAAAAGGAATATTTCTGGGGGGTAAAGAGAGGGCCTTCCACTGACAAAGGTCTGGGGTTAGGGGTTGTGACTTCTGGTCCCAGTATGGTGACCAGGGGATGGGGCAACTGTCAAGGAATGGGGCTACCCATGCAGCCCTCAGCAGTTCACCAAAACTCATTAAGTGGCCCTCTAGTCAAAATAATTGCCTGCCCCTGTGTTATACAGGTAGAAAATAGAAACATGGAGAGCCTGAGTGATTTCCATTCAGTTACATAGGACATCTATGGCGGAGAAAGGACATAGGCTAGTCTCCCTATAACTACTGCTCTAGCCTTCCTCTCATCCAAGGAATATAAAAACTGCACATATACAAACTGAATCAGATCAACATGCAAGGTGGGACTAGAACCACAAAAGTTTCCTTTGCACACAAAATTTGGCAAATACTTCACACTTGTTGGGCCAGATCCTTGAACATTGTAGTTGCTTTCTGTTTTGACTGTCAAACCTGGGTGACTGGTTAAGGCGTAATTGCCCCAGCATAAAGTGATCCAGATGTGCCAAAAAAAATTGTGGAGGTTGGTATGTCATATATGTTTCTGGCTGTTGGCCTAGCAGAGAAGGAAATGTTGTGGTCTGGGGGTCATTACACCACTCAGCTTTTTTTTAAGAGAATGTGTAGGTAAAGGTATATTCTGAATATCACCAGCTTCAGAGTGATGCATTACATTGGCCTTGAGTACCACTGTGTAGAAAGCAGGATTTTATCTGGTTTTTTACAGCATCCATATTCATAGGCATAAAAATCAGAGATATCTATTGAGATGTATTTACTTAAAACATACCTGTAGGGGACAGCAGTGCTTCATTATTTACTACAGATCTATAGATGGTCAAAACTGGTTAAACAAAAAAACAAAGGAGGATTTTTATTTATTTTTTTTTACTGCTGTTGGGCTTTTTAATTAAAATAAAATGGCAAATTCTATAGCTGAACAATATGCTTTGATCATAAAAATTTTTTTCAACTAGAGATAGAGTGGGCTGAGGAAAAAAACACAAAAGCATGAAGGGTTTTTGTCCAAAAAAGGAAACTTGCAACTATTTTTTTGTTAAAAAAGGTGAAATTCAGGAAACTTCTGTTTATTCTACTCCTGGGTGGATTTGCCTACAGCAACGTCAAGCAAATATCAATATAGGCAAAGGTAGCTAATTGGTCAGCAACACAACAGGTTTTAGAATTTGCATGCCATACTGAAAGCATGGTATCACATGCACGTGATGATAATGCATATGCCGAATGGCCTCATGATAAGGATGAAGATGAAATCCATGTCATGTATAAGTCATTGTCTTTTACAAACTCTACATTGCATTATTTTTCTCCTTTGCACTAGTATCTACAGTAAATAAAGGACCTGGGTGCAACACTAAATAGATTAAGTAGGAAAGTCTTTTCACTCAAAGGGTTCTGTTATTTATTACCGATAAAGTATTTAATTTCACTGGAATATAAAAGCTAGCCATAGTTCATCTGAGGTAAATAATTTGAAATACAGATATTCAGTAGGAAGGAACAGAAAAAATGAGATGGAGACCTAGGAGGATAATGCTTAGAACATTGTTGTTGTATATTTTAATTGAATTGGTGCCTGTAGGCCGCTGTCAGGAACCGGGGCCAGAATGGGCTATGCATAGGTCTCACATGTAATGTCAAGTCAGTCACTGTTCAGAGAAATTAATTTATAACAAGATTCACCATCTGAATATTACATACAGTGCAGGGAGGGGAGACAATATAACATTGAGATCATCATTATTGCAGTAACACATAAATATGAGATTTGGTATAACAAATTGAAAGCAAAAACTAGTGCAGGCGCAATGATGTCACGTGATGATCCAGCCATGATACAAAGATGTCTCCTCACAGATACTGTAAAAGTCCTGATGAAATATTTGCTGAGCTCTGGAAACCACATTACTCAAAGTATATTGAAAATCAACGAAGTAATGAACAAACTAACTTATGAGGAAATAGCCAAAACTGAAAGCTATTTAGTTCTAACTTGGCTAATAGAGAGCTCAGGCTAGGAGTAACAGCCTATGAAGGCATAAATACTAAGAACAGAGAAGAGTTATTTAGGTTTGCATAAGGGCCTTTTTACAGCTTAATTTTAGGCATCTCCTTGAACTCTTAACCCCTGGATTGTCCACATCAGTCCTAGTTTTAGGCATACTTTAGGTGGCTTAAAGTTACGCTACTTCAGGGCACGTTTATCTCTGATCTGTGTTATGTAGCTTGTGTTCCATTAATGTGTGGCCACTCCCCACAAAATAGCTGTCCAAGTTGCAGTCCTCCAGCATCCCAGGATGCACTGTACCTTCTCCCACCTTCCTGTCCTGTATGGGCAAACTTTCCACCCCCTAAATGCTACTGTCCAGGGGATGGTTCCAGCACCAAGCCAACTCCCCCTCCAACCCCTGAGGATGTGACTTTTTACCCCCAGGGGTGCAACCTCATGCAAAGAGCCTGTGGAGCACATACCAGTTAGCTTGGTTACAGGCCATGGATGGGTCCAGGAGTGGGGTTTCAGGGGGTGGGGTCAGAGAAACAAGATAGAGGGGCCAGATTAGGTCCCCATGGCCTTGGACTTCCTTCCTTGAGCAGGGGAAACACCTTCCACCCCTGCTTCCCTCCCAAAGCACCTTCCACCCCTACTTCCACCTCCCAGCCACTCTGTGACCAGCACGTTCTATATCCCAATTCCAAATTCCAATTTATTAAAACATGAGATCTTGTTTAATTTACTTTCTGTTTATTTGTTTTAAATTATTACTATTATTTCACTACTTTTAATTTTATCCTTCAGTGGCTGGCTTCCTTCATTCACCCTTCTCTCCCACCCCCATTTCCTTTCCACTTCTCATTTCATTACCCACCCCCTTCCCATTAACTCTCTGCCTCCCAGCTTCCCCCGACCCACCTGTCACACACCCTCATGTAGAGCAGGGATAGAAGTCTGTCCTAATTCATCAAGCCTGTGGTGGCATCTACTAGTCAGGCTTTGACTTGCCAGCCCTCTAGTAGCAAGTCATAGCTGTGCAGGTGGGGGAACCTTAAGGTTTTTAGCCTTAAGATGTGCCTGCTCCAAACTCAAGCTCGCATTAACACCAATCAACATTTGAGCAATTCATAGTGTAATGTGTAATAACAAGGCCCTAAGTAAGAATGATGGGTTGAAACAAGAATAAAATAAAAGTATGACTGCAAGGACTAACGCATTAAAATGGATGTCCCTACAGATTCAGCAGAACCTGGATTACTGGAGAAGTTGAAAACCGGAGAGAACAAAACACTATAAAATGTGCTATAATGAATAAGGCAAGGCTAATAACATTATTATAAGGAATATAGACTGGAATTCCAGAGGGAGAAAGTGAACTAGGGGCAGAATCAGAAAGTTGCTTAGGTGCATAAAATCATTAAGATAAATGAGATTTTAGCCACCTTAGTAAGTAGGAGGTGCTTTAATACCTTTACCGACCCAACCCTATATCTTTTCCCTCTCTAAATGACCTGTTCTTTATGTTGTTGAAGTACAATGAACCTTCTTCCTTGGGAACATTTAAATCTATCTATGATGCAGGGGTAGCAGCGGACATAG
>NW_017728910.1:17687838-17692404 GCF_001723895.1 Crocodylus porosus | reverse complement strand
GGGGTTTTTAAGAGGAGGTTAGATGAACATCTTGCTGGGATCGTTTGACCCCAGGACTCTTTCCTGCCATGGCAGGGGGTCGGACTAGATGATCTACTCAGCTCCCTTCCAGCCCTAGAAACTATGAAACTATTTAAGGGCCAAGGAATGTTGACCTTGTTTCTAGTTATACCAAACATGTGGGAAGATGGTTACTCCATTAGGTTACCAGCGTTGATCAATCCCCATTAGCACAACTATGGGAAAAAAATCCAATATATCAGTTCCTGCAGTACGTATCCAGAAATCAACTGTTTTCTGAATGGGTATCCATGGCCAGGTTTCATAATCCAACAGAAAAGTCCCCATTTAACTTTGTAACTAGGTTATTACTGAACATTTAGTTCATGATGCTAATGATTATGTTGTATTTGTCTTTGCCAGAGTCCTCAAAATGATGAACACCTGTCTAATCATTAACATAGAAGAACAAGTTTTCATTATGGAACATAATAACAAAATGATAATTTGTGGTGTTCCTTACCTAGCCTGAAACAGATGGGAATAGAAAAAGAACCACATAACTGACATTGTATCCCAGGATCATTGTCACTTAATAAGCCTGAGACTTAGAGAATGAGATTGTAGCATAAATCCCAAAAAGAGACTTTCATAGGAATAACCTGTGATTATTAGGAAAGAGAAATCAACTTTCGGTTCTAAATCCCTCTTCGTCTATAGAAAAGAGAAAATATGTAAGCCCAAATCTTAAGGCACAAGAGTCACTCATGAGTAAGGCTGGTCAGGAAATCAAACTTACATTCCAGTACTCAGAATTTTTTTCGTCCAGAGCAAGAATAAAAAGGCAAAATATGAACATTTTTATAAAATGAAAGTATTGCAATACATTGCATTGGCAATACTGAAATACAGAATATGCTCCCTAAGGGTGCGTTCCCACAAGCATGCACACGTGGTTTGCAGCACCTTGAAACTATCTGAAGGACCACAAACTGCACGTAGTGCACATGCACCCATGTGCCACGCTGCTTTTTTGCAGTGTGACCTTTTTTTTTTTGAGACTGGGAGATCCCGGTGTTACAGGGTTACCAACTCCGTTTGAATTTATTCCAGGAGGTTTCCAGAATGCCAACATGCCCACAACACACAACGCAACCACGCCTGTGTGCTTGCAAGTATCAGTTACGGATTATAGTGTGTACTCTTTACATCAGGAAGACAAATGCACGTTACTATTACATTTTAAAAATCCACTGGGCTACTGTATAAATACGATTCAACATTTAATACGTATTTTCATGAATACTCTATCATTTATCTCCTGGGTGACTCTTGGCAGTCTCCTGGAGGACTCCAGGACAACCCTGGAGAGTTGGCAATCTTACGGTGTCAAAAATACGGCAGCTAAAAAAAAGCAGCACAGTGCACATGGCAGCAGCGTGCGCCACCAGAAACTGGAGCTTGGTTGGCCAGAGGCATGCTGTGGCTGCCAGCCAGGCTCCGAGCAGCCAGGTCGGTGCTGCTGCTACCCTGGGAGGCCCCCAGGACCCCAGTAAGGTTCCCCTATGCCACCTGGGTCCCTTTGCCACACACCAGAGTGCACGTGCCAGGGCATGGCTGGGGACAAATAGCGGCACAAATATTGCCGTGGGAAGTGTGTGCCCCTGCAAGTGTGCATTCATGGGGACATGGCGCAAGTCTCTGACAGCTGGGATTGACCTTGGTTTCACTAATGCTGTAGTGTGAATCTGACCAGCCTGGTCTGTTGTATCGCTGCCGTTCAAGGTTAGGCAGCAATGAAACTCAAAAGACTCGTACCTATTTCAGGCATACAGCTTCTGTGTGGCCTGTCCTGAGGCCAGACACCTGGATGCCTGGGCCTGCTTGCTCCTTATGCTTAGGCAGCTGGGCAGCCCAGGGAATCAGGTGGCCTAGCAGGCCAGAAGCCCTGGGATCCCCAGGCCAGCGTCGCCTGGCACGGTTGCTTCAAAACCAAGGCTGCCAGAAGCCCTATGTTGTAATCTTGCGACAGTCCACATAAACTATCTCAGAGCCGTAAGTGATGCAAGCCTATCCCCGGGCTTCCAGTTTCTTCGCTCTATAGCAGGGAGCTTGAAAACCTTGGCAGCTTGAACCAAGGCTTCTAGGTTTCACGTTGCAAAGCCGGAAGTTGGGCTGGATAGGTCCCAGCAGGGCTGTCCTAAAGGTGTAGCATCTGGAAATCTCTTTACTAGTTACTTCCAGAGCCTGCTGAATGAGCTGTTAGGAAACCAGTCATGTTTCCAGTACAACCCTGTCTGTGATCTCTTGGAATTTCATTGAAACAGAGATGTTTCCATGAAACAGTTCGATTTTGATGAATCAGTGCTTCCCCCCCCCCCCCCCCCCCCCCAAAAAAATACTGACTAGCTATAATTGCAACCTAGCTGATGCCTGCTATTGGGGGAAAATTACCACAGCTGTTGTAGTTCTAAAGAACAGATCTCACACCAGGACTTGGTTTTAAATTGCCTTCCTCCTCATTTCATTCCAAGTTCACAACTCTGAAAAGAGCACAGCAGGCTATGTGGGAATGAAAGAAGCTCTCTGAGGCTTAGTGCCCCTAAAGCCAATATAGGAAGCTCTGAAAGGATCATCTCTCTGTAGCTGAATTCCCCAGAGGCACAGAGCCAGGATAACTGCTTCTGGGATATTTCCTTTCATGCTGCCAGCCTATGGCCAAAGTTTCATCACACTGTGCTGATGCCTCGCTGTTATATTAGGTCCTTTAGCCTCCAGAGGTCTGAGTAGATCCAGGGGAGTGAACTATGGCCAAAATTACTCAAGATGGGAAGGAGGAAAAGGTGGTTTAAAGCTATGTTAGCATGGCACTGCTTCCTGAGTTTTGTCATGAATGCCTTTCCTATACCCGAGGATCAGAGCCTTGCTCTTAGACTCCCGTTGACTTTAGTGAGCTTTGCATCAGCTCTTATAACATAACTGTATCAACGTTTATGTCAATCAGCAATATTTCTAACTCTAGATACCTTGTTCTCTGTCGAAACCACCTACGTGTTCCCCAGTGAAGTACTATAGAGTTTCAATTACTTCTCTTAAATTGCATGAGGATAAGAGAGAGATAGAGAGCAAACAGAGTAGACAGGATTACTTTTGCTGCTGTCATTTAGAAGAAACCCCCAGAAACAAGTGGCTGAGCACAGACCAAATGTGACAAGGACTCTCAAGAGGGCTTTGAAGGAGTTAGGTAGATGGAAATTAAGTCTAATACTGAGGAATAGGAGGTAAGAAATGTTGCTGAGAAATAACAGTTAATTTTATTCTTAATTTATCTAGAAAGAAGGGGGCACTGCCGATGATAATACCTAGGATGGTCAAGGAAAAAAACCAACCACATCTATAAACAATAGAATTTTGCAAACCAAATGTTGCATAATTAAGGGAACTACCATGAGGTCCAGAAAATACAATAGACCAAATTCACAGCTGGAGACCTGACTGCGGCCATATTGCTTTGCATCAGCTGAGGCTCTGGCACATTATAGAAACATTTTAACAAAAATTTATATTACTAACAGCTGGCAAAGTGGCAACTGGATGGACACATTATGCAAACAGGAACTCATCCTCAAGTATGCATAATTATAATGGTTATTATTTAAAAATTGTAATTTATCAACAAATTCTGTGCATTGGTATCCCTGATTATGACACTGTCTTCACCAGAACCTTGTTTGATAACCTGTTTCTTTTATCCTAAGCTTTTTCAGGGGTTGGGATGAAGTTGGCTTTGATGACCATGGGCTGGAAAGGGAAGAGAGGCAAGGAAAAGAGTTTGCCGTATTAGTTTCAAGTCAAAGCAGCAGGCAGGGTAGAGATGCACCTTAAAGACTAAGGTCGTGTGTAGACGAAATGCGAGATGTGCGCACGGCACTTTAAAGCAGGCTAAATGCTTTTGTGCTGCTTTAATGGTGTCGGTGTTTGCACACCTTGGTGGCATATTGCGCATTAATTCCACCCGCTGTAGGAAATTTAGCAACGTAATGCACCTTAAATGCTTTGGGGCTCAGCAAACTAAAACTCCTTTGAGTTTGGCATGAAGTCTGCTGCTCCTACAGCCTGCCTGCATGAACGGTGTGGGGGCCCGGTGCTTCCCTCCATGGCTGCGGTGCCTCCCAGGACCTCCTGAGCCGGGTGTCACCAGGGTGGGCACTGCTGCCACAGAGGGAAGCACCAGCCCTACCCCCCACAACCCAGGGGCCACTCTGCCCGCCAGCAGCTCGCCCTCCCCACCCCGCAGGAGAGGCAAGTAAGTCAGCAGGGTGTGACATGGGAGTTTAATCAGCCCTAAATTGAAGCAGTGTTTTTTTAAAACCCACCGCTTCACTTTAGGGCCCGTGTTTCATGTACACACTCCCTAATTATATCTATAATGTATAAGCTTTCATTAGATGTTGTAGAAAGAGATACACAGATCAGTCCTTCATAGTTTCATAGTTTCATAGTAGCTAGAGTCGGAAGGGACCTAGGTAGATCATCTAGTCCGACCCCCTGCCTTGGCAGGAAAGA
>NW_017728910.1:17685287-17686677 GCF_001723895.1 Crocodylus porosus | reverse complement strand
TGGGAGCTTGGGCTTATGAAAGTTTATACAACTTTGATTTAGTTAGTCCGTAAGGTGCATCTCTGCCCTGCCTTCTGCCTGTGGAGAAGAAACCACGACAGTATTTTGATAGGTGACTGGAAAAATCACTCGTAGGTTTGTTTTCAGAGACAGTCTATTCTATGTATTTTAAAATTACCAGGTCAGATTCTTGTCCAGGCTGCATTGATTTTAGAAGGTTCCAAGCCAACTTAAACTAGTCAACATTTGGCCTTGTCCTTTCCAAAATTTGTGGTGTGGAATACAGGAAATAAGCACGAATAAGAACATTTGGCCAGATACCCCTGGATTGCTTCAACCACCCCTGTTTTTTTACTCAAGTGCCAAACGAAAATTGTTTGCAAGATATCAAAGCTTGTTGATGAAAGATGCTGACACTGATGATTAAGTAAATATGATTTCCCTCTACCTGGCAAATCTTCTGATAGGCAAGCTGACAGCCCGTCAGCAATACTTACTGTAACTAGTTTGCCTTTTTTCATGCTGGGGATAATTCTGCCCAGGGGACGCTGTTGGGTGATCTCCTTCCCAGTGACAGATGCTTGCATTGGTATTTTCTCATGGATCAGAGTGAAAATAGACACAACATCAATTTATATTCAGTGGAAACATGGTCACATGGCTGGAAGTGGCACAGACTTAGCTCATTTCCCTTGCCATTTTCAGACAGTAATTTTGTGGCCCTGGATATGGTAATGCAGGAATAATTGCTTGTTACATTACTGCTGTAATATACAAACATTGTCTAATTCAGCACTAATGTCTGACAATCCAGCTGTCATCTTTCCAAAATACTTGCTGTCTGACTACCACAGCTTTGCTGCTGCAGCAGCGTCAGACTAGAGGAAGTGATTCTGCTCAGGGGCATTTTGACAGGGTGATAGCGGTTGGAGTGACAGATGTTTGCGCTGGAACTGTCTGATGTTTTTAAGGCCTATGAACATGTTTCAGTGAATAACTACTAAATTATTCGGTGTGTCCTGGGTTAACATTTAGGTTTGAAAGCCTCTCCATAAGATGCATGTCAACAACACACAAAAATAAGAGCAGCGTTCCCATGCCAGAATTTTCAAATCAACTTTAAGACATCAGAAGTTGGGAAGATCTAGCTCAGAGGCTTACATATGTGATCATCCCCAGAGGTCCTGTGATGTACGACAAGGCATCGATCATTTTGAGGACGCTTGCCTCACTGTGAACCACGGGTAATGTGGGGCCCCTGCAGGACATGATGGGCAACTTAGTCATCACGCCAGATGACAAAGCTAACATATTTAACGATTTCTTTGCCTCTGTCTTCCTAAGTAGGGACCAGTTCAGCAACCTCCCTGCTGGGCCCCCCTCGGGCCCC
>NW_017728910.1:17682693-17684455 GCF_001723895.1 Crocodylus porosus | reverse complement strand
CTAGCTACTATGAAACTATGAGAAGCAAAGGGAAAAAGCTGCAACCTGACATCACTGGGATCTCAGATTGGCCTCTTCACTCATCTCCAAACTCACCAATTACTTCCCTAATTATGAGGAAGACACTTTTCCAGTATCGAGGGACTACTGACAATGACGTATGTAATAAAGACATGGAGTGGATGTAGCCGCCATTCTCGGATGTTACGTTTCCTCAGAGCAGTTCTTTGTGGTGGGCAGATAATTCCTGATCTTATAAAGAACTTTACTATTTCAAGTGGTAGCATAGTCTGCATTTACCCAAGTTTGATTTTCAAGCTGATGGTGAAATTAATTTGGCCTTTGGTATAAACACAATTAATTCTGGAAGGGATGTGATGTCTTGGAGTACCATGCACCCCTGTGTGAAGGAATACTACAAGACCTATGCATAATTTAAGCCTTCAATAAGTTTAAGTGAAGCGTAAGTAGTGCCTTTTCCTTGTGCTGGCCTTCCAGCCAGGGCTACATTACACTGGAGAATAAATTACAAAAAGTTTTTAAAACTGGAATGACTATCTGGTGGAGGTTTTAAATTCCTCATTCAAACGATAGGCAATGGTCCAAACAAAGGGAAGAAGGATGACATGGATTGAACAATGTTTAATATTCTTTGGTTAGAAAATCTTTTTAACCTGTCACTGCTAAATGAACGAAGTGTGGTAGCTTTGTGTACTCTGGGTTCAGCCATATATTAGTAAATGGAAATTAGATAAACTATTTGAGCTTTGGAATGACTTAATACTGAAGATGTGTAAGGGTTGTTCTTTCTTTTTCTTTAAATTGGAAATTTATCTATTGATTAAATAGGTAAAAAGCGAGGGAAAGCAACATCCCAGGCTGGGGAAGAGACTGGGTAATAAAAATAGGGAAATTCAGTATGTTGAAGCAAAAATGCAAGTGTTATAGATAGATCTCAGGCATGCAGTTGCTCTTTCACTGAAAGACTAGTGTTGCACCTTTCTGGCACGAAAAGCCCACACGAGTGGAACAGCTTGCAGGACTGAGAGCTTAGTTACAGAGGCCTTCAATTAACAACCTGTTCCTTTCCAGCCAGGCACTTAAGCACATGTTTAATTTTCAGTATTTGGGTGAGTGAGTGTGTGCTAGATCATTTGATGGTGATCTGTGCATACAGCAGGACTTGGGAATAGCGGTATCTCTTTTGAACAGTCAAAATTTTTCACAGAAAAATTTCTGGTTTTTCACCCCCCAGATTTCCATTTCTCAGCCAGGAAAATCAATATGACAGCTCCCCAACTGTTTGCCTCTAAGGTGTTTTTGTCAACGTAACTTTCTGCTTGGGGGCTGGGGGCGGGGGACGCTACATGGACAAGAGCATCCCAGGCAAGCAGCCAGGGAGGGACAGCTGAGTTGGCATGTGGAGGGAGGCAGGGGTCTGAGGATTTTGGGTCTCTGCCTGCCCAGTTAGGCTAGTTGCTTCTCTGGCAGGTGTGTAGCAGGGGACACACAGGAAAGCAGAAAGCCACTATACCGGGGCTTTTGTAGCCTGCCTGGGAGATTCGGGTCTATTTCACCTTCTGCCTGGTGGGGGCGGGAAACGAAATTGATGAGAGCTGTCCAAGTGGTGAGGCAGCAAGCTACATGTTCTGTCTTAGTTTTTACAATAAGGATTTTTTTTCCGGAAATCCTTTCCCGTTAAAAACAGCAACGTTGTTTTATTCTTTTTAAAAACAATTCAAGATAAAAAAAATCGAACTGC
>NW_017728910.1:17630819-17682593 GCF_001723895.1 Crocodylus porosus | reverse complement strand
AAAAATGCATTTCTGTTTTCGCTGCACCTTTCTTTCACAGCTCCCGACAGCCTTGTTGCCAGTCAAGGGTATGCTTGTTTTTATGAAAAATAATCTTTATTTTTTTTAAGCAATGTAATTTCTTAATTGAGTAGTTTTCATTAACGTGATGAATCAAATATAAGTTCTAAACCGGTTGTAATAAAGAATATACTATGCCTGTGAATTAAACTATATTAAAATGAAGATCAAACGTGGACCAAATTTGAGAGGAAATAGTGTCTAAACTGTCAGAGATCGTAAGTGATAGGTTGACCAAGTTCTGCAAGTAATAATATATGTAGTGGGACCCTGATAAAAGCAAGGGATGGGAAATTAAAATATGTATTTCAAAGAGCAATGTCAGTACAATTCAAGATGTAAAATTAGAGAACTAGAATCACAGCCTGGTAGTATCTGCAGTATTTGCATGCAGATCCATGGGAAGTTCATCAGTAATGAACCAGAAAGTGTAATTTTTTTCATAGATTCATAGATGTTAGGAGTTGGTAGGAACCTTATAATCATCAGGTCCAGCCCTGCACTTGGGAGGAAAGACTGCTGGGAGCAGATGACCCAGCAAGGTTGGCATCAAAACACTTTTTCAAGATCACCAGGGTGGCTGACCGTAACACCTCTCAGGGAGTCTGTTCCAGACCCTTGAATTGTAAATACGTTTTTCCTTATGTCCAACCTGAAGCAATCTTCATTCAGTTAGTGCCCATTGTTTCTCGTCTTCCCTGGGGTGCCTTGTTCAATAGATGCTCCCCCAGGCCCTGATGTACGCCCCGGATATACATATAGGCTGCCACCAAGTCTCCTCCGAGCCTCCAGGCTGAACAGTCCCATGCCTTTCAGCCTCTCCTCATATGACCTGCTCTCCAGACCTCTAATCCTGTGCATGGCCCTCCTTTGGACTCTTTCAAGTTTCTCCACATGCTGCCTGAAGTGCGATACCCAGAACTAGACCCAGTGCTCCTGCTGCAGTCTCACCAAGGCCAAGTAGAGAGGGAGGATGGCATCCTTAGTTTTGCTTGAGATGCATCAGTAGATGCATGCCAGTGTTTGACTTGCTCTGCCAGCTAGCTGGCAAGCGTAGCACTGCTGAGCCTGTAAGTGTGTTGCAGATGATTTCTCCCCAGATGGCTCACTTTACATTTCTCTGTGTTAAATGTTATCAGGTTAAGATCCACCCACCTCACTGTCCAGGTCAGGCTGTATCACCAGCTTGACCTTAAGCATAACCACACACCCCCATAATTTGGTGTTGTCTGCGAACTTTGCTGGTTCACTTTTAATACTGGAATTCAAATAATTGATGAACAGGTTGAAAAGCACTGGTCTGAGTACTGAACCCTGAGGCCTGCCACTGGTCACCTTCCACCATGTTGACTCAGTTCTGTCTATCAGTACTCTCTGGATCCTACCTTGGAGCCAGTTACCTAGCCACTGGACCATAAAGAAGTCGAGGCCACATTTTCCCAATTTTACCATAAGTACACCATGGGAGACTAAGTCAAAGGCCTTTTTTGAAGTCCAAGTATATGTCATCAATCTCATTTTCTCTATCTAGTTGGTGAGGTACCTGATCATAAAAGGAAATGAAGTTGGTCAGGCATGACCTGCCTGCAGTGAAGCCATGTTGGCTGTCCTTTAGAATACTGTCTGCTGTTAGCCTATCAATGATGTATTCTTTGATAATTTTTTCCAGGATTTTACCAGGGATTAAGGTCAAACTGATTGGCTTGTAATTCCCTGGGTCCTCCTTTCTCCCTTTCCTGAAGGCACCACATTGGCCCTCTTCCAGTTTTCTGGGACCTCTCCCAAGTGCCATGAGTTTTCAAATAGCTTTGCCGTAGGTCACGTGATGATGTTGGCCAATTCTTTGAGCACTCTTGGGTGTAGTTCATTTGGTCCTGCTGACTTGTAGATGTTCAGCATCTCTAGGTGTTCCCCCACAAGATCTTTGCCAGCTATGGGAGAGTGATTACCCCTACCTTGATCACCCTGTATTGTCAAGCAGGTTAACACCCTTAGACTGGTGGAACAACGATGCTAAGTATTTGTTTAGGAGTTTGGTTTTGGCCTGAATGTCAATTATCAGCTGTCCCAGTTCATTCATCAGGGGCCTTATGTTTTGCTTGTTTTTTTTCCAACTTCCTACATAGCTAAAGAAGGACTTTTTGTTGTCCTTGATTCTGGTTGCTAATTTGTATTTGGTTTGTGCCTTTGCTTTCCTAATCTGCTCCCTACAGGTGTGGGCTATTGTTGAGAACTCCTCTTTGCTGGTAATTTCTGACTTGCATATCTTACAAGCTTCTCTTTTTTTATTTCAGGAGGTCCATGACTTCCTTATTGAGCCAAGGGAGTCTCCCAGCCCTTTTGCCACCTTTCTTATGAAAAGGAGTGGATTTATATTGAGTTGCTAGGATTGCTTCCTTGAGGAATGACCATTCTTCTTGTATTCCCTTCCCCATTCCCCAGGTCCTTCAGGGCCTCGTCAACCAATCTCCTAAATTTGTGGAAGTCAGCTTTCCTAAAATTAAGGATTTCTACCCTACTGGCTGATTTCTGTCTTGCAGTGGATGGAGAAAGTGATTATCTCATGGTCACTGTCTCCTAGTTTCCCTTCAATCCTCAGGTTTCTCACTAGATCAACCCCTTTGGCCAGAACCAAGTCTAGGAGTGCCTGACCCCTGGTCGACTCGTAGACTTCTTGAGTCAGATAGAGCTCTTCAGTACAAGTGAGGAAGCTTTGTAAGTGATCAGATCTTGCTGTGTGCTCATGCCATGAGATGTTTAGATAGTTGAAGTCACCCATGACAACCATGCCCTGACAGCATGCAGCCTATTCCAGTTCTCTAGCAAATTCCTGGTTGAGCTCTTCCTCTTGGTTCGGAGATCTACAGTAAACTCCTACAGTCACATCCCTTTCCCCATGCTCTCCCCATATATTGACCCAGAGGGTCTCAAGTCACCCGCCTTTGCTGCCAATCTCCAATTCTAGGGAGGTGTACTGTTCCTTCATGTAGAAAGCAGCTGGCTCCTCCACCCTTCTTCCCAACACAATCCCTCCTATGCAAGGTATAGCCCTCTATACCTATGGTTTAATTGTAGATGGAGTCCCACCATGTCTCTGTAATCCCTATGACATTGTATTGCCTGTTGGTTAGCAGGAGGGCCAGTTCCTCTTGCTTGTTACCCATGGTCCTGGCATTTGTGTGCAGGCCACTATGCCTGCCATTGGAGGCCCTAGGCTTCCTGGTGTGCTGTGGGAAAAAATCTGTCTTTCAGCTAGTATCAGAATATGCTTCCTATTGTTCCCTGGTATGCTGGTTCCACGGCTGTGATTTCTTGGGCTTGTACTAGTAGATGTTAGTCTATCCTCTAGTGATCTCCGTTTAAAGCCCTATCCAAGAGGTTTGCTATTCTAGCTGAGAAAAGCTTCTTCCCATTTGGTATGAGGTGGATGCCATCCCTTCCCAACAGGCGGCAGTCTCTGAAGTGAGTGCTGTGGTTGAAGAAGCCAAAGCCCTCACAGTAGCACCAGTGCTGGAGTCTTCTGTTCACTTCTTCTATGCATCTGTCCCTCCTGTACCTGTGACCTGTAACTGGGAGGACTGAGGAGAAAACTATCTGCATCCCCCAACCCCTTGAGCCCAGCCCTCAGAGTCTGGTAGCCATTCATGACCTGGCCAGGATTTTTCCTGGCCATGTCATTCATGCCCACATGGATGAGGAGCATGGGGTAGTGGTCAGAGGGCTGGATGAATTTAGGAATCCTTTGAGCCACATCCCAGATACAAGACCCTGGGAGGTAGCAGATCTCATGGGTTAGGGGGTTGAGGCTGCAGATTGCTCCTTTAGTCCCCCTCAGGAGGGAGTCATCTATTGTGACCACTCTGTGTCTCTTCTTTGGGGTGGTAGCTGTCTGCCTGCCTCCAGAGCCAGTGCTTCTGCTGACAACTCTGTTGGTGCTGTGAAAAGTTCATAGCTTTTGCACAGGTCCAGGAGAGGAATGACTCTGGCACTGTGTGCATTGGGACCTGAGACAACCGTCTTCCAAGCAACCTCTGGATGGGACACCAGGTGATTGGATGATGGTTTCCAATCTGTTTCGAGGCAATAACAAGCACATTCTTTTGTTTGAAAAAACAAATGACTTCATGTTTTCAGACAGAATGAACTTTGGAGCCATGAGGTCAGACAAATTACTGATGTTTTCTATACGTATAAACTGATTTTTTTATTAGTTGGACTAAAAACAGGCTTAAGAAGTTAAACTGGTTTCGTTGATGAATCTCTTTTTGCTTATGCCTGTGTACATAAAGCCACAGAAATTAATTGAGTTAAACCAATATGAATTCAGTTTGGAAGAGCATGAGTACATGAACAAGAAATCATGAAAAAAGAAAAATGGGTATTTACAGTGTATCAGATTCTCTATGGTAACTGCCTTTGTGCAGTCTCCTACCCCATGGTAAATGAAAGCTCTTTCAGTGAAGCAAAAACTACTATCTTCCATACTAGCCTTTGTCTACCTTGAACTGAGTGAATATACCATGGGGTTACCAAAATGTTACAAATTCCTGCCTGCCTTCACCTCACAGTAACTATTTTCCATGCCCAGAAAAAAGAATCCCACCACAGACTATTCTAATCTATTTCCTTGGTCTTTACTGTAAAGGAGACAATGATCTCTCAGGATAGGGCCAGAAGTTACACATAAACTGGTTTTAGTGATCAGAAACTGGTTTAAACCTGTAACAGAACAGAAGTTCAGTGCACATAAACCAGTTTCAAAATGGCTGAAACTGGTTTAAGATAAACCTGTTTGAATGACTTAACTGATTTGGGTCAAACCAGTTTATGCCAGTTTATCCCAGACCCTTCTTGGTTTAAGTTAAATCACAGTCCCCCAACATCCCAGCATGCTTTGTAGCTCTGGTCTGTGCTGGGATATCTGCTCCAGAAAGCAGGACTGGCCCTTCCCCTCTGCTCCCTAGCTGAAGCAGTGAGGGCTGGCACACTGCCCACACCCCCAAGGCAAAACCAGGCTGGGGTCTGGGGCCAGGGAGAGGGGTTAAATACACCTTCCCTCACTCAAATTGACTGCTGACTGCAACTGTGGACTACAAATCCCAGAGGCACCTGGAAGCAGGAAGCAGACATGATGAGCAACCCTGCAGAGTCCTGCTACTGTAATTCTGGACTGCAAATCCCAGAGACTTCAGGGGGCAGCAGGAAGAGGCAGTGAACACACAGCCCATGCTGGCTACATGCCAGAGAGCTGTGCTCTAGTGCTCCCTGGCTTTTGGCCTGAGCCACTGCAGGCATATGGCTGCATTTCCTGAATCAAAGGTAAATGTTTGTCCAATTGTTTTTAAGTTTAAACTCTGCAGCTTACACTAACCTGATTCAGCCTTGGGTTTTATGACTGTCTGTGCTTAGCTCCAGTGAGAGAATTAGTTTAACTTGAGAAGATACTCCCAAATGAGAGTAGACCTTCTGGCTACTTTTCTACTAAGCTGGTTAGTAAAAATTCTACATCTTCTACTTTCCTTTCTTTTCATGTGTCCAGTCATGTGTTCCCTTGCAGAATGAACACTCGTAAGGGAATATGAATAATAGTAGCCTAATAATAATCCTTAATTATTTCCCTACTTAGACAATTAATAAGTAATAAATCTTATCTAATCAAATAGGAATTAAACTCCATGTCCTTAACTCAATTTACTAAGCCTTTACGGAGGCACTTTTTTTCTCTCCTCCTTTCCCTGAAGAGACCCTATTCCTTGAGTTCTGGGAGGTGGAGATTAAGCTGACAGATGGTATCAGTAAAAGAATGATTATGAGTTTATAAAAACCTGATTTTTTTGGCTTAGTGCATTGGTTTTCATGCAAATATGAAAATGGATATTAGCATCCTATTACGAATGCATGAAACTGTATCCTGATGTGAGCCTTTACACTACAGTAATTTAATGTTCCAGTGAAAACAATAAGAAAGGCTGATTTGAAGGAGATAAAATCAATGATGTACTTATTACTTCAGCTGCTTTTCTGTTCAGGTACCATGCATGAACGGACATCTGGCACTGTCTCTCTTTCAACTCGCCCTTTCAGCTGGCAGGGTGGCTGCAGCTGCTTTGTGGTCTATTGCTGAACCAAAAGGAATGATTTATGTCAATTACCAACCTCCAGCACTGCACTGGGATATTGGTCTCTTCCAGACTAAGACTCTATGTATTTATAAAGTCACTGTAACATGTTTAGAGATGAAGAAGTACAATGGACCTACAGGGGTAATAAAAGATAGACTTTTTTCTTCCTGGGATCCAGGCCTGAATGCAGTACAGGCCAGCAGAAGTCAAGATTTGGCTCCTCAGCTATGATGTAAATTATTCTCAATGTACTGATTTTAATGGAGCTGCACTGATTTGCATTAGCTGAAGATTTACCTTTTAAGTGGAATGGCTGCTTGGTGGTTTGATGCCAAATGAGTCTTGTAGCTTCTGTTTTATTTTCAGAGAAGGAAGAATAGAAAGATAAGTCAAGGACTGAGCTAATGTGGGAAAAAATTTTCCCTTAGCCTAGAACAATGAGGAACAATGGTGGGTCTGTAGAGTTGAAAAGTAGAACTGGTTGACATTTTCCCTTCAATCTATTTTTTTTTGGGGGGGGGGGGAGGTTAAAAAATGATTCATATTCCATAGAGATAGCCTTCTTATAGAGAAAAAAACTAATGGAGGGGGAGGAAGAAGCAAATGCCAGAAAAATGAATATGGATATCTTATGCTGGTTCTGCTGTTGCTGCTGCTTCTCCTTCATCTCCATGTCCTGTTACCGTGTTCACATCTGGATCTAGAAGTGGGCAAATACTATTGCTTGGTATGGAGCCTTAGTGAGGTTCTTGTTGGTGCATGATTCCCCTATACTCAGGCAGGCCAGCCGGTGCTTGTAATCTGAAAGTTTCCTCCGCATTTGCACATGGTGTCAGTGTCACTGGAGTATCTCCATATTTGCATATAAACTTCAGTCTTACTGACCCCTGCTTAGAAACGGTTCAAGCTTTTCCATATTGGCCAATCAAGCTCTGTGCCTGCAGAGAGGTGTTTAGCAGTTTCAGTAGTCATCCCGACTCCCTCCTGGGTCATCTCTAATTGTGATTTTAATATTTTTATTCATGTAGGCTGTTGGTGTTTTATCCAGTGTTGTAGAGAGGAAATTTTCCATGATTTTTAGTTTATTGGGAGGTGCAACGTGGCTATTTAGTGAATGCTCCTTGTCTTCAATCTGCTGGATGCATTCTGTTTTGCTGTTCCTCACCTGATGTCTGATGGAGCAATTCTAGAAACTAAATGGAGTCTATTGACAAATCATTGGTTTAAAGCATGGAGTAATGCACCTACAACTTTCATTCAGCACAGCATCTAGCTTCTTTGCATGTGCAAATCTTTCCCAAAGTGGGAATGTATGTTCAGCTGCAAAATAACAAACTACAAGCACAGTAATTCATAATGTAGGGTTGGCCTTCCCACTGTTTAGCTTCTTTAATGTGTTGTTCCAGGAACTAACTTTGCACTTTGTTTAATCTACGTGCCCTTTATATGAAAGCACACAGTCTAGTGTCACTCCACTGTAGATAGGATTTGGATAATAGGCAATAGTTATTCTATTGCAGATTGGGCTGAATTGCCAACTAGTATTTTGGTTCCAAAGGTAAAAGAGACTAATCTGTATCTTACTGTTGGTGTCACTGGGCATAACCCTGGGTAACTCAGAAGGATGGAAGACCACGAGTGTCGAGGAAGTCCTTCTGCTCCAGGCTCAGACTAGCCAAACCCCTCCCCCCACTTGCCCAACCTTTGTAACCCTTTCTATGGCGCCTGCAATCTCCTGTCCTTCTGGAAAGCAGGCAAGCTAAAACTGTTATCTGTGGAATGCAAGGGCACCACTCGGAGAGAGAAAGGAGGAGGGAAAGGGGAGGAAGAGCGGGGCCAGATGGTGGAAAATCACGGACAGTGAAACTGACCGGGGTATAAAGATCCCGCTGTTGCAGGGTTAAGTGCGCAGGATTTGAGACAATACAGTCTCCCTGTGCCTTTTACTTGAGCTCAAATAAACTCTGTCTGCTTCTCCCCCCAGTGTGTTTATTTGGCGTGACGCACACCAGGCAATGAACGCAATTGTTGCCTCCCTCGGGCACCTTGTGCCGGCAACATTACTTAGATTGGCATGTAGTTCATTTTTGATGTAATAGTCTCATAATCTCATAACCCATTGAGCACTGATACCAGCATGGCTTCAACCTGAGCAAAGTTCTTAGCTTGGGCAGTGGTACGCACATAATCTGCATAAATAAAACGTCTCATGCCTGTGTGAATTGGTTGATCATTGGTATAGATGTTAGCTAGTAGAGGTGCAAATATGCTCCCTTGATATAGGCCATTCTTTTGTTTTCACCATCAGGTCCTCTTCCTGTGTAGACAGAGAATTGTCAATTTTTCTAGGAAGGATTGCTTTATTCATAGTGCAGTAGTTTGTAATCTGTCATATATTTTCATATGGAGCCACCAGTTGTTCACAGTATCACGAGCTGCTGATAGGTCTATGAGTACAGCATCAGTAACCATTCCTTTTTCAAAGCCATCTTTGATGTTCTGCATGGTTTAATATTTGACCAATGCATGATTTCCCTGGATGGATGGAAGTCAGCTCACTCAGGGTTTAGGTGCTCTTTGACAACCAGTTTGAGATAAGGCATTCAAAGAGTTTCAAAAGATAGCATAGTAAGGCTATAGTGCTGAAGTTCTTTGGATCTGAGGGATATTTCCCTATTTTTAGAAGTGTTGCAATACATGTGGTTGTGCATATATTTTACAACCGGTATATCCAGAAACTTGTCATGGGCCTGAAGTGTTTTATTTGTTTTGTACAGCTATCAAGGCCAGTGGCTTTGCTGTCTTTAAGAGTGTTTATTGCAGTTGATAATTCACCCATTGTAAAATGTGTTCCAAAGTGGTGAACCTCCTGATCTTTTCTCTTGATTCAAACCTTGGGTTGTTTGTTTGGTGCCCTACCATTTTCAGTGAGGTGATGTGAGACCTGGTTTGCAGTGACACTGTAGTGTTGTTTTTCTGTCCTTTTTCTGTCTCTGGTAATCTTCTGGATGGTTGTCCAGGCTTTTTTGCTATTGTGTGTCATAGCCGTATTCTTGCTGAGGATCTTCTATGACTTCTTTCTTCCACTAATATAGCAAACAGTTCTTCTCCTCCTCCCGCAATGGTTTACTCAGCAAAGGGGCCTGCTTTATATAGTGTGTTATACAGTGTGTTTTATCTTGTGTATCTATTGCCTGATTCTGGTGTTAGTTCTGGTACTTAGTTCATTCTGCAGCCTCCTGGGATATGGCTTTTTGAGAAGCTACTTAGCTGGGTGAAATGCAGGATTTCCTATTTGTGACACATTTCACTTAAGTTCTGCAACAGACTTTCCATACAAGTCTAAGTCATTTATTCTATATTTATTTGAGTGCCCCCTTCAGGAGAGGGGGCAGTTTTATGCCCTGGGAAGCAGTAAGCACAGGGCAATAGCAGTGGCTGGACCAGCAGCAGTTCACATTTTTGTGGTCCCCTAACTTCGGGCTAAAGGTTAGTACCCCATTCACTACTGTCCTTTGGTAAAAGCAAAAGTAAGAAATTCATTAAATTAATGAATAAACCTGCACAAAAAAAATACTTTCCTATCTCATAACAATTTTAAACTGAAAAAAACCCCGGTTTGCTAAGCAGCAAAAAGACAAAATCTTTTGAAATTTTCACAAACTAAGGAATCTGAAAAAAAAAAAAGTGTTTAAGGTTAATCCAAACATTTATTTTTGATCATTTAAAAAATGTTCAGTTTAATTTTGGCCATTTTAATACAACATTTTACTATAAGAAGCTGACATTTAAAAAAATAACTGTTTTGAAAAAGAAAACATTTAAATGGATTCTTTTACCATTTTAACACATTTTACTAAGATACATGAGTTGAAAAAAATTAGGGACATTGACCTTTTTTTTCTAAACAGGCTCAGTTTTGACAAATTCACATTTTGAACAGTAAGGCTAGGTACAGACAGTTAAAAAGCCTGAGGCTGAATTGATTCAGTCTTTGTAGGTATTAGTCTAAGTTGTGTAGGTGGAAACAATGAGCAAATGAACAGACACTCGCTTTTGATTCTGGAAATGCAGCCCTATGCCTGTAGTGGCCTAAGTCAGAAGCCGGGAGGAGCAGGGGTTAGGGCATACTTCACGGCTGGGCTGCAGCAGGCAGCTTGGGTCAAAGCTAGCCTGCCTGCCCTATGAGAGGTTGCAGGGGAAGTGCAAAGCATCCTGGGATACTGGGGGACTGTGAGTTAACTTGAATCTGAAGGCGATCTGGGACAGAAGTTCAATAAACTGATTTAACCTGAATCAGTTAAGTTTGATACTACATCCATCCAGGTTTATCCTAAACTGTTTCCAGCCACTTTTAAACCGTTCATGTGCTCTGAACTTACGTTGTGTTACAGATTTGCTTATAAAGGTTTCTGATTGCTTATACTGGTTTATGTGTAATTTCTGTCCCTGTCTTATAGATTTTGTTGAAAATGTCCTGGTCAACTGTAATAATAGTTATCATCCGCCGTGGACTTTGAGATCTCTAAATAAGTCCCTTATCCCTTGTCTCTAAGAAACCTCTGAAAAGTTTAGTAAGCAAGCATATGCAGGAATCTGTAGAAATTGCTGCATTCATGTAAAATATATACATACATTTTTGTTACCCTTTTTAGGTCAATGGATTAAAAAATGTATGCCAACTCTGACTTCTTTGTTTTTATCTTGCTAATATAGAGACTTGCCTATGAAGAATCACATTCTATTGCCATCTTAATCATTTTGCTGAGAAAATGGCAGTGGATGGACTGCAGGTACTGCATGCAGGTTTTTCTGTATTCAGAGGAATCAAAACCTCCTGTGGGTAATTCATCATGTCTTTAATCCTATTAGCACTAATGGAGAAATGCCAAGCCATTTTCAGCAAATCTTCATTACCTCTCTTTAAATTCATATTGCATCTAGGATTAAAGTGCAATCTTAGTCAAAGAGCAAACACTGTCTGCTCATCGACCAAAAACCCCGGCCCTGTATTGACCTGACATAAAGGGTCTTGGATGTAAAACACAAGGGCAGTACAATATTAGAATGAAGGTTTTGTTGGGAGACTTCTAAACCTACTTTTGTCTCATTAGTGAGTGGCTCATTAACAAGATTGTAATCAGTATCTGTGCTATCAAGGCAAGTTTCTCAGGAACGGCTTGTGGCCATTACAGTAGGAGTTATTCATTAATCTGTGATGTCAGTGTCTATTTTTTGGCTGCTAAATTTATGGGACAACAACATAATAGTCAGTAAGGTAGCTAATTTTTGCATAGTAGTCTCCTAAAGCTTTTCAAGAGTAGCATGGTGTTTTATAGTAGACAGTGGTTTAATTTTAGTGGCACAGCAAGAAGGCATAGCAAGATCCAATGGCTGAAACTTCCAGACTAGATTTAGAGGTACTTTTTTTTAAAAACAATGCAGGTAGTTAACTATCAGAGCAACTTGTAAAGGGGTGTGGTAGCTTCTCTATTACCTGAAGTCTGTCCTTTCATTTTCCTTTTTAAAAGATATGCCCTTGATCCACCAGAGGTGAGTACAGTGATGCAGAAGCTGCTTAGTATAATTCTATGGCCTGTACTATGTTTTTATGTTAGTCCTTATTTTTAAAGCCTATGAACATACAAAATATGGAAAGCAAAGTCTTAAGTACTTGCAAGGTGGCAAAGATGAAACCCCTCTCAAATTTGGGTTGAATTTCATAGTTTCATAGTTGGTAGGATTGGAAGGGACCTGAGCAGATCATCAAGTCCAACCCCCTACCATGGCAGGAAAGAGTACTTTCAAACGACCCCAGCAAGGTGTTCATCTAGCCACCTCTTAAGGACCCCCAGAGTAGAAGCCAGCACCACTTCTCTTGGAAGTTGGTTCCAGAAGTTGTTGAAGAGTTTCACCCTTAAAACAAATTATATATATATTAATTATCAAAGATATTTTTAGAAAGAAAAACTGTGGAATGACATTTTCATTTTGAAATTGATCTCATTCTTCTATAAATAATTCCCAAATGAAATTCAACTGGGTAGATCTTGTTCATTTGGTTTTTCAGGGGGATAGGAGGCTGGATTATGGTTGGTCTTTTGGGTTGAAATAAATTACTCAGGTCACCCTGAAACAAAATCATGGTTTGCTCAGCTTTTTGTAATGGCTATACACACATACCTCATGTATCTTATATTTAAACAACTTACTACAGCACTATGTGTACAAAAGGGTTAGTCTTTACCACTGAAATCAATAGGAGGTTTGCAGTTTCAGTGAGAGGAAGATTGTTTTCAGTATGAGAGCTGACAGAAAATCAAAATTTCTGCCCAGTGATAAATCCCAATATTTTAACTTTTGTTTTCCTAAATTGGACTAGAACCCCCAAATACTGAAAGTCTCTGAGGAATCAAAAATGCAAAACCATTCAACATTTCTAGAATTAACTCTGGGTTACTGAACTGATCAAGATATATTCTGAGTCAGTTTAACATTAACAATTAGTACGGCAGTAGAGGGAAATGCAACGTAAAGTTGTAGTTCTGGGAATTTTTTCCCCGTTATCCTCCACAGGCCAGGCACCTTGACCAGACCACCTAATCATGAACCCATTATATACACTAGTGAAGATCCAGTTAGTTTAGAAAAATCCCTTATGACTTTTCCTAAAATACTGATTCTTTTTCATGTGCAAGGCAACATTATTTCTCTTTTTAAACATGCATGATTCAGATTGCTCCTGAGAAAACCTAAAACCTGAGGGTTCTGGCTGCAAAACTGTGGGCCATCTACCCTCAGCTGCTCCCTCCCAAAAAGTCAGCACCATCATGATAGGATTTAGCCTCACATGATTTACTTAGCTTTTATGTTCCTGATCCCAAAAGGTGCAGGGTCCATGAGGTAGTTCATGAGCATGAAGTTAAGGGCATGCGTTAGTGTTTTACTGCATCAGCCCCTTCTGACCCCGCTGCCAGATCGAGGCATGTGTGTGACCAGGGATGTGTCTGTCCATTTACTGTGCACCATACTCCAGGAACCTAGGGAACGCACATCAGAGAATAATCAAACTAATGATCTGCAGAAGCTCCAATGTTAATGTTATCACTGTAAATTAAAAGAATAGTTTTCTGCTAAATGATTTTTTTTTTGTTCTCTTCATGACTATCTAAATGAATAAAGGGAGATAATGACACTCATTATTTTAGGGACGTATTTGCATCTCTAATGAAAGTGTTCCTATAGGGCATGCACAATGCAAATCAGACGCAAGTGTCTGATTTAATAGAAATAGTTTCATAGAATCATAGAAGTGGGTTGGAAGGGACCTTGTAGAGCTTCAAGTCCAACCCCCTGCCTGGGCAGGAAAAAAACTGGGCTCAAATGACTCCAGCCAGGTAGGCATCAAGCCTCTTCTAAAAGACCCCCAGGGTAGGCGCCAGCACCACTTCCCTTGGAAGTTGGTTCCAGATCCTAGCCACTCTAACTGTGAAGTAGTTTTTACGGATGTCTAATCTAAACCTACTCTCCAACAACTTGTGGCTGTTATTCCTTGTCATGCCAGGGGGGCGCTAGGGGAAACAAGGTCTCTCCCAAACCCTTCTGGTCCCTCCTAGTGAGTTTATAGACAGTCACCAGGTCCCCCCTCAGCCTTCTCTTGTGAAGGCTGAACAGGTTCAAGTCTCGCAATCTCTCATTGTAGGGTCTGCCCTGTTGTCCCCAGATCATGCGGGTGGCCCTCCTCTGGACCCTCTCAATGTTGTCCACATCCCTCCTGAAGTGAGCAGCACGGAACTGGACACAGTACTCCAGCTGTGGCCTGACCAGTGTCAGGGGAGGATCACCTCCTTGGCCCTACTTGAGATGCACCTGTGGATGCACAACAAGGTGCAGTTAGCCCTGCCAACCGTGACCTCACATTTTCGGCCCATGTTCATCTTGGAGTCAATAATGACTCCAAGATCACTTTCTGCCTCTGTGCTCTCAAGAAGGGAGTTTCCCATCTCATAAGTGTGCTGCTGGTTACTACTGCCCAAGTGCAGCACCCTGCACTTGTCAGTATTGAAGCGCATCCTGTTTTTGCTAGCCCAACCCTGTAACCTATCCCAGTCTTGCTGCAGTCTTTCCCTCCCCACTAACATGCTCAACTCACCCCAAATTTGGTATCAGCAGCAAATTTAAACAGGTTGCTTTTTACCGCGTTGTCCAAATCACTGATAAAGAAATTGAACAACGCGGGCCCAAGGACCGAGCCCTGGGGTACTCTGCTGCCCACTTCCCCCCAGGTCAAATATGACCCGTCCACCACCACCCTCTGAGTACGACCCTTCAGCCAATCTGCAATCCCTCTGACTGTGTAGACATCAATGCCACAGTTGCCTAGCTTTTTAACGAGGATGGGGTGGGAGACGGTGTCAAAGGCCTTGCTGAAGTCCAGACCGACTACATCAATGGCGACACCTGCATCCAGTGCTTTTGTGACCTGATCATAAAAGGCAATCAGGTTGGTCTGACATGACGTGCCCCTAATGAAACTGTGCTGGTTGCCATTGAGCATCCTCCCTGAAGCCGGCCCATCACAGATGAGCTCCTTGATGAGCTTTTCAAAGAGTTTCCCTAGGATTGAGGTAAGATCCTAGTTTCCCTAGGATTGAGGTTTAGTTGTTCAAAGTGCATTTAAAAATGCAAGTGTAAAGCTACACATCATCCTAAGATATTCTTTCATCTTCAGCTTAAATAAAAATCGAAAAGCTTCTGAGTATTTTGGTTTTTACTGTATAGCGCTGGAACGTCCAAATATACAACTACTTCATTCTCAATATGAGTTATAAAGTTATGAAGCAGAAACTTATTGTATAGCTTTTGGACAATAGGTTGCTAAGAATAGTTTAGTTTCATTAACAAAATCACAATATTTTCTTTTCTGGTAAGATCTGATAAAATGATGCCTATGTCTTCCTGGTCTATAAGATTCTCCTTCTACATTCAGCAGAAGTTTTAAGTGATCTCTCAATAACAAGAAGGGAAAAAAATCCTCTGGATTTATTTTTCAGATTTTCAAACCATTGCTATTTGTTAGGTACCTAATGGATG
Organism: Crocodylus porosus; assembly: GCF_001723895.1. Classification (NCBI taxonomy): domain Eukaryota; kingdom Metazoa; phylum Chordata; order Crocodylia; family Crocodylidae; genus Crocodylus; species Crocodylus porosus. The sequence goes on along the minus strand of NW_017728910.1, from coordinate 17,667,318 downwards.
ACATAAGACCAGGCTTCATGCTATGAAATATGTATTTTATTAATTAGGTTACTATGTTTAATTCCATTTGAAACATAGAGGGATTTTTTTTTTCCTCCAAGGCTAAAAACATGTTGGATTTACCCAGGTCTGATTATTCCATTTCTGTATTAGTACAAAAAGAAGACCTTAAACATGCTAAGAAGAATTAAGATTAAATGCCAAAATTAAAGAAATTGTTAAACACTCAATAGTGTATAGATAAGGCACTTACTTGGTGGAAGGGGATAGGGGAAATATAGTTAAGGGACCGCTCTAAGGACAAAGTTAAATTGCTGGTCCAAAACAGTTCCTTGAACCTGTAACTTCCATAGCCCAAGTGACTTCACTGACACTTCACTCTTGGTAATTGTGGCTAGAGTCCGTCTCTTTCTCCTTCTCTCCCTTTCTTGGTGAGAGTTTTATCAAAATTAATGTATTTTCATGAAAAGTTTGGGTTTCAACTAACGTTGTTATGTATTGCTTATGCATGTGCCTTTGTGCATCTCCAAGATTATTTCCAAGATAACTATACTGGGTTGTATAGTTTCATGGACCAGAGTATATGCCGACACAAGTCATAGTTTCTGATAATGCTTTTAAGTGGAAGGATTAAATAAAGCAAAAGTGCATCTGAAACTGGATGAAGTCCACATTTCAGATTAAAAGACCAAAGGGGAATATAGTGTGCAGTTTTGGAAAGTAAACTAAATCCATTGCTTGCTTCTGTACTTCAGATACAAACTCTGAGAGTTCCTGTTAAACGAATCAATGGTATCCTCTGTCTTTGTTCTAAAGTACCAACATTGGGTCAGCCACAGAACATGGAGATCTGCAAGTTCTGCATATCTGCTTCCCAAAGCAGCCAGTACAGATAATTTTCACTGTAGCAGAAAAATCATTGAAGAGAAAGTCAATCTCTCAAGTCTGAGTCCCTGACACTTTTCAATCTGCCCCTACTCTGTCTCCCCTCTACCCCAGAACTTCTCTTTGAGGCTTTTCTATATCCCCATACAGCTAGAGCTGTTGCTATTACCTTGCAAGATATCAGGGGCGGACAGTCTGAGATCCATCAGGGACCAGAAACTGTTTCAACTGTACCACTTAACAGTGGCCTGAAGTCTCCACTGTAACATATTCATTAACTTTACCACCAATACCCTGTCAAGACAAATCCATTTAATTGTCACAGAGCTACTTGGTAAGAAAGCAAGATTGGCTTTGTCTGGAAGAGGTGATCAAGGTCATGGAGCATTCAGAGTTTGTCTACCTGCTTTGGAGGCTGGGAGATTTTCCACATTAGATCTTGACTGATAAAGCTGTGCAGCACCCTAAGGTCTGCTCTTGCTTTCACTGAGGCCAATACAAAGACTACCCATGACTTCAAGGGGGTTAGGTTTAGGCCATAATAGAGATGTAGTCAAGTCCAGGAAACTACTAGATAGCAGAAAAATGTAAGCAAAGCAGAGAAAGGTATTTAGCAGGCAAGAAGGAAAGGCTGAAAGAGATTACTGCATTCACTGGAATATGGTGGCAGGTAGAACTGGCCCTTTCCTGGCTCTTTGTGTCTTTGTTTTTGATTTTCAACTATTCAGTGAAACTCTTCTAAGTATGACTCATTGATGCATCTACACATGCCCCTGACTGCACATTTGGTACCGTGCAGTTATTTAGTAATCAGGTTAGCAGTAGATTATATCACCTGTGGGTGCTATTACTCAGCTTTGGTAGGAAAAGCAAAAAGATTCTTAAAAAATATTTTTAAAAAGATTCTTAAAGCAAACATATAATCTTCTCATTTCCAGGGACCAAGAAAAGAAATATATAGTGATAAGAAATTATTTCAGACCCACCAGAGCCTGTGAAACACCGAACACATCTGCTTGAAGGAATCCATCCTTAACATAGAGTGCCACTCCTGAGTTCATGTGCAACTCATTCCACTCCTGAAGTTTGCTTTTTACTGCAAGTTCAAAAACAGATTTCCACAACAGCAGCTTCCTATCTGAGCCTAGCCAACCCTCATTTTACTGTCTTCTCCTACTTCCTTCTATGTAGATAATCCTTCATATTGAGCCTCCATCCAGGATGGAGATAATGGGTGGGTTTACACAAGATGCTAGTGTCTAAAAGTAATCATGCGCTGCCAGGACTACACAGTACCCGTGAGTACTGTACAGTCATCTTACATGCTTCTTTTCTTGGTCTGTGGAAATTAGAATATTGTATGTTTGCTTTAAAAATATTTTTCTATTTTTTAAGAATCTTCTCGCTTTTACTACCTAAGCTAAGTAATAGTGTCCACAGGGGATACAATCTACTGTTGTGAGTGTAATATTTGACTGTTTCCTACAAATGAAGTGTAGTGTCCATATTAGTTTATCAGCTGAGTATTTTTACTGCTGAAGAAAGAATATCGGTCTCTTGTGCCTTTGTCACTCAAAAGATAAAGAGCTCTTTGTGGGCAGTATGAATTGATATCAGACATAATTATTTATTATATTGCATTCCAGTATGCAAAAAAAAAAATGTAGCAATGCAGGGTCACAGGTGCATGGTCGGCTCGTTTTTGAGGATGATTCTTTATTTACCATCCAAAGTGAATCAGATGCATCAATAGATAAATAAATTAGATGCTGCCTATTCCAAATAAAATAAGATAAAAATAAAAATAAATATATAATGCATTCTAATTCTACTTGCATAGATACCCAGCCCCCTAAGACCATAACAAAAGCCTGAGAAAATGGGCTTTGACCTGTCACCCGAAGTATTTAGTTATGGTCAAGATTAATCATTAGAGATGCATGAAGCTTCAGTAACTGACATGATTCGGAGGAGATTCGGCCTGATTCGGGGGCTGAATCTTCAAATGGGAATCAAATCGGGAGACCAAGTAAAAGCTCCTAATCGATATGAAGCATCCGAATCAATTCGGAAAAGTTTCAGAAAAGATTCAGCCAATTCAGAGATTTGGCCATAGACTAAACAGGCAGCTAACTCTCCAGCTGGTAAGTCTGTTGGGGTTGGGGGAGGGTGGAGAGAAGGTGCGTGGGGGAGGGAGAGATTATCCACATCGGCTGGGCAAGCGGCAGCAGGGCATAGCCCCTGTGGCTCCTGCCAGAGCAGAGGTAGGCACAGGTGGAGGAGCTGCAGGAGAAGCCCCCCTGGTTGCTCTGCCAGGCCCCATCTCCCACCCAGCCCCAGCCTTCTGGCACTTAGAAACAAAAAAACAGCCCCACATTCACTGGCCCCATACTCACTGGCTCTGGCAATGGCAACTGGGGCCTCTGAGAGCTTGTGGCATAGCCCCCCCATGCAGCGTGGGGCAGCAGGGATTCTTCTCACCTGCCTGGCACCCACGTGGCAGCTGCCCCGTGACATGGGTGCAGCACAGCTCAGCAGGGTGCTGTGCACTGTCTGGGAGCTGAGACAGCTCCACATGTCAGCTGGAGCCCAGCAGCGCTCATCCCCAGTGGCCCCAGCTCCCAGACAGCGCACAGCACCCTGCCAAATCATGCTGCACTCACGCCATGGGGCAGCTGCCATGCAGGTGCCAGGCAGGGGAGGCAGTCCCCACTGCCCCAAGGTGCACAGAGTGGAGGGCTCTGCCACAAGGTCCCTGAGGCCCCAGTTGCTGCTCCTGCAGCCAGTGAGTTATGGGGCTTTAAAGAAAAAAAAAAAGTGCCAGGACTAGGCTGGGGTTGAGCATGGCAGCAATATGGGCTTCTCCCATGGCTCCCCCTGCCCGGGGAGAGGCAGGCACAGCCAGAGGAACTACAGGAGAACCTACAGTTGCCTGGCTGTGCCTGCCTCTCCCTGACCGATACAAATCACCGAATCTCTCCGAATCAGTGCCGAATCTTCCAAAGCTGATTTGGCCAGATCAATTCAGGACATTGATCCAAATCGCCGAATCAAATCTCCGAATTGGCCAAATCTGAATCTGAATCGAATACTTCCTTATTTGCACAGTCCTATTAATTATAACGTTGGGATTGTGACAAGTGATATAGCCATAATATCATAAAGCTTGCCCAAAGGCCTGCACCAATGGATTATAGCTCAAGATTGGTGCCTCTTTGTCTGTTCTGAATCTTCTTTTACTGCCTGTAGAGACAGTAAGGTGGGATAGCTTTGTGGATTCAAGTATGCTTTGACTTGCAGCTAAACTCAGATTGGTTGTAAGCATTGGGTGCCTCTATAAGAGACAGGCATATGTCCCAAAATAAAATAGAATTTGCAATTTTAGATTAGTCTCACATAAATCCACAATTTTTAAAGAGCTGGTTATGTCTAAATTACAGGAGCAGAGATGTTTTGGGTACAAACGTAGCTATGCTGTATGGAGATGACTGTTTTAGCATTATTCTAGTTGTGGTTTCTCCTTTATTGAACTCAACATTTCATCCAAAAATAACATGACCTGAAGTAATAGATGCTTGCTAAACTTTTGGTGCTAATATATAAAATACTTTAGACCTACAGGAGTTAAAAGATGCAGTTATGCTACCATAACATGGATAATGTGGTAATGAAAAAAGAACCAGTGTGGCCATGATAAATATGATCCCTTGTAAAATCTAATTGAAATGCATTCAATAATGAAAGACATAATATGCATGATAAGTGAAACTATACCTTGGTTCTGGGTAATGACCTTCTCAGATTGCTACTAAAGTAAAACTAGTGAAACTACACAGGAACATGGGCTTATAAATTTACAGAAAGCTTTTAATCAAACCCGGTAATAATGCAATGCACTAAACTTGCATACCTTTGCATTTAGAAAAAATAAAAAAATCAAAATCTCATGTTTGAAGTATTCTTCTTCAAGAGGGTTGCAGATCTCAGGAACATGACATCATATAAATTTATTTCACAACAAAGAGGACTGCCTTTAAGTTGTTTCCTTTCTTGCTGTACCATGATTAAAAAGCCTATTGATTTTTTCATTCATCTGCATCAAATTAAGTTCTAGTCTTTTCAGGAATCTGACCTGGTTATTGAATTTGTCTGTGTGGTAAATGTTGAAAATATAACTTCCCTAATGCAGTTTTTTGACAAGGCATTCTCATTTTATATAGTCCTGCTTCTCTAGGTTATTGAAATCTTCTCAAATTAAATCTTTAAAGGGAAAAGTAAAGTTAAAAAAAAATCCCCTACTAAGTTACCAAGATCCATTAAACTATACATACATTGAACAGCATAGTCATTGCAAATAATCATATGTTCTGCTTAACTAGTAGCCTAATTGCCAGATAACTCACCAGTCCACAAAGGTGGACCATAATGACTGGGATGTATAGTTTCATTTTTCTTTTTTGTATAGTTTCTTTTTCTTTTTAGTAAGTTAGGTCTTTGGCTTTTACCTTGTCATCCAGTGTTCAAAACAGTTGTATTTCATTGGCAGGTAACATGACTCCTGCGTGGATACGTCTTCCAAGTTTGCTTGAGATTAAAAGCACTGTTTTAATCCAAAGCTATTATTATAGTGAGGTTAAACAGTTATTAATGACACTCACTGAACGAATTGTGGAGCAGGGTAGAAGAGAGGGAACAACACATTATTGATCAGGATCAAAAATATGAAATATTAGCCCTATACAAGTGAAAACAAAGGGTGAAATCCTAGTTCCAGTGAAATCTATGGTAAAACTCCCATTGACTTCAGCGTTGCTCAGGATTCACCCACAGAGCAAATTATATGCTGATGTCCTATTCAGCAAAGCATAGTTTGTGTTGTTCTCAAAAGACCACAAAGTTAAGCTTAATCAGAGAGCAGTACCTTGCCTCAGCTCTGCTGTTCTCTCCTGCAATCCCTGGGGAAATGTAACAATTTATACCTAATACTCTTAAAGGTATCCACACATCTTCCTACTTTACATGTAACATATCCCCATACAATACTAACGTTGGCAGTTCAGTTCAACCCATAGTTAAAGCACATTTTAACAGGTCTCTATTAGTCTCTGTGTTGGCTTTTTACCTCTAAGTGATCATCTCAGTTTCTCTGCATTCGCAGTCCTTATTGGTTCAGTTCTTGTTTGGTTTCCTTATTCGGATAGCTCTACTTTTGTATCATTTTCAATCTTTTCTGTCATTTCTTGTTGCTTTGATGTTAGCTTTGTTTCCTTTGGTGAATCTTGTGATGCTGCTTCTTTTCTCCCCCTTATGAGCTTCAAGTGTCATCTGTTCCTTCTTCACACCCGTCCTTCTGGTGTTACTACTTTATAGGATCTGGGCGCTACTTGATGGGAAACTAGTGGTTTTTGTTTCCACATTCGTCCATCTGAAATAAGCACCATGTCTATGTCGTGCAGTTGTGGTAACTCCCTGGAACCCCTGTAATAGTACCATTTTTGTTTGAGTTTGTCATTTTTTCAATATTTTCACATCTTGCTTGTCATCCTGGTGAGCATCACCTGCTAGATTTGGCAGCCTGGTTTTGAGTTTTCTGTAAACAGCATTTCTGCTGGGGACAATCCATGTTTCATGGGCATTGCCCTGTAATTTAAGAGTGACAGGTAAACATTCATGTGTGAATCTAGCTTTTTTCAACAGTTTCTTCACTATTTGTACTCCATTTTTCACCACACCATTGGATTGTGGGAATTTAGGGCTTGAAGTGTTGTGACAGATTCCATATTTGTTTGCAAACTCTCACAATTTGTGGAATCCCGTATCTAGCAAAAATGGATTTGATGTGAGTTATGGCATGGTTTGCTGGTGCGCTTTTGAGCAATGCAATTTCAGGATGGTGAGAATAATAATTCAGCTAATACATATTTTTTTCCATCTGAATAAGTCAATGCCCTCTTGATACCATGGAGCTATGGGCTCCTCCATGGGCATCATGGGCTCTTTTCTTTGTGCTGATCTGTACTTTAGGCATGTTGTACAAACCTTTACAGCATCTTCTAAGTCATTATTTATGTTGGGCCAATATAGCGCACCCCTTGCTCTCCTTGTGTATTTGTCAATGCCTAGCTGCCCCTCATGTATTCTGTTTAACATATCTTTCTTTAGCACTGCTAGAACAACAAGACATGAGCCTTTGAACAAAATGCCATCCGGTACCGACAGCTCTTCCTTGAACTGAGATTTGGGGCTAGGTATATATTTTCCAGACCAACCGGCTTAAATAGCTGTTATCACTTTTTGCAATGTGATGTTTTGAAGCAGTAGCTTCTGCAATAAGTGCCCACATTTTATCTGTGATAGGAATCACTTGTTTAATTAGATGAACATGTACTATGTCTGAGTCTGGAATCCTGTCATTTTCCATTGTGGCATACTCTCTGGACAATGTATCTGCTATAAGTAGATGTTGTCCTGGTGTGTGGTGTATGTCTGGGTAGCATGTCTGATAACCCTTTCTTTGCTATAGTTACCAAAGGTTTATGACCAGTTTCAGCTATCCCAGGCTTCCCATATATGACATTTCTTATAGCCATATACCGGAGCTAAACTCTCTTGCTCAATTTGTGCATATAAACGCTCTGACTTAGAGAGTGCCCTAGATGCATATGCTACCGGTCTCCAGCTATCCCTATATTTTTTAAGTAAAGCTTCTCCAATGCTTTCTTTAGAAGCATCTGTTGACAATATAAAGGGTCTTTTAGGCTCTTGGTATTTTAGTACCTGAGGTTTCATTATTTTTCCTTCAAGTTTTTAAATTCAGCTTCATGTTCATGTTCCCATAGCCACTGAGCATTCTTTTGTAGGAGTGACCTAAGGTGTTTGGTCTGCTCTGCTAATTTAGGTAGATATTTCCAAAAATGATCCTTCCCCAGAAATCTCTGCACTCCTTCCTTATCTGTCAGGGGTGGTGTGTTTGTAATGGCTTTACTCTTTGCGGGATTGATTTACACCTCTTTCTCAGAGAGCTTTTCTCCCAGATACGTTATATCTTTGACCCTAAATTTGCACGTTTGTTTGTTCAGTTTTAAACCTGCTCTGTGAACTCTTTCTAGTGCCTTCCTTAATCTCAAATCACATTCTTCCACACTATTACATCATCAATAATAAACCATAGTTCCATCAAGATCATTTGCTGCACCTTTCTGTGAAACACTTCAGATGTAGAACACAGTCCAAAAGGAAGCCTACAAGGGCATAATGAAGGGCATATTGAAGGTACATATCCTAGTGCTATTCTTTTCTAGGGGAAAGTGTCAAAATCCAGAAGAGGCATCCGAAGTGGAGACATATTTTGCTTCTCCCACATTGCCAAAAACCTCTTCCCTGGTGAAAATGCTCCCTTTTGATTTTGATTTTGATTTTGATTTACTTAGGATCCAGACACAATCTCAAGGATCTTTTTTTTTTCCTTTCTATTATGACCGGTGAATGAACCCAAGCAGTTGGTTGCTCTACTTTTTCCTAGATTCATAGATGTTAGGGGCTAGAAGGGATCTCATCAGATCATCAGATCCAGGCCCCTGCACTTGGGCAGGAAAGACTGCTGGGTGAGATGACCCTGTTGCCCTTAGGGGTCAGGCCAACACTCAGGATCTCAATAATGTGCTGTTAGACAGGAGGGTGTGGTGTACAATTGCACATGCACACATAAAAATCAATTAAGCACACATACACTTACTAGGTGCATACACCCCTACTATGCATACACACTCGCACCAGCAGCTCAGATACACACATGTTCAAAATAATTAGTCTAGGTTCATGCACACCGATCACCAGTTTAAGCCCATACATGCTACACACACAACATTTAGACAGAATCAGTTACCAGTTACTAATACCTGCACATCCAGTACACATACGTGGATTACTAATTCATACATACACACACAATGATATCTATAATTCATAATACATACAATCTATAATTCATATACATACACAATGTTATCTACATCTATACACACACACAATGACATCTATATATTATATATATGTGTATTCACTAAGTTACACACTTACCACTCACCTACACATACACACAAGTGAGTTCCTAAGTTGGGTATTGTGATATGTATGCATGTATGTGCTTGGTGCACCTGGGATACCTGGGGAAAGTTTCAGGTAAGAAAGTAGAATTGTAGGGGGTTAAAGTTACTAGGACTTGGATTAGAACCCGTAGACTACAGGGGCCTGGGCTGAAGAACTGAAGCTTGGGAGTAACTTTAGGTTAATTGATCTTAATTGATTACAAGACAACACCCAAAGCAGGCAGAACAGGGAAGCATGCCGGCACACAGAGTCTGGGACTGGAGCCAGAGCTATGGGGGAGCTGAAAAGGTAGATGGGGAGGGGAGAAAATGGGACTAAGGAAAAGTGTGGATGTTAAAGAGGGGGTCTGGGTGTGGGGAGCCAGAGGATGGCTCCGGGGCAGCTAGAGAGGTTGCAGAGAGCATCAGTAGGTGCTGGAAGCTGGAGAGAACTGCAGGACAGCTAATAGGAGCTGGGAAGCTTCAGGAGGGGGAGATTACAGAAGGGTGGGGGGAAGCCTGAAAACAGAGAGATGGGCAGCAGAAAGTCACAGGAAAAGCAGCAGGCAGCCAGGACAGCAGGAAAGCAAGGAGAGGTTGAGAGGTGGCAGAAAAGGGGAGGTGGAATTGGGAGGAGATGGGAAACAAGCAGAGAGGGTGGGAACTGGAGCTGAGAGAGAGAGAGAGAGAGAATGAAGCTGGAATTTAAGATAGGGAAGGGACTGGGATTCAGTAAAACATGACCCAACTCAGGGTTGCAAATGACAGTGGTTTTATTGAACAGGGGAGATGGAGACACAATGCCAAATAGGTTCCCTTACACGCACACACACATGCATACACACAATCGCAGCAGGGGTTAAAGAGGCTTGGTGCAGGGGCTGAAGTCCACTGAAGTCCAGGAGGAAAGAGAGACAGAGAGAGAGTCCAAATTGTAGGAGGAAGTATGCAGGTAATATCTACCTATCCAGGCTGGAAATGGGTCCTTGTCCAGTGGATGTTGTTCAGAGGGGGTTTGCCAGCAGGGCCTCTGGGTGGATAGGTGGTGTGGCATGGTGCTGGTCCAGATGGAAAGGGTGTCCCACTGGGTCTGTCTTCACTGCCCCTTTTTATAGGGGCAGACCTTGTGCGACCCCAGTGACAGGAGGCATGCCCAGGCAAAGGTCAGTCCCTGGCATACTGAGCATGTGTGCTCCATGCAGGGATGTGCAGTTTCAGGTGTCTGTAATGGTGAGAGTTGCTGGTTCTGCAGGGTCTTTTGATTTTCAAATGCTGGTCTTGCCTCTGCTCCTGGGTGAGGTCCATGGTTCCTGGATGAATCAATGCAAGGTGATGGCCCAGTCATTGCAGGCCATTCAGCAGAGGCCTGCTACCAGTGTATTTCAGTCACGCCCAATCATTCTCATTTATCGGGGAACCAATTTACATGGGAGGGGTACAATGAATCATATTGTTGCAACATGGGATGCCCAGGCAGAGGACAGAAGATAGAGGCTTGACATATAAAATGGAAACTTGACTTGACTTTGGTTCACTTACAAACAAAAGCCTAAACCATACAATATCCATATGAAACAATAAAAATCAGTACAACAATGATAATAATACACTATACAACAGTAAACATCAGTACAACCCTAATAATTATACACTATAAAACAGTGGATATCCAAAACCAAAAACTTGCTACCAAAATAAAAATGTTTAAAGCTTATCCTACGTTTGACCTCACTTATACTTATCTACAGGGAATAGAGAGGGAAAGAAAAAGTCAGAAATGGTTGGGGAAGGGGAGGGTATGCAATAAAAAAAAAAAAAAAAGAAAGAAACTGGGGGTTTTCCTACAACCCCAGCATGGTGCATGTCTAATCATTTTTTAAAGATGTCCAGGGTAGGTGATTATACCACCTCTCGATACTTGAACCATAAAGAAATTTTTCATTATGTCCAGTCTGAAGTGATTGTCTAGCAGTTTGTGTCCACTGTTCCTTGTCTTCCCCTGTGGTGCCGTGGTGAACAGTTGCTCTCCCAGGCCCTGATGTACACCCCTTATATACTTATAGGCTGCTACCAATTCCCCTTTGAGTCTTCTTTTCTCCAGGCTGTATAGTCCCAAGTCTTTCAGCCTCTTTTTTTATATGGCCTGCTCTCCAGACCTGTAATCATGCACATGGCCCTCTTTTGGATTCTGTCAAGTTTCTCCACATCCTTCTTGAAGTGTGGCGCCCAGAACCAGAGGCAGTACTCCACCTGTGGCCTCACCAAAGCTGAGTAGAGTGGGAGGATGACATCCTTAGTCTTCCTTGAGCTGCATCGGTAGATGCATGCCAGTGTTTTATTTGCTCTGCCAGCTACGACATCGCATTGGTGGCTCATGGTCATTCTGTTTTTATCTCCAGCTTCTGCTGCCTGGCATTTGTTATCTAAGCCTCTTAGCACATTTTAACTGCCTTTTCCAAATTAAGTTCAGGATCCTCTAGCAATCTTTTCCTGAGGCTTGTGTCCATTATACCCAATACTATTTAGTTTCTGATCATGGACTCTTTTAGGTCTCCAAAGTTGCATATCTGGCTCAACAGTCTGAGGTCTCTGACAAACTCCTCTATGGTCTCCAATTCTTTCTGCTGTCTCATGCAGAAATTATACTGTTCAAAGGTTTCATTTTGTTTCAGTATACAATATTCCTCAACCTTTTTTATTACTGTGCCATAGCTTTTCTGTTCTGATTTTGACAGTTGTAGGCTACTGTAAAGAGACAGAGCTTCTAGGCTTCCAATATTTAAAAAAATAGCTACCTTGAATGAACCTTCTTTCTCTGTAGTTCCACTGGCCATCATATATATGGTGAAGCTCTGCTTAAATTTCTTCCAGTTTTCTGCTGCATTGCTGGACAGCTTTAATTCCTCAGGAAATCTGAGATGCTTTGTTCTTTGCCTTTCCTTGCATCCCACTCCTTGCACCATGTGTTGGTCTTAAAAGACCAAGGAATTAAGGTTATAGAATAATAAAGCTTGTTTATTCGAAGAGCAGTACCTTACCTACAGTTCTGCTATTCCCTCCTGCAATCCCTGGGCAAATGTAACAACTTATAAATAACACTTTTAAAGGTAGCTTGAAAGCTGATTTTAATGGGTCTTACACCTGTGTTTGTAAGAAAAGTTAACCAACATCCTATTGTAAGGGAAGACCTATATGCCTATTTAAAATGGAATCAAAGAACCTTCCTGTTTGTGGATTTCTGTAGTTTTCCACTCTCAACAGTTTTATATTTCCGTGCTTTAAGGTTTTAGGAAATCAGTTAAAATATATTCCTTTCATTTTTTTTAGAAGAATGAGAAATGGGAAACTTAGCAACTGCTACTGAATATTTTCTTTTCATTGCACAGTTATGACCTTATGGTATGGCTTCTGAAATTGAGACACTTTATGTGGCACTCTTTCTACTTCTAGTGTTTGTGATATTTACAATACAAGGTAGTTTGCAATTTCTTTGTGCTCAACCCCCTTTATTATTTTGCTTTTTTTTGAAGCACAGAACTGTTTTTAATAAGACTCCATAAAAAAGATGTCATAAGGGCTACCATACACGACCATGGGATTGCTGATATGTTCATTATTCTGCTGAATTATAGCGGATAGTCTCAAAACTGCTTAACTGTTTCAAAGTTTGATTTAAACTGATAAAATTGTCTGTTTTCCTATTGGTACATTGTGGATATTTTTCTGGATTTTTGTAGATATTTATTCATCCTTGCTATTGTAAAGATTAATTACATGATGTCTTAATGCTCTTCATATTCAAACCATTTTAAACATTTATGTATAAATGTTAATTACTGTTGGTGTCTGTCTGGTATGTAGTTATAGCAGATACCTACAATCTTATAGGTTGGCTTTCCAGTGCGGGAGAAATGTGACACCAGTTCTACACTTCCCTCCAAGAAAAATGACTTGGAAGACTTGCTGACATGTGACATAACATTTTGGGGAGAGATTTGATCCAAAGTGAAATGAAGCCAATGTAAGCCACTTTCTTCAGTGGGCTTTTGGGACAGATGTGACACTGCTTGAAATTTAAGATGTAGGTGTTACCTTCACCATCTGTAAAAACAGGCTATCAGTGGTGGTTGTTGGGATTTAAAGAAGGAAAAATGCTAATCCCAGAAACACTGGGCATATACTCATGTCAATTTTCCACACTGAATCAATGTGAATCAGTGTTGATGCTGTTGTTGGCCTTATTATTTGCAATAAAGTCAAGATGCATAGGCCTTCCTAGGCAACAGTCACACCTTTATTTTGCTGCAAGTGGGATCACTTTGGATTTATCTAGTATTATTTAAATGAGAAATGGGCATTACATGTGTTTATGTTGTGACTAAATCTTGCTTTTGTTGTGTACCTAGAGTTCTTTGAAGCTCCATGCATCTGTTCCATAGTCGCAATATTTACTTCCATTTTATTTGTATTCACTTTACATTTCTTATTTCTTCATTTTAAATTGTTTTAGATTTGCAATTGGGATCATTATGCTAAATTCTCTCTGGCACATGGAAAACTAACAAGTTTTTACAAGTCTATTGGCTGCTTCATCAGTGCATCCTTTTATTTAGAAAATCACAGCTGGTGAAATCTGGCACATCACGGGAAAACACAATAGCAAATTGGCATTAGGGAAAACAACAGAGAACCTTTATCAAACAAAAAAGCATAGATGTGAAGTAAATTTGGTAGTGTGCAATTCTGCAGTCATTAGCTATCTTTAAGAGTCTACACATTGTATTGGAATGCTCTCTTAAAGCAGCTTGAAATAATCACCTCTGAAGAAAGGCCTTGTGATATGACATCTTGGCATGCATTGACCATACTTCAGCACTATTCTTGAACTAAACTCACTAGGAAAGTTTAATAACATTTGTGAGGCATGTGGCATTGTTGTAGATACATTTTACCTGAAACGGTGAAGTGATTTTTGCTCTTTTAATATTTACAGAATTTAGAGACCTTAAAAAGAAGTATTTAATGGTGAAGAAAGATGTGGTGAAACTGCTCATCATTGTCGCTGTTTTTTGAATGTCTTGTAGTGTAAGATGATGGTGCTAAAGTGGAGGTTTACAGTAGAGGTGTGCTGATACATCAGCCTGATATTGGATCGGCACCAATATGAAGAAAATTGATTGTATCAGAAATCAACTTGATGTGGCCAATAAATGCCTGTGTAAGTCTGCAGTTGCAGTGCAGCATGCAGGCAGTGACCAGCACAGCCCAGCAGCTTGAAGAGCTGCGTGGAGCTGGTAGGTCTGTTGTGGGGAAAGGGGTGAAGGGGAAGGGAAGGGACATGGGGGGCAGAACAATGCCCCATACAATGAGGGAGGGAGTGGGGCAGGGGCTGGGGTAGGCTCTGCCCAGCTGGAGCAGGACAGAGCAGGGCAGGGGATGGAGGCACAGCTCATCCAAGGACAGGCAGGGTGTGGCTCCCACCACTGCACAAACCCCAGGAGAGTACAGGGGGCAGGGATGGCAGGGTGGGATGCAGCTGTGGGCTGGGGCCAGGGCCATGCTGGGCTTTTCTCAGCATGTGGGGGCTGTGCTTGGGGCTGCAGGGCCCTACTCAGGGCTGCACTCCTGGCACATGGAGGCTGTGCTTGAGGCTGCACTCAGGGCAGGTGGTGGCATTGCTGGGAAGGGGCTACAGTGAAATTTGGGGTGGCTACAGCCCCCCCGGTAACTCCCCTCCCAGCACCACCACCACTGCCTGTCCCAAGCACATCCCCAGCCCTACCCGCATCCTCCCCACACACTAGGAACAGCCCAGCACCACCCTGGCCCCAGCCCACTGTTACAGCTCCCCCTACCCTCCCCGCACAGATCTTGGGGCACATGTCCCCCCCCATGCCCTACTGGGATGAGCACAGTGGCAGACCCACCCCCCCCCCACCCTGCACCCCCTGGATAAGCCAAAGCTCCATCCAGCACCCTGCCCTGGCCCTTGCCCCACTCCCTTCCTCACTGCAGGGGCCTTGATCTGTCCCCCCACACTCCTCCCCTCCCCCTCCCCATCCCCCTCAACAGACTTAGAAGCTGCACACAGTTGTATCAGAAATGGGATCAGTATTGGGTGATATGACTCCTTAAAAATCAGTTATCAGTATTGGCCCCCAAAATCTCTATTGGTGTGCCCCTAGTTTACAGCCTATTTGTAATAAGCAGTACCTTGTATCATAAACCCACAACACTACTTAGCATGTAAGCTACCCTGCTGCTAACACATCCTTCATCTAATGCACTTTTCCTGCCATGGCTATTTGAAATGGCTTCTGCCTTCCCTGATCTTGGTCTTCCGTTGCTGACTATTGACAGCTCAGCTCAAAAGAGTTAGCCACTTGCACTTTATAAAGGGTGCCTTTAGGATGCCGTTCATATGCATTCTTGGGCAAACAAATATGCTTTTTCTGCATTCCAGTTTACCATAATGGAGCTGCTTGGGCATTCATGAATTGTCCGTTACAGTCACCTGTTTGTCCAGCCCATCACAGATGAACCTTCATTTAATATCTTGATAGATATACAGTTAGTGTGCTACAGGATTCTGTTATTGATTCACTTTTTGTAACACCTCTCAAAGTAGGTTGTGTAGCTGCCTTTGGTGGAACTTCTCCATTTAAGAGATGTCTTGATATATCATCCACATTTCATGCCTATAACACAATGGCTTTGTACACATATTTTGATGGATTAATTGATCCCATATGGGTTCCAACTTTACTTCCTAAACATGAGGGAGACAAAATTAACCTTTCTTGATGTGGGAGAATATCTCCCTGTCCATGCTAATATGAATTAGTAGAAGCTCATTTTTGCCAATGGATGTAAAAGGAGTGATATGTTTTTTTCTTAAGGGATGAGTGACACATAACCTTGGCTTTCCTTAAACTGCAAGAAAGTTATCTGGAGAGATTGGGGGGGGGGGATTAAAGCAAGAGGCAGAGACAGCAAAAACCAACAACTGAAGATCTTGAACAGAGGGGGGCCACCTGTGCAGCATCATAAACACACAGGAGTTCCTGGCAAGTCTGTTGGTCAGCCTTTGACCAGGTGCACAGTTTGCAACTTAATCATCTGTCCTATATGCAAATCCCAAAGCCATTTTAAAGGTTACAGGAGGCTATTTTAGCAGCTCTGTGTAGAAAAGAGTGAATGGGATTAACCCTATGACTCATCCTTTTCTGATTCACAGAGGAGGGAACAGATAAAATGCTACTGACTTTTACTCTGCCACATGTACTATCATAGAATCATAGAAGTCGGGTCAGAAGGGACCTTGTAGATCTTCAAGTCTGACCCCCTGCCTGGGCAGGAAAAAAACTGGGCTCAAATGACTCCAGCCAGATAGGCATCAAGCCTCCTCTTAAAGACCCCCAGGGTAGGAGCCACCACCACTTCCCTTGGAAGTTGGTTCCAGATCCTAGCTGCCCTAACTGTGAAGTAGTTCTTATGAATGTCTAACCTAAACTTACTCTCCAACAACTTATGGGTGTTATTCCTTGTTATGCCAGGGGCGCTAGGGGAAACAAGGTCTCTCCCAAACCCTTCTAGTCCCCCCTAGTGAGTTTATAGAAGGTCATTAGGTCCCCCTTCAGTCTTCTCTGGTGAAGGCTGAACAGGTTCAGGTCTTGCAGTCTCTCATTGTAGGGTCTGTCCTGCTGTCCCTGGATCATGTGGGTGGCCCTCCTCTGGATCCCCTCAATGTTGTCCACATTTCTCCTGAAGTGGGGCACACAGAACTGGACACAGTATCCAGCTGCATGTAAAGGGGGAGGATCTCCTCCTTGGCCCTACTTGAGATGCAACTGTGAATGCACGACAAGGTCCAGTTAGCCCTGCCAAACATGACCTCGCATTGTCGGCCCATTGTTCATCTTGGAGTCAGTAATGAATCCAAGATCCCTTTCTGCCTCTGTGCTCTTAAGAAGGTAGTTTCACATCTTATAAGTGTGCTACTGCCCAAGTGCAGCACCCTGCACTTGTCAGTATTGAAATGCATCCTGGTTTTGTTAGCCCACCCCTGCAACCTATCCAGGTCTTGCTGCAGTCTTTCCCTCCCTACTAGCGTGCTCACCTCACCCCAAATTTTGGTATTATCAGCAAATTTAAACAGTTTGCTTTTCACCACATTGTCCAAATCGCTGATAAAGAAATTGAACAGCACGGGCCCAAGTACCGAGCCCTGGGGGACTCTGCTGCCCACTTCTCCCCAGGTCGAATAAGACCTGTCCACCACTTCCCTCTGAGTATGACCCTTCAGCCAATCTGCAATCCCTCTGACTGTGTAGGCATCAATACCACAGTCACCTATGATCAAGCTGTCTCAAGATCAACAGAAGCATTCTGAGGCAGCTGAGTTTTGGAGTGCTGAAGGGTTGTTGTAGCCATTTTGGTTCAGGAAATATGTAAGAAGCCACTTTTATTGGACTGGTGGTACAGTTGGGAGAGATGGTAGATCATCTTTCTGGCACAAAATGCCCTTTAGCAAGAGGCAAATTTCTGGGCAGAAGCTCTACACTGAAGTAAAGGGAAAGCCTAGCTTTAAAAATGACATTTCCATTTTTCTAAAGCTCTTTTGTCAGCATTAAAAGAAATGTGTAGGCAGTTTTCTTCTACTATCTTGTCCTGAAAATTAAATTACATTTCAGACTAGATCCATAAAGGTGACCAAGAGCAAACCATACAATGCAGCCTTTGCAAGCCTGAACAGGAGTGGTTATTCACACTTCTTGGGGCTGTTCTTTTTAAAATGAGCAATAATGTTCACTAGCCTTTATGAAGGGAGGTTGGAGGGCAAAAAGCCATAGTTGGAATTTGGTCTGTACAAGGAGCTGCAAAGGTTTACTCTGGCTAGAGTTCATCAACTGACCCTTGTCAAAGTACCGGAGCTGGCGAACCACGCTCACGGTATTGGTCAGGGTGGTGCAGCTGGGTGATGGCAACTGGAACGAACAGGCGGGATTAGTGGCGGTGGAGTTTTAGCTGCATGGGACACACGTAAAAGTTGAAACAAGGATGATTTATTTACTCACGCTTGGCAGCGGAGGCCCAGATGATTTCTTCAGTTACAATATGTTACAGAACGAATAAACGGACAAACAACAAAAGGGGTCTGTTGGCCCACGAGGTTCACCAGCGAGCCCTTGCTATCTACCCACTAGGGATAGGGGCGGCTGCCCACTGGCTAGTCCCAGGGCTGGTCAACAGCTCATTAAATGGGGCTACAAACAAACGAAACTGTAACGTGAGGGACGATGAACTGAGGATCGAAGCCGGCAATGTGATGCCAGTCCAAAGGACAGTCCATAATCAAGAAGAACAAAGAAGACGAAGATGAAGTCGGAGATGGGAGCCGAGTTCAGGAGCCAAACAGGTAAGCACAAACTTGCTGCCAAGGTAACGAGGACAATCCAAACTCGAAGTCAAAGTCCAGGCCAAAACAGTCCAGTAACCGAAGATATCAATATGAAGAAGACCGAGACCGAAAAGACAAGTTGCACACTCACACCAACAACACCCCACGCCTCTCCGAGCTCTCTCTCCCCCCTTGAGTAAGGGTCCAGGACCCTTTATAGTTTCCCCTTAGCCAATCAGGGAACTGCTTAGGAGGAAGGTTCCAGACTCATTACCTCACTGAAACTCTGGCTAAGCCTGCGCGAGAGTGAGAGCTGTGAGGCCCCTGAGCCTGCGCAGAACCAGAAAGTAGGTCACTTGTGATTGACAGCTAGCAGGTCATTCAGGAGGCACATGCTGGAGGCCTGTCTGTGCTTGACAGTTTCAACTCCCTGTAATGGCAGCACCAGCTTTAAGATATTTCCCTGACAACCCTGAAACTCCTGATGCAAGAACAAAGCTCATGGGAGCTGCCATCCATGGCACTCTTCCAAGCTGTGTTCATATTCACAACTTACCACTGTTGTGAGTACTGAAGTAGCTGAAGGGCCCCCATTAAAACCATTACTGCTAACATAATTACTGCAAATTTTAAATGACTAAATAATAAACTTCAATATACACCTGCCAATACTCATATCAAAGGACCTGATGTCCTTTTAAAGTATATCCAGATAAAGGCTTTGTCATGCATGGGTAAACCTGCTTACTTAAAGGTGAGATTAGAATCAAAACAGACTCTACTACTCCCCTTAAACCATATGGTGAACATTGGGCTTTAAACTAATTTCAACGGGGGACAGGGATGCAGGAGATGGAGAGAGTCTAGAACCTACAAATTTTGAGACATGCAGCTTACACTGCAGGTAAGTACTAAGGGACCCTTTAGGCATCAGAATGGGAGGGCACCAAAGCATTATTTGGAGGGCTCAAGTCCCTCTATACTAATGCTAGGAGCATAGGAAACAAACAGGAAGAATTCGCACTTCTGCTTGCAGATAATAACTTCAATTTAGTGGGGCTAAGAGAAACCTGTTGGGGCCCTACCCATGACTGGGCAGTACACATTGAGGGCTACTGGTTGTACAGCAAGGACAGAGTAGGGAGGAAAGGGGGTGTGGTTGCTCTCTATGTAAAGGACCATTATACATCTACCCCAATGAAAATGGGATCAGAGGAGGAGAAAGTTGAGGCATTGTAGGTTAGGATACATTGAGGCCATGGGAAAAGGGACTTACTTGGTGATGGGGGTCTACTACAGACCACTACACCAAGAGGAAAAGCTAGACTTGGAAAATCTTGAGGCAGCTCTCAGAGGCCGTACAGTCTTGGGACATGGTTGTCATGGTGAACCGAAACTACCCTGACATCTGCTGGGAGGAGCAGTCAGCCAAATCTTAACCTGTGTGCATTACCTTCGCCTAATGCAGGAGGTATACAGTCCCACTAGAGGGAACGTCTTACTGGACTTGGTGTTGGCTATGGGGGAGGACCTGGCAGGGGAGCTGCAGATTCGCGGTCACCTTGGGGAGAGTGACCACTAATCAATCGAATTCACCATACAGCATAGGGTGGGTAAGAGAACTAGTAGGGTGGCAGTTCTTGACTTTAGGAAGGCTAAGTTCAGTGTGCTTAGGAGTCTAGTCAATGACGCACTGCAGGAGAAAAATATTGGTGAGCTTGGAGTTAAGGAAGGGTGGTCGTTCCTAAAGTCCAGGAAGGGTGGTCATTCCTAAAGGAAGCAATCCTTTGGGTTCAAAGGGAGAATATCCCAATACGAGGGAAAAGGGGGAAAGGAGCCAAAAATCTTCCTTGGCTAAACAGGGAAATCCAGGGGAGCCTAAGAGACAAAAGAAGGCATACAGGCAGTGGAAGCAGGGGGAAGCTACCAAGGAGGAGTATACCTACTTGGCCCGCACTTGCAGGGAGGCAGTTAGAAAAGCCAAAGCAACTACAGAGCTGAGGCTGGCGACACAAATTAAAGACAACAAAACGTCTTTTTTTTTGGTATGTAGGGAGTAAAAGGAAGGCGCAGGGCTGCATAAGACCCCTGCTGAACAAGGAGGAGCAATTAGTGACAGAGAGGGGGGAACAAGGCTGAGCTATTCAATGAGTTTTTTTGCTGCAGTATTCCTGAACAGGGCTCAAGATAAGTCTCCTAATTGGTTCTTAGATGGGCATCAGAGGGACACCAGCCTACCAACTGTTGATGCTGACTTGGTGCAGAGTCCTTTGGATGGACTGAATGCGTTCAGATCAGCAGGCCCAGATGAGCTGCATCCAAGGGTATGGAAGGAATTGGTCAGTGTCATAGCAGAACCGCTGGCACAGCTTTGAGCACATGTGGCGCTTGGGTCAGGTCCCAGAGGACTGGAAAAGGGCCAACGTCATCCCTATTTTCAAGAAGGGGAGGAAGAAGGATCCGAGTAATTATAGGCCAGTCTGTTGCACCTCCATCCTTGGAAAGGTCTTTGAAAAAATTATGAAGAACCATATTTCTGTGAGGCCAGCAGGAAAAAAAATGCGGCAGAGAAACCAGCATGGATTTGTAGCAGGTAGATCATGCCTGACCAATCTATTTTGTTTTATGACTGGGTCACAAAATGCTTAGATGCAGGAATAGAGGTCGATGTCGTCTTCTTGGACTTTAGCAAGGCCTTTGATACAGTATCTTGTCCTATTCTCATAAATAAAGAGGCTGTTACATAGATGGTTACACAGTCCGGAGGGTGGCAAATTGGCTTAGCAGTTGCACCCAGAGAGAGGTAGTAGGTTGGTATCAGCCTGGAAGAATGTGGGTTGTGGGGTCCTACAGGATTTAGTCCTTGGACCTGTACTCTTCAATATCTTTATCAGTGACTTGGATGTGGGTGTGAAGTGTACTCTGTCCAAATTTGTGGATGATACTAAATTGTGGGGTGAAGTGCACACTCTAGAGGTTAGGGAACAATTGCAGGCAGAGCTGGACAGGTTAGAAAAGTGGGCAGCACACAATAGGATGCAGTACAACAAGGACAAGTGCAGAGTACTGCACCTAGGGCACAAAAATATCCAGCACACCTATTGGCTAGGAAGTGACCCTCTCGGCAGCACAGAAGCAGAAAGTTATCTCAGAGTCGTAACGGACTCCGAGACAAACACGAGTCATCAGTGTGATGAAATCATGAACAACGCTCACCACACTTTATCATGCATCAGCAGATGCATGACAAATAGATCCAAGGAGGTGACACTTCCCTTCTATGTGGCACCGGTCAGACCGCAGTTGGAGTACTGCATCCAGTTTTGGGTGCCATACTTCAAGAAGGATGTTGGTAAACTCAAGAGGGTCCAGAGGAGGGCCGCTCGTATGGTTAGGGGTTTATAGGACAAGTCTTATGAGGAGAGACTGAGGGCGGCTGAGAGGTGCTCTCATGGCCACCTACATATTCATTAGGGGGACGCAGCAAGGGATCAGAGATGCTGTTCACCAGGGCACCTCTTAGGGTAACAAGGAACAACGGTCACAAACTGACAGAGAGCAGATTTAGGCTAGATATCAGGAAAAACTTCTTCATGATAAGGGTGGCCAAAATTTGGAATGGGTTTCCAGGGGAGGTGGTGCTCTCCCCTACCTTGGGGGTCTTTAAAAGAAGGTTGGATGGGCATCTGGCTGGGATCATCTGACCCCACTACTCTTTCCTGCCTAGGCAGGGGGTCAGACTCAATGATCTGTTGAGGTCCCTCCTGACCCTAGCATCTATGAACTATGAATAGCATCTGAAAGGGAAAGAGAAAGGGTTCGTGTCTTGTCTTTGAGGGTACCATTGGTATGGGGAGGAAATAAAAGGAACGAGAGAGGCAACACTACTGAATATATCACATCAAAAACTGGTGTGCCCTCAGCAACAATATTGTGTTCACATTTGGTCATGTCCTTTCTCAAAACATCCAGTGAAAAAGAGGTAGAGACAAGCGACAAAAATGATTAGAGGCACAAAAAGAATTCCATCTGAAAAGCGATTGAAAAGATTGCATCTGTTCAGTTTAAAGAGGAGATAAATCAGAGGGAAAATAATAAAGATATATAAAATAATAAATGTCATAAAGAAGATAAATTGGATTGTCCTATTTATTCTCTCTCACAATACAAGAACAAGGAGATATTTTATAAAAATAAAAGGCAACACATCCAGGACTTGAGATCAGTGGGAGTTAGTTTGTTTTCTTCCATGAGTTTTGGGTTAAGCCCCTAAAACAGGTCAAAGGGAACACATTTTTACATTGTGCATAATCAGCCAGTGAAGCTGATTAATCGAGGCTAAACAACTGTGCATGAAGCACTGTTATGAGGGCATTACAAGTGGATAGTCATTTTTGTTCTACAGTATATTGAAATCTTAGCACGTAACGTTTAAACTCATTTCAAATATGGCTTAGATGCTTTTATGGATATCCAGAAGTTTAGTTAGATAAGATGCTATAATATAAAACCACTTTCTTCAGGTCACTAGCCAACCACTTACCGGGAAGGATTAGGAAGCAATTGCCCCTAGATGCATGCTATGTCTTAACAGCCCTCTACTGAGCTTTTTACATCTTCTCTTTGAAACAACAGGTGCTATGCCCAAATAGAGGGACCACTGTCTGTTTAGAGCTGATAACTCCGAGACCTGTTGCACAAAAACATTCCACTAATATAGGCCTTTAATAAATAGACCCTGGAAATAGAAAGGTTTATATGGTCTGTTCATTTTAGAAAAAGTTAACCATAACTGATCCTTATGAATGAATACTAAATAGGATTTATTATTAATAATGAATAATAGGGATGGATTGTAATGGTTTGTTTATTAGAATATAAATAATTAACAATGATCTGCCATTTATTGTAAGTACTGTTGCTGTTCCTCTTGCAGATTTGGATGGTGTAATTTATATGGTAATTTTGTAAGAAACAGCACCAATTACAGTATGGCTATTACAATAAGGAAAGAGAAAATGATGGTTTTATCAGTTTTGCTAACTTTTTCATTTTGTTTAACATTAATGCAGTCTGCAAAGTGAACAGAATAAAGCAAACAGAGTTTTGGTGCTGTTTCCTGTGGCTGTATTTAGAATCATAGAAAATAAGGGCTGGAAGGGACCTCCAGAGGTCATCTAGTCCAACCCCTGCTCAAAGCAGGACCAGCCCCAACTAGACCATCCCAGCCAAGACTTGGTCTAGCCAGGTCTTAACAACCTCTCTGGATAACATATTTCAGTGTTTTACTCCCCTCTTAGTGAGAAAATTCTTTCTAATATCCAACCTAAATGTCCCTTGCTGCAACTTGAGAACATTGCTCCTTGTTCCATGATTGAAAAGGAACACATCTTCTTCCAAAGGTATTCCTTGTGGCAAGAAATCTATTCCTTGGGCAGAAGTAGGAGCCAGGGAAATCTTCTAAATGTATGAAGCATTAAGAATAGCAGGCCATTGGGCCTTCAAGAAACAAGGTGATAGGGAGGAACTGGATGGAGATAAGTGACTGTTTAGTTTAGTGGTGTTCTCTAGAGTTTTGAATCTTGAGATAAACATGCAAGCAGTGACTCTTTTATGGCTCTGTGATCAATATATATTTGGGCTGTGGAGTGTATAGTTCACAGAACTCCTGGTCCAGGTGAAAGTAACAGAGAACAGCACCAAAACTATGGTAGGTGACTGGTTTGCTTAGATCTTGACACTTCCTTGTCACTGCTGATGTTGTGCAGTGGGAGCTGCCCCACCCTCCCCGCATCTCCCAGACAAGCCGCGGCTCTGTCCCACGCCCTGCCTCGGGTGGGTAGTGCCTGCCCCAGCCCTTGCCTCAGCCCCAGCCCCAGCCCCAGCCCCACTCCTTCCTTCACTGCAGGGGCCTTGATCTGTCCCTCTCCTTCCCTCTCCCTTCCCCTTCCATTACAACAGACTTACCAGCTGCACCGCTCTCCATGCTGTATCAGAAATTGAATCATATCAGCCGCTATGCCTCCCTTAAAATTGGTATTGGCCCCAAAATCTCTATCTGTACACCCCTACTAATTGTATATCTCATGTATACCTGTGACTCTTAATGCAGTACAGTAATCAGTATGCAAGGGAAGAAAAGAAAGGTAAACAGTTGCTGCATACTGAGTTCCAGAGTTAACATCCACTTCCTTTTATGCAAGGTACTCACTTTTTTTAGAAATTCATTGCCTTTTTGCAGAGGCCATTGGTCTTTGGAAACTAGTTAGAGCTCTCTGGACAGATTTAATAGATTTCATAGATTTTTAGGGTTAGAAGGGACCTCAGTAGATCATTGAATCCAAACCCCTGCCCTGGACAGGTGTTTGTTGAGTCTCCTCTTAAAGACCTCCAAGGTAGGGGAAAGTACCACTTCCCTTGGAAGCCCATTCCGGACTCTGGTAACCCTTACCGTAAAGAAGATCTTCCTAATGTCGAGTCTAAATCTGCTCTCCATCAGTTTGTGGCCATTGTTCCCTGTTACCCCAAAGGGTGCCTGAGTAAACAAAGCATCACCTATACCTTGCTGCCCTCCCTACCCCTGACCAATTTGTAGACAGCCACCAGATCCCCTCTCAGCCTTCTCTTACGGAGGCTGAAGAGATCCAGGTCCTTCAATTTCTCCGTAGGACCTTTCCTGCAGGCTCCTAACTATATGACTATATGAGTGGCCCTCCTCTGTAACCTCTCAAGGTTACATCCCTCTTGAAGTGTGGTACCCAAAACCGGATGCAGTACTCCAGTTGTGGCCTTACCAGTGCCACACAGAGGGAGAGTATCACCTCCTTAGACCTGTTTGTGATGCACCTGTTAATGCATGAAGATCATTCTGGTGCCAGACATAGCTTGCCCTCATTGGAATTAGGCTTTAGCAAACCTAGAAAACTTTAAAGGGAAACACTGATTGACATTACAAACCCAATCTCTTGTGGTTTGTTTGTGGTTTTGTTTTTTGGGTTTTTTTGGAGCAGGGGGTTGCACTCTAGAGACTGGTATAAGATAAGGTATAAGATGAGATGCTGGTTAGTTCAAGCAGTAAAGATTCTTGCTTGCAACATTGAAAATCTAAGATTCAACCCCTTATGTTGAACCAACTTGAGGGCAATGTGTATATTGGGAAGTGTGTGTGTGTGTCTATAAATATATTTATGATTTATTGGATCGTATACATATATATAGGTGTGTGTATGTAATCTATATATGAACCAGTGCTTATACACACTGCCCAATATATATATTGCCTCCAGTTGGTTCATAGATTTCATAGACATTAGGACTGGAAGAGACCTCAGAAGATCATCAAGTCCAGCCCCCTGCCCCAGGGGCAGGATGTCAGCTGGGGTCAAAGGATCCCAGCAAGATAAATGTCCAAATGCCTCTTAAAGGAGTCCAAAGTAGGTGCTTGCAGTCCTTGGGCCTTGGGGGCCCGGATAGTAAAGAAGTTCTTCCTTATGTCTAGCCTGAAACGGTCTTGGAGGAGTTTGTGACTGTTTGACCTTGTCACCCCTTGGGACACTCTGGTGAACAGACATTCCACCAGATCCTGATGTATGTCCCATGTATAATTATAAGCAACCACCAGGTTCCCCGAGCCTGTGCTTTTCCAGGCTGAAGAGTCCCATAGCTCTCAGACTCTCATCATAAGGCCTGTTCTCCTGCCCTCTGATCATGCGCATGGCTCTCCTCTGGACTCTCTCAAGATTCTCCACGTCCTTTTTAAATTTTGAAGCCCAGAATTGGATCCAGTACTCCAGCTGCGGCCTCACCAAGGCTGAGTACAGCAGGAGGATGACATCTTGGGATTTGCTTGAGAAGCAAGCCAGAGTTTTGCTCACTTTACCAGCTACAACATCACATTAGTAGCTCATATTCATCTAGTGGTCAATCAAGACCCCCAAGTCCCTTTCGGCCATGGTGCTAGCAAGCGTAGCACTGCCAAGACTATAAGCATGCTGCGGGTTTTTCTTCCCAAGGTGGAGTACCTTGCATTTTTTGGTCTTGAACACCATCAGGTTTTCATCCGTACATTTTCTGAGCCTGTCAAAGTTGGCCTGGATCCTGTCCTTGGGTGTGGACACTTTACCCCAACACTTGGTCATTGGTGAACTTGGCCAGTACACTTCTGATACCAATGTCCACATCATTAATGAAGATGTTACAGAGTATAGAACAGAACCTTGGGGAACCCACTGGTCATGGTGCATCACGATGATTGACTTCTATCAACTACCACTCTCTGGGTCTACCACTCTCTGGGTTCACATATATATTCCACACACACACACACACACACACACACACACACACACACGATCCAACAAACCATAAGCAGTAAAACCACAGATGGTAGACCAAAGAACCTACATTTCTTAATTTAAAATAAGCGGAATCAGAGAAGTTCCAAGTGATAAAGAATTTACCATGTTTATCAGTAATTTTTCAGTTATTAGCCACTCTCTGTATTAAAGGTTTGTAACCCATCTTAAAGGAAAAACAGTTCTGACAAGTATTGCAAGTATAATAATTGCCATGAATTAGGTTACAGGTATACAATTAAAATGAGAAGGCATAACACAAATGTTCCACTCCACTTAAAATTATGTTTTGTCCAGTGTATCAAGTCTATAAAATATTACCAACTTAATTTTATTCCCACAAATATTGGATTAGTTTATTAAACAAAACCCATCTTTAAAAATAGATAGGGGAAAAAGAAAATAGAAGTTGTAAAATAAATACATAATCTTCTTGGATTCTGCAACTTCTGATATTAATTATCAGTATTTTCAGGACTGCTATGGATGAAATTGAATGACACACAGATGGGAAGTCATTTACAAGGGAAAAATTAGAATTGGCCAATAGATGGATCCCTGATGGGTGCCATGACCCATTAGCAGAGGAAAAAAGACCTTTGATGAATAATAATTGACAACTATTACTAAGATAATGACAAAACCAATTCACTGCCAGAAGGCCTAGACCTTGGGTCCTCAATTTGTACAGCAACTGCTCTCGAACTGCAAAGAAAAAGTGCTCAGGGTTCAGAAGCATTATAACCTCAACATCTGCCTGCCATCTAAAAATAATGATTTGATATTAATTAATGTGAATAGTGCAGTCACTGGAGAGCTAGACTGCATCAGAAATGAGACAGTTAACATCACTTCATTCTTCATGTTAGTTACCATTCAGCCTGGACTACCCATTAGAAAGGTTTTGAAGCGAGTTCTTGCAAGAAGAGCAAATCCCAACACCAACATGAATTTATTTAATTCTGCTCCACATAGTGCTTCTCTAGTTTAAGAAAGATTATGATTACCACTCTGTGCTGATTATGTTTTACTTGTAAACATTATACTCTAATTAGGGCATTCCTTAAGCTGCAGTTTTCCAAAATGCATCTGTTTCAGCAGTTTTCGTGTAGACATATGCAAGCATCTTCAGCAAGTTTCTCACACATTTTGAACTGGGATAATTGACACATTTTTCTCCTAAGGAGTTGGATCACTAGCGTTGGACATTGGCACCAGATGCTAATAGCACAATTGGCGTGCCTAAGCAAATCAATAGCAAATCTCCTACTATTTTTCAATGGACATAGTTTCACCCTGCCTTCCCTCCTCTTCACCATATCTCTAATATGTACTGTGGTGTTTAATAACTGCTAGTACAGTTTGCATTTTTGAATACTAAGACCAGATTGTATTTTAAAGAGGATTCTGATTTTGAATGCTGTAAATTTTGCATGCCAAACTTCTGACACTTTGGACCTGGTATTCAGCAGCGATGACCACCAAACAACTCAAGCTGAAATCAGGCCTTCAAAAATCAAGCAAAATGGACCCAAGGCAGGACCCCAGAAATGGAGGCATTCAAAATTGGTGGCCATTTCTTTGAATTTTTGCTTTCATATGTTAGTAGTAATGGAGGTAGGAGAGCTGCATCTTTCATATGAATCACTCATTTGGAATGAGAAAAGCAGTTTGCAGGTCTGGCAAATAGTTTCAGCTAGGAGAAAATGTGGAAAGATATCATAAAAACTAAAGCTTTTCAGTTTCTCATTCTAAACCAGTATTCTGAGACAGTTTTTATTGTTTTTAAATACGTATATAAACAATAAGAAATTGTGCTTCATTTTAGATCAACTGAAACATTTTATTTGACCCACAGTGAAATATATTTGTATTTACATTTGGGTGAGATGACTGATTGTTTTTGTTTTTGTTTTTTTAATTGACCCAAAGCAATTTCCTTTTTTTAATTTGCTTGGCCACAGCTCTTATCATCACAAGCAGTGGTGATGGAAAAGGGACATTTCAAATTGACTTGTGAAAAGAGCAAAAATCCAGGAACTTTATTTTGGATGAGAAAGATCAAAGTATAGCTGTAACAGAAGACAAGAGTAGCAGAAACTGAAGTAGATAAAACCCTTGGAAATGATTGCACTTGTCCTCTCTTCCCCCCCCGTCCACTCCCAAGTTCATTCAACGGCATCCAGCTTGTCATTGGCAAGAGAAAGTCTGTTGGGTTTAGGGAAAAAGAGATACAAAGTATGTCTTGACTCTTAGAATAGAAAGAGATGTCTTATTTGTGCTACAATAATTGTTTTATGGCAGCACAAATTGCAAGTAAATAGATGTCCCTACTCTTTGTTGTGCCACATTAGTGGTGAAACAAAAGGTAGTATTAAATAGTGCTTCTTTATTGTGGCATATGTCTATTTGCTCTGTGGTGGGAGAGGCTGGGCAGCCTGGAACTGCCTGCACTCTCCAGCCCACCCCAGGTAGTGCTCAGAGAGGGAGGGGAGGATTTAAGGAACCTGATCCTGTGCACCCCAGGAATTAATATTAATGCAGGATCAGGCCCTTCAAGCCTTGGGAACACCTGCCCAGCTTGCCCTGCTTATAGACATGCACTCCAGGGAATCTCAGGCTGCTTCTCTGTAAGGAGAGAAAGTTGGGGCTCTGCTTTTACAGATACCTGCTCTGGGATCTCCAAGCAGTGGCAACACATAGGAGGTGCACAGGGGGTGCACATGCACCCCCTAAGAGTGCCAGTGCACCCCTGACAGACTGTGTTCACCACGTGGGCGATGGGCAGGGGGGGCAGGCGGGAGCGTCGATGCCCCTCCTGCAAGTGCTGGCCGATTGCTGTGATCACTGTAGCCACTTCCAGGAATGGCTGTGGCTGCTTCTGGGAATGGTTGCAGTGATTGGCTGGTGCTTGTTCCCAGAAGTGGCCACAGCCACTCCTGGAAGTCACTGCAGCAATCACAGTGATCCACCACAGCAATTGGCCATTGTGGGATCACCCAGGGGGAACCACCACCTCAGGTCTGCAGGACTGCCCAGGGGGGACCCCCCCACAGTTGGTGGGATTGGCTGCAGGGGGGACCCCCCCAGTCAGTGGGACTGGGCATGGGGGGGGCATGTTTCCCCCGACGAAGGTAGCACTAGGCACCCATGCCTCCAAAGGTGCATCTTCATAAGCAAGAAAAGCCTGTGTGGGTCACAGTAGGAGGCACAGGACCTAGGGAAAACCTGGTTCCTTGTGCCTCCACACTGGGACTCACAATGACCCCGGCCTCTGTGCGAAGCACAGGTTGGCATCGTACCAGCATGGAGACACAAAGCACTGGGAATTCTCCGTTCCCAGGCTGTCCTGTGCCTCCTGAGTTGGACCTGCACCATCCCATGCTACATGGCAAGGCGGATTTCAAGCTGGGTTCAAGCATAGAGGCGTGGAGCATTGGGGATTCGCTGGGGCCCGCACTGCCCCATGCTTCAACGGGACCCAAGTCTGAGCAAGGAACACTAGGGCAGTGAGGGACTTATAGAATCCCCGGGCAAGGGGAACACGTTACCCACTGTCCCACATTGGACGCCACGTGTTTCATGCAATAAAGTGGATCAGTGCAAACTCTTCGAAACAGGCACCATCTTTTTTCTTCTTCTTGACTACTGAGACTAGCACATGGTTCCTAGCCCAGCAACAGGGCTCTTAAATGACTATCTTTTTACCTGCACCCCTTGTCCGCTTGTTTTCATTTGTATAGTCAGTTGCTATACCTGTGTAAGTTACGTGAGAATAGCTGGGAATTCAGCCCAGGAATTTAGCTTGTAAGCAGAGTTATGTTTCTGGAGATTACTGACTTGAACACTAAATAAATAATCAAGAGAAAATGGGGGACGGGCAGTAAGAGGAGAGTGCTTACCCAGTATCTGATGAAGTGAACTTGGGTTCACAAAAGCTTGTGCTCTGAATATATATCTTATTTAGTTAGTCTATAAAGGTGCATTTTTCACCCTGCCTTCTGAGGGACGTGTCCTGCCCCAGCTCAGTCCACTTTATTGGGCAACATCTATTTTTACCCTTACAATGTATGCGAAATGGCGCAGTACACAAATCTGTTGCTCTGTGAGGACTAGCACAGGATGATTCACTGAAATTTCACCCTGCTGGATGGCAATGGTAGTATGACTGCTGTGCCCCCTGAAGCAGGGCAGTCTCCTAGTCCCTGCTGCTAGGAGAGATGGAATCTCAAAGGATTTTAGTCCCCCAGGGGGCAATGGGGGCAAGAGAAACTTAAAATCAACCTTGACTATAGACAGGTCTTTAAAGATGAAAGAAGGCAATCAGTAACATTTTGCACATCAGAAGCATCGAGAGCTGAAGGCAATACATTTTCAGCCCCGGTCTTGAAAAGCTGAATCAGGAATGAGCTAGTTTGTGCTGCTTGCTCATTTGGTTTGCTAAGAAAAAGGCTCTGGTGACAGAATAGGTTGTACAAAACATCCACACTAATGTACTGTAAGTGATCAAAGTCCAGTCACTCCGTAATTTATTGCAAGGTGTTTTTCACTGTTTGTTTGGTGTATTCCTGTGGTTTGATTAATATAAAAATAGAGGAATTTTTGAAGAGGGGATCAGAAAAATACTGAACACGAGCATCTCCTGGGAATAGAATGGCTTTATTATCACATTAAAAAATGGAAATAAGACTGTACTAACTGAGGCAGAGAATGAAGCAAAACAGGTAGTATAGGAAAGAAAAATTATTTATATAAGATCCAAACTTGGAATAATAAAAAACACTGGTACAGTGTCTTGATGGGTTTTGGTGGCGAGGCAGTAGAAGCTGTGGGCATGTTCACTTGTGCTCTGGGGGTGCGGGGAGGGGGCACTTCAATTAAAAAGCCGCTCTAATCAAAATGCTCAAGTGTTTCATGTATCAGTGTCCCCACACTTCAAAATATTTGAGCTTTTATTTAAAGCTCATTGAACAAGATTTAGTTAAAGCTCCCCCCTCCACCATTTTGAAAAGTGGGGATGGTGATCCACAAGACACTAGGTTGGCTGGAGCATGGTAATAACCACACTCCAGCAGACTTGATTAATTGATTAACCAAGTCTGCTTCAATGTGCTATAATTACAGTACATCAAAGCAGCCTCCCGGCTCATGTACAGACACCCTGTATGTTATGCGGAGCCTCTAATCTAACTCTGCTCCTTGCAGGGCTAGGATGGTCTCAACAACTTCAGGGTCACTGTGCTCCGATGGCAGTTGTTTATGGATGCCACTTGTTTGGTCCCTCCATATACTAGAGGTAGGCGTTCTCAACCTGATCTTCCCTTTACTTCAGGACTTCCTCTGCGGCACATGTTTTGGAAGCATCTTTGCTCAAGGGAGAAGAGTTGGGTCACAGAATGGAATATATACAGCTTTAGACACTTAGGTTCTTGTGATAATTTGTAGCCGACATCAACAAAATTGGGTGCTGCTCTGTCAGCCCTGACTGTGTGGTTGGTGCTAATCAGAAAATGGAAATTGCACATTCAGTTAGGTTTGAGGATATATAGTATGTGACAATTCAGTAAACAGTGAAGAGTATTATTTTGCATTCTTAAAGGTTAGTGATGCAACTTGTAATGAATGAAAAGTTTCTTCCAGCCACGAAAGCAAAACAATTTGATACATCAAACAAACATATGCTGATAACATAAAAAATATAGATTCGCAGAATTTAAGCCCATCTGGGACCATCAGAAGATCTAGTCTGACTTCATGTATATCACAGACCACTAGATTTCACCCAGCTACCCCAAACTGAGCCTAACAATGTGTATTTGGCTAAACACAGCTGCCAGAAAGGCATCACATGCTGATCTCAAAACCTCAAGAGATGAAGAATCCAGTACTTTCACCAGTAGCTTATTCCTAAATTTATTCACTGGTACCGTAAAAAGTGACCTCTTTTCTGATTTGAATTCTTCTGGCTTCAGCTTCCTGGTGTCAGTTCTTATCATGCATTTTCCCACTAGATTAAAGAGACCTTTAGTATCTTATATTTCTCACCATGAATGTGCTCATATACTCTCAATCTTTTTTCATAAACTGAAGAGAATAAGCTCTTTAAGTTTCTCCCTGTAAAGCACTTCCTTTAGCCTTTAAAATATTTTTGTGATTCACTAGTTTTTTAACATCTTTTTTTTAAATGTGGACACCAGACATAGTCTTGATATTTCAGTGTTGGTCCACCAATAGCATATAAGACACCTCTATTTTCCTCCCCTGTTTATACATCCCAAATGGGGGTGAAATGCTGGTCCCAATGAAGAGTTGCCATTGACTTCAGTGAGGACAGGATTTCAGCCCTTCAATCATAAGGTTGAAAGTGATCTAAAGTGTCTTAGTCCAATCACCTACCCAAATGCAGAAATCCTAAATCAGCTCAGATAAATGTGTTTTCAGCATGGAGTACAAGCAGAAGTGGTAAGACAAGCAAGAAGTGGGCTAGCAGCACAACGATGGTGCAGTAAGATGCAGGACAAGTGAGAGCAGCAGATAGGGTACGTGTTATAAGCAACCTAAAAAAATGGATAATTTGCAGAACCAGAGAAATTACATGGGCAACATTTCAGTTTTAGTTTTTTTTTTATCAACAAGATGGAACCATGCAAAAAATTTTGTCTCAAAACTCCTTTTTTTTTTTTTTTCAAAGACACTGGGCAGCATGTATATCATGAAGCAACTAAACACAAATAATTATTGCCTAACAGTCTAATTCAGAACCTGATGGTTTCATGGAAAGCCAGAACTGGTTCCAGCCTCCCCAAAAATGAATGATATAAATCCAGATAATTTGATTATTAGGAGGAGATTTTCTTCTGGACTGAACCAAAATTCAGATTGGATTTCTTCACTACTGCAATCTGGTGGCATGAGTTAGCTTGTTTAGGTCTTTGTCTTTGCCAGGCAACATGACAAACCCTAGTTATGCCCTGCTCACCATGCTCCAGAACCAGTTAGATGAAGACTGATGAAGAAGACACCCTGAGGAGTCCCTGTGAGGCTGGTCTTGAGATCTTAGTTTAAGTCACTCAATAGTGAGCTCATAAGCAGATTTATGAGTTTTGACTGAGGCTAAGGACACAGATTACACATAAGCCAGTTTAAGTGTTTGGAAACTGGTTTGAAACCTATAACAGAACAGACATTCAGTGCACATAAATCAGTTTCAAAATGGCCAAAACCAGTTGGAGATAAACCTGGTTGAATATCGTATCAGACTTAACTGAATTGGGTCAAACTGGTTTATGTCTGTCCCAGACCCCTTCCTGATTTAAGTTAAACCAGAGTCCCCCAGCATCCCAGATGCTTTGCAGCCCTGGGCTGGGCTGTGCTGGGCTGTCTGCTCCAGAGAGCAGGGCTGGCCCCGCCCCTCTGCTCTTTAGCCAGGGCTCCAGTGAGGACTGCAGCTGGTCAAGCAGGGATCCTCCCCCTCTCCTTCCCTCCCATCTCCCACTACATGGACTGCAGCCCCATGGATCTTAGGCATGTGGTATACTAGCTAATGCTGAGAGAGATCTCTGTGTGTGTGTGTGTGTGTGTGTGTGCGCACGCACGTGTGCATGTCTCCAATTTCACTGGGACAAGCAGACAGAACAATGTTGGTTTAGGGCTTTTTGGAGCTAATCAGCAAGTCAGCTGGTAATGTTCCACCCTTCCTTGCTTGGAAAAAGCTGTTAAAGAAGAGCTTGAACTAATGAGAGAGGCTTTTGTTTTCTTGATGTGATGATAACACAGTATTTATCAGCTCCCTAATAGCTCCTTTGCCTGTCAGGTTTGCAGACAGTATGAAGAAGCAGAGGGAGACTGAAAAACTCAGTACTGTCAACAGATACATGCACTGCACACACACCCTTTGCCTTAGAGTGCTAGCCCCAGGCTGGGGTCTGACAACACTCCTGCCCCTTGAGCAACAAGAGAGGAAAAGCCTGAGATAGTGCAGGCAGGGTGGGGGTTTACACCCCTCCCTAATCAGAACTTCCTGCTGGGGCCTACCCACACCCCCTCTCAGGTCAGCACTGTGGAAGGGAAGGGTGTACCCCTCAGCTTCTAGCCCAAGCCACAGCAGGCATATGCCTGAATTTCCTCAGTCCAGAGAGAATGTCTGTGCAGTTGTAAACCAATTCAACCTAGGCAGGTTAGATTAACCTACAGAGGTTGAATCAGTTCAGACTCAGACTTTTTGAATGCCTGTCCCTAGCCTGAGTGTTGAGACCAGTTGGGTAGAGTATGCTTGGAGCCATACCACCATGGTGTGGATGTTCCCTTACATAAAGTAGCATTAGTTTCCACACCCAGTTACCTGACTCTGCCCACATATACAGCATTTGTTGCTGAACCTTAGGTGCTTACTTAAAAAATGGAACAGTGACGAAAAGTTAAAGATGGGGAACAAAATCATCTGGCAGTATCAGAGCTACTGTGTGAAGTAAACATTTTCATTTTAAGGTAATAAAATCATTTTCAGAAAGAAGAGTGCAGGTAAAACTGTAGCTAAAAAGGGCAAGGGAAGCTTAAGCAGTGTCAAGTAACTGTGGGCAGATTTAATTCCTTCATCTCTTAAAGTATTCAATAAAAAAAACATAATCACTATGCCAACCCTAGGGCAACTGTCTCTCATTGTTCATATGGCACTTCGGAAAAAGCTAGTGCTTTCTCAAAGAAACAGTGGCTCAATATGTCATTTGAATGTTTATGCCCTTACAGTACTAAAACACTAAAATCCTGGTTTCTAGTCTTTGTTTGCATGACAACCCCAGGGTTTTGTCATTGGTCTTTTTATGGGGAAACGAATGACAGTTCTCCCCAGTGGGCATATTTAATTTCCCATTCCTAAATCAATCTAAGCCTAAATCTTATCCACGTGCTAATACTTGTAAATAAAACTTTCACACTTTCTATTTGATTTGTACACAGACATTATCTCCCTACTCTAATGTGAGAAGACAAAATATAAAATGAAAACATATCAACAAATCCATTAAAACCATTTTCCACATTAATTTGGTCTTCACAGCCCTTGACATTTTTCTAAAGCAATGTAAAGACCAACTTGTCTAACTTCAGCTAGTAGAAGCTGTGAGATGTTTCACATGTAATAACTATATGCCTGGAAGAAAAGGCAATATTAAGCAACTGCACTTAACTGGTCTCTTCTTTAGCTGGGATGATTTCATTATTGTAGTATCTAAACACCCTTCTCTTTCCCTGGAGGGATTTCTGGATATGCCATTTCTTCTCTCCAGCCACTACATGGAATATGGTCAGTGAAATGTGCATCCCCAGGTATGAAAGAACAAACCAAGGTCCTTTTCAACAGTTGTATCCATGACGTGAACTCGGGGAATGGCAGGGATGGCATATGCCCCCCACTGGCAGAAACTTCAGCTCAGGATATAGCTGGCTTTTGCTTATTTTGTGCTCCCTAAATGGCAAAAAAGGGTAAGTGGATTGGGATAGAATACCTGCGTCACAGAATGGTGATAGTTTGATTTTTTTAATTAACCACTAATTACCATAGCCAACCATGTTGCAATAGCTGTCCTTTTGGGTTTCTTTTGGTTTAAAATACACATAGTGTGCTGCCAAATACAGATTTCATAGATTTCATAGACATCAGGGCTGGAAGGGACCTTGGGAGATCATCAAGTCCAGCCCCCTGCCCAAAGGGCAGGAAGTCAGCTGGGGTCATAGGATCCCAGCAAGATAAGCATCCAATTTGCTCTTGAAGGTGT
>NW_017728910.1:17625204-17630719 GCF_001723895.1 Crocodylus porosus | reverse complement strand
ACCCTCATCATCCATAGCTATAATTGTTCCAGCTGTTAGTTAACTATATGAGAGAGCAAATATGTTGGCTCTACAACATATTCTGATTCTGGCATACCTGCACAGGTCTGACTCTTAGTGGTGTGGATGCTATGCTGAAAATGCTCTGCTTCCAGCCCTGAAGAGCTTACTCCCAGACCCAACAGCAAGTGTGACT
The DNA here is from genome assembly GCF_001723895.1 of Crocodylus porosus. NCBI lineage: Eukaryota > Metazoa > Chordata > Crocodylia > Crocodylidae > Crocodylus > Crocodylus porosus. The sequence continues at coordinate 17,630,523 of NW_017728910.1, read as the reverse complement.
CAGTAGTCAGGGCACCATCATGATGAGACTTGCAGTGAAAGGAAAGCTAATTCTCCCATTTACTACAAGACTGTTGGCATTTACTGTTTGAACATAATTCAGTCTTGGGGTAATATGAAATTAGAAAGTACGTCCATAGGTATCTGTGCTATTGAGGTCAGATTAGCTACTTTCAAATGGTAGAGGCCAGTGGTTTGTTTAAAAGGGTTGATGTGTAAGCCTGATCCTCTGCTGGTGGACATATACCTAGTTCCATTGATGTACTTGAATTTGTATCAGTTTATACCAACAGAGGTTCTGGATAATGATTAAATAGTAAGATGCAAGACAAATGGAGTGCAAACATAGCTTAATCTCACAAGCACCCACCTAAATCAGAATCTGCTTACATTCCTGGAAATATTTAATGTACAATTAAGTTGGTCACAGGCTCAACAAAAGTATTAGCATAGCCACTGCCATAGGGAATTATATGGTTAATGTAGCATTTGCTTCCTCTACTAGTATGTTGACACCAGTCCATATAGCTGGCAACTTGAAATGCTGATCACAATTATAGTGTTACGTATTACTTGTATTGCAGTGATTTCTAGAACCCCCAGTCATTGACCCCAATCCTCTATGTGCTAGCTCTTGTGCAAACATACTAAACAGATGGCCCATTTCTCAAGGGGTTTTTAAGTATTGATTGAGCTGGACAAAGAGCAAAGTTAGGAACTAAAGATAACTAGGGTGAATAATTTTGAATATGTGGGCATCAGGACTTGTCTGGACATTACAACCTATAATATTAAGGTATATAAATTATTGGGTCATAAATTTACCAAGACAGCATGTGAGCATGAAGGCTTTCTTGCTTTTATAAGAATAATAATGCAGCTCCTTCTTTTGTATTTCCTCCTTTGTGTACTGAATTTGGCACATATACTTTTACATGAATAATGCAATATAGTAAAATTGATGGCACAGTCCTTTTGTTAAAGCAGTTATGAAATGAGAAAACAAAATCTACAAGGAAAATTTATGAAAAAAACAACATTTCTCTAACAATAAAAAGATGAAGTTGCCTACCCATTTACATTTGTCTCCTGTGTCATGAATATAAGATCAGATTTTTTTTTTTTTATCCACTGATAGTTCCATAAGGCAACTCATTTTTGATAAGCTTTGTCAGGACTGCTGTAAATATAAAAAAGATTTATGAATTAATTTCCATACCTAAATGACAAAATCCTCTGGTACATTTGAGGTATCTGCCTAGCAGTTAAAATGGAGAGACGTGTGTGCGTGTGCACATGCGCATGTGTGACTTTGGGATGTGTGTATGTGTATCAATTGAGCATCCCAGGCACACACTGCTTTTTTAAAACAGAGCTTAATGCAAAATGCTTTTTTTTCATGTTGGAAAGAACAATAAACCATCAAGATAATTGGCCTTATGGGCATATTTCCAAAGAATAAAATAGATGCCTTTATTATCTAGGAAGAGAGTTGGGACAAGAGTGTAGCTTTCATATTTTTAACCATTTTTTCTCTGCTGTGAACATTTTTACTGTGTTGCATTTATGTTGTTGACCATCACTTATAGGTTAGATGGTATAAATTAAGTGATTTAAAAATATTACTGTTGCTACTATTAGTACTATTAACACTACTAATACTACTACTAAATATTGTCTGCTTATTGTATTTTGGGTGCATTTAGGTTCTAAAATCTTTTTGTCGGGCCCCACTGTGCTATGTATTGCACAAATACAGAAAAAAAAGACTGTCCCTGCCACAAAGAAATTAGCAAATCAATTTTCCATTCTAAGCAAAGCTGGGACATATTCTGTGCAATCCTTTACACCCACATATCAAATCATAGAAAATGAGGGTTGGAAGGGAACTCAGGAGGTCATCTACTCCAACCCCCTGCTCAGAGCAGGACCATCCACATCTAGATCATTCCAGCCAAGGCTTTATCTAGCTGGGTCTTAAAAACCTTCAAGGATGGAGATTCCACAAACTCTCTACATAACCCATTCCAGTGCTTTACTACCTTCCTAGTGAGAAAGTTCTTCCTAATATCCAACCTAAACCTCCCTTGCTGCAACTTGAGACCATTGCTTCTTGTCCTGTCATCTGCCACCACTGAGAACAGTCTAGCTCCATCCTCTTTGTAACTGAGCCCCCCTCCCCCGCTTTCCCTTCAGGTAGTTGAAGGCTACTATCAAATCCCACCTCAGTCTTCTCTTCTGCAGACTAAATAAGCCCATTTCCCTCAGCCTGTCTTCATAAGGCATAAGCTGCAGCTCCCAAACCATTTTGTTGTCCCCTGCTGGACTCTCTCCAACTTGCCTACACCCTTTCTGTAGTGGGGAGCCCAAAACTGGACACAGTATTCCAGTATAACTTTGCCAAATAGAGGGCAATATATTTCCCTCAATCTGGTGGCAACACTCATATTAATGCAGACCATTATGCTCTTAGCTTTTTTTGTAACATGGGTACGCTCTTGGCTCATATTCAGTTTATTGCCCACTGTAACCCCCAAGTCCTTTTCTGCTCAGTTGCTACTTAGCCAGTCAGTCCCCAGCCTGTACCAGTGCATGAGATTTTTCTGCCCTCAGTGCAGGACTTTGCATTTGTCCTTACAGAACCTCATGACATTTCTTCTGGTCCAATCCTCCAATTTGTCTAGGTCTCTCTAAATCCTAGCCCTACCCTACTGTGTATCTACTACTCCCCTGAGCTTGGTGTCATCTGCGAACTTGCTAAGGGTGCACTCCATGCCACCTTCCAGGTCACCGATAAAGATCAACAGCAGCCCCAGGAGTAACCCCTGGAGCACTCTACTTGATACTGGCTACCAACTAGACATTGAGCCATTGATTGCTACCCTTTAAGCCTGACAGTCCAGCCAGTTTTTCTATCCATCTTACAGTTCATTCATCCAATCTGTACTTTCTGAGCTTGCTTGCAAGAATATTGTGGGTGACCATATCAAAAGCCTTGTAAAGTCAAGACATATCACATCCCCTGCTCCCGCTGTATCCATAACATCAGCCATCTCATCATAAGGCAATCAGGTTGGTGAGGCAAGACCTGCCTTTAGTGAATTCACGTTGAATGCTCCTAATCACCTTCTTCTCCTCCACATGCTTAAAAATGGATTCCTTGGGGACCTGCTTTATCCAGGGTGTGAGGTGAAGCTAACCAGTCTGTCGCTCCCCAGATCCTCCTCCTTCCCTTTTTTAAAGATGGGCACTATGTGCCCTTTTCCAATTGTCTGGGAACTCCTGCAATCACCACAGTTTTCAAAGATAATAGCCAGCTGCTCTGTAATCACATAAGCCAACTCCCTCAGCACCCTTGGGTCCATCGCGTCTGGCCCCATGGACTTGTATACATCTAGCTTTTCTAAATAGTCCCTAACCTGTTCTTTCACTGCTATTGGCAGCTCACCTCATCCCCAAACACTGCTGCCAGGTGCAGTAGTTTGGGTGCTAACCTTGCTTGTGAAGACTGAGGTGAAAAAGGCATTGAGCACTTCAGCCTTTTCTTCCTCCTTTGCCACTAGGTTGCCTCCTCCCTCCCCCCTGATTCAGTAAAGGCCCCACACTTCCCCTGATCTCCCTCTTGTTGCTGACCTACTTGCAGAAATCCTTCTTGTTACCATTCACATCTGTTGCTAGCTGCAATCCAGTTGTGCATTGGCCTTCCTAATTTCAACCCTGCATGCCTGAGCAATACGCTTATGCTACTTCCCAGTCATTTGTCCAAGTTTCCACTTCTTGTAGGCTTCCCTTTTGTGTTTTAGCTCACTGAACAGTTCCCTGTTAAGTCAAGATGGTCTTCTGCCATACTTGCTAGACTTCCTGTGCATCAGGATAATTCCTTCTTGTGCTCCCAGTAAGGTTTCAAACTGAGGCATTGTTCAAAGTACTGCAGAAATCCTCTTTTTGCTGCAGTATTTGGTGGTGATAGCCAGTCGAAATGATTCATAGGGCCACCATTCTTCCTTGGTGCTGTGCAAATGGGAAATGGACTGCAATAGCCATGCAGGGCTATAGTTAGCAACCAGCCAGTAAGTGGATTGTACAGGTCCAGAATTGCATGTCAGGGGACGCAGCAGGCTGAAGCTATTACAACCTTCACTTCCCATCTAACACACAAGTTGCAAGAGCCTGCTGCTTTCTAGTGAATGTAAGCTGGAAAGGAAGAATCTTTCTTTTTGCCTTGCACCTCAAGCGTACTTTACAGGGGAGGCCAGTCATTTTCTCCACTTTACAGCTGGGGAAACTGAGGCACAGAGGGGTGAGTGACATGCCTGAAGAAGCAAAATGATCTAGTCTTATACAGTGAGCCATGTGCTTAGCTTCAAGGACATCTCTCTGTTCTGATTCACACCAACACCTGAAGTATACGAATGATCCACCTCATTGCAAGATAAGGAGACAGCAGGCACCATGCCCTATAAGACTGGGTCTTTGTTATAGTGGTAAATAGCACTTCACTTTTCTCCCTGTAGTATTCCTTTTGATGTGGATTATAAGCTCCTTGATCAGGGCTCATGTCTTTTATATTTGCAAAGTGCCGGATCATCTACTGATGCTTAATCATTAATAATTTATATCAAAAGAAATTAGGTTTCTGACTATCAGAGGAGTGATATTTTGGAGCAGACTCCCAATGTGAATAGCACAGGCAAAAACACTTATATAATTTTAAGACAGAACTGTGCTGGTAACAGGGATACAGCTGCCTGCAATAGTAAACTGGGCTTGATGACCCAGGAGGTCAGCTCTGGTCTTATGATCCTAGAAATAAAACCAACCTTTAGAAGGAAAATTACAGGTGAGGCAAGAGCAATATTCCTCCTTTGCCTCTGCTGTGTTAGTCATAAGGACCTGCATAGAGTAAATTGGCAGTTTGAAGAAAAGTAATACTTGTATTGAAAGTAGATTTGGAATTATTAGACATCTCCTGTGGTGAATTGTGTAGTCAACTTGACTTCAATATCAAAGTAAGGTTGCTTTTCTTTTTCCTGGAGCACACAGAAACAACTACATCTGTTGGCTCAATCCATGGCTCAGCAAAAAAAATAAAGAAAATTTGCTGGCAGTTTCAGTGGCATAATGGTAGCACAAGTCGTAGTTTATCTTAGTATAGTGAGCACTATAACTGGGCATATAAGTGATACTTAACCAAGAGATGTAGAGGAAATAAAACCAGAGTATTTTGCCAGATGCCCAAAGAAGTGTTTCTTTAAGTAGAACCCTCAATTTTTTTCAGCAAACATTGCAGGTCATATTGTGCAACCCTTGCTTGAAAAGG
>NW_017728910.1:17615909-17624884 GCF_001723895.1 Crocodylus porosus | reverse complement strand
TTTAATGTATGAATGCAGAATGACAAGCATGTGGAATTAAAAGCATCTCTTTTTCAGAGTCATAAAAAAAATATAGCCTTTTTGATTATATAGGCCTTGCATCCAGTGCTTCACTAAAAGTTATTTCTACACTGTACCTCCCTTGGATCCACCCCTGCTTGCCACTAATCACCTTAGTAAATGCATGCAACTATTTAAATTACAACTATACATCATTGATTTTTAAATTAAAAACTGTTTGGTTGCATTTTCATAAACCAACATGTTATCTGGACTCCAGTACTTTCTGGGACTAATTTAGGGATATGTAATATAATCTTATATATAATTTATATATAGCATGTGTATGCACATACATGCACCTATATAAATACAGTAGCACCTAATTATCACAACTGAGATTGTGTTGGGTTCTGTATATATGGAGCAATTAAATTCCCTGTCCTGAAGAAATGCAGCCTACGCAGGACAGAAAAGTATGAGGGAACACAGAGGCATAGCACGGGGGACTTATACAAGGTCACACGACACATCAGTGGTAAATGTACAAGCAGAGCTCAGATCTCCTGAACCTTCCTTCAGTACTCAACATAGTAAGACTATGCTACTTTTCCTGGTAATAATGATAATATACATAATCACATAACCATTACCGATCTTTGGGAGCATCTACACATGCCCATACAATGCTGTTGTTACTGAGCCAGCATTTAGTACTTCCAAAAGGAAGTACTGAATGATGACGCAGTAACAGCCTGTACTGCGCCACGCCAGTGGTGCATGGTTATTTTTAGCCTCTACGTCGCCATAGCAATGCGCTAAATCGAGGGAGCATGTTGCTATGGTGATGCAGCTGCAGCATCACGGTTTGTGCCTGCCAATGATACATCACTGTAGTGTGTTGCTATGGCGATGTACAGTCTCGTGTAGACGCTCCCTTTCTTGCCCTAATGGCAATACACCTTTCAGCTGTCTGTGAACATTTTCCTGAACTGAAGTATATCAGGTTGCTTTTTCCTGGTGCTCCAACATACTTAATCGACAACATAAATCCTCGGTTTATTTTCCTCTGTTATAAAATGGTTCAATCACATTAATCTAAACCCATTCAAGCTCCCTGCTCCCATCAAAAATTACTCTTCCGGCAATTGTAGTTGTTTCGAAAAATGGATAATAAAAAGCTAGTTCATTTCAAGTGGTTCCAGCAACATAAAAGAATATTATGCTGATAGATACTATGCCAGAATGATTGTCAGGTCAAGATACTAAAGTTTTCAAAAACTTGACAGGATAACATTAACAAGAAAGGGGAAAAAAGATCTCAGAATGAATTATATGGTGAATTTACACTGATGGCTCTGGTCATTTTGTACCACTGTACTGGAACCTAGAGAAGCGGTCTTAGAAGAATCAAGGAATCAATAAGCCTGCATTTCAGTTATTGAAGATTATTTCAGCAACGATGTGGCTATTACTATTATGGCACTGCTGAGTTGAAATGGAGTTCCAGTTGTGCTAAGCACTGCCTATGTGCATACCAGGAGGAACTCTGTGCTGATGACATTACAGTGGGAGGAGACAAGTAGGATTGGGTTCAAACAGCAAAGAAAAACCAAATGCAATGTTTTGAAGGGGCTTGATCAAAAAGGAGTAGTTGCAAAGTTGATGATTGACCATAGCAAGTGACTATGTGACATGGTGGATAGAAGAGCAGAGGTAGATAGCCGTGATATGATTTCCCAGTGTAGCACAACAGATCGGTGGTAGATTTTGTGACGGTACTCAAAGCTTTTGAGCTCTAGCCAAACGCCCTTTCCACTAGTTCTTGGCCCAAATCTTTGAAATTCAGGCCACCCTAGGAAAGAGTTTCTTATCACTGATGCCTCCATCTTCCCTTATTTTCTTTATAACAGGCAGTTGGTTGCCTGTAACATAGTATATAGCATATAGCACAATAGATGCGTCACACAAGCAAAAATAAATAAATAAAATGAAATCACACTCCCTACCTGAGGGAACCATGCTGACAGAATTTAGCATCTAATACAGGTATAGATGAAGATGTTACAGTGGGGTAACATAATAGTTTTAGAAATAAATGACTAAATGGGAAATTCCCATATGCTTACATTGGTATAACTCTAATGGAGTTTAATGGAGTTCCTTTGGATTTATAATGATCAGACTGAAATCAGAATCTGGCCCATGGTTAACACTACATATAACTGGTGAGTCCAACTGCTATGGGCAAATGCCTGTAGGGTATAACATCACCTGCAGCTGGTATCTGTGATATGGCGTGGAAGGACAGAAAGGTTTCGGTAAAACACATAGCAGCTTCTTGGAGCAGAATGAGCACTCACTGCACACCACATGAGTGAAAAAATTGATGATAATATTTTCTTGTCTTCACTGCTAAGAAATATGCAAAAGTGCCCACAGATCTAGAAAATAGATCTCTATATCTTAATTATTTCTGTCCTGAACGAATTCTAATACAAGTCTCAGCCTGCATTCATGGGGAGAGAGAAAGGAGGCTGAGGAAGTGAGAGGACTTGTATTAACCTATTAACTTGCAGCCCCCCTGAGGGCTTATTCATCATGGTGTCTATCAAAGTGTCAGTCTTTTCTATTACCTCTTCCCACAGAAGATGTCTGTCTATCATTGTCACAGTCTTCTAGTGGGATTATCCATCATTTTGGGTGAAGCCAAATCATTCATTTTCATGGCTGTCTACGTTAGTGAACCAAAAAAAGTGTGTTTTATTCAACAAAAGAAAAATGATGGAATTGCTCTCTTAATCATTTTCTTTTATTACTTAATCCAAAAGGCTGAGATGAGGCTCTGCCATTTATTACAGCAGCAGCCGGCAGCACCATTATACTTCAGGGTGTAGCAATACTTCCTGTCTTTCAGTGGTTTAAATAAAACTGGCTATAAACATTAACTCTAGGCTAGAGTTTGTCATACAGTACTAGGATCTCTCAACTTGGGAGTGATTGATTTAATTTATTTGTAATTAAAATTGATTCAGGGAACTGCTTGGCTCACTGAATTGGTATTGGTCTAAAGGAGACTTCTACTTTTTTTGTCTGCCAGCTCAAACCCACAGTATGCTGATGGTGACTAAGGATGTCTATGCTGTTTCAACTCTGCTCTTAGGACCAGGGCCAAGAAGCATGCCCAAACCGCTTATTCCTGTTCCTTGGGTACCAAACCAAGAAATGGTGTGGTAAAGTCTCACTGCGGGGACTTTTTGTCACTGCTCTCAAACTCTTGTCTCAGCATCCTTAAGGGTAGCAGTCAGAGTGGTGTCTCATTGCAAATTTGGTCACATGTAGAGCAGGGGCAGGTAAGTGAGGTATGTTTCTTGGTCAAAATCTTAAGAGCACCACAGGTTAACCATATCTAAAATTCTATGGTTAAGCCTGTACTGTAATGCAAAAATACTCAAATTGGCAAGTTCAGGGGGCCAGAAGCAGGCCAGCCATGGCTAAGACTGGGATCCATACAGGCTAGTATCTCTGTGCTACATTGTAGACTGCTGTGTACATATGACCTATATCAAGGAGGTCAAACTCACCTAAACATTAGGGCTGGATCTGCATAATGGGGTTCCTTGTAGGCCTGCAAATGAGAGCAATAATATTTGCTGAGGTGTGGTAGAAAAAAACCCAACAACCACTTATCTAAGAGCATTTAGTTTTAAGGCCTGAACATGCAGAACAGGCAACAATAGATTCACAATAGGGACATCAGCACTTCAATGCTAATTATTTCAGTGTCTACTTTTACTGGGCGTGTCTACACATGCAAATAATGCAGGATCAGTTTACTCTACAGTAAATTACTCCGGAGTATACTGACCCAGGTATGCATCTACACGTGCACAGACTCAGGAGCAGATTTGTTGCTCATTGCAGAAATCTGCCCCTTCCCCCACCAGCCCCCTGCAGTTTCCCCTGGGTGCTAGCCCAGGGACTGTCAGAGAGCACAGGGCCATAGCGGGGACTGGGACATTGCTCCCTGCCCCTGGGAGCTTCCTTCTGCCAGGGTGGGATCCACCACTGGAGCCCAGGTGGGGACTATGTTACCCTGCCCCAGTAGCAGGGAGCTCCCAGTCCCCACTCTGCCAAATGAATGATTTGGCTTCACCCAAATTGGGAGAGCAAGCTCTCCCAGCTCAGGCCCCATGACTAAAGAGCTCGGGCTGGGAGATAAGGATGTCCCAGCCCGGGCCCCATGATCACAGAGCTAGTGCTGACAGACAATAATCTCTTAGCACTGGCCCCACAACCATGGAGTGGGTTCTGGGAGATAAGGATCTCCCAGCGTGGACCCTGCAGTTCTGAAGCTGGTGGTGGGACATAAGAATCTCTCAGTGCTGGGCCCATGACTGCAGAGCTGGCACTGGGAGATGAAGATTGCCCAGCCTGAGCACTGCAATTATGGAGTTCAGGCGGGGACATAAAGATCTCCCAGCCTGGGCTCTATGATCATGGAGCTTGGGCTGGAAAATAAGGATCTCCCAGGACTGACCAGACAATCACAGAGTAGGGGCTGGGAGCTCCCTGCTGCCATGGCAGGGGGGACATTGTCTCCACCCAGCAGTGGCGTCCTGATAGTGGGGGGGGCTGGAGGGGGCTATGGCCCCCAGGCGCCAGCCTGCAGGGGGAGGTGGTGCCACCCAGATCGAGAGGGCATGTTGCTTCCCACTTTTGTTGTATGGCCACTTTTGTTGTTTGCCTACTATGGCCGGAAATTTTGGCCACTGCCCCTCCCCCGGCATCCAGTGTGCCACAATGTCAATATCCCCATGAAAGTGCTGCATGGCGGGAGAGGGGGTGCTGCCCCCTGCTTCGATCATCCTGGGGGGGGGATGGCAAAAATGCAGCCATTGGCCCTCGGGTGCCAGAGACCCACAGGACACCACTGCCACCCAGGTTCTGGTGGCAGAGCCCATACCAGAAGCAAACAGCTCCCAGGGGAGGAAACAATCTCCCACCCCGTGCTATCCAGCTGACCAGGAACAAAATGTGCTCCCAGTCAGCTGTCTTCGTGTGTGCTACTGAACAGTAAGTAATTGAGAGTAAATTTGCTATTTCTATTTACAGGTAGCAAAATTACTCACAATTAGAGCAAATTACTGCACAGTAAGCATCTGCACATGTAGACAGTGATGCTTACTGTACAGTAATTAGCTATAATCCGAAGTAAATAACACCCACTGATTCCTAGTTTAATCCCAGAGATACTTACTGCTTAATCCTGAGCTTTATGTTTGGCCGTGATCTTGCAACTACATCCATTTGGGAGAATCTTTTTTCCTTGGGACCATCTAGAAGTCATTCCAGGATCAGAACCATAAGTTTCATTGAGTACACTCTTGATAGAAAATTAGGGCTAAAGGGTTTAAGACCCCAATTCTCCAATTATGTATATGCTTCACTTTAAGCACATGACTCATCCCATGGGATATGATTATGAACTGACATTGTATAACTAGGGATAAAGCAAAGGCATTTAGGGATTTTGAAATAAAAGGGAAAGAATCTGGCTGAATTAGGGAAAGGGAAGAAAACAATGTGAAGGACTGAAAAAGAAAAGGGACACATCAAAAGTTTCAGGTAAGCTTTGGACCAGATGAGAGACTCATCTGAACTAACCTATCAAATATTCTGGGATTCTGTTTAATATCAAATAGTAAGAATAAAAGAGTTCCAAAAATTCTTTTAATAGCTGCTGTTGGACGATTCAATATACCCTACTTATACTGGTATGAAAGTGTTCAGAGCAAAACATTTAATAATAATGATTACACGCAATTTTCTCCCCAGGTTTAATTGTGACATATCTTTCATTTCACTGCTTGATACCAAAATGATCGTACCTTTAACCTTCACATCAGATTCAACAATGTAAAAGCACATAAGAAAGTGAATATAGCAATGCAAGATGAATTTTCTAACACCCTGAATATATTGTAGGCAACTTTGCTATTTTAACAATAATTTTCATGATTTCCCTATCAAAATAACATTTCTCACGAGAATTTCTGACGATTCAATGTGATGATCAAAAAAAATCAATTGCAATATAATGCAATTGTATGTTAATGCCTTGTTACAGATTAGATCTTAAATGTATGAGTCACCTGCCCTTGAGAAAAAAAATCAAGAAAATAACCAAACTATGGCCAAATACTGAACTCACAATTTTAAAGATTCAGTCTTTAATATGGGGGAATATCTAGTGGCTAACGCTGATGTTAGATTTTTTAAAAAAGGAAAAAATAGAAAACTGTTTGACAATAATGATAAAAAATATCCCATATAGCAGTTTGCTTTATAGGCAGCAAACATCATTTGGAGACTTCTTGTAGAGAGGTGATGTCTTTCTAAGAGACATGCTACATTACTTAGTCAGATGTTTGTTAAAATACTGTTCACAGGCCTGACCCAGCACCCAGCGAAGTTAATGGCAGTTTCTTAGAGAGCTTTGGATCAAGCCTAGAGAAAGAAAAAATAGTTGCACAGTGAACAATGATCACGGAATACTTAGCCTCAGCTCTAAAATGTAGAAGCTGCACTAAAAAATCACTAAATATTTGTAGAGCTCTAGAGTTCAAGAAATAATTATTTAACTGCTTTAGATAGCGTGGCGATGATGTCTTATTACAGTACAATGTCAATTGCCCACCAAGTGCCAACTAGACACTTCAGGAATGTTGAGTGCCTTCTCAGAGTCATTCTCCCAAGCCCCTTATTTGCCATGCTGTCTGCAAAGTGGTTTGAGGAATATTGTGCTAACCTAATAATACAATAAGTCAAAGTACATAGTAATCTTGACTAGTGATTGGGTTTTAATGGAAAATAAGTTTCTGCACTCTGGCAATTTTCACTTTTAATTTTCAAAGATTTTTTTTAATTCAAAGTTTGTATGTTCAACAATAACCAGAAATATGTTTAAGGACAATATTAACATTTTACAGTAATGCTAATCATTACCTTAAAATCGTACCCTTTGTCATGAAGAGTGTTTGCATACACGTATTTAATGGAATACATATGTATATGTATTTACAGGAATTCAGTATTGTCTGGTGGGATCCAATTTACATTGTTTAATACTTCTATTGAACTCATGAGGTATATGGATTTTTCCCCCCTCCTCCCCTCCACCAGCAACAGCAAGTATTTTCCAAAATAAAACAATGGGACAATACAAGAACAATATGGCCTTCTACTTTACCAAACAGCTGTTGAGGCGGTGGAGATAACAGAGATGATGGCAGTTCAACACTGTGGATCCCTCTAAGGGTTCAGCAGCAGCTCTGCTGTCATAGGAAGCCCATTATTTGTTTCCCAATAAAACAGAGAAGAAAGTATATCAGAATGTCATACCATAATTTGTCAGACATAGTGGCCAGCCTTCTCACAGAAGAAAAGACAGTGTAGCTGAATTCTGGCTGCTTAACACTGCACTTTAAATATTAATAACACAAGAGAGCCAGGACAGAGAAGAATGAAAGACAATGAAGAGTAATAGTATGGCTACAAATTATAAAGGGCTGTTTTTTCAAAATGTTTTTTAGCATCTTCTCTACTCCAGAAGAGGTCTCCATATTTCATGACTATGCATCATATCGTCTCACTTTGAAGAAAACCAGTGTCTTTTAACTAGCACAATTAAATGGGAGACTCAAATCCATTAATTCATCTCTGAAGTTAGTGGAATTACAAGAGGGCTGAATTTGGCCAGAGGTACCTAATTAATTTAAATTGCAATTAAAAAACATCCAGCCAGATTTTCCCTTAACTTGAAGAATAGAATTCTTTTAATCTAGGATGCCCTTTCTGCCGAGAGTAGATTTTTAAGTAATGTTCATAAACAATAGGTGGCCTGGCAAACAAGGAAACATCTTTAATCATAGGTACAAGCTCAGTACCGCTGTGTCAGCCACTTGATTATAAGCTTGGGCACTGAACATCAAAGCAATTCTATTTTTCTTCTTGGTTTTGTGAGTGCTATTAATGAAGGGAGCAGAATCTGCCCGTGTTTTGCTAGTGTTCCATATGTTGAGTTTGCTTCCTCTAAATGCAATGGAAGAACAAACCTCAGCCCTCCTAGCTATGACCTGTTCAGCTGATCAGTGACTTTGGTCTTGCTTTCTTATTGTGCTCCTAATGACCTATGCTGATTGCTTTCTGCATAAGGACTTTCTCCCACCTTGTCCAATACTCCCCGGTTTAGCCCCCCAGAGAATGGCAGTTGGAATCTAGCACCAATACGAGTAATTACCAGTTATTTCTGTAAAAGCAGGAAATTATTAGTGAATCAGTTGCAAAGCCGCTGTGAAATCACAATCACGGTTAGACATTTCCTCTGGCACCCAAGACACAGCACTGGGATATAGATTTACTCTTCAGCGTGTATTTGAGCAACCGTGAATTCAAGTTGAGTAAATTACCACCGTCTGTAACCAGTAGTGACAACTAAATAAGTCATTCTGACCGTGGGTGGTGGTAGAAAATTATATGTGTAGGAGCATCACCTTTCGATCAGAATGTGAGAAGATGTATAAAAAACCTTGGGGAGGGGATGGTATGGGACACACTACATGGAGCCTGTTTAACACTCCTTAAGTAAACAGAAACGTTCTTGTTGATGTCAAAAGGCTTCACATCATACTCTTAGGTTGGATATTTATCCTCTGTGCACATCTTAAAATGTCTGTAATTTTTCAGGATAGACTCAAAATGTTGTCCCATTTAAGTGTGTAACCCAGGTGGTACTCAGAGATTCATAGATTGTAAGGCCAGAAGGGACCTCGGAAGATCATTGGGACCAGCCCTTTCCACCAAGCAGGAAAGATAGCTGGGAGTCAGGGGACCCCAGCAAGGTGGCTGTCTAGTCTCCTCTGAAAGATTTCATGGAATCACTGAGTCGGAAGAGACCTAGACAGATCATCTAG
>NW_017728910.1:17611812-17615147 GCF_001723895.1 Crocodylus porosus | reverse complement strand
TCTGGGAGTTTGTGGCCATTACTCCTGGTTTTCCCCTCGGGTGCCCTGGTGAACAGTTGCTCAATGAGCCCTTGATGTACTCCCCTAGTGTAGCAGTAAGCTGCTACCAGGTCCCCTCTCAGCCTTCTTTTCCTCAGGCTGAAGAGTCCCAGATCCCTCAGCCTTTCTTCGTATGGCTTGCCTTTTAAAACTCTGATCATACGGGTGGCTCTTCTTTAGACTCTCTCAAGTTTGTCCATGTCCTTGGTAAAGCGCGGTGCCCAGAACTGGATGCAGACCTCCAGCTGCGATCTCACCGGTGCTGAATAAAGCAGGAGAATCACCTCCTTGGTTTTGCTGGAGATGCACCAATTGATGCATGCTGGAGTATTATTTGCTCTGCTGGCTACAGCATTGCACTTGGCTCATAGTCATACTGTGGCCTATTATTACCCCCAGTTCGCTTTTGTTCATGGTGCTAGTCAGTTTTGTGTCACCACACCTGTAGGTGTGTTGGAGTTGCTTGTCCCGAGGTGGAGCACTTTACATTTCTTGATTTTGAACTTCACCAGATTGTGATCTGCCCAACTTGCCAGCCTGTCTAGGTCCACCTGTAACTTCAATGGTTTAGGGGTGGAATTCCCCGCCTGCTTCACAGGAGACCTGGGTTTGGTTCTCAGTCTAAAGCCACACAGGGGTGAGTGGTTGTGGGGGTGGCTGTCAGCCCTTTCCTCCTACCTTTCAGGGTGCCTCCATCTCATATTTTGTCGACCTATCTCTTGTCAGTGGGGTCCCCCAAGGCTCTGTCCTTGGACCCATATCGTTTAACATCTTCATTAACATCTTCATTAATGATGTGGACATTGGAGTTGGAAGCAGACTGGCCAAGTACGCTGCTGACACCAAACTTTGGGGCAAGATACTGTCCTAACCCTGTCCCCCTCATTAAAGGGTATATGGTTAAGTCCTAGCTAGTGTGCTGGTTCTGCTGTACAGGAAATAGGCACGCCCCAAGAAGCTACTCCTCCCACCACAGTGCTCTGGCACCCACTCTGATCCCTTTTTCTGCTGAGAGTTGCAGTTCCCCCTCAATGTCACAATGGATGAAAATATGTTTTACCTTCAATTATTGATCCTTTGTCCTTTAGCTCGAAGTGTAATGGCGCTTTTCTCCAGCTTTCCAGTTTGGTCCCTAGTATTGCTGACTCAGATGGTGGCCATCATACTTCTAGGCTTTTAGCTCCTTTTCTATATGCATAAATTATTAGGGTTGGCCTCATCATACAGCAACAAAAAGGTCCTTTCATTCTGCCTTTCCTGCAGGACCAGACCAGTGCAGAGTAATCCTCCTTGGAGGTGAATCCCATCCTCCATCCTTTGTAGGCCTTTCTTTTCAGCCTCAGGATGTCTCCTAGGTCCCTGGAGAGCCAGGGGGGCTGCTGTGCCCTCTTGCTGCCTTTCCTCTGAGAAGGAATCGAATTAGCTTGTGCATTGAGGATCGCTCCCTTGAGGAGCAACCACTCTTCTTGAACTCCCCTCTCCCTGGGGTTGTGGTTCCTTAGGGCCTCACTGACAAGCCTTCTGAGCTCGTCAAAGTCGGCTGTCCTGAAGTCAAGGACGTCCGTGTTGCTGACTGACTTGCCAGCTTTACGGTGGATGGTGAAGGTGATCAGCTCGTGGTCACTGTCACCCAGCTTCCCACTGATCACTAGGTCACCGATTAGGTCATCCCCAGTAGCCAGTACCAGGTTGAGCAGCACTTTATCTCTCATTGGCTCATAGACTTCTTGAGTCAGGTAGAGGTCATCCACACACTAGAGGAAGCTTTGTGGCCGCTCAGATTTTGTTGAGTGATCCTCCCACGAGATGTCTGGGTAATTGAAGTCACCCATAACAACCATGTTCCTGGAGCATGAGGCCTCAGCCAGTTCCCGGGCAAACTCCTTGTCAAGCTCTTGACTTTGGGTAGGAGGTCTGTAGTAGACTCCCAGATGGACATTGTGTCCCTTGTGTTGTGTTCCCCATGGATTTTAACCCAGAGGGTCTCCGGTAGTCCACCCTGGTCACCAACATCATCTTGCAGGGATGCATAGCTTTCCTTAACATAGAAAGTTACACTCCCGCCCCTTTTATCTACATGATCCCTCCTGTACAGGGTGTAGCCATCTATATCCGTAGTCCAGTCATGGGTGGAGTTCCACCAGGTCTCCATTATCCCTATGATGTCATAATTATTTGTATTAAGCAGGAGGACGAGCTCCTCCTGCTTGTTGCCCAGGCTCCTGGCATTAGTGTACAGGCAGGCAAGTGTCCCCCTGGTGGCTCTTGCGTTGTCCACAGATTGTACCAGGGCTAGGGCAGGGGTGGTTTTCCTGAAGTGCCTCAGCCTGCTGGCTTTGCAAGGGTTGTTCAGCGGGCCAGCAGTAGAAGTAATCCCCTTGTCCCCCAGAGGGCTTAGTTTAAAGCCCGGTGGAACAGGTCAGCCAGTTTGGCTGAGAAGAGCCTCCTCCCCAAGGGAGAGAGGTGGAGGCCATTTCTTCCCAGCAGCTCGCTGCCTCTCTTGCCACAGAGTGGGCTGTTGTCATGAAAGCCAAAGCCTTCCCTATGACACCAGCGCCACAGTCTTTGGTTGACTACGTGGATCCACCTCTCCCTCGTCAACCCGTACCCCGAGACTAGAATGATCAATGAGAACACCACCTGTACCCTCAGACCCTTCAAACCTGCTCCCAAATCCCTGTAGCACCTCATGACCTGGCTGGGAGCACTCTGAGCCGTGTCATTGGTGCCCACATGAATAAGGAGCATGGGATAGTGGTCTCTGGGCTGGAGGAGCTTAGGGATCCTCTCCACAATGTCCCAGATGTGGGCCCCCTGGGAAGCAGCAGACTTCCTGGGCTAAGGGGTCAGGGCAGCAGATTTCCCCCTCAGTCCCCCTCAGGATGGAGTCTCTCACAACAAACACCTTACGTTTTGCCTTGGGGAGAGAGGGGGCGGTAGCTGCAGTTGAGCCTGGGTTGCCCATGGGAGCTGGCAACTCAGCAGGCTCTGCTGGAGCAGCAAGAGGTGTGTACCTGTTGCGAAGCTCTGGTGGGGCAGGGGCCTTGGTGTAGCGGGCCTTATGGCCCTTGACCACCTTGTTCCATGCCCCTGACTGGACAGAATGGGAGGTCCCAGAGTCCTCTTTTGTCCTGGAGGGAGATCATGGTCTACCCTCCGGCTTCTGGGGGAGAAAGGCCTGGCAGTAGGAGTCTATCTCCTGCTCACAGTCCCTGATGGCATGCAGTCTCTGGACTGTGGCCTGGAGCTCCTCCAGCTGGTGCGCCAGAGACCCCACTAGGGAGCAGACCCCACAA
>NW_017728910.1:17610313-17611712 GCF_001723895.1 Crocodylus porosus | reverse complement strand
TCTCTGAGGTGCCGGGGGGGGGGGGCCGCAGAGCCCAAAGGGACCCTTGGGGTGTTGCACATGCCCATCCGTGTCATGCCTCTGGTAGGCTGACAGCGGCTGGGACTGTCTACCTTGTGGAGGGGCTCACAGGCAGGGCCTTGGGCCCTCCCATGCACCCTCCTGCCTGAACTCTGCACTAACTCATGGGCCGGCAGACAAGCACACCTGTTTGCGTAGCCTGTTCGCGTGGCTCCCTGGGGGGCTGGGTGAAGTAGGGGCCTGGGCTGGGTGAGACCTGGCCTGGCTCCACTCAGCCACCTCCTCCCACTCACTAAGGGGTTAAACCCCTCCCACCATGGAGGGAGCTGTGCTGGGGGTAGGCAGGGGGCTCTGGGGCTGCTGGGGGGTCCCTGGGGTGTTTCAGGGGAGCAGGGGCACAGCGGGCTTCCACCCGCATGTCTCTCGCCACTCCGGAGCCTGGCTCTCTCTTGCTGCTCCAGAGCCTGACTGACTAACATTTTTTTTAAAACTTGAAAAAAATGCTTAGAAACACTAGAAGAACATTCAAAGCTGCTAGGAATCTCTTTTCTACCACTGAGAATTTTACTTCAGGGAAATCACTACAGAATTGTGGGACAAGAGGTAAAACATAGGCCACAAAGGAGTTTTCATTATCTTAAATAAGTCCCCGATCTAGGAGGCACTTAGCTACTTGCATTCCAATTGTAAGTACAAATTATGAAGACTGCAGTGGTAGCCCAAAATTGCACTGTTTAGGTAAAAACTAACTTAGAAGAATGAGCTGACTGGACTTGGCATGCAAACACTGACAAAATAAACTGGGGTATGTATGTGTAGAGTGGCAAGACAACCCGTGAGGCAACAGGTATGGCAAATGTAAATGTGGAGAGTTTAGTGCCTGCATTATATGACCTAATGGACCAAATTGTTGGCATAGGGAAGGCAGAAACAGGTTAGGATGTAAAAATTAATCAAAATATCCCTGTAGAACCTAGTGTTTAATTATATCCACAAATGAAGAGCCATGGTAGCTGGGTGATATTTAACCAACCTATCAATATGGTTGATATGGCGTTGCTAACTAATGATTCTATGGGATGTTGAATGTTCAGTGTTTATAGACAAATGAGGTAAGATGGACCCACAGAGCTGCAACATAGAACAATATATGAGACACTACTGCCAGCTGGTCCTAGTGCTATTAACTACCCATCCCACTGAGCATCACCCTGGGGATCACAATTGTTTTACCCTCTGCAATCTATGTGGGAGTCAAATGCTGTTTCATAGTTGGTAGGGTAGGAAGGGACCTGAGCAGATCATCAAGTCCAACCCCCTGCCATGGCAGGAAAGAGTACTGGGGTCAAACAACCCCAGCAAGGTGTTTGTCTAGCCT
>NW_017728910.1:17601752-17609687 GCF_001723895.1 Crocodylus porosus | reverse complement strand
AGCCTATTCCTTCCTTCTAGCATGCTGACATCCCCTGACATCTTAGTGTCATCAGCAAATTTGAACAGGGTGCTTTTTACCCCCTTGTCCAAGTCACTGATGAACATGTTGAACAGTGCAGACCCGAGGACCGAGCCCTGCAGAACACCCACCCCCTGCCCACATCCCTCCAGGTCAAAAATGACCCATCCACTACCACTCTTTGGGTGCAGCCCTCCAGCCAGCTGGCGACCCATTTGACTGTGTTATAGTGTAAGTCCCTCCCCCACCCCCATCCTCAAGTAACACATCCCATGTATAATGGCTTGGCACATCTGCACAGGGATAACTACTAGGGCTGTGTGAAGCTTCAGTCTTCGATTCAATTTGGCAGAAATTTGTCCCGATTCGGTGGCCAAATCTCCAAATCCAAATCAAATCAGGAGACCCTTTAATCCCTCTGAATTGAATTGGAATCTTCCAAATCAATTCAGAGAGCTTCAGAAAGATTTGGCGATTTGGACACAGACACAGCTTTAAATGTTTTTTCTGCATACCTCAAGGTACCAGGTGGCTCGTGAATGCTGCGATGCTGGGGCAGATCGAGTGTCCCAGAGGAGTGCAGGGGACTCCCCAGCACACTCAGCAGCAGGCCCAGAAGTGGATCAGAAACACTTCTGGTCCACTTTCAGGTCCACCAGGGAGTGCAGGGGTGCTCCCCCCCCGGCTTTCCCGCCCCAGCTCAATGACTGGAGCCTTCTGGGTCTGGGGGGCATCTGAGGTCCCCCCATGGCTGA
Source organism: Crocodylus porosus (assembly GCF_001723895.1). Taxonomy (NCBI): domain Eukaryota; kingdom Metazoa; phylum Chordata; order Crocodylia; family Crocodylidae; genus Crocodylus; species Crocodylus porosus. The sequence continues at coordinate 17,608,911 of NW_017728910.1, read as the reverse complement.
TCACCGAGCTGGGGAAGGTGCAGGGGAATACTTCTGGGTTCAACGCCAAGCATATGGGATGCTCCATCCACCCACCATCGTAGCACTCATGAGCCATGCCTGGTACCTTGACGTATGTAGAAAAAACTTTTAAAGTTGTGTCTGTGGCTGAATCACTGATTCTCTGAATCAGCATCAAATCTTCAGATTCGGATTTGACTGAATTAAATCAAGGAGAGTGATCCAAATCAGCAAATTGAATTGCTGTCCCCACTTTGGGCTGAACCAGAATCCAATTCGAATATGGCCCATTTCACACACCCCTAATAACTACTATAACTTTTGTAGCTCTCTGTGTTGGGGGAAGCAAATACATCCACAAACTGGCATGCGCAACTTTTTCTAGTTCTACTCCTCACACCTGCCAGGCTCTTCTACACCCATGGGAGAGGGTAAGTTTTGGCTTGGAATCGTATTGGTCCCCAAATGGGACACTTTTATTTATTTCACCTGGCCCCTTTGAGAATTGCTACTGAAGTAAAAAAACCTCTTCAGTATGAGCTAGGGTACTGTAATCAGGCCGAAAGCCTTAGCCAAGAAATGAGATACAAAATACTGCAAAGCTAAATACAAAATGTTAAAAATCAAAGTCAAGACCTTATGCCTTGAACAAACCTTACAGATAAAAAGCAGGCTATTTTATTCAAGATAATAAATAACCCAATGCCTTCATTAACCTTTATTCTTTTTTATTAGCAGTCCTGGCACCATGACTGAGCTGAGCCCAGCAGGCTGCCCAGGCAATGACATTTCAGAGACTGGCAAAGCAGTACAGTGTGTCAGCGTAACACTATCTTGCGTTTTTGTCATTCACAGTGGGAAGAGAGCTGGCCAGTTTCTCTTGTCCTTTTGAGAAGGAGTTGAACAAAAATGGAAGAAAAAAAGAAGAGAAGAATTTTATTGGGTTAATAGGAAACGGACCGGAAAAAAACATTTTTGAGACTTCACTGACGTTATGATAAACTGTGAGGTACACACCGCGGCTCAGGTAAAACATTAAAAAGCAGAGGAAAGGGTCCTTATCTAATCCAATCAATGGCTAAACTGGGTGATGAAAATACAAAACTCCCACTATTTAGGAGTTCTTGGAATGAGACAAATGTCTCTTCATAAAAACTTCTGGCTTGAATGGGTAATAATATCCTTTAGATAGTCTGTCTAGGAACTCACTGATGTGCTTTTACCTGTGAACCTACCCTAAGGACTATTCCAATGAACATATGCGCTAATTGCACTTCTTATAAAATAATTTTACAAAGTAAAATCATTATATGTGTATTGCAGAGACCCCGGCTAAGGGTATGGCCATGAACACATGGCACATTCAGGTTGGAATACCAGTGTAAGTGGCAACAGGGTCCAGAGCAGACAGGCAGTCAGCTGTCCCTGGGTAAGTGCTGTACCGGGTGCTATTACAACCAAAGGAGATGGAAGAAAAAATCTGTTTGCTCTGAGCAAGACACTACCCCGGGATAGAAGCAGATGCATGCCACCTACACTTAGTTACACCCATGCCATTTTACCCCTGTTTTTTCCAGAAAGACTTTTACACTGGATTGTAGCAAGTTACACCACTGTAGCATTATATGTCAAGTGCCTTTTACCCCTAATCCCCACAGTGGCGGGGTTACACGGTGACAAGTTACACATGTGTAATTAGGGGTTTGTGTCCTAGACCTAGGACTCCCTTGTGCTGTATACAACATTGATATATATTTAGAGACAGGCCCTGCTGTGATGAGTCTTATTGAAGCCTGTGTCAAGAAAACGTTATGGTATCTGTTACTTCTAAGTCAGTCACTACTCCTATATTACCATGAGTTAGCTGTCTTAATATTTTTAGCAATTCCCATTCTTTTATGCAGAGTACAGCCAAACTGTACTGGCTGGCAGGAAAAGAAAAGAAATGATTTTCTGGTAAATACCACAAGATGGAAGAAAGTGCCATAAGAGATGTAAAAAAGAACGGAAGTAAAAAAGATTTAGTATAAATAACTTGCATTGACTTTTTATCATTGTTTTAACGTGTTTTACATTGAGACAAGGATTTGAAAGGTTGAATTGAAAAAAAACACCATTCACCTAGTAGGTTGGTAGTGGAAGACTGAGGGGACATATGTTTCTTAGGATAACAGATCAAACTCAGCAGCTATCCTTAGTGCAAAATAAATTATTGCTTTTAATAGAATTAATTGTGCTCTGTTGCATGTTTCCTTTGTAATTGATAGGCCAATAATATGGCTGCTTTCCTCGTTTCTCATAATGGAATTGCTTAAGCAGACACAAGTTATGCTTGCTTCTTTTGATTAGCAAAAACTATTGCCTCCAGCATTAACTAATTGCTTCCTTGGAATTCGAGCAGAGCTATTTCTTTTATATAAATGCTCTAGTTTAGTTACTTCATGCTCCAAGTCTTTCTTTTTTTTTGTATTTTTTTTCAGAAGACGCTGAAGAAATTGGCTATTCTCTGCCCATAGTGTGTAAGTTCATATAATAGAGGCTATTATGGAAGGTCTTGATCGGAAGAGATTCTGTATAATATCAGTTATGTTTGCCACCTGTTCAGGTTCATTGGGCAATGCCTTGCTAAATTAATCCATTTGGAACATTGACTGTAATGAAGGTGGGGCACAACAACGTTTAGGCCAAACAAAATTTGCAAACAGAGGTACCCAAAGGTAAGGGTCAACCTTAAAGAGGCCCAAGTTTGTCACTAGCTCGGTGATTTCTGAAGGGTAGGGGTAGCCCATTCAAAAGATCAAGAGATAGAGATGCCCTTAACTAGAATGAGGCACTATTTATGTTGCTGAAAATCTAGGTTTGGGGGCAGGGGATGTGGACGAAAGGGAATTATTATGTTACGAGCTGACATAAACTTAGATTCCTGACTAACAGGTGTGCAGTTTGATAAAGGTTAATAGGCTTGGTTTATATCCAATATGTTGGGCATGAAAGGGGACAGAAATAAAATACTGCCAATCTAGATATATATCACACTATATTTTAATATAGATATTGTGCTTTATTTTATGTGCTGTTGACCACTGAGTTACCTTCCTTGACAGGCCTCAAGCAAATTTATGTTTATGCAAAGAGAGTTGGCTCACAATAGCCTATTAAATCTATTTCATCTAAATCATGATTTATCAAAATGAAGGGTACCATTAAAATGCCCTTCTGTTATGGTGCTCTTTACTGTAAGATCTGTCACTGTTTATTCTGTTCTAGAAAAAGGAATGAGGAAAATGAATAAGGTAATGGGCAAGACATTTATTCCTGGTAACCAGTGAGACGTTTGTTCCCATGGAGAATTTCTGAATTTGTCTGAAGCACGTGTTCATCTCAGACACTTTCCATTTCCCATTGTTCTTTATCCTTCAAATTGCCTTCCTGTTTACTGAGAAGTTTTCCTTGTGCTAAAGAAGCATTGTGTCACCTCTGGGAGGGATTCATCCCTCTCCAGAGTGTAGTAAATATTTTCAGCCCTGCCCTGTGCTGCCCTGCCCTGCCCTGCCCTGCCCTGCCCTTCAGTGTGCAAAGAGGGAAAGGCTGTTTCAATCACCCATGGCTGTGTGTCCCCATGCAATGTCCTGCGTTACTCTGGGTTGTCACTCTTCTTACAGGTCCTATGTTAGTCTAATCACTCCCTTCCAGTCTTGACACACAGATGCACTGTACCATATATAAGTTTCCCTTTGGGTGCAATTGGGACTCTGCATTACAGATATTATAAAATTGCTTTCTGACCATATTTTATTGCTTCAACCATTAAGACGTTCCTTATTCCAGCAAGTATCCATTTCTATACAGTTTGAATAACATTCTCCAGCTAACCTTGGGTTTGCAGAGCCTGTCTACCACTCCTAGTGGTAGAAAGGAATCTCATGAGGACATCTGCCATTGCATGTCAGCCTAAAGTGTAGCTTCATTTCTTGGTGCAGGCTCCTGGGCTAAATAAATAAACTTCGGCAAAATTTGTCTACGTAGGTATAAGTATACGTAATAAGCACCCACATTTTAGAACGCATCTGAACTCACCTAACCTATAATCAATTGCTACCCAACAGTGCTAAATCAGCACACATCCTAGCTGTGCTGAACAACCCAACTACTACTACTGTTTCCAATGCTGATTATGCATTAAATAATAATAACTGTATCAGCAGTCTCAGAGCAGGCACCAGAACCCAAAACTTCCTTCCGCCCTTAGCTACAGAAGCAGGCCTGCTCTTGCCTGCTGTATTTCTGCCCCTACGAGGCTTGCATTACTTTTTGAACAATGAGGGTACCCTCAGCACAGCTTACCTTTTAGCCTAGCATTTATGGTGTTTTCCTGGAAAGTGGGAGATGGTGATTTGAATCCCTTCAGGCTGAGGAAAGATTTAGATTTGGGCCATGTTTCTGGGCAGCTCTAGCCAACAGAGTTGAATGCAAAAGATGGAAAGTGTCAGCACCCCCTGCTGTGAAGCTACACATGAAGGGATGACTCAGGTGCCTAAGTCTAGGATGAAAGCAAGGATTTTTGTGGCTGACATCTTTTTTTGGACCAACAGCATGGTTGGGATAAAGTTAGACAAGCTTTTAAATGCGAGGAATTCTTCATTAGGTCACCCGATTTCATTCAAAAGCTTGCCTAATTTTATCCCGGCTATGCAGTTAGTCCAATAAAAAATATCACCCACAAAAATCCTTGCTTCCCACATAATTCCTCACATCAAGAGTACAACATCACTCCGACACTACCTAAGTCTAGGCAGGGATTTCAAGCTTTGAATATCAGTGTTGCACAGAGGTCCACTCAGGATGGCAGGAAGATGCCTAAGTCTGTCAGAAGTAACAGAGGAGTGGGACTTCAGAAACATCTTCCCCCCAGCTCTCAATCAACATTCCCTCTCAGATGGTTTAAGCTCTTCTCCCTCTGCATATTAAGAGTTATAAATTCCTGTCCAGAGCCTATAACTCTTCCCATTCAGGGGGTAGGGACCCCCTCCACCTAACTCAGATTTGTAAACTGCACCCGCTTTGTAGACTGCCTGTGTGACTCTCATCCTAAACTCTTCACTTTTGTTGCTGTCTTTTTGTTCTTTATTTCTACAGCATATAGTATGCCAACTATGTGAGATGGTAGTTTAGATAGGAAAGAAGAATAAAATGATGAAGGTAAACACTTGCAGGTATCAGCTACAGAATACTTCTGGTCTTGCAACACAGCCCATAGATTTGACTGCTTCGAGTGTGAATGAAGACATATTAGTTTATGTAAGTACAATGAGGAAGAGTTGTACGACTACGAAGACTTGAGAGGAACTGGAGTGATCATGGTTCAGAACTAGTAAAGTACTCAGTGCAAGTACAGATCCAAACACTGCTGAAATCAACAGAAGGGCACCAATAAGTACTAAGTCAGTAGCCATAACAAATATGGTGGGTTGAAACAATGAATGGAGCTGCTTACAGGTATTCCTAAAGTTATCAGACATGCACCGGGCCAGACGTGTGCAGATGCCCAATTCTCAACTCCCAAAACAAGTGCTCTACTCCCATCTATCTTATGGCCTGAGATCTTGTGGCAGCCAGAGGAAATGCTGCACATTGAAAGTATACCTCAAAGAAACAGATGCTGACATCAAGAGCTGGGAGAACCTGGCTGCTAACCAACTCCAGTGACACCACAACTTCAGCTAAGCAGCAGCTCATTTCAAGGTAAAGCATCTTGCCCTCAAAGCAGAGAAGAGAGAGCAGAGAAAAGACAAGGAGAGAAATCCTATCCTACAGCCTACTCTCCTTGTGGAAAGACCTGCAACTTCTACAGACAGATCTGTGGCTCAAGGATTGGTCTCTTAAGTCATCTGAAGACCCATTAATGAGCCCTGGTGTAAAGATCATCCTTGAATCATGGGTTTGCCAATGACAATTCCTAAAAAATGGCTGGAAAAGGAAAATCATCAGCCTCATTCAGTAACAACAGATGCAGTAAAAGCCACGTTAACCAGCACTTTATTAACCAGCATGCCAACTGATGCAGCAAAAGCAAAACTGTCAGTCCCGCTTCTGGTTTCCCCAAGCCCCACTTTGGCCAACTTTGGACCACAGCCTGGGGCAAAGCAATCTGTGTGGGTCTCCTCTCCCTGTCCCCTGGCACACTGATGCCAGGGAGGGGAGGTGGTGCACCGGATGCGGTGGGAGGGGCAGTGGCCCAGACAGGCAATGACACCTGTTCACGCCTCTCAGGTACCCAGCATATTTGGTTATCCAGCACCTCTGATTCTTCATGGGTGCCAGATAACAGAGCTTTCATAGATTTCATAGACATTAGGGCTGGAAGGGACCTTGGAAGATCTTTGTGTCCAGCCCCCTGCCCCAAGGGCAGGAAGTCAGCAGGGGTCATAAGATCCTAGCAAGATAAACTTCCAAATTTCTCTTGAAGCCATTCAAAGTAGGTGCTTGATCCACCTTTGGTGGCAGTCTATTCCAGACCTTGGGGGCTTGGACAGTAAAGAAGTTCTTCCTTATGTCCAGCCTGAAACAGTCCTAGAGGAGTTTTTGACCGTTCAACCTAGTCATCCCCTGGGGCGCTCTGGTGAACAGGCATTCCCCCAGATCCTGGTGGGCACCCCTTATAAACTTATAGGCAGTAATCAGATCACCCCTGAGCCCATGCTTTTTCAGGCTGAAGAGTCCCATAGCTCTCAGCCTCTCATAAGGTCTGTTTTCCTGACCTCTGATCGGGTGCGTGGCTCTCCTCTGCACTCTCTCAAGCTTCTCCACATCCTTTTTGAATTGTGGAGCCCAAAACTGGACACAGTACTCCAGCTGCAGCCTCACCAAGGCTGAGTACAAGGGGAGAATGATGTCCTGGGATTTGCTTGAGAAGCATCTATGGATGCAGGCCATTGTTTTGCTCGCTTCACTAGCTGCAGCGTCACGTTTACGGCTCATGTTCATCTCATGGTCAATCAGGAGCAGGAGGACACATAAACCCCCATGGCTCACTAAGAGCATCTGGGAATGTCTCCTTGCTAAAAGGGAGGCATATACCCAATGGAGAGATGGGGTCATCACCAAGAAGGACTATGTTACAGTCGCCCGAGGATGTAGGGGGGCAGTCAGGAGGGCCAAG
>NW_017728910.1:17593249-17601741 GCF_001723895.1 Crocodylus porosus | reverse complement strand
ACACCATCAGGTTCTCATCCACCCATTTCCTGAGTCTGTCCAGGTCATCCTAGATCACCTTCCTGTCCTCAGATGTGGATGCTTTACCCCAAAGTTTGGTGTCGTCAGCAAACTTGGCCAGTCCACTTCTGACTCCAAAGTCCACATCATTAATGAAGATGCTGAATAGTATAGGGCCAAGGACAGAGCCTTGAGGGACCCCACTGGTCACAGCATACCACAACGATTGATTTCTGTCAACCACCACCCTCTGGGCCCAACCACGGAGCCAATTCCCCAGCCAGTGGACCGTGGTGAAGCCGAGGCTGCAGTTGGCCAGTTTTGCTAAGAGGTGATCATGGGATACCAGATCAAAGGCTCTTTTAAAGTCAAGATATATGACATGAATCTCCTCTCCCTTGTCCAAGTGATAGGTCACCTGGTCGTAAAAGGAAATAAGGATGGTGAAGAAAGACCTACCCACAATAAACCCAATAACAGATCTTTTACTGTAGTAGGATTTATGCATAAGATACACATATGCAAAGCCACTGCTCAAGCCTGATTTTGGACCACTTTACATAATACTTTTCAAGAAACAAAAAAAAATCCCCGTATATACTCAAAGATCACTGGCATCATTAAAAAGACTTTTGAATAGCCAGGCAGCAACCTCTGCTGGTACAGGGAAATTAACAGTGGAATTTCTTGTGTTCTGCTAGACATGAAGAGCAACCATCTAGTTCTGACAACAGAAGAAAGGAACACCTATAATATCTCCAGGGGAGAGCACATTGTGTGCTTGCACTGTCCATAGCAAGCTACATCTGAAAACAGAACCATACCTGCCACTGCATTTCACTTCATTCAAAGCTGAAGAACACAAAAAAGGAGGCAAAAGAAAGGAAAGCTACAGCACATATGTGATCCAATATGAAGAACAAACTGATGAGAGAAGCATCCTGCAGTTCGACAAAGGGACTTGTTACTGAGCACTTCCCTTTTTCTGGTGATCCTTGACTTAGCAGGATGTCACATAAGTTGCACTGAACAAGCCTTGTGTAGAGTACCACAAAAAATTCCATTATTTTTATTTTTATTTTTTTTTACACTGAGCTCTAGAGAAAGATGTTTTCTGACTTCTTACTTTTTTTGCAGGGGGGGGGGGAGTGTCACAGGCCAGCTGGGCACTATGAGTGTATCAATTTTATCACAGGCCAACTGGGCTGTTAGGTTCAGTTTTGGATGGAGGAGGCAAAGTTGGGAGTGAAATAAAGGCAAATTTATGATAACTTACACACACACAACCATTAACAGAGAGATAAATGCGATAAGCAGATAATGCAGTATTAAAGAGCTAATAGTAAATAACAACAGATAATAACAACAGATAGATAGATCAGTTCTGTCGCAGGCCAACTGGGCACTGCGAGAGTATTAGCCACCGTGCTGTTCAAAACAACAGATAGACAGACATGGGTTGGCAACTTATCGATAGTCCCTCGATGCCAGGTACGCGTCAAGTGATTCCAGCGAAGTCAGGCGTCCTCGATCAATGTTGTCACAGGGATTACCGGGGAAGGTCCCTTGATCAGGATCCAGTCCTCACTCACACTGGGAGTCTGGGGTCTGGGCGTGGAACAGAAATGACCTCTCTGTTCCCTGCTTCCTGCTGGTTACCTGATGCATGTGCTTTTTATACCTAGACTTATGTTAATTTGATGGCCTCAGACATTATGAGCCACTCATAATGTCGCCCTATAGCTATTACCCTATGGGATTGAAAGGTGTTAAAATTATCATAAAAGGTTACTACCCAGACTAGGGTTTATCCAATAAGCAAATTATGATTCAGCACCTTTAGGTTTGAAATTGCCATTGCTCTGCCTAAGTTCCAACCCCTTTTAGGCTTCATTTGAATATGCTTTCTTGGGATATGTTTTCTTGGAATGTGTTGGGTCTGCCCCGCAGTTAGATCCAGTTTTATCATCAAGGCTGAACCCTGAGCAAAAAAACTGTTAGGTCTCCTAATCTTACAGCTACAGGTTTGCCTGTAGGGCCCAGTCAGTTCCATGAACAGTTAATTTTATCATTTTGGTTAAACTTAATGACAGACAAGTTACATTTGCAGTTTACAAACTTACAAGCTTTATATTAACTAATATTACCTGCTTAGGCAAAATACCAAATGCCTCCAAGAAGCACATTTTATTGCTTATTAATTACTCTGGTTCTGGCTGTTACAGGGGGTTTCCTAGATATGTTGTTGAAATCTATTTGCTATCTAGGCTCAGACTGGTCTCTGGCCTACCTTCAGGTCTAGGGCCTAGGTCTTTCTGTAAGAGTTCTGTGTGGTCCTACACTAACCACTTTACATGCAGAAAATGCCTTGGTTTCCTAACAGGAAAAATAACTGGTCTGCTGTCTTGAGTGATATACAAGGTAAAAACCAGCTGTGATCACTTTTACAGGACATCTGTTTATTTCCAAGATATCTCATTTGACTATAGGGATCGGAATATTCCCCATGTTATAGCACATCTTAATTCCTCCCACAGACTTCTGTGCAGTCTTTTGGGCTTGCAGTTTGAGGTGTTAAGTCCAATAAACTTTGTTTTGCCATTCGTAAATCCTCTTTAAAGAGCTCAATCTGTGGTGAGATCGAAGTGTTACCTGTCTTGATCTTGTGTGGGATAGCCTCCAAGTTGACAGACGGTGCTGTCTCATCCATCTGCTCTCTTGACAGCTCCTGGGAGGATGGTGCGTGGATGGGGTACTTCAGCTTGTTAAGTAGCCAGCAGTGGGCTACATCAATATATTTACTGCTTTAATGAAATAAAAATACTGAGATGGACTTCGCATTTCTCCAGATGCTTTACATAAATATAACAGAGCAGCAGCAAAATAAATGCATGCATAAGGACCTTTAAACATGTTAAAACCCCGATAGATATGTATGTCATCAGGCACTCTTCACATGCTGACAGAAACCCATTCCCTTCCTGAATAACAATACATGAATTTCTAAAGTGGTCATGGCACCAATCTTTCAAATGGAGAGAAGGGGGAAAGATTTCTTTCATTCTTCTACAGACTGGACTAACAGTCCACTTCTTTGTTTCTCCAAAGAAATCCAAAGAGCAAATGACTGATCTGTAGAGTGGGTAGCAAAAGGTGCAGAAATATCATCTCCTCAAAGTAATACACCAGATAGAGTTATAGAGTTACAAATGTAAAGGTGCTGAAGGGTTTGCTCATGGCTTGCAAGCCCAATCAGGGTGTTTGCACCATTGGGATGTGGATTTGCAGCAGGCTGTGCACACAGATACAGCAGTGAGATACAGCAGTAAAAAACTTGAAGCTGAAGGCTGCAGAATGCATGCACCTGATTGGCAGAGGAGCCATAAGCTACTGAGTACGCAGGATCGCCGCCTACCCTTTACTGAAGGAGCGGGGCTTGTACAAACCAGTTCCTCTCGCCACATGTTAGGTCCCTTGGTGCAGGGATTCACTGGAAGGGAATCAGTGAGGACGCATAGCTAAAGAAGGCTCTCTGGGAGAGCTAAAGAAAGTGGCAGGGAATTGTGGCTTTGTGGGAGCTCCAACAGAGAGCTCAATAAAGTATAGAAAGCCAAGAAGGGGCATCCGCAGTGCCAACACAGGGGAGCTGCCTTGGGGAAGTATTTGGGGATGGTGTGATTGTTTGCAGGCATCCAGGAAAGACTGTAAAGGGGAAGAAGTCCCCGTCTTGGGAGCAGCTGCACCCAAGGTCCTGATAGGCAACTACATCTTCTGACCAGATGACAGCATTGCCACCAGTGGCGATGAATAGTGGGTGCACGTGCATCCTCTGAGAGCATTGGTGCATCCTCTGACAGGCCACGCTCTCCGCTTAGGTGAGGGGCAGGGGGCCAGGTGGGAGCGCTGGTTCCCCTTCTGTGAGCACCGACCAGGAAGTGGGAGCTCTACTGCCACTTCCAGAAGTGCTGTGGCCACTTCCCAGTCGGTGAGTTTTGCTGCAGGAACCCCCGCCCCCCCCAACCAAGGCAGGGAGATTGGCTGTGGGGGAATCCCCCCATTGCTGACTGGTCACTGACTAAGGTGGCACCAGTCAACCATGATTGCCACACCTCTTTGAGGGAGACCAAGCACAGCTCCACAGGTGCTCAACTAAAAGCATCTCACAGTTGGCTGTTTTGCTGCAGACAGAATGATTCTGTGGGGATCTGACTGATTAGGTGCATATACCTGTTATAAGTTGCCCGAGTCCTAAATTTGATAACATAATTGCTTTTGGTGCATGATACGTATTTGCTTCTATTTGCTGGTATAGATTATTATCGAGCTCATTGAAAATATTGTGTTTGTTACCTATGTGATGTTGCATCTGTAAATTTCTCTGTTACTATTGTAAACAATAAATTATCGTAAATAGTGGAGTGCTCTCCCATGGTTCTCCCTGCACCAGGCCATACACGAAATGATTTAGTAGTGACTCCTAGCCTTTTGACGGAGTGGGAGTTGACCAAGACCTACTGGCAGCCCAGGATCCTGAAAATTTGGACATAGCTGCTGGTAGCACTGCTGCCAGGGTCACACACGTAAAGAAATATATAAATTATCATATTAACATTCCCTGTGTAGAAATATAAGATTAGAGTGCACACATTTTCAAGTGCCTTAAGCTAAAAATGCAAGTTTCATTGGCTTCAAAAAAGCCAATAATGTTTCTTGCAACTTGAGTCTGTAGCTCACTTGTGTATTTTTCAAAATCCCACTGTCAATGCCTTATATCTTAACATGTGATAAAGATTTCAGAAGACTAATTTGAATACCCCAAATCAGCCCCTGTGCTACTTAAGCCACAAGCAGTGGTTATAAGACTCCCATATTAAATATTTCATTAATGAGGGAGAGAAAGCGCAATGTAATGCTTTTTAATCTCAAATGTAAAAAAATAGTCATTTTTGTACATTTGCACTGCAGTTTTTGTTTTTAAATAGTATTGCCATATATGTGGCCCATATTTATTGCTACTTGTTTCCTTTAGGGATTCCAGTAATTGAGTTTTTCCTGTAAAATACACTTTTAATTTTTTGCTAACTCAGAAATAAGTGAATGAGTGACAGAGGAATTTGCCTATGCTGGTAGAATGCAATATTGTTAATTTCCCCAAAGCAACTGTCTACAGCACTAGCTATGGCTAAATAATTGAGATAAAAAGATGAAGAATGCACACACCTGTTGTACTTAATTTGCCAAGGAAACTTCATTTATAACAACCTTATTTCTTGGGAAAATCAGTATCCACTTCACAACCCGGTTATTTTTCTCTTTTCAGTTGAGATGTTGAACATATTAAATGTAATACATGCAGTGTACTGTATTTTAGGAGCCAATGAAATAAAATTGTTTCAAAAGTATTCAGTACAAAGATAAAAAATGGTAACGTTCACTTTTTAGGATTAATTCTGTTTTAAAAATATATGCATCTGTACAATAGAAATATATGTTAAAAATATGTAAATTCTCCAAAGATACTGTCAAGACACTGCCCTGAAAAATATTCGTAAATAGACAGCTACATTTAAAATTGAGTCAATTATTGTCTTATAAATACCTTAAGGTACGGTTACAAGATACAGGTCCCACGACATACATTAGGGCCTGTTAGTCATTCTCTGTGTGAAGAGGAAGAAGAAATGCTGAATATACTGACTGCGAGCCATCAGGAGCCAGCATGGAGAGAGGCGTTCCAGAGCCACCGTTCCAGAGCCGCCGTTCCAGAGCAGCTGCTCCATAAAACTAGAGCATCCCTGGAGAAAAGAAAATTAAAGTAGGGACCTGGAAGTGAAAAAGAAAGAAGGACATGGGGAACTGCAGGCAGAATTCTGGAGTCCCAAGACCTGAGAAAGTGAGTGGTACAGCCGCAATGGTGGTTAGTCAGCAGCCAGTTGGCTGGGGAGCTCAGAAGAGCTCAACTAAGTTGGGAAACATCAACGGGAGAGGTGTCTGAGCAGAACTGAGCAAGTGATGGGAAACTGCCAAGAAGAACAGCGCTTGCCTAAGGTGAGGGGCTAAACCCCAATATAAGGTCCAGACCTTAAGTTATTCTCTTCTACCTTTTATTTTGATTTGCTGTGCCTTTTTCTTTGCAGTCCAGTGAGTTATTAGGTCAGGAAGCCAGAAAGGCCCTGACACACTTAAAAAGGAAACATTTCCTCCGACTGTGAGATATACCCTGGTAATGGGGGCAGAACTGGGGTACCAGCCCAGACAGGCTTTTTTTCTTTTTCATTACTCTTTGGGGGGGTTTTTGGGTTTTTTTGAGTACTGGTGCTAATAGAGGGCTTAACCCTCGAGAGAGAGCTATAACGCTGGACTTACCTGAAATTGAAGAAGTTTGATATTCCACTCTGATTCCAGTCTGTTGAGATGGCTGTTGAGATGCGCGAGTTCCTGAAGTAGAAAAGAAAAGTTTCCAGTTAAGACCGACACTAATGAATGGCAGCATAATATATGGGTGCTGATAGGCTGGGGTGTAGGGGAGGTCAAAGCCCCAGAAGAAACCTATCATGAGATAATGCTGTCCAATGGTGGGTATTATTACCACCTCCCAATTGTGATCTTTAACCAGCAGGGCATGGCAGACGAGAATCAGGACCACCACTATGACCTACAGGCAAGTGATCGCGATACTAATAGACAAGATAGGGAAAGTATTCGGGTGAAGTTCACACGATTTTAATCGAGCTTAGACCTCACGCTCTGGTAACTGCCCATGTACATGCTCTTATTTTGTGTCAAGTTACCATGGATAAAATCAAGTCAGCTACCACAGAATAGTTAATATGATATGAGCACATGCCTGCTTACCTTATAGTAACTTGTTCATATAACCATCCCCACTCATGTATACGTTGGTGTCAAGGTTTCCATTTTGCTTTACAGCCTATAGCTTTTGCAGTCTATCAATACATATCTGCTATTTAGTCAACACTCAAGTATTTATCCAGAACCCTCTCAACAGCAGGCTGAGATGCAGCAGCTACTTTCAGGCAGATCAAAACAAAGTATATAGAACAGGAAGAATACCGGGCATTAAGATGCCTTAATGTGCAGTGGACTGTTCTACTGTGCATTACCGTGTCACAGCAAAAGCATCACAAAAGAATCTTTTGCTTTTGCTACTGCGCATTAGCGCAGCTACTGAGCCTTTATCTAGTACTTCATATTAACAGTACTAAACTTAAATGCACAGTAGCAAAGTTTCATCAATGAACGTATAGCCGCACCTACTGTATCTTAATACTGCATGGTAATTCTCTTGCTATTGTAAGGGAAAATGATTTCTGACAGTGAAAACCTCTTTGATCTAGCAGAAGGCATATCTAGATGTAGTGACTGGAGGATGAAGCTAGATAAATTCAGGCTAGAAAAAGATTTAACTGTGAGGTAATTAATCACTGGAACAGCTTAAGTAGGGAGGTGGTGGATTGTCCATCATTTTACAGTCTTTGAATCAAGACTGGATATTTTTTCCAAAAGATGTTATAACTCAAACAAATGTTGTGGGTTTGATGCAGAAATTATTAGGTGAGATTGTATGGCTTGTGTGATGCTGAGAACAGATGATAAAAGTTGGTCCTTTCTGGCCTCAAAATGTATGAATCCAGAAATTGCTAAGTTACTTTCCTCTTGCTTGGAAACAGTCTTGGTTCAGGTTTTTTTAATTACCTTGTCTTTTGTGGCTGGTTGATACTTTCCAAAGCAATAATGCCTTCTTCTACCATGCTATGTATTGGTTCCATGCAACAGATTTTGTAAGAAGAATGGCACATACTAATGTACTAGGACAATTGGGCTTTCCATGGGTCATCCTGGACCAAGGCAACAGGGGTGCACAGCACGCACAAGCTAAAACTGACACAGTAATTTATTTCCTCAAGTGTAATTTTATTCTGCTTAAGAAGGTTTAAGATAAAAGAATAATTAGTTATGAAGGTTGTGGTAGAGTGCTGCTCTAACTTGAGTCTGCCTACCCTGAGCATGTCCAGATGAGCCCGCACGTGCCTCTTGCAGCATCTCAAACCCCTTTGAGACATTGCAAGAAGCACATGCAGGAACAGGAAAAGGTTCCCTTTGCTGCAAGTTTGCAATGCAGGGGCAAAATTAGAACCCTGGATATCCTGCAGCCAAAAAAACCCCAGAGCTAAATAAAGTGGGGCAGGGCATGGTCCCAGGCCGTGCCCTGAGGCAACTGGAGGCTGGGATCTCCACAAAGATGCTCTGGCTGCCAAAGTGTCTCTGTGGTTGGCCCTCACCCTGGCACTGAAGCGCACTGCCTGCCCATGCAGGGCAGGCAGTGTGCCAGCAGCAGGGCTCCAGTGCTGGTAAGTAAGGGGTCAGGGGGGCTGGAGGATGAGGGAAGGGACTATGAGGGGACTCCCACTGACCCTGCCCACTCCCTCAGCCCCCACATCCCTGCCCTCCCTGGCCCCACTCCTTGCCTG
>NW_017728910.1:17581204-17592428 GCF_001723895.1 Crocodylus porosus | reverse complement strand
TGGTCTTTTGTTTTAACTGTGGAGGAACATGGATTTCAGGGGTTTTTACAGAGTGATTTTGGGATTTTTTTCAGGGATTTTTCAGTTTTCCAATAGGGAAACACCAGCATTCCTGCTAGGGAGGCCAGTGGCAGGACCCTGCCTGCTCATAACTGGCATCTTGGACCCAGCTGAAGATGTCTGACCTCCTGGCCAACTGGGGCCAGGAGGACATGCTTTGACAGTTCAAGGCAGGCTACCACACTGGGAACATTTTCTGGGCGATAGCTGCCCAGATGGTCAGGCAGGGGCACACATGGCAGTAATGCTGCACAAAGATGCCTCTACTGGCTGTGCAGTCCCCATCTGGGTCTGGCAGGTGTGCAGCAGGTCACATCCAGACAGCAATCCCCACTCCCAGACATCTGCAGTGGGTAAAAGGTTCAGGGAACCCTCTGGGCTGCTTCAGCAGTCCAGCTGGCACAAGGGGTAGCGTCCCCATGTACCAATTGGCAGGGCCTCAGAAGCTCCTGAGAGTGAGTAGCCCTGAGCTACTTGCCCAGGCATCTTTTTATATTGATGCGGCCAGCACAGGGCAGCTTTTCATACTGCTGGGGCCAGCACAAGTGCTAGCCCTGGGCTCTAGCTCCCCCTGGCTGCAGATCTGGGAGGAGCCAGAAGGGGATATTTTGCCCCAAGTGGCACAATTTGCTCCACAACAAAGTGTATGTCCAAGCACATGTGCTGAGACAAAAAGCCATGGCTCAAATCTGCACCACTTCTATTGGAGCTGCTGCAAGCGCACATGCTTGCATGTGTGGATGTGCCCCCTGTACCCAAGCTGACCAGGGGCTGGAGCTATGCCCAGTTGTTAATGCTGGGTTTGTACACCTAGCAAGTTATACCAAGCTCTGTTGAGCTGCACCCCTGAAATGTGCAGGCAATCCCTATGCCCAGACCCAGAGTCAAACGCCACATAACCAATTTTATGCTCTCAGCCTCATGCAGAATTTCAATGGAGCTGTATAAGCATAAATAAAAGGTTACGTTTTGCTCTGTTAAACATACAGTATAAGTATGCAGGGTATGCAACATGTCTTAGTTAAGGTTTAACTCTCTGAACTTGGTGACTTTTATTTGTCTCATTCCTTAACTTCAGTGTTGCACTAACAATATATATGTTAGTCTGTTTAAATCTTTGTCACACATTATACAGCCTGATAATAAACAGGGGTTATTTAAATTTTTAAAAAATTCTGGAAGTGCAGTGTTGGAGGCCTGGATCTTATAAAGTTGCAAATCCTATTTAATTATATTCAACAACTCTTACTTCCTCACATTGCTGCCTCCACCTCAGTATTTTTAGCTCAGTGATGATTTCCCAATCTGTCTAAGTTGTCATCCAAGACACAGGATATACCAGAAATGGTACATTTTGATAGACCATGACACTATTGCATATTGTTGTTTTTTTTTTAATAACCTAGAAGATGTTATAGCATTTTTTGAAAATATTAAATTTCCATAGGGGTCAATAGAAGCGTATTGCATATATAATTTATTCACTAACAACTTTTATGGGTTTTATGAGTCTATTCACCTTCCTAGTTAATAGAAAATCTGTACTTTCCATGGCAACCCCCTATATCAGATGGCTGTACAGTAACACTCTCGAAATATACCACAGATTTATTCGGTCTTTATAATCAATCTGGTCATAAATGTCACAGTAACTTGTCATTAAACTTTCCCTCTCCAGCAGCTGCAGCAGTTGTTTGATCCTTCCTGCTTTCCTGTGAAGCTTTTCCCTGCTGCACATCTGCACTGTCTGGGTTTTGGCCCTGTATGCAATATTTTCTCAATCTGTCACTAGCTGGGTGTGTAAATCCTGCATGATACAGCATACATAATGAGTGCTCTAATGGTACCAGGCAGCTTCTCATACACCCACTGATAATAGCAGTAATGATCATTTTAAGTGAATGCTGAAGACCGAATGAAAGTCAGGTGAACAAAAAGAAGTCAGCTCCTGAAGCTCAGCAACAGGATAAATTATTTTCTGCATCTCTGGGTAACTGCTTGGATTTCAATTCACTTGAATTAGTTGAGACAGAAAAAAGCCACCTAACCACCTATGAGATCAAGAGTAAATGCCTAAGATGCCAATAAAGTCTTAAAGGAAAGTCCTATGAAAGATTAGGTGACAGTATTTTATCTTGCCACTAGAGTTCAAGTTCAGACAGCTCCTGCCTGCCATTAGTGTCACACTGTATTTTGGACTGAATTTCAACTCTTTTGCTCTATTGGTAGTCAGCTATATCTGTGCAACAGACATGCAAAAAGGCTACAAAATATACGAATCATATTTCACACACTTTGCAAGCTAAAAATCCCAAAAGACCATGGGGAAACAAGTCCCTGCTCTTAACACATATTTAGGCCTCATACAGGCATTCAGTTTTGTCCAAGAGTCACAGCTTCCCCAGGAGTAGCCATGAGTGTACACATGTCTAGGCTTTTTCTCTCAGGAGAAAAATAGCCTGGGAACACCCAGGGTTAAATCACTCCCAGGAGAGTTTCTCCTGGGAGAGTGAAAGTCTGTACATGCCATGGCTTGTCTTAGATGAGAACATAGCCCTCCAACATTCCCTGATCCCTTCCAGGGAGACAGTGTGTCCCTTGCTGGAGTCTGCTGCTCCATCAGGGAGCAGAACATACTCCCTTCATGATCCCCACATTGTGCTGCAGAGAAACACAGGCTGACCACCGGCAGTCTGGCTCAGCCAATGAGAACTGTTGCCAGGCAGACCAGGGAAGTTTACGAAGTATACTAAGATGCCCCTGCTCTCGGCCGCATAACGCCAACACTGCAAGCTCTCCACTCTTTATGGGGCTCAGCATTCAAATGTTTGTGTGCACAACTCCAGGTAAGTATCTTTACTACAAGAGGGAACCTGGGAGAATTCTCCCAGATTATTTGAATCTGTATATGCAGCCTTTAATTGCATTTTCAATGACCTGGAAGAAGCAATGTGTATCCAGCTGGAGGTAACATTTCCCTGATTATACAACGACGAGGATGGAAAGTTAAGTCAATACAAAAGAAGAGGGCAATAACTTTCAGGATGATTTGGATGAACTAGGAGCCTGATGAAAGTTTTATGCCATTCTATATAAAGCAGATGTAAGGTAATGAGGCTGGGGCAAAACACATGAAACTGGAATATGCTCTTTATGGCAGTAATATGCTACAAAACATTGAGCAGGAAGATCGGGAGGTTATGCTGTCTAACACTGAAACCTTCAGCAGTGTGTGTAACAGCTGGAAAATAAAGATTTCATCTGCTTAACTAGGGGTCTTGACTGTAAGTCAAAGGAAAGTGCACTGGCAGACTTGGATGTTGTGTGTACGAGAAAGCACATTTCTGGGCACCATAAAAACAGAAAAGATAACACAGATGTGAGCTGCTAGAATCAAGTGAGAGCTAAGGTCCCTTGTGGTTTGCAATGTTACCCACATTGTAACCAGGTCCTCCCTAGCAGCTCCAACAGTTGTTTGATCCTTCCTCCTTTCCTGTGAAGCTTTTCCCCGCTGCACATTTGCCCTGTCTGGGTTTTGGCCCTGTATGCAATATTGCTCCAGGTTTACACCAATGCAATACCACTGAACGTAGAGTCAATTCAATAGCGTATCAGACATCCTTATAAAGTCTATAATGCTTCACTATAGAGGCCCCATGCAGACTTGCTATGCAATATTGCTGTTTGGCATTGTTGAGACAAGAGGTGAAAAGAACTTGGTTCAGGTAAGGAACACTATAGAAGTGACAAGGAAAATAGTGGGGAACATAACAGTGGGGAAATGAAGACCCTGTGCAGAGCCTAAGAAGGTCCTAGGTATGTCTATACTGTAGTCTGCAGTGCAGGGAGAGACACCTGCCCTAACTTTAAATGAGTTAGCTCAGGAACAGCAAACAGTTTAGCTCATTGGTGATGCATAGGTGGTACACGCGGGTACACATGCACCCCCTGAGATTGGCCACGCAACTCCTGGAAACTCCAGCCACAAAACTGGAAGTGCGGCAAATGTGCACTGCCACTGGCAGTTCTGTGCTCTCGGGGATTAGCCTTTGGGGACCCCCGCCCCCCTCACCTCCGTTGGCCAGACTTGGGAGGCCCATGATTTAGCTGCAACACTCTGGAGCTCAGTTCACTGTGGGTCTCTGCGGTGTGTTGCTTGGCCCCTGAGATGTGGCAATGGGACCAATGTCTTGCCTCAGGGTGCCTCAGTTCCTCCTTTCTCATCCAGACCTTGTCAGCTAAAGAATCATACCTTTTAGTCAGCCTCTGCTAGAAATTGCAGATCCCTCCTCTTCAGAAGAGGCCTGCCTCTATTGCCAAAAGTGCTGAAATTACGCTCACCCCTGACAACAAGTTAATAAGAAACAGCTAAAAAGTTTATTACAAAAAAAGCCCGAGAGAAATCATAAAAAATCAGGTGTATGTTGAATGCAGACAGAGATGTGAAGCAGAACAGAATACTAGTTGTGATCTTACCCCTGAATCTTTACACTAGACTGCAGCTGCTGGTTTCTGACCAGAGCGAACATTTCTGCAGCCCTAGCTCCCAGGCTGCATTAGCCAGCTTTCTCAGCCGGGGGACTAAACTAGCTGAAGCGTCGTGGATTCATAGACCACAGCCTTCTGCCATCACAGCTGTTAAATACTTGTCCTTATCTGGCCGTTAACAGTTCTCTATTGGCTTCTCAGGGAGCCTATTCTATGCATATCACTCCCTGCCCCAGATGTATATCTGTTTCACGAGACAGGTGTCCTTTCTCACCCAGTTATAACCGCTTAAAAAACGTACCTCCTTATACCCACAAGGATTACTAATCCCCAAAGCAGAGATACAGCCTTTCATTTCTAATTAGATACTATTTTAACAGAAAACTGTTGCCCCCCCCCGCAACACCTCTTACCTTTCAAAGATAACCTATTGCCTGGATCAGGCCTCAGCCTGTGTGCTAACGCCCTCAGCCCCCCCGAATGCAAATGCTCAGTGGTTACCCACTAGATATGTGAATAGGAGAGGAACTGTTAACTATACTGCCCCAGCCCAGCTGTACTATAAACCTATAAAAAGACATTCACAACATGTAGTCCATACAAATAATAAAACTAGCTACAACTTCTCATTAGCTACTATTAGAGACCACATACTATATCAATAAATCTAATTCAGGAACCATGTCTGACACTCTACAGATCACCCCCAAATATGCCTATTCCTGGGGCGAATGAATTACAGCAGCATATGGTCTGCAACAAGCAGGCTAGGATAGAAGATGGCTTTTATTTTTTGCTGAGTAATTTCACAGCAGTCCATTGAGGGCACCTAGCTATAAATGGGTTGCAGTGCCAGGAACCAATAAGATACACATTAGCAGAAGCTGGGCTACTCCTTAAGTGAATCACTTTTATGATGATTTGTGTGTACCTGGGTGGGCAGTAAAAGCTCCTACACTTCCAGCTACCTCTTACATTAGTGCTGTTTTTGAAGATGGGCTGCCTGCATTTCCCCTCTGATAATGCACCATGGTCCTGTATTACAGTTCATCAAATTATCCAGTAGCTTTGAAGTTTTGTTTTGCAAACTCTACTCATCTCTCTTTCAGATCTGAAGCGCATCCTCATCCTGGATTTTTTTAAAGGCGCAATCCTGTAAACATTCAATTTGTACATATTAAAGGGAATTAGTTTTGTAGGTAGACTTAATCACCCACCTAAATGGTTGCAGGATGGAGATGGTGGTCTTCTAGGGCTTGCTTTTATTTGTGATCAAAACTCTAAAAAAAAAATGCCAGAAGCAAAAGACATTCAGTATTTTTCCCTCAGGCGTACTTCCTGAATGGATTTACAAACGCTCTTGTCATCAAGCCAGTAATAAGTCTGAGGATTTCTGACACATCATTCATAAAAGATCTCGGCCCCTCTGGTTATGACCCTAACAAAGGGATGTTTACTTTCAAGGTTTTGCTGAGAAGCTTCTTAGTTCTTTCTTGTGTGATTTGGTATTTCTCTGAAGGGAAAAAAAAAAAAAAGATGATAGACTGCACTGCAGCGTTGTTGCTGGTTAGTGAGGCTGAATGCAAAAAAGTGGGGCATGAAGAATGCACTACGTGGACAAATACTCTCAACTTCACTGGCAAACCAGGAAAGAAAAGAAAGCAGCAGCAGCTACCAGTCTAGATCAACTATTATACTTGCGTTCCAGGATTGAACCCAGACATCACCATTTAAACTTGTCTAACTCCAAAAAGTGAGAATACAGCAATAGCTGAAAGAGGTGTGACATGACTGCTCAATGCAAACAGAAGTGTCAGGGTCATCTGTTATGGACTCAGACAGTAGCTTGCATAAATTAAATAAGTCGTTTAAAAGGAACCCGCCTCCTGGCTGGCTTAGAGAAAGGAACCAAAGACGCTTGGTTAATTATAAAAAAAAAAAAAAGATTGGGCATGAGCAACAGTCTTAGTCCAGAGTTTTGTTAGTTGGAGAACAGAAAACTGAAAGAGGGGGGCAGGGGTGTTGAATGTGATAACAGCCTTCAAATGAGGAAAAAAATGTTATAAGGAGGAGTGTGAGCAACTGTTCTCTATGGATGAGACAAGACAGAATGGACTTCAGTTGCAAGACGGGACCTTTATGTTAAATATGAGGGAAAATGTTGTTACTGTGAAGATGGTTAAATACTGATCACCTAGAGAACTTATAGACTAGCTGTCACTTGCAGTAGTTAAATGCAGGTAAGACAAACATTTTCTGGAACCATTTCTTCCTTGATGACCTATATTAGTGCTTTTCAACCTTTTTTTCATTTGTGGACCTTAAAACTTTTTGAACGGAGGTGCAGACCCCTTTGACTAGTAAGTGTGGACATTCACATACTTTTGATTGATCATAGTCATCTTTCACAGACCCCCTTAGACATAGTCTGAAGACCCCCAAGGGGGTCTGTGGACCACAGATTGAAAAACCACTGACCTAGATGACTTCTCAAGGTCTCTTACAGCCCTAGATAGTAAATATCTTCACAAGAAAACAGCTGTGAGCTAAATTATATAATTGCCCATTAAACATCTGATGTGTAGGTACTAGCAAAGTCCTTTCTTACGTGACCAAAACTGGGGAAAAGCTCTCTTATTTAATCTATGTAATGGTGTTGTTCTATATTTTTCAACAGGGAGTTTTTGTGCCCCCTGTAGGTGAACGTAACTCTACAAAGGCACACAGCTCTCTTATTTGTTTCACTGAAAAGCATTTGGATGTCTCCTAAGATGGATTGCAGGTACATTGCTCTCCACCTATTTTAGGGTATGGACAGATGGCCTTTCAAAACATTTGTAATTCTGCCTTTAAGTGCTTTTTATGTGTACTGTATTAGTACCATGTAGTTACGTGCAGCCCAGGCTTCCCACTTAAATTGTCTCAAATCTTGCCAGCCCTAATGCTTTTGGATCACTTCACACCTAGCCCAGCATACCTTTCACCAACGAGTCCACCATTTCTACAATTGTCAGATTCACAAGAAGGCTGGTCAGCTGCAGCAGGCAACAAACACTTTTTACATCTTTGCTTTCACAGTTTTTGAGCAATGCCGCAATGCGTCTGCTCTCCACCTCCTGGAGAGCAGCGAGTTTTCATGACCTGGCTCTGCGCTGCTCTCTCCCCACATTTGGGAGCTCAGGTCCTGATGCTGCTGGCACTGGCCCTTGTGATGGAAAGGTGTTGCTTTACCTGTGCTCTGTGAATCTGCGATCAATATGCCTGAACAGGAAGAAATAAGAGACTCCATGGACAACGGATTTCTCTGCGATCACTTGTAGACTGCCTTCTGCCACTTCTAGCCAGAGAGACAGATGTGGATTGGTGGGAGTGGAGAGTGCTGAGACCCTGGGGCCATAAGCTGGTGCAGAATATCACACCAAGCAGGGCACAATTCTTTGAGCTCTGCCTCAGGCTGCCCCGCACCCTCCCCTTCAAGGAGGCAAGCGAGAGGTGGTTCCCATGACTGCAGAGAAGCAAGCGATAGTGGCCTTACGGAAAATAGGAATTCCTTAGTACCTACTGGCTGTTGAACCAGTTCAGTGTTGCGCTATACTAGACACCTGATGCTGAGCTGGACTTCGATTACCACATGTGCAGCTTACAAATGATTTTGGAGTACCGGGTTTGTTGCGGGGGCAGGGCTGTGTGAGGGGGGGCGGTTGGGGCTGTGCCTGAGCACACAGGAAGAGTATTTGCCTATGATAATCATGTTAGTGCTATATACATTTCTGTGGTCAGGCATTAAAAGCTACCCAAAGGAAGTCTGGGTGGTGGAAACCCAGAAGCTCACCAGTTACTACGAGGTTCTGGAGAATGATCTGCTTGAGCTTGGAAAGAGTGTTAGAGAATAATTTGTAGCCTCCCTAACCTGTGGCATGGTGTACTGTCAGGGAAAGAGGAGCCAGATTCCCCAACCACCAGCTTGGAGGGGGTGGGCACTCAAATTTAGGTTCCTTACTTTCTGGGTAAGCCCCACCCTCAGCTTGTGGGGGCAAAACATGGGAGGCCCACCCCCTATTCCCAGACTTATATTCTGGTATGTGCACATGTGCCTGGCACATGCGTGGCTGAGAAGTGACCTACCAAGCATGCTCAGTCTACATGTATACATTTGCACACCCACAGTGCACAGGCAGTTCTCAATATGCACAGCTACACAGGTAGAAAACCTCTATTTCGGTACAGTGTGGGAAACACAGCACTGTTCTTGGTGTGCAACTACAGTGCTCAATAGCCTCTTTCCTTAAATGAGTCATTTTTTCTAATGATGTAACTGGTATAAATTTACTTGTGGGACTAATTTACAGCACCTGGGATTCTTTGCCAGGTTGGGAGAGGTTTGGGAATGAGATGCAATCCCATTCCCATGATCACCTTCATCGCCTCCCTGCAATGGGTTGTTGGGGGAGCTGGAGGAAGCAGGAGGGTTATGATGCACTAGCTAGGGTTGTATTACTGGGGGGTGGGGATCCAGGGACTCTGCATTCTTCAGGGCACACTCCACTGGCCACGCACCCCAACTTCCAGTAGCCCATCAGACTACAAGCCTGTGTATTAAGATTTAAGTGATTTACAGTGCAGTAAATGTTGTCTGTCGATATATTCAATGGAAAATTTTGACATAAGCCATCTCTGTCTTCTGGAAATGTTACTTTCCCTAACTTATTAGAATACACAGCATAACAGAACATGTGACCTGGGCAAGTAAACATCTATATAGGCAGCAAAATAAAGCTTTGCTTCTACAAATATCCTAGAACTTATAGGCAGGCAAGGTTCTATGGGTAGAAGTGATATCTTTTATTAGACCAACTAAATAGTTGGAAAAAAGTTCTTTGCAAGCTTTCAGGAACAAACACCCTTTTTCAGGCATTGAGAGTCTCTGCATTGTTCTGAGTTCTCCAAGGTAGAAAAGAAGCTAAAGTGTGACAAGAAGTCTGAAAATGCAAATGAGTGCAAGTTTACAAGACTATGGGTCGAGATAGGAGGAAAGAGGGTGAAGAGGGGAATGCAAATGGTTAGCTTCAGGCAGGTACCTGGTGAATCAGATGTCAGGCAGGTTATAATACGTCATAAATCCAATGTCTATATTAAGTCCATGATGTTTTTGCATCTAGTAGATTTTTGAAGTGAAGTTCACAGGCTTGTCGACAAAAGGTGTTTTGTAAGTTCCCTTTGAGGATTAGAACTGAGAGATCAGAGACAGTGATTGTCTTGTGAAAAGTGGGCATCCACAGGTGATTGGATATTTTTGTCTTGGTGTGCGTTCATTCTGATACACAGTTGTGGTTTGGTCTCTCCTACATATTTTCCATCAGGGCATTTGGTGCACTGGATGAGGTATATTACATTTCTGGAGGTGCAGGTGTAAGATTCAGGAATGGTGATGGTTCTGTTGTGGGATGTAGTTATTGTGGGAGTGGTGGTAATGTGTTAGCAGGTTTTACATTTCTTGTTTTGGCATGGTCTAGATCAATTTAGTGTGGTTTGGGTCATAGGGAGTTTGCCCCTCGAGATGAGGTTGGCAAGGTTCAGCGCTTGTTTAAAGGCTAGGATGGGTGGTTCTGGGAAGATATCTTTAAGAATTGGGTCTTCTTCTAGTATGGGATGCAATTGTTTGAGGATTTTCTGTATAGGTTCCGGGGGGGATGGTATGTCATAACTAATGGTGTGTGATTTGTGGGGATTTTCTTTTTTGCATTGCAGCAGCTCTTCATGTGGTATCCAGGTGGCTCTTTCAAAAATATGATCGATCTCTCTGGAGGAGTGCCCTGGTTGAGTCAAAGGCCCTTTTGAGATTTGCATGGTGACGGTTGTGGGTAGTCTCCTCAGTGGAAATTCAGTGGTATCAGAGCACGTGCCTATGTATTACGGCTTTCTTGGTGTGTTTAAGTGATTGCCGGGGTCAATATACATGTGTGTTGGTCCATAGGTTTCTTCTATATGGTGGCTTGTATTTTACCATTTTGGATATTGATCATGGTGTCCAAAAAGGAAATGTTGGTGATGGAGTATTCAAGAGAGACTCTGATGGAGGGGAATTTGTAATGGAAATCAATCAGGGACTTCAGGATTTTGTTCTAAATGTGATGCCATCTATATATCTCAGGTATAGCATGGGCTTGATGGTGCAGTTCTTGAGCAATTCTTCTTCCAGGTGGGCCATGAAAAGGTTGGCATATTGTGGGGCCATTTTGCTGCCCATAGCTGTGCCCATGATCTGGAGGAAGTGGCAGTTGTTGAAACTGAAGTTGTCTGTGAGGATGAAATGTATAATTTCAGTTATATCTTGAGGTCTGTACTCTGAGTTGTAATCTTGCTCTTGTAGATATGTAAAGCAGGCTATGGGGGACGACCTAATCGGTGACCTAGTAATCGATGGGAAGCTGAGTGACAGCGACCACGAGCTGATCACCTTCACCATCCCCCGTAAAGCTGGCAAGTCAGTCAGCAACACAGAAGCCCTTGACTTCAGAAAAGCCAACTTTGACAAGCTCAAGAGGCTAGTTGGTCAGACCCTTAGGGACCATGACCCCAGGGAGATGGGAGTTCAAGAAGAGTGGTTGCTTCTCAAGGAAGTGATCCTCAATGCACAAGCTAAATCTATTCCAACACAGAGGAAAGGCAGCAAGAA
>NW_017728910.1:17577113-17581193 GCF_001723895.1 Crocodylus porosus | reverse complement strand
GGACAACAAAAAGTCCTTTTTCAGATATGTGGGGAGCCGGAGGAAAAGCAAGGGCAACGTTGGACCCCTGCTAAACCAGATGGGGCAACTGGTGTGGGGTGTTGGTATATAAGCTGGTAACATCCATGGTGGCTAGGACGGCATTGCTGGAAAGGTGGTCTATGTTTTTGCATTTTCACAGAAAGACTGTTGTGTCTTGGATAAAACTCAGTCTTTGGGTAACAAGAGGTTTTAGGATGGACTCAATGAAACCTGGTATTTCTTTATTTAGGCGTCCATGGTTGGAAATGATATGTCTGGCAGGGTTACCTTGTTTGTGGTTTTTCGGGAACATGTAAAATGTCCATGGATTGGGTAGTGGAGTCTGGAGAGTTTTTTTGTAGTTCAGATGGAAATGTTGGGATGGTGGTTTTAAGCTTTGAGGTGAAAAGTAGAGTTGTAGCTTCCTCTAGTTTTTCATAGTAGGTAGTGTCAGAGAGTTGTCTGTTGGCTTCTTTTATGTAGTCTTCACTCTTCAGGTTAACTATAGCTTCTCCTTTATCTGCTGGTTTTATTACTATTCAGTGGTTGGATCTATGAGAGATTGTATGGCCCTTCTTCATAAGAGGGAGAGGTTGTTATAGTGGTGTTTGTTGCTGAGCAAAGAACTTTTCCCCAACTGTTTAGTTGGTCTAATACAAGATATTACATCTACCCAAAGAACCTTGCCTCCCTATGTCCTTAGCTTAACATGGCTACAACCAACAACCCTAGAGGTTATAGCACTTTGTTAGGACCTGAGAGATCTGGATTCTGCCCCCTCTTTAACCATAAGCACCAGCAGGAAGATAGCTGGAGACATCTTATGTCTTATCAGAATACAAAATTAAGGGGCAGACCTGGCTTTACATTACATTTTAATATTAGAGGAATGTACCAGTCTGGTTCAGTTGAGTTGCACCAATGCAAAAGAGTGGGCCTGCAGTGTGATGTGTAAACAAATTGATCACAAGTCATTAGTATGCCACACTTTCTGAAAGCTGGTTATGTCACGAGAGTATCAGATAAGTAGGATATTTCAGGAAAAAACTGACAATGGAAGAAATCCACCAGTATCCCATAAGGTTGGGTGGGATTGTGACAGAGACTAAAGAATGCTGAGTATTATATATGCAAGGGCTCTTTTTTTTTTCTGAAAGCAAAGTCTGAAGGTGAGTCAGTTCTTGGGGGGAGTGGGGGCCATCTTTGTAATAAGTGAATTCCACCCTATTACAAGGACTCTTTCAGCTAAGTTTACCTGAGAGATATCATATATTATAGCAGCAGGGAAGGCAGTAGTCCGATCCCAAACAAACGGTAAAGGAGCACACACTTGAACATCAGTTATGTGAATGGATTCCAGATAACCAGAGCAACCCTTTCTTTGGCCTTTCTTCCAATTAGAGACCTGATAGGAGTTATGGCCATAGCAAAATTCAGACTGACTTAAAAATGCCACTCAACTAAGGTGTGTGAGACCAGAGCCTTTGAGCAGCTGGTCAACAGACCCTCTATAGAACAGTAACCTTTGAAGTCTGCATTCAGGATCTGAAAAGGCAGGTTGATTCACCAAGTACTACAAATTCTCATTACTTAGAGGTCTGTTCTTTTGTTTTTTGGAGGGCGGGACACAAGCACCCAGTAGATCGTTAGGATACGCCTTATCTTGAAGACACCCTACTGATTAATGAAATAAAGTATTAAGTCATGAGAAATAAAACCCCTTTGTAAAGACCAGCATGGTATTTTAGTCAACAGCATCAAAACACTCCATGCAATCTTCACCGAGACTGGCAACAGAGCTGGTAATTTTGCTTTCTGTGGACATCCATGCACTAACCACTACTCAGTTTTCCTAGGAGAAGGTATTTAGTTCACTGATGATACAAATCACATTTGAATTCAGGACCTAGGGGTTAATGTCCATGTGTGGATTCAAAACAAAAAAAAAATCAAAGATCGGTCAGATCTGAAGCAACTGCCACAAGTGCAATGAATTCAACAGTAAGGCATTTTTAATCATTAAAAGAGAACAACATTCCCAGCTGTCTTTTGACCTCCTGCTACATGAGCCACTCATTCTGTGGGTCAAAAGTACAGAACTAGCAGTTTTATAAATAATAACACAGTTTAAGTATCATTTAATAGCTTTATACACAGCAGTGCAGTTCTGGAAAACCTTTAGAATTAAGGAGAACAACTTTTAGTCTTTCAGTTTTTGGCGTCTTTAATCAGGATTTAAGTGCTGTTGGAGTCTTTGCTTTGTTTCTGTGTTTTTAATTGTTGCAACTTTTTAATTCCTGGTTCAAACAACTTAATTTCACAGTTTGAGGATTAATTAGTAATCACTTGGGGGAAAAATTACTGAGTTTATCAGGATATAGTGGGGAGAATCGGTATAATGGACTTGTAGAAAAGGATTTTTTTTTTCTATTTCCCTGAGCAACATGGCTTTAAAATATTACAGTATAATGCAATATTATTCTCAGGAAAGCGTGCATCTAAATGACTTTCTGGGGTTCTTTTTCTAATTTGCAGACCACCGTCTCTTTTTTGTCAAACCCAAAGCACATCAGCACTACTGAGAATATACTTAAAAGTGGGGAATAATAGAAGGGAGAATTTTATTCTTCTGCACAGTTTTTCTCAACTTCTTTTGTACCAGGACTCATTTGCAAACATTGGCCATTCCCAACTCAGTGCTGCTCATTCCCAACGCACTGTCCCCCACCCCAGGCCATAGCGCTGCAGTGTCTGGGGCAAGGCGGGTGTTTGTGTGGGGTGAGGGGGGCAAACAGCCGCAAGCAGCCCCTTGCAAGCTGCCAACCTGCATGGGAAAAGCCATAGTTTTCCACGGTTTTTTCCTTCAAAGGAGAATCCATTTTTAAAGTTTGTTCGCAACTCTTGCACATATTTTTGTGACCCAGTTTTGGGTCGTGATCCGTGGGTTCAGAAACACCGCTCTAACAGGCTTCATTTAGGTAAGTTATCATTTTGCTTTCCCATATTTCCTTTGAGTGTTGAATATTATATTATTTGGAGAAGGAAGGGTAGAGTCACACCTTGTAGACCAAAGGTAATTCAGAGATGCACAAGCTTTCGTAAGCAACACCTAACTTTATCTGAATGTTTGAAAATAATAATACGTTACATGTGAATGTCAAGGTACAGCCCAGGAAACGCGGGTGGCTCCCTGAGGTGTCAACTAGTGGGCTCTGATGAAATACAAATTCAAATTCTTCCCGAGGCTCTAAGGGGCTGTCTCGGGAAACAAATGAAGGGTCCAACCCAAGGATTGTACTCTGATCACGCTTTTCCATCTGAGACTCTGAACACTATTTTTAGACAGGTGAGTGGACAGTGATGTAGCAAGCCAGAATTATGGCAGTGCGGGGTAGCCACCTGAAGTGTGTGAGATCAGATTAAGAAGCTGCTAATGAAGTTGTCCTTGCAGGATTTGGACTCGTAGTGGCACAGCAGGGGGCTGGGGAGAGGCGGCGTTGCTTTGGGGTGGTTGTTGTTTTTTGTTTGTTTCTGGGGGGGTTGGTGGGGGACCATGCTGGGCGATAGCCGAGCTAGCAAATATGACGTTACAGAGGCGATAGCCAGTCTGACTCTTTGAAAACTGACCAGCTAGACCAGCCAGAACAGGCCCAAGTGATGCAGATTTAGCTGGACTGGGAAACAAAGGTGGAGTAAAGCCACTCACCGATTCCATCAGCTCTGAGCCTGTTTGGATTGGTGCGTGAGGTTTTAGGGAGTGAAAATTGCTTTCTAAACAATACCTCGCGCACAGCAACCCAAAAAATTCATTATCCGGACAGTATCATCCATATTGCCCAACACATTGTTTGCTGACCCTTTGCTTATACATAAATGATAGCTCTTGTCTTTTTTTTCCAAACGAACGCTATTTGGGGGTTTATATTTCCTGCATGCTGAGGCATCTGGTTCTCCCCATCACATTACACTAGCCAGCGCACAGAGTTACAATCTACCAAAAAAGATGGGGAAGGGGGTGCTGTGGAAGCTGGTCCTACCTTTCATAGATTTCATAGACAT
>NW_017728910.1:17564945-17577102 GCF_001723895.1 Crocodylus porosus | reverse complement strand
TGCCCATCCATGTCATGCCTCTGGTAGGCTGGCTACGGCTGGGGCTGACTACTCTGGGGGGGTCACAGGCAGGGTCTCGTGCCCTCCCATGCCCTCTCCTGCGCGAACTCCGTGCTAACTCGAGCGCCTGTTTACGCAGCCTGCTCGTGCAGCTCTGGTCGCGTGGCTCCCTGGGGGGCTGGGTCAAGTAGGGGCCTGGGCGGGGGCTTGACCCGACCCGGCTCCAGGCAGCTCTGCGGCTGCTGGGGGGTGTCTGGGGGGCTTCGGGGGAGCGGGGGCGCAGCAGGCTTCACCCGCGCGTCTCTCACCGCTCCGGAGCCTAACCTCTCACCACCCACAGCATCATGCTGCTGCCTTGTTATTTTCCTCTGTGCCCTGGAGTAGAAAGAAGGGTAGAAATGTGATAAAATCATTATTTTTAAATGTCCAAGTCTTTTAAATATCCTGGAAGAGTCAATTTGCCTGTCAGACCCTGCCAATCGTTATTAGGATACTAAACATGGGCTCCCCCACATCAGTTCAAACTTCTCTCTGTTCACAGGCAATAATAATCGAAGATAACAGCAAGAAATCATAAATCAGTCTTTATGAACATCAAGCCACTACACCCATTAGGCAAGGTCCACAGACTCATGGATCCCCTTCTAGGAGATTAAATCCTTGCAACTCTGATAAAATCCCTCAGTTTGTATAACTGAAGAACAAAACATCGAGAGTGCACATTTTTCTTTTCACACCATTAGTCCATGTCAGTCTCTCCACCAGCTGCAGCCCTTTGTCAATGCTCTGATGCTGCCATTAAACTGTGTTCAGCTACATAAGTACAGCAGCTTTTCAAACCTCGCCAAAACTGGTAGCAGGGTTAGTCAGGCGGTACTGCATACATCTGAGCCTCGCTCATTTGAAACCTTTTCTTCTTAAATAATTGAACATACATAGGCTCCTGAGTGAGCTTTTCCAAATGGATCCATCCCTACATTAAAACATGTCTAGGGACACCCTGCGCATATTCTCTTCATTGCTGCATGAATACTGCATGCTCAGTTATCAAAATAGTTAATGTTCGATGGGACTCGCCATCTGCAGTGACTTAGGGCATGCACCCCTGCACTGAAGTCAAAGGGTCTGAAGCTTTGAAGTCAGTGGAGTTGTGCTAGAAACAGGCATAACTCCACTGACTTCAAAACTTAGGATGGTTTTACATTATGATAGCCCAAGTCAGAATCTGGCTTTGTGCACAAGGGGAAAATCAGAACAGAATTTGAGCCTGATTCACATATGTTTTACACATGTCAATTAAAAAAAAAACAATAACCCTCCATTCTGGGTCACAGACTGCTGTTTTCCCATTTATTTTAATATAATAATGACACAGTTACACTGCGGTAATTTAAAACAAAGTCTTAACAAGATCCAGCTGGGCTAAACTCTTTTGTCCATGGCTGTGCTATATTTTAAATGTCCTGAGATGCCTGTCCTGGCTTCTTATGCCACCTGTTTGCAAAGCACCAAGTGATTAAAGCTAGACATATAACAGTGTCTAAGAGGAAGAATATATATTCAGGGAAGTTACTGCATTAGGGCAACCCCCCCCCCCCCCAAGACCTGTCATGTTTTGGGTGGGTGCAGAATTTGCTGCATTCCTGATGAGTAAAATGAGTGTATCTGGCACTGTAGACAAGGAAGGGGAGAATCTAGACTACAGCAGGGGGATTCTGAGTCTCTAGTTAGTTCCTGATTTTTCTCTGAGCTTCGCCTGCTCAAGGGAATATTTCAGTCTTAAAGCCTGATTCACTGAAGAGCCGAGAGATAAAAGAAGCTGAAAGAGTATATTTTTACAGACTATTTCTCAAAGTGAAAATTTGTTTTTGAAGCTTTTATTAAAGCCTTGCCTGAATTGTATTCAGCCCCATGTCAATGTGTTAGCCTGACTCAATGCCTGTCCCTGTTTTTTTTTCTTCCTGATTGACTTTCATCTCTCTCTTTATAAGACTGCGGATTCTCTCTAGCGTTTAAAAGCTGACTTCTTCCCCTCCACCCCAGCTTCTTGAATGCTAATGTGGTTCTAATGAAAAGAGCCATTTGGAGATGGAAGGAGGAGGGGGAAAAAGCAAAAAGAAAGGGGCATGTTAAGGATGGGGTATAAAATCTATGGAAGAAAGAGGAAGGGGAAAATTCTAAGTGAAGTGCTTTGTTCACAGTTACTCATAATGTTCATTCCCTGTCTAGCTAAAAGCAATGCTATAAGGAATTAAGTCTATATATCCTTCTGTCAGAGCTTGTGGCTGAAGTTACTTACAGATACGTGATGTCTTTTCCAAGGCCCCTGAAACTACTGGATACTCCAGTTCCTGTATCCCCCCATATCCCAAGTACATTTTGCATTCCCAAAAAAGTAACAATTGTCAATTCCTTCATTACTGGCCTTGGCTTAGTCCGCATTTTGAGCTTCCCTTATTCAATCCATTCACTTCTGGTACATGCACACAGGAAGCAATGGCTTAGGGCTTTCTCACACATTACTTTTTAAGCTTCTCAAATGTTGATCAGGGTTATTGTTAGCTTGAGTTTCAGGCAAAAAAACGTTCTCTGTCTGTCTCCAACCTATGCAGCTGTGACTTGCCACTCGAGGACTGGCAAGCCTGGCCAGGCTTCTATCCCTGTTCCAGGTGGGGGCGGACTGGAGAGATGGGTTGGCGTGGGCAGAAGGATGAGGCCGTAAGAAAGCTTTAATGATGGAGACTGGGTTGTGAAATGGGACGTGGAGAGGCAGTGGGTGGGAATGGCACCTGGGGGCTGTTTGGTGAACTGAAGTCAGTCAGTCACTGAAACAACTAAAGGACAAAATAAAAGATTTAAAAAAGAAAGAAAGAGCAAGTAAATTAAAGAAAGTCTAATTTTGTAATAAATTGGTTTATTGGGTTTGGGAAAGCTCATCTCACAGCGACCCTGATCTGCCCCCCTACCTTGTTCCCTGCTCTAATGCACCCTCCCAACCTCCCCAAGACCTCCCTCCCAGATGCATCTGTGCCCCTGCTAGCTGCCCAGCCAGGTCACAACCCCAGGGACAGGAGGGGGAGTTGACTCGGTGTCAGTACCACCCCACCTGAGCAGTAGAGTTCTAGGGATGGAAAGTTTGTCCACGTGGAATAGGAGGGTGGGGACTGCATCCCAACATGCTAGAGGACTGAATCCTGGTGGCGGCTTATCTCTGGGGAGTGGCCACACATTCGTAGAACAATTTACACATCTTAATGTGTGGATAATCCAGGGATTAAGAGCTCTATGAGCCACCTAAAATGAATGTGCCACTAAATCCTTTGATTACAGCTGGTTCTGTTCCACATAAGGATGAAACTGATACCTTTGGCATACAGAAAGAAAAAGAGCAAGAGAGACCCGCATACAATAGCCAAAACTATGGGCAAGGGCACAGCTGTGGTACAAGTCCTTGTGTTTCCCATATCCCCATGGTTTTGGGGCCTGTGGCTCTCCATCAGCCCTGCTCGTAGATGGCACAGAAGCTAGGGCAGGGGTGGGCAAAATTCGGCCCACAGGCCAGATGTGGCCCCCCAGGCCATTCTACCCGGCCTGTGGGGCCCCTAAACATTTAGAAAATGATTATTTATCTGCCCTTGGCTGCCTGCCATGCGGCCCTTGATGGCTTGCCAAAACTCAGTAAGCAGCCCTTTGCCCAAAATAATTGCCCACCCCTGAGCTAGGGACACCAGAGTTTCCACATTCCCTGCTGTCAATCTCGGAGCCTGGAAGAGCTGGTCCCAGTAGGTGCTCCCAGGTTCCAGGCTCCCAGTTCTGCATTTACACTTTCAGGGTCCCTGCTCTGCAGTAAGAAATCTGGGCTCCCAAGCCTGGGGCATGTAAATCCTTGGAGACCTACTTCAAGCTGCAGTCTTAGGGCATCTAGGCTGTACTCCACACAAGATGACTCCCCCAGGAGAGCCCAGGCAATTTCCCATAGAACAGATCATCCGAGTTTCGACCCACTCTGCTTAGAATTAGACAATACAGCAGCTCATGCTTTAGGAGCATTTGCTAAATGAATGTCAGTTCTTCTTTCACGTCAGTAATCAGGTTCACCACAGAATACTAGAACCCTGCCTTGATTAAGCTGATGATGAAATTTGGACTATTTCATCTTCATTCTTCCCTTTTCACTTAACTGTAGAGCAGAAGCACAAAATAGCTGCCAAATTATTTATCATTAGGGAAACATAGCAATCAGTACCTGCACTCCACACAGGTTATCCCAGTCCTCTTTCCTGAGGTCTGACTGTCTTACTGATTTGATTGTCTTATTGCTAATGGCTGTTGTTTTTTAAATCTGCTCCTGAAAACCCATGTGATACTCAATAGGCTTGCTACAGTTTGTAAGAAATAATAGATGAATGTTAGGACTGAGGAGTGAGCAGGGCAGCATAAGTTTTTCCATATACTGGTCAGAAATATAGCTCCTAAATAACAATGCTAGTAGGTGTTGAGTGATATTCTGTGTTTTAAAATAAATCAGTACCAAACCACCAATATTTTTTACAGGAAAATGATGGCAGAAAACCATAAAAGGGTGCTGATACATGTGCTGTGGGGTACAGGTGGGAGGATTTAATTAAAGTGGTTCTAGGGAGCAGCTCTAATTAAAATGCCACAGTGTCTTGTGTATTCAACCATCCCACATTTCAAAATAGTGGTGGGGGCACTTTAAGTAAAGCTCATTAAATGAGCTTTACTTAAAGTACCCTCATTGCCCATTTGAAATTCAGGATGCTGAATACACGAGACATTACAGCAGAATGCTGGAGCATTTTAATTAGAACGCTCCAGCAGACTTGATTTATCCGATCCAATTAACTGAGTCTGTTCCGACGTGTCGAAGCACATAGATAGGCACCTGAAGGTGATTAAAATCATACTAATTAGAAGATGGGTTGCTTCTTCCATGTAAAAGGTTGAAAACTGGCAACTTCTAGCAAACCCACCCCCTAATTTCCATTCAGAAAAGGCTCTGCACACTGTCTTCAGAGTTGTGCTTCTTGTGCCTTTACTAAACCAGCCACCCTAAGATATAACAAAACCTTAAATGCGTCACTGTCTTCCCTCTTGCTAAGCTGTTTTTCTTTACGGGAACTCAACTAAGCAGATTCAGCATATGACCCAGCCAAATGGGTGGCATACACCGCCTTCTCTGAAAAAGAGTGTTTGTGGAAAATCTCTGACTCGCCGTGGTTAAAAGGCTACTTGACTCAGTGGTGTACCTCCATTCATAAATAAT
Source organism: Crocodylus porosus (assembly GCF_001723895.1). NCBI lineage: Eukaryota > Metazoa > Chordata > Crocodylia > Crocodylidae > Crocodylus > Crocodylus porosus. The sequence goes on along the minus strand of NW_017728910.1, from coordinate 17,571,815 downwards.
AATGGCTAATGCATTAGTAATTTAAAGAGCAGAAAGCTAACTACCCAGGGGATCTGGGTCTCTCAACAAAATCTTTATACCTGCATTTTCATTAAGCCAATTACTGACATGATTATCCTAAATTCAGTAATGGAAAATCCATTGTATTAGTTCAGTATAGTACCAGTGGAAAGAAACCATGCTCATGGGTGCTGGAAAGGTAGCTCAAAAAAGCTAATAATTGCCCACAGACAATTAGACATCTTTCAGATAGCACATCACTTGTAATGTCAGACCAAAATGACATTTTTCTCCAACAGGATGCAGAAACTTGGTTACTAAATTACTGCAAACTAAAACCTGGCCCACTTTTTCAATATTGTTTAGAATAACATTAGAGTTTAGACTTCAGTCTGTAGATTAGTCATATCTCCACTTACTACTGAATACAGCAGACAAGAAATATTCCAATGAAAAGTTTTTCCACTGGAAAATATGAAATAATTAAAATCAGCATTTTTCTAACAGGTATGCATCAGGATCAGAGCCAGCCTGGAGAACTTAGTCAGTAGAGCCTCAGCCTCTTAATCTTCAGGGTCAGGGTTCAAATCCCTGTTCAGTTGTTAGGAAGAGCAATAGGTCTGCAAGACACCCATGCAACTTCTATTTTTGTGGCATTTGGATCATATGACCCTGAGGGTTCCTATCAAGCCTATGATTTTATATTGGTGCCTTTTCAGTTGCAAGAATTTTGAAATTGGCTTTTCATCCAACATAAAATACCTTTAAAAGCTGATAACATTTCTGTAGAAGTGAAAATATGTTGCTTTCTAGCCAAACTTGCAAATTTCATTAGCTCTTTAGAAGTCTATTTGAATCAGAAAGACTATATCTTGGATGCATGTATAGTGTATGCCTGTGCATATGGAAGGGAGAAAAATAGATGTATCGATGACTAATAATTATAAGAAACGGTAATTTTAAGCTGAAATGATATTTAAGTAATAGTTTATATTTCTGACATTAAAATTACTTTGGTCGAACTAACATGCTAAGCCTCAGACCATTTGACTGATATAAAGCCTAATTTGCAAAATTAAGATGGCTTAAACCAATGTGCATTTTATTCTATATTTATGCCAAGTGCTCTCACATACTAGTTTTAATTAGATACTTCTCCCTGGATATAAGGCATCACAGGATCTCAATTTCATTAAAGTACACAAGAGAAATATCTAATTTCATTAGATATTTCCATATTTTGTGTTAAATCTTCTAGTGGTATAAGCCACTGCTGAATGTATTTGACATTGTGTCAATCTGCAGAGAATACGACTCTCTTACACCCTGAAAGTTTCACTCAGCAGCTTTAATTTCTGAAGAGTTGTAAGCTCCTGAGCTAAAAGCAACAGATCAGGCTTTTGGCTCTGAAGGACCCTGGTTCAACCCTCAGTGTGTCGGCCTAAATGACAGTCATCATGGCAGTACCTACATTGTCTGTGGAGGGAGGGGTCAAATTGCACTAATGTTCCTTCCTTTTTAAAAACAAAGGGTGAGATCCACAGCTCTCCTGAAGTCCCCCACTGAAGTCACTGGATTGACACCTCTACACCTATTTCCACCATATGAAGGTCTGATTCTGTGTGCGTGTGTACGTATGTGTGTGTGTGTAGGTATATATATGTGTGGGTATATAGATATATATTTCTCTTTCTCTATACATACACACATATAAAGGGCTCAAGAGGCAAATGAAGAAAGCCTGCACAGTAAGGCTGCTCAGATATTCCTCTACATAGCTAAATTGGCCAGCTTATCCTACATAGAGAACAAGTTTCAAAAGCTTCTCCCCTTGCCATAACCCTGATATGAAACTTGGGTCACAAGTGGCCTGAACTAAAGACATTGTTCTTTTTTTGCAAAGTTCTTTTCCTCCTTCCTCTTTTACATGGATTCTTTATTAGCGTGGAAAAATTAAGTTTTCAGTGAACACTGAAATATCATAAGACAAATATTGTTTTTCAAAATTGTGTGCAGCACCTTTCACGGGAATGGCATTTTGGACGCCTCATGTTTCCATACTTATCTACAGCCTGGGTTCCCTGATCAGATCTCCTATGATTCAGCATGGCTTCCCTTGGAGAGAGAAAGGAGTGTCTTACGGGATTTCCTGGCTGGAGTGTTTCATGGGACATGGTAATCTAACCAGGAAGCCTAGCTCCTAGACGAGAATGGGACTTGAAAACACCATGGTAACAGCTGAATCAAAATATTTTAGTTTGGGGATATTTTTTTCTCAGGTAATTCAAAGGGATTTTTCAGAGAAAAACCAGGTATGTTTTGCAAAAAAGAGAAACCTAATTTCCCATCAAAATGTTTGGGGGGGTGGTTTCTTTCTGGTTTTTTTGTTTTTGTTTGTTGTTGGGGTTTTTTTGAGTCAAACCTATGTCTCGAGAAGTTACATCACTCAGCTTTCCTCCAGCCTATGGATAGCAATGGAGGGCAGTTTTACATGTGCTCCAGGGTTGGGGTGGGGTGAGGGGTGCTTTAATCAAAGTGGCGCCGAGAGCCACTCTAGTTAAAGCACCTTAAGCGTCTCATGTATCAGTGCCCCTGCACTTCAAAATGGTGGTGGGGGCACTTTAACTAAAGCTCATTGAACAAGCTTTTGTTAAAGCACCCCCCCACCACCACCATTTTGAAGCATGAGGATGCTGATACACAAGACACGGAGGCTGCTAGAGGCATGCTAATTAGCATATGTCAGAAGACTCGATTAATCAGATCTGCTCTGATGCACTGTACTTACAGCACAGCACATCGGAGCAGCTCACCGGCACATCTACAGGTACCTGGAAGGTCTATTTGTCCACACAGGGGTGACTTTTAGCCCAAATTAATCAGATTTTACTCTGTGTTAACTACTAAATTATTAAGTCCACCTCATGACTGAGAAAGCAACAATACCCAATAACAGTAAAGGAGTATATCTAGCAAGCAGTTCCATGAACACAGCATGGAGTACCCTGACATAACAGTGTAATGCTAACTTAGATCTAATTAATGCATACAAATGCTTGCATCTGTCTCTGATTTTTCACAGGAAGCATTAGAGAATATCATTAATGTTCTAAAAACAGATGCAAGTACAGAATCCTATTATCCTAAAGAATTTAATTGGTCTAACTAACCTGTGCAGTACAGCAGAGAGTCATGTTTAAGAATGACAGGCTTTCTTTCCCATTCTAATTATAGATATTTAAGGGTGAAGCAAATGGACACAGAGATAACACCTGTAATATGACTATAAGTATATTCAATGCATCATAATTATCAAACATAAAATGAAATGCCTCGATAATTGCTTAATGAAAAGGAAAGGCACCTTACAAATTTGCTAGGAAAGCTGAACATTTGTATTATGCATCCTTTTAAACAAAAGGTGTCCTCACAATTTACCACTTGTCAGTTTTGAGCCTGATTCCATAAACATTGAGGAAGACCCTCACTCTCACTACAGATGAGATGTGTGATGCAAAGGTAATTCTCAGCCACTCCTACATCCAATAGGGCCAGTTGGTGACATCTCTGGTATACAGCAGGTCAGCCTTGGAGCTGTTACGCAGTACTGTATTTGCTCATACTTCTGGTTCTTGACTTCCCATGCCTTTAGTGTTGGGACAGTGTACAGAGTGGAAAGCACTCTGGAAACCTTCTACAACACTCCCCTAGACAGAGGAAAACCACCATTAGCCATTTGGAATCTCCTTTACCTATTCGCTCACCCAGAATAATGCAAAGCAGCCACAATGGAGCTGAAGACTTGACTGACTTCACAACATGTCAGGTCCCAGCAGTAACATCCTCTTTGTAGGATTTGGTTCTTAGAGATGCTGCAGGTTCTTCTTTTTTAGAAAATGCTCTGTTGCGACAGAGTATGTGAAACTGCATGCATTAGCACGAAGGTATTACCACCATTGGCACGATACCTGGAACACTACATCTAGTTCAGAGTTCCACATTTTGAAAGAGGATGTCGACAAAGTGGGAGGAGCCAAAGGAAAGTTTCAGGACTTGGAAAACCTGTTTCACAGTGAGACCCTAAGAAAGTTGAGAGAGAACTTCATCATAATCTATCATTACTAATGAGGGGAGCAGATATTCAATGGTAGAGGGCTTGCTTTTTAATGTACCAGAGAGGAGGTCTAATCAGCTGGAATGGTTGGAAGCTGAACATAAATAAATTCCAAAGAGAAATACACTCTTTGTTGTAATAATTAACCAGTGGGACTAGGAATATGGTGGATTTTTCATCAATTGAAGGCTCTAAATAAAAAAAAAAAATGGAGGTCTTTCTAAAAGAGAAACTAGCTCAGTTAGAAGTTAGGGGCATACGGTAGGACTCTCTTGGTGGCACTATTTGGCCTGAATTATGCAAATATTACAGTGGTTCCATTATGTTCTTAAAATCTATAACACCTTTTATGCATGAAACACACAGAATGTTCTGCACAAAAGCACTCTCTCTCATAATACCATATATACTCTCTTGAGTACAAAGGTTTTACTAAATGCCTCTCACAATTCTGGTTCTTGTGATTCAGGCATTTGTTCAAGGAGACTGCTCTCTCTCAGAGGTCGCCATGACTCAAACCTGGGTTACAGAGCATGTCATCAGTGATATGCCTTGACAGACTACGGCAGTGGTTCTCAACTTTTTTTGTACCAGGACCCATTTGTAAGCATCAGTGGTCAGTCCCAATCCAGTGCCCCTCACTCCCAACCCACTGTCCCCTACCCCCAGGCTTCAGCCCCCCAGTGTGTGGGGCAGGGGGGCCCAACCAGCCACTTGCAGGCTGGCAGAATTCCAAAGGTTTCCCATGTTTTTCTCCTTTAAAGCATAATCCATTTTTAAAGTTGGTTTGCGACCCTTTCTTGCAACCCACTTTTGGGTCACAACCCACAGGTTAAGAAACACTGGCCTAAAAGATATCATCAGTGTATGTCTAGACAATAACAAGGAGATCAATAAACAACATTAATGGTTTGGAAGATGGGGTTGAGTGCACACTTAGCAAGTTTTTAGATAACACCATGCTGGGTGAAGGACAGAGCAATTACATGCACAAATGCAGATTGGGGAATGACTGGCTAGGCTGAACTACTGCAAAAAAGGTTACAGTGGACCATAAATTGAATACGAGTCAACAGTGTGTTCTTGTGGCGAAACAACACAACAGCATATCAGGTTGTATTAACAGAAGTATTGCTTGCAAATCTAGGGAAGTGGGTCTTCTACCCTGTTACATATTGGTGTACCACTCTGTCCAGTCATGGGCACTGTAGTGATAGCCAGGTTCAAAACATACAAGTTTACAAGAATACAAAGAAATATACACCAGGTTTTATGCTGGAGCAGTGTGCGAACTCTGCAGTCCTTGTCTGACTATAACTGGGCGGATTTACACATGCATATTAGTTTGCTTTGATAAACCTCTGGTGCTTATCACAATACAGCTTATTACTCCTGGGCACACGTTTACACATGCACCCAGAACTGCAGCATGCTGAGCTGGGTTGGAGCACCCACCGACTGGCAGGAGGTCTGAGGCTGCTCCCTCTGGCTCAACATGCTGCAGGGGCTCTGGCTGGGGCATTAAGGTGCTTCAGAGCAGGGCTAGCTGGCAGGCAGCCCCCCACACTGAAGCACCCTCATGCCCCAGCCAGCCAGGGCAGGATCTACACATGTGCTGCTGAGGAGTTTTTTTTACTCCCTAGCAGGATAGTAGTATTTACAGGTACAATCCTTCCACAGAGTAAATTAGTTTACTTTGGCCTAATTGGGGTGCAAATGTAGATGCACATTTACTATGCAGCAAATTAGTCTACTGAGCAGTAAATGCCCCGTGTAGACATGCCCATGGGCCTGCTAGCTGCTCTACCATTAAGGGAATCATCTCCTAATTCCCAACTCCCTCAGTCTTCTGTTACAGAACCTCTTCAGGTTATAATTTCTATCATTACATTTTCCCTCTTAATAACAACTGAAAAAAATCAATTAACACCCATCTACAAAGGAAAGATTACACCCATCTACAAAGGAAAGTCTTTATCACTCACTTTCCTATCCCCCCTTTCCTGAAGCTTTTAGCAAGTCTCTCTGAGTCTTTCAGGAGGTTTCACTTCTCAGCCCAATGAAGTACCTGATCCAGTTTCTGTCTGGTTTTGGTGGGAAACTTTTCCTCCAAGTCTCGATAAGTTTGAATCCTTATACTGAGGTAGGACTGACTTGTACTTTTGGCAGAAAAGTTCATTAGCTACAGGCCACAGGCTGATTTCCTCCTTCTCCAAAATGGTATTTGTATTTGTATCCATAGATACATTTTTCCCAGAGGGACATGGTTACTTCTTCTGTTCCACAAGAATTGGTTTCTTCCTAAGAAGACTGTCCAGATTTGGGCCATGACCACCGAAAAGATCATCAGGAGGCATGAATGTTGTGTCGTTTTCTACTGCAAACACATACTTAACTAGATTCAGTTTCTCACAGGCTGCCAATCCCAAAATCAGTGTCACCTTCCTAGGTACCAAAATGAATGGGGGTCTGTCTACTCTATTTTTATACTGGATGTTAGCAATGCATCTCCTTTCACTGGCATATTTGTTCCTGAAAACAGTTATTGTGATGTTCATTGGTCTCACTGTTAGTTCCAATTTTAATTTTCTATATCCATGCTCTGGTAAAATATTAACCCAAGTTTCAGTGTTTAATTTACATAAAGCTATTGGATTTTGCCAATAGAAATGCAAGCAGTCCTTCTCATTGATTTTGCTTGATTCTACTATTGTTATATAAAATAAATAAATAGTATATATACACACACACACACA
>NW_017728910.1:17527997-17564690 GCF_001723895.1 Crocodylus porosus | reverse complement strand
GCACACACACGCACACACAAATATTATTTTAAAAGAAACTTACTTGAAAGGTACCCAGGGATTTCTGGCTTACAAATGACCTGGTTTATTAAAAATCATATGCATTTTTTAAACTGCAGAGAACAGGTCTGGTGTGAGTTTAAGGTCATGCTGCTTTGCTTAGAGATTTGGGCTCTAGTGAATCAGCCTATCAAGCTGCCAAGATTTAGCTGTCTAGCATTGTCATTTGTCGATTGGGTTTCAGAGCACTGGTGTGTGGAGAGACAATGCCACTCTAGTGTTCAAAGCTCTCCGAAGCTGGCAGAAGTAGCCAACTGAGCGACTGAAAACTGCAAGGCACAAGCAAGATCACTAAAGCCAGGTTTTCATTCTGAATGTGGGTGCTAGAAAGACTAAAGCATTCAGATCCACCAGAAAGAGTGCCCCCAAGTCCTAAGTGTGCCTCAAGAGAAAAGATGCCTAATACAGCGGATACACTGCCTGTGCGATGAAAGTAGAGCAGAATGGCAGCAAGCTTTCAAGTTGGAGAGAGTGGCAGAGTACACTAAGTAACCTAACAGCACTTCAGCATGCTGCTTTTCCCCAAGGACTCCAAGAGATGGAGAGGAAAGGGAGCGGTCCGTGGAAGAACCGACATCAAGAGATCAAACACTTACAGAACAAACCCAGACGTCATAAAATATTGATCCCTTCAGAGCTTGACTTCATGATTTTCAAACGCCAGAAATGTCTCCTCCCCGTCCTTATTTGTTTCTCCATTGAATTGCAAAGTCTGGCAAACAAGACACTGCGTGCCAGGTGGATTTACTTTCCATGTGTTTTTTCTTGTGAGAAAAGACGAGAGAGGGACAAGGAAACAACACCCAGGATCAATGTTAAGGCACCCTGTGCAGGTGTGGGAAGGGGGAAAGTGTTTTTTTCAGATGAAGCTAGGCTCAAAACCTAATGGTATTTAACAATCCCTGTACACAAATGTGGTCAGCTTAGATTGCATGGTGGTGAGACCCATTGCTGCCAGGATCCCCGTCACCGACCACACCGCCAGCAGCGCGAGGAGTAACAGGTGAGTGGGGTATTGCACTGCCGTCACCTTCTCCTGCCGCCAGCTCCTCGTGCGACAGACTGCAACTCTGCCCCTGCCGCCATCGCTCAGCCGCCATCACCGCTCCCCTCAGGCCACAGCTCTACCCCAGAGAGGAGGTGGGGTGGCAGGCAGTCTTGCCTGTGTGTCCTCCCACTTCCCTGACCTGTTGTCTACGCCTCCCTCTCCCCTACCCCATAGATTCACCCGTGGGGAGCTGCAGGAGCTGCTCTCCACGCTGCCCGGCTGCCATGCGCAGATGCACTTGGCACCCGCTTCCTAACTGCCCTCCTTCTGCTCCCCCCCAGCCCCAAGCAGCCCGTTGCAGGCTGCAAGTCTGCCAGCTTGCAAGGGGAAACCTGTGGTTTCCCACATTTTTCTCCTTTAATGGAGAGTCTATTTTTAAAGTTTGTTTGTGACCCTTTCATATAGTCTTGTGACCCACTTTTGGGTTAAGAATGCTGCCACAAGTTAGCTACTATTGGATAACGTAGTTTGACTGGCTCTACAGGATCAAAGTAAAACCACGTTACAGGACATTATGCTGCAGATTTTCTGGCTGGGGCTTACCTATAAACCAAGGACTGTAACGCTGCATTTCTAATAAATATTCTTGGAAGTAAGTCACCGAAGAAAGGTGAGCGATTCCTTACACCGTGTTACCACCAAGTTAATAAAAACAGATGTCATTCTGACAACGAGCGGACTAAGCTGGAGATACCCTTGTTCACTATCCAAGCACTGTCTTCTGTCATATTTGATGACATTTTTGTACACACCTTGAAGGTGTCTTGGTAACACCCTGTGGCACAACAATGGCAGCATGTTTTACAAAGGACAGTCGAGGACCCAAGGAAAGCACGAAAATGAATTTGCTTTGATGTGCTGTCAGGTTAGATGAAACTAGAACATGCAGAGGTAATGAAAAATGTGCAATTATCCTAGGGGGATTTTACTCTACATTGCTGAGAAGACATGTAATTAGATTTCTTGCTATGCCTGGCTACACTTCTGGAACTCTTCAATTTAGGTTTGATTACCCGATGATTAACAAAATTTCAAATTTCACTTCTTATCTTCCTGCATGTTAGGCAGGCATATTTGCCAGGGCTGTCAAAAGAACCTGTGCTTCCCCCAATGAGAGATGGGCACCCTCAGGTGCAAATAAGCAATGACTTTCCTCTTTGTCATGTACAGCAGTGGTCATAATGTTGTCAAGATTATACTCATTATTGCTCAGACTCTCCTATAGAGCACAGAAGAATTTTTCAGGGCCAGGTTCTCTAAGGTACTAAGGTGCCTCCCAGCACAAAGCTTTGTCATGCAGACAATAGGGGATACTCCCTGTATCCCAGAGTGGCACCGAGCTTGTAAACCACGTACACACATCCTATCCCTAACCCTGGTAATATCCAGGAGCAACCGTGTGCGTTCACAGTGTACTACGCTGCGCCAGTATAGCTAGCTAAAGTATTAGAGGGCTGCAAAGGTGACCGCCCCCCAAGCCCCTTTTCTCTCTCACTCCTCCCAACACATGCCTATGCAGGTTTGTGTCAAGCTCAGCAGGAACAGACTAAAAAGCTTGATTCCACAGTGACAGATGCATCCATTTCCACAGACATATGAGACAAAGAGCAACAATACAGAGCAGGTCTGTGCCCTAGGGGAAGGTGTAGGTATTAAAGAAAGGAAGGGAGGAAAGGATTAATAGGGAACGGAAAGAAGGTGGTTGGCAAACAAGGAGACTTCCAAACATAGGGGCAGACTGTGTGATGGAGCAATGCCACAGAACAGACAGGAAAAGCATGAGCTATAAAAATGAAGGCAAGGGAGAGTTAGGATGTGGAGCACATTACATAAAACCACGGCAATGAGGACACCACGCTTGATCTTGAGATGGTAAGAGGTAGGCTATTCAGGTGGACTGGATGGGAAGAGGCAGGAGGGCTCTCAACAGAGCGGCGCATGCAGGATGCCTCCTGTAGTCCGTTATTGTGGCAGAGTGACTGAAACTATTTGCAAAGCTGGGGTTAGACTGTCTTTCCCAGCGTGGGGTAGCAAGGCTCGACCCAGGAGCAGGGATGGTAAGCCAGCAGGTTTCTCTATGCAATAACTCTGGGCATGTGCTGAAGTCCTTGAAGGTCAACTAGCATTGTTCAGCCCTTAGATTAGATTAGTGCCCGTGGTAGTTCTGATCTCCAGACAGCAGAAGAAGTGGCCAGGCAAGGAAGGGATGGATGCTACATTTGTGCCACGGCAACTGCAACTGCTCTGCATCCTCTTGAGCTCCTTGAAATACAGCCTGAGGCACGGGGCTGCTCACAGCTCTTACTGGGCCCCAATAAGAGAGCCCTTCAAAGCACAGCCTGTCCTTTTCCAACATCTTAACACTGAAAAGTCCCCAAATCGGCACATATTTTTCTCTCCTACTTTCACTGCGGTGTGACACATTCAAATTGCCTTATGGGGAAAGATGAAAAAAGTTCAATACAGACAGCCTGGCAAAGTGACAGCTAAGTAGGGGCTTGATGATAGTCACTGAGTGTGTGAAGAAAGTAAACACCATGGCTGGAGAGGAATTACAGTATTTAGGGTGGTACAAGAATCTATAACTTGGAGCAAAAGGATGAGATCTTTCATAGGAACAGTTACATTGAATAGCAGGAAAGCTTCTGGATAATAAGATCTATTAGACCTGGGGCATTCAGCTCAGTGTGACTTCTGAGCTCCAAGATGAGCATCTAAGATTTGCTCTTCACAGTAAACTTCCTTTCTTCCATGAGAAGGATGAAGGCAAGTCAAATATATTTACTACTGTGTCTTGTAAAGGAACCATCTGCTTAATGTCTGTGCAGCTAGTATTGCAAAAGGACATAAATCCTTTTCCCGGTACTCCAGCTGAGCACTGGGGAGGGATACAGGGCTTAGGGAAGCAGGCGCTGAATGCCGACAAAGGAGTGGGAGGGTTGTACTTTGAAAGAAGAACTGCTATTTTGAAGGGTAGGAGAACGTTATGTCCTCAATGCTAGCTAATGCTAATCACTGTATTAGGGTTCCTTTCCCCAGAATTAGGTACGGTCCCATAGCCAGCATTAAAAGCCTTTAATCCAGGACACTGAATACATAATGGGTTACAAAGATTTTAACCCACTGCCATCCTAGGTTGGATCTGAACAAGCCATAGAGAGGACATTACTTCAAATGATCATCTTTTGTGTCCCCCTTAGGGAGGGGTACGCCACTTGACAGACTCACTCACCTCATCAGCAATCTCCTGAGCCACCCACTCCATTTAACTTGTAAACGCAAAGGGCACAAAAGCATGAAGACTATGTCTTTCACTTTGCACAGGAGTTGACTGAATTCAAAGGAGCATGTGAACAGCTAAGGGACACATTTCTCACTTTACCAACTGTCAAACAATTTGTTAAGGAACACACAGATGATACAGGCATCTTAGCAGTCCTCCTGAAATGTGCTGGTTTGGAACAGCACAGGAACAGAAGCTTTCAAAAAAAAAAAAAAAAAAAAAATGCTGCTTCTTTCCGAAGGCTGGTTTGCATTATGCTGCGCCTTCTGTGCTTAAGTGCAGAGCCTGAAACAGCTACTTAATATGTGAAGGAGAAACAAAGCAAAACAAAAAATGGAGTTTTTCTCAGAGTAAGGATGCTGCATGCCTTGTTGGCTACAAAAGTTAATGAGGACGTGCAGTGAGGATCGGCCCTTTAAGGACATTCTGGAAGCTGCCCAGAGAGAGAGAGACAGAGACAGCCTACACATTTTAAGGAGCGTTTCTCTGCGAGATAAAACACGGCAAATGGCTTGAGATGCAGCTCTCAATTACACGCAGAAAAATGACATTGTAAGTCGTGCATACCGCACTGAAGACAGTTGTGCAGCGTGTGCATTTAAAATGGTTAGGGCTGTAGTGCCTCTGTATTGGGTTGGGGCTGTTCACACTTCTGGGCTGTATCAAGGAGGTCTCTGCCATTGTGCTACTGTACCATAATGCTTCCGTATAATCCTTTGAGAAGGGGTTGTATCCTGGGTATCGTCTTCTTCCTTCCATTTGTCCCTGCCATACCTTGTGTCCCTCAGCACATAGCCATTACAGCATGCAACCCTGGTACAATGGCATCCTCGGCCCATTGCAGGGGTGCAGAATCAGCCTTCTTGGAAGAGCCCAAAATATCCTCTGCTCCATGCTGTTCCAAAAACAGTTGCAGTAGTAGTCAGCACACTCTTCTAGGAGGAGGTAGTTATCCGTGTTTTATGAAGTCAGGCAGAAGGCAGAGTAGAGATGCACCCTATAGACTAGCTAAATGAGCTAGATACATCAAGCCCAAGCTTTTGTGGGCTGACACTCACTTCATCAGATGCTGTTCATCAGCCCTGTTCATCAGCATCTGATGAAGTGAGAATCAGCCTGTGAAAGCTTGTGCTCTCTCTATATCTTTTTCAGTCTATGGAGTACATCTCTATCCTGCTTTCTCTCTTACAGCAGGCCCATTCCACCAGAGCTACCTGGGAACCGGTCCTAAAATGATTTCTCCATTTCACTTTTGGGAAGGTAGGTATTAAAAGTTATTATTTAATTGGGCTAATTTGTCAAAGAGCATCACATGGCAGCCAAACTTAACTGGCAAGCAATGTCATGCGCTTATCTTTTCCCATGAAATTCTTCCTCGTAGAAATGGCCGAGTAGATGAACTGAAAAATCCATCGTGGAAACACGTCAATGAGCCAATCAATGCAAAAATGAAGTATCCAAAAATCTCAGGAGAATGCCTGTTTTGATGTGGGTACTAATTCAATACTCCTTTCTGGATAAAGCTTTCTGGAGCTTTTTGTCCAAATTTCAAACCCCATTTGATTCCTTTGAGAGGTTTATTTAGCTGCTCACTTTCCATTCTGCAATGGAAATGCAAGTATCCTCCTCTCCCCCAATTAACTGTGTCAGACTACTGTAACTTATAGGACACTACTATCACCATCATACTGTTATGGGTTGTTTTAAAGATCTTGGAAACCAGTTGGTACTACAACAGGGGTTCTTCATCGTCAATACATGATGCACAGAAACGGTAAGCTCCTTTACAAAATCTAGCTAGACAAAACAGTAGCAGCCTCCAGCCAAATGCGGGCACATGCTACTTCCCAAAGCAGATGCATGCAGCGAAAATATGGACAGAGGAGTTTTGCCAGATATTATTTTATGGGGATGTATGCATCCTCACTGAAGCTGAGAAAAAGACGGAGAAAGCCAAGGATGCTGCCAAATAGGCACTTGAATCCTGGCCTGAGAAAAGCCTAGAAATATTTTAAGCTCAATGCTGGCTAAAACGGGTTTGAAACTGGGTGCAAAGAAGCCATCTTCTGCCATTTGTTTGCTGTTCTGGCTAGTGAAACAGCACTTTGTATTTGGCTGATAAATAAATCGTTTTGCAGCAAAGAAATTCCCGACTCCTACAGCAGCTTTTTTCCTAACTAAAACAACCTGATAAACCCCCAATTTTGGCCACATAGCTAAGTCAATAAAAGCAGTAGTAATATGCTCTACAGTAGGAATGGGATGTATATATGTGTTTGCAAGAACATTTTCAGCCACGTGCTAATCAATCTGACCAATCCAGAACTCCCCTGGGCTTTCTAATAGTAACAACAAAAAATACTTCTCATACCCAGCTTTCCCCTCTGCCTAGGACTTAGATGCTGCAAACATTTCTTATGTGATTAATAGGGTTGTCCACAAAATAAAAAGGCACGCGCTCAGAAAAAGCCCGTTCCTTGATGAACTGAAGAGAGATAAAAGGCAGAAATCTTGTTTGCTAAAGCTTTGCATGCCATGCCCACTTTTTGCATTCATTTGCATAGATGTAAATGACTAGACAAGATGTCAGAAACTGGAAAAAAAAAATCAAGCCAATGATATTTAATTTGACTATGTTCTCTTTAAAACGTGTGCTCTCCTTTGCGCATTTTTAACAGTAACATATGTTTCTTGCATTACCATGAGAATAATCTGAGATTTTCCTCCCTTTAGTTACCAGCCCTTTGAACTCTGGGTCTCAGAAGGAAAAAAAAAATATGGGTGATGGGTTAATGATTTATAAATCCATATTTCTTTCATGGTATAAGTATCCACTACTTTATACTGAAAATACATAATGATCTATAATGGGGACAATTTTAATGAATTGGGTTTATAATATTTTATATGCTGCTGCCAGATTCTTAGTCAATCGAACTAATGTTTTAAAGGAGCAGCCAACAGCCAATTTCTGACATCCTTTAAGCAGGTCAGTCATAAGCCAATTAGCTCTGCCTCCTTGGTCTCTCAGGTCTGAATAAAATCTAGCCCATTTTGATTAGAAGCACTGCTTCCACCAGAATGCACATGCCTTAAAATAGACTGGAAAAATACTCAAAGCCTCGTGGAGTTGTTAAAGAAAGTCTTGATGATACTGAAGTCAGTTACTGTAATACAATTTCTCCTGACTTCTTACAGAATGCAGCAGGTCTGGAGTCGTACCATGTCATGCCAATTTGATTGGATGAGAGGCCAAAGCAATCACTGCACTCATTGTAATACAACACTATGAAACACAAGGCAATACCACATTATATTATACAGGCACAGATCTCTATTCGTGCCACAAATTGTAACACGCCCCTGGTATAGACGATGAGCACCTGCACAGCTAGGTTTGCGACAAAGGCAACGTAATGGAAGCCAACATCTGACCCAGGGTCGCGGGTTTTAATCCAGCAATGCACTTAGCACATTCTTTAACTTTACTTTATTAGGAAAAAAATTCACAGCTGGCTCAGAGCCCTTGAAATGGAAAAACTTTGCAAAACTTGGCGATAGCTGTTTCTACTACCCCAGCTATACCATATTGTGCGAGACTGAAAAAAAGGACAGCTAACACATAGGGCTATGGCCCAGAAATAGCAAAGCCCTTTCCAGAGGAGGTCTATATCATTGTCCTCATTTTACAGAGGAGGAAACTGAAAAACAGGGAAAGCAACATACCCAAGGTCACCCTCTAAAGCAGTAGCAGAGCTGAGAATTGAACACAGACCTCCTGGGTCTGCGTATCATGCCACCTTCACTAAGCAATACCTCCCAGTGCTCCAAGCTTCTAGCTATCTTCAGCATGATTAATCTGTGGCCGCAAAGCCCCAGAAGCTGAAGAGACGAGGGTTGTAAGATTACAAGGAGACATATTAGAGGGCTGTACTAATTTATGTACAAAAAAGTAGCTTGTTACTTTTACTTCCTGGGTCAAAGACATAAGTTTGCAATCTCTCTCTCTGTCCCCCAATCCATGAATTTTAGTACATCCGGTAGAGCCAAAATGTGTGAGCAGCCTGTAGACGAGTGTGTAGATCCATCAACTTCAAAGGATCTACTCCAGTTTATACCACCTGAGAACCCAGCCTAATAAGTTTCCCCCACATTTGCTATAAAAACCCATCCAGGTCATCCTAGTTCCATTTACATCTGCTACCCGTGAGCAATGCAAGCTTTCCCCACCCCTCAACCCTGATTTGTACCCCTCTTACTTCTGCCAAGGAGACACCAGGAACATAAATGACCAGTTGTGCACAAGTCCAATGTTGCAAAGTATAAGGCAGAGAAACATCCCTGCTTTCCTGGCGGGGGGGGGAAGAGATGTTCTGTGGGAATGAAATTAGTAATTTTCCTAAAACATGCCTAAAAGCTCAAGGAGGCTTGTTTTAGAGCAAAATTCACATCGATTTTGTGCATGCAATATTTCTGACTGGAAGACACAGAATTAGTGATGGAGCTGTTTCTGCACAGACCACGTGAATTTTACTGTCATTTTCCACATGGAAAAGGCCACTTCCGGGCAGGTACAAAGCACTGCTACACTCAGCCCCAAAGCAAGTGTTATGAGAAAATTATGAGCAATTTAAAAAGGGGTTATAATAGCTGCATTCCCTTTTAGCTATCTATATATCGAGATAGACAAAGAGCTTCTGCTGTAATTTTTAAAGTAAGACCCTACTAGTCCTGTCTCATAAACCAAAACAGCCATGAAGGACTGATAGTAACAGTGAGTGTTTAAACGTGAAGTGAGGCTATCCTTGTCTATTGTGTTATTTCTTTGACTTTTCATACAATGGGCCAGATATTCGGCACCTATAAACGAGTGTAGAGCCATCAGCTTCAAAGGATCTACTCCAGTTTACACCAGTCGAGAGCCCAGCCTAAGAGGTTTCACCCACATTTGCTACAAACTCCACCTTGCTCACTCTTGCTTCTGTTTATATCTGCTACATACAAGCTACATACAAGGCCATGTGGCATGGGTCACTACATATGTGTTCAATCTGTGGACGGTTATACGGTATTAAATTCAGAATGTGTTCTACGCAGGCACACAGTCATGATTACTACGAACCCTAACACGCACAGCTTGTGCTCTGCTGCATCCTGGGAAGCTGGAGGACTGCAAAATACTCGTATTACCTCCGTGGAGCGGGCCAACAGTAGCTGAACATGTCTTCCTTAACACAGTCTGGAGATTGTCCTTGTACAAAAAGTTGCTAGCTTAATACAATTATGAGCAGGCTTACCGTGTTTTTTACTGCTTGAATCCATGGCCACTGGTGCTTTAAGTTCATTTAACATCCTAAATGCCCCGTGTCACACGGCCTTAATATAAACGTGAGGGGAAGTGGACTGAATGTCTGGAGGACAGAAGTGGTGACAATGATTCCAGGGTCCTGCGTTATGTAGGACTGCCACCGATTTACTGTGGGGCCTCTGGCAAACCACAGTCTCTGTGTGAACCTAGTTTTCTCACCAGTGAAAAGGGACTTGTAATGCTCAACTCCCTCATAAGGATGTTCTAAGTTTTATTTAATTAACTGTGGCTCAGCTTTTCAGATTCTCGGCCCAAAAGGACTATAAAAGAGCAAACCAAGTAAAAAATGTGACTTCAGCAAGACAGTAGTTAGTGAGAGGGTCAGCTCCCTACCTGGGGGAGAACAGTACAGTTCCATTGAAGCCACAGGGATTCTGCTGATGGGATAACCGAGTGAATAAAGAGCTGATGTAAACTGAAGACCTGACCTTGGAAGTTTTCATACAGACATAACCACTGTGCTGGAAATTTGGAACAAGGACTAAATGCGCAGGGCACAAGGAAGTAACATTTAAGGGCCTTAAAATGTACTCACGCTTTGGAATGTAAATAAGTTCCACTAGAGTAATTTAAAATAAAGACATAGCCAAAAATATTGAAAATGTATCAAGCGAACACGGCAACAACTTTCTTGATTTAACAGTTAATTACACTGGAGCTCATTATTAAACTTCATGGTAAGCAATACCACAGAACCCAGTGCATCTGCCTCCTGAAAATGTAAATGCGCAGTAAACATTTTCTTGCAATGCACTGGGTTTTCTTTTTTAATTTTCACATGATTGCCTCTCCTACGTCCATTACCCTTTTGCATTTTTACTGAGCTTTAATTAGAGTTGAAGTGTGTCTTGATTTGCTGATTAACCATCACAAGCAATTTAAAAGAAAGGGTCATCATCTTAAACATGCAAGAAATCACATTTAACTTGCTTCAAAATGCAGCGTAAAATCAAGTCATTTATTTTTTAAAGGGGAAATTTTGATCCATTCAAAGTATAAATTAATTCTTTACCTATGCTTGGCAAAAGTCAAGCTATTCTTGAACATGAATCAAGGGAACAAGGAAGGTAATGTAATTTGCAGCCAAAGATGAACTCACTCCTGCGCTCTGTGAGGTGCATAATGGATGAAATAGTAAGTTGTTCATGCGAACCAAGTTGTCCAGTATGTCTTCTACAAAAACCTTAGTTTCAAATTGTTACTTTATCTTTCTCTTGACATGGGTAGCTCCAAGCTAGGTGTTAGTCCTAACATCTAATGTTTTGGTGCCTGACCTTCGGAGTTTTTGCATTCTTCTATGCCCGAGGAAGGGCAGATGTGCCCGAAAGCTTGCAAAGAAAGACATTTTTTTTTTTTGCAACTGTCTAGTTGGTCTATGAAAAGATATCATACCTCTGCCACACTAACTGCTTCTACTTTTGGACCAACACATCTACAACCTTTATCCCTGAAACTTGGAAGATATTGTAATTAGCTGTTATGAAATGAAAACGTCATAATTTTACAAGAAGTAAGCAAAATTCAACACCTTGGGACCTGGAAGCTAATGACCCTGCCCCTGCTCCAGCCATTTTTATTTTGAGCCAAATTTGCAAACTTACAGAGCAACCGCAACACAACAGAATTTCCTTGCCCAGTCGAACCTTTCCATCACCAATCCACCTGTGAACTATTAAACATTTTAACAAGAAAGAAGCATAATTCAACATCCTGCTTAGCATCAGACACCGCTGAAGTAAATAGACTGCTCCAACTTTTATCAGAGCCTAATTGGCATAAAATGAACTTTTCCAGCCAGGAGAACTTATACCACCCTCCATGTCTCCTGTGCAATATGGATCTTCATGCCTACCGGAGAGAAATTTAACATCTTTGCACTCCCCTGTGCCTGAGGAAGGGTGGGTGTGCCCAAAAACTCCAGATCCACTGGGATGGATCTTGCAGCAGGGGCAGAGCTATGATCTGAAGCCTGCGTGCTCAGGCAGCAGATCATGGCTCTGCTCAGCTCAGGACCATGCTATCATCACTGAAAGGAGCCCGGGCAGAGCCATGATCTGCAGCCTACATGCTCCAGGCAGGGACGTGCAGGGCGCAGATCGCAGCTCTGTCCTGGCTCCTTGCAGCGGTGACAGTGTGGTCCCGAGCTGGGGCAGAGTGACAATCCGGAGCGTGCAGGCTATAGACTGTGGCTCTGCCCCCACTGCAAGATCCCAGCAGCCCGGAGCAGCCCCTGCTCTGCCAGCACAGCTGGGCCCGGTCACCATGGCAACCCCAGGCTTGTGCTATCACAGCAGCTGTGGCTGGGGTCTCCATGGAAACTGGCCCCAGCCACATCGCAGGGGGCTGCTGGGAAATGGAGTCCAGCTGCCAGCCAGATGGGCCATTTTGCCCATCCCTATTTTAGGCCCTAATCAGCCCATATCTCCCACCTCCTATTAGAGCATCCTAACTACAGGCTAGATTGGGTGGAGCTATTTTCCACCTGTCCTGGGTGCAGAAGGAATGTAAAATTCACATTTTCAGGAGCTACTAGTAGTCAGGGACTGACTAATCCCAGCTGGCTCTGATTACCTGTGGGCCTGCCTGCCAGCTGCCTGATTGCATCCAGATGGGTACAGCTGCCTGCACAGAAGCACCAACCCTGTTCAATAGCATAAGCGCTTCTCTTGAGAGCCGAGCGTCAGCCTGTATCCCTGTCTGGTTCTGCCTCCAGTTCAGATCCCTGGCTTCTGGCCTTCGTTCAGCTCCTGGCCCTTGCCCTGCATCCACATTTATCAAACCTTGACTCTCCACAGCCTGCTTCTTCAGAAGAACAGATTAACAAGGAGTATTTATTATCACCTCAGAGTGGGGAGTCTTGGGTTCGAAGCCCAACTCTCAGAGCTACTCAGCTTACATCTCCCTGCTTAATTTCTGTTTAATGTAAAATGCATAAATAAACCAGAGGGGGGGGGGGGGAAAGCCAGAGTGCCCTCCTTCCTTTGGAAGTCTCAGTGGGTATACATCATTCCAGTTCACATCACATTAAAAAGATAGAAAGTTGAGTTATTAGTGAAGGTGTCCTCTCTCCAAAAGGTTATGTACTCATTAAAGAGATATTAACAAGGAAAGCAAAAAAAAAGTATCAAGCAGTCTGATTAAAACCACTTCCCATTTTCATTTCATTTTTATTCTGGACTCTCACGATACTAACCTTTCACTAATTCATGAAAATGGTGAGCCAGTGACCAAAATCAACTTTGCCTCTACAGAGGGCAATTTGGAGAGGAGATGACATAAGTAGCCCTATAACATGCCACAGCAAAACTGACCTCTAGAATGAGGGGGTCTCTGAGCAGTAAGGTGAGACAGGAACATAATAATATTTTTTTACAGATGAAATGAGGTGCTGGGAGACTGAGGGAACGCTCAGATGTAACTTATATGAAGCACCCAGGGCCAATCCCCAAATGACTTGGGCATATACTTAGGAAAATTATATTAATGGTACGTGTGCAGTTAAGCATTCACACAGTGTTTGCAGGTTCAAGGATGTGATTTATGCAATGAACAAACATTTTATTTTGAGAGGAGCTCAAGTCATTTATTTTAGTGCCTAAACATAGTTACATATACCCGTCTTAACCCCATCTGGACCGTCTACATGTTACACTTAAAATGTGATTAACCAGTTAATCGCATCTGAAGCGGTCACGCATTCACTCAGTTAATGGCTTGAGAAAAGAAGAAAGAAGCCGCAAAGTTATTCCACGAAAGAGGCGCGCTAACTGTGTTGCACGTTCCTATCATGCCATTAATTGAATGTGTGATCTGACCACAGCCCTCTCTGGCTGGGAGCCCCATCAACTGATCGGGGCTCCCAGCTGGGGGGCCCGTGTGCACCCCTGAGCCTGGGATCTTGCATCTTATGCAGGCTCCCAGCTATGGGAGCACACGCCCCCACAGCTGGAAGCTCCATCAGTTCACAGGCTTCCCAGTCATAGGGGCACCCCATGCATCCCCGTGGCCAGAAGTCTGCAGCTGATATGAGCTTCCAGCCCCCGGCGTGCTCCAGGAGGCCCTGCACCTGGAAGCCCACATCAGCTGCAGACTGCCAACTGTGGGGATGCCTGGAGCACTCCTGCAGCAGAAAGCCCTTGTCAGCTGCAGACTCCCAGGCACAGGGATGCCCGGAGTGTGTCTGAGGCCGGAAACCCAGGTCAGCTAATGGGGCTCATAGCCACAAAAGTGCATGGGGCACCCCCGTGGCTGGGAGTCCTGGCAGCTGAGGGGGCTCCCAACCATAGGAGCTTGCCACATGCCGGTGCTGGGGGAGCCCAGAACTATGATCCCAGGTTCCCCTTGCGCCGGTGATCAGGCATGATGGGATCTGACTCACGATCCCACGGTCATGTGAGTGACACGACAGGAAGTGCGATTGTGTGGATTGCACATCAGATACCAGCATACCTGTACCTGCATGTCTAGAAGGGCCCCTCAGCACAGGAGTTTGCAAATGCTGTAAGAGATTAACCAAGTGACTAACTTCATGTAATAAGTGACTACGTTGAGTTACAATGTAAGAATCCCACATCTCAGGCATGAAAGACGATCCTGCTACTCAGAGAGTGGAAAAAAACCCACAAAACAAAAAAACCTGATTCACCTTACTTTACAATCCCAAACACATTCACCATTTCTTGCCTACTTTTTGTTTCTTCCACAAGGGATCTGAAGGGAGCAAAGACGATAATCAGAAAGGTGCTTCACCAGTATCAGATTTCTTTAATTGCCAGCACTTCCCTTGAAGTGGTACTAATTACATTGTAGCTGGCACTGTATGTACAGTATCAACTAAATTACATATCATTAAATATTTGGTCTAATTACACTGAAAAATGTTTGTAAGTGAGGAGTTTGTTCACGGGAAGTCCCTGGAGTCACTCTGTTAATTACTGTATAAAAGTATAGCTCCCTTCAAAATATTTTATTCCCAAAAATAATAATAACCAGAAAACTATTCCACAGTGGAACAAAAGGTCCAAAGTGTGAAATTTTCTACAGGACAGATTTCCTTTTGAAGAGAACTGAACCGAACTTTTCCAATTTTTCCTCTTTCTAGCTGCCACATCCTGGCTACTAATATCCTTCCTGGTTCCTGCTGAAAGTTTTCTCGAGAATACAATGCTGCCACAAAAACTTCTGTGTAATCAAACACACATTTTTCTGAAAGACACGTTTCAGAAGATTTCCAACCGGTTTCTATTAAAACCTACCTGCTGCTTGCTGTCTCGTAAGAAAACCCAATTAGTGACATCTTTAGGAGAGTTGAAAGTATTGCTTCCTTTCACTGATTGATTATATTAATGATCTTTTGTTACCCAATCTGCAAAATGCTTTAAAAAGAGGGAGGGAAAATAAAAAGTCATGGTTTGAGTCTGCCTTGCTTTTCACATAGGCTTTTTTTTTTTTAAAGGAATTTTCAGTTCTATTTTATGTTCTGCATTTTCCGTGTCTTGCAAATGTTGTTTGGCAGCATAATTCAAACTCAGGTTGCATTCACATTCCCACATTTTCCATTCATGCTTCTGTGATTGCTTTTGCTTTAGCCATTACCAGAATCCACCATGGGATGTTAAAATAAGTGGACCTTGGCAAAACAGCTCAAAGATTTTTTTGAATAAGTCGTAGGGAGACCTAATTTCTTTAGTATTCACACAACACCGCACACCAGGGAGGACATCAGTCATTTTTGCATAACGCTGAAACAGCATTTCCTTTTGATATGTTACCATAGGTACATTCGTCAGTACCTCACGCTAACAGATTAGTAAGCAGACTAAACAGCAGGCCTTTAAAGAATTCGATAGACTTTTTATATGCCACAGGAGAGACATGGAAAATAATGCTTCATCTTCTACGAAACTTAATGTAATCTGTAAGGTAAGACATTTCAGGTACAACCTCTGCATTACCAAATAGTGCATTTGCACATTAGGCACCAACACTCATCCAGCAGCTAACCTCAAGGTTAAACAATCTGCTGATGCTAAAGAAATGAAAGCAATGGTTATGAATTACAGCTCGAGATAAACTGTTCTTCACAGGAAGTGACATGACAACCCAAGCAATCATACAGAACACAGAAATGGATCGATTACTGACTGATGATAATGCTTTTCTCTTCACCAATCCAAGAACAGATAAATTTTCACCCAAGGAATTCAGCTTTACTGCAAATGAATGAGAGGCTAAAACAGCTCCTGGGGTCAATAAGTATTTGTGTGTGAGGCTCAGCGCTTGGTGGTTCAGTTAAGATGAGCATAAGTAATGTTTGCGTGCCTTTCAGAACATTATGTGAGCTTATCTTACCTCCTGCGAGCGAAAGAGTTGGGCCCTGATCCCACAAACGTGGAGTTATACAGTCACATGGCACAGTCAATCCAACTCCTGATGAGTTTAAATAATCTGATCGATCATAGCAATAGTCAGCTTTTTTAAAAGCACATTGAGAATGTAAATTTTATTAAACATTAATATTATAGTAAAAAATGCATTCCAGCAGACTCAAATTGCAACAGAAGTTGCTTGATGGGGTTTTTGGGTGGGGGGTTTTGGCTGTTGTGAATACATTTGTTTCCAATTTAAAGTACTGCTGAGAAATGTGGACGGGCCCGATTCTTCATTTTAAATATTTTTCCCCAAGCGGTTCATAGGGACTGGATTGTATTCTGCCCTCAGCCAGGACTGGGACTCCCACTAACATCAGCAGCAGGTGCTGATCAAAAGCAACTTGTGGTCCTCAGAGATTAATTGCTATTCCTTTCATGCAAGGTATAACCTACATCAGCAATCCAGTTCGCACGTTGCTGTGTCAGATGGGCACTTTTACATGTGCTCCGGGAGGAAGGCGGGGGGCCGGGCCAGCACTTTAATTAGAATGGCTCCAAGAAACACTGTAATTAAAGTGCTGCAGCATCTCGTGTATCAGCATCCCCATGCTTCAAAATGGCAGTGGGGGTGCTTGAACTCAGTGCTATACCTAGACTCTTGGCAGCTCTGGGCAAACTTTTAGTATCAGGCTATCTTTCACCAGAGACAATGCTAATAATAATCACACCATGGGGAGAAAAAAAAAAATTCAGGCCCCCTTTCTGTCCGGGCCCCACGGTGGCCACCCAGTTTCCCCGCGCCTGTGTCCAGCCCTGCTTGAACTGAAGCTCATTTGAAAGCGCAGCCTCCACACTCGTGTACAAGCACCCACGATGTGTCCATCTTGATAAAGTATTTTCCCATAGGTTGCTCCCTATATCTCTTGTGTTGCAAGGTCTCTCACAGGGATGTATGTGAATGACTCTGGACGCTCTACTGTGTACATGGTTAGCCAAAGATACAAGATACAGTCAATGAAGTCATTAAAAAAGACTAATTTTTAAGAGTGCTTCAACCTGGTAATTGTGCAGATCCCAGGGTAACGGTGCAAGGTGGGTTTTAAATAACATATCCTGGCCTGGGTAAAATTGAAAGCCATCCTCAGTTTTTTTCTGAAACAGCATCCCGCTGAGCTTTTTAGCAAAAATTCACACTAGACCACATTCTCACGGTGTGATGTTTTAAGGAAGGGTATTTCAGCTCCTTCTAAAAAAAAGGCAACTTGAAGGATGTCAGTAGCCACCATGGAATATCTTGGTCTACCTGTTTTTTAGGAATACATGGATCTATTCGGTTCTGGTCTGTGACCAGCATCTCTTTTCTCCAGCATTCAACATGAAGCCAAGCCTCACAGAACTATCTTTTTTGAGATTTGAAACAGACACGTACATATACGTATACAGGTACATACACACACACATATATACATATATATATACACATATATACATACACACACACACACACACACATATGTGCACGCACACACACAACCTAATTAAACCAGAAACAATAACACAGGGGGAAAAACATCTCCACACCCATTCCTCCTCCACTTGGAACCATCTATAGGGACCAGAAGGCTTGCAAACAAATATGATCTTCTTCCAATCTGCTTTCGTGGACACCGAGAGCTTGCAATGTAATTCTTATATGAACCAAACAACCAGCACTTGTGGGATTTGCCTCATACCATCACCTCATACTGCCCTGTAGCATGTACCCTGACTGAGCAAGCTAGATGGGCTGTGATTAGTAGGGCTGAAAGAAAAACGACCACACTAATATTCAAGCTGTTTGAAGAGAGGTTTACTGCCCCCCAAAGAATCATTTAATTATAATACACCATTTTCTTTAGAGCTGCATATAAAAGAGTTAATTTGCCTAAGCACCCACCAATGGGGCTAACAGATAAAGGTTTTTATTAGATATGTGCCAAACGGTTCAATAATTATTTGAATGCTGTGGAGACCTCTTAAGTGTGTAGTCCTGGCAAACAATAATTCTGTTCAATTAATAGGTTTATTGCCTTCACAGATACCCTTTTCAAAAGGCTCCACCATGCTGAGACACACATTGTGAATATCTTAATTGCACAGATAAGTTGTAGGGACTTGGTACTGCTGTATCACAAAGCTTTAAAAATGGCTTAGTGCCCCCAGTGTCAGCGGACTAACCCTGATGCAACAGAAGGACCTGTTTCAGAGCAGTGGTTTTCAACCTTTTTTTTTTCCATTTGCAGACCTCTAAAAAATTTTCAGTGGAGTTGCAGACCCCTTTGGAAATTTAAAATGGAGGTACAGATCCCTTTGAATTGTAAGTGTGAGTATTCGTATACTTTTCATTGATCATAGTTGTCTTTTGCAGACCACTCAGACAGTCTGCAGACCCACAGGTGCCCACCGACCTCAGGCTGAAAACCACTGTTTTAGAGCCTTCTTAGATAATCCTTTTGAATTTAGGATTTCTGCAGGTTCCTGTTAAATTAAGCACCTCAACCACTATGTCTCAGTTGTGCCCCTTCTCACCTCCGAGCAGGACTCGACGTGGTGTTGAGCAAAGGTGGCCCTGTGCTGCATGTACTGTCACTTCCATCTCCCCACTGTTGGAGCTGTATCAATTGCTGCTACTGAATCTAACTAGAGTCCTCACAACTTTGAATATCTTGATGTATACTTTCTTTAAGCGACATGCCCCATATTTTTAAAGCAATGATAAATTCATATTAATGATCCAAAAACATGTTATACCAATGAGGAATCTCCTAACACACGATGTGAACCGGGGGGGCAGGGTTTGAACCCTGACTGAGACAAGATGTGCACGTAGAAGCCTTTATTGTTCTCGAAGCTACTCCGGTAAAATTGTACATTTACCAAGATTGTTTTGCTTGGCTCCTGGATCATGACTTTACTATACCACTGCAAAGTACATGTCTACTCTAGGTGTGCTTTGCCAATGCAGTATACTTATCTTCCTATACAGCTAAAGCACTCCCAAGGTAGACATAACCTAATCTATAGTGTTTAGGACCATTACTGCATCCTGGTGTGCAACTGATTTATACTTGCTGTTTACCTGGAACATCATAGGCGTTAGGAGGATATAATGCTTTTTTTCTTGTTAATAATAAAACCAAGTTCTCTCTTAAATTAATAATAATACTTAGCTTGGGTATTATTAGCTCAGGTAGCTCTTAAATTATTGGTAATGCTTAGACCATACGTAGCATTCTGAAGTCATAGAATACAACCCCCTTTATGGGGGAAAACAAACCTCTTAGGAAAAATATTTAAAATGAAGAATCGAGCCAGTCTGCATTTCTTGGCAGTACTTTAAATTGGAAACAAGTGTATTTACAACATTCAAAAAACTCCCCATCAAGCAAGTTCTTTTTCAATTCAAGTCCACTGGAATGCACTTTTGGCTATAATATGCATGTTTTATAAAATTGACATACTCAATGTACTTTTAAAAAAAAATAGAAAATTGCTATAATCTATCAGATCCCTTGTCAAGAGCTGGAGCCCACAAACCTTAACAAAAGTAAGTGACTGCAATGTGAGTGTGTGTGTGTGTGTGTATTTGTAAAGCAATACTGGTATTATCCTCCAGTTTATACGCTGGGAAACAGAAGAGCAGAGAATTTAAGGGATTTACCCACAGCTGCACATTGAGTGGAGGCAGGGTCAGGAATAGAACTCCATTGTTGCTTCTGTATAATGCAGATACAATTTTTTAATGCTAATGCCTTCCCTAACTATGGTGCCAGTCCTACAGACACCTGTACATATGAACAGCCCCATTACGTGCTGCTCGTATAGAGTTGGCTCTAAGTATTTGAAGAGCCAACTCTTCAAATGAGCTGGATTCAAACGAGCGTTTAGAATTGAATTTCAATGGCTCCTTTTTTCATTTCAATATAACATTTCCCTTCAATTTCCTGTATTAATTTTTATTATGCAGATTATTCTAATGAACTTTTTAATGCAATTCACACACCCTCATGCCAAGTTTTCTGTTACAATTCAGAACAAAGAACCACTTACGACATCTAATCTTTTATCAGGTACACAGCCTTTATTTAAGAGAGATTTATTTGCAATCTCTGTTCTGTCTGCTCATTTGGGGGATTGTCTAGAAATCACCAAAGTCACTCAGGACAGAAATCAGGCCCTTCTCCTGACAGTGTTCACTCTAGTGCAAAAGTTTCCCAAACTCCAAGTTCGAAGCCTTGGAACAGCTATTTCATCTCTTGTAAAATGATCTGAATACAAGTCTACGAAACAGAGAGAAGAACAAAGCAAAACAGACTCAACTCTCGATGACAAAGTCTTGTAGGAAGCTTTTCAACTATTTTACTGGTTTCAATGTACCCGGATGTGCACTGAATGCAACACTGGATGCCTTAAATACAGCTCTAGGAACTCTGGTGACAAATTAATTTTATTTTGATGCACTTATAAAAGTATGCTGTACCTGAAAAGGTACTAGTCTCACATTTGCATGCATGCAGCATGGCTTTAATCAACCAGCATCCACATTCTGATTCACGACCTCTTCAGCTTCTCAGGTCCTATCACCCCACTTCCTAACTCCATCCTCCGTCACTACACTGCAGCCTCTCTCCAAACCCTCACCCTCCCTTTAACAAACTTCCACAATTAAGCTTTTTCCACGTGGCCGATTCCCTTGCTGTCTAGACTTCTCCTAGTCAGTGAATTGCTGTTCCCAATGGGGCATGTAATCCAGGCTCATGCCTCCCCAGGGCTGCTTCCTGGTGCAGTTTATATGGTACAAGCACATGCTGCGAATCCAGATTTCCCACCAGTAGAGAGGAGACACAGGAAGACAGTCACTCTTCTGCTTTTGGAGGCTAAGCTTTGTCATTAAGTTCAAAGTAAAACATTCTGCTTATCATTTATGGCAGCAAGAAAAAAAAGGAAATGAGCAAAACCTGCAACTTACAGCATCTAAAAGTTGGAAGTCTTCCCCTTGGCATCGTCTTGGATAGGAATCTCTTTTCCTGCTGAACCTGGTCCTTTGTCTCCCCATAGCACAGGCTCTGCGCTTCTCTGCCTCAGTCTCTCTTAATCTATTGCTAGCAGAGTCCTGTCTCTTGTCTACTCGGTTGTCAATGCCTATGGGTGTCATGCCTGCCTCCTACACAGTTTTCTTCCCTTGCCATGCTGTCATTTGTATTCAGGTTATTTGCATTACTCCTGGTGAACCTGCCATTTGCTGGTGTGGCTTGTGCCACTCCAAACTCCAAATGCGCCACATATCTATATTGTGGCACCAGCTTAAATTATTCCTACTATGCATGAATATCATCTTTAAGGCCAAAATAGATATCATTGGGATGTATTTAATTTCTAATGCATTTGATGGATTAAATATTCTGTTAGTCTCCATTCTGAAATAGTACGCGGGAGAGACTTTAAATTTCTCTGCATAGATGATGTTCAACTGGAGATGATGCTACCACAAAATATTTTTTCTTTTGGTTTTAGCAAAAAATGAGGCTCCCATCCATGCTGCAGCCTTCTAATAAAATTGCTCTTGGCCTAGATTTATCACATTCGACTCTCCCTCTGCTTGGAGGAACATTGCAGGCGGAAAATTTAGGTGAGTGAACTTCACTGTCTGCTGCTCTCCTCATTAGGCAAGTGGGAAAATTAAGCTGATTCTATCATCCCTTCACTAATACACTAGTGGCACATTATATGCTGGGGCTTGATAGCGAAAGAATCTGACTGTGTCTCTTTCCACACACTCTTCTCATTAAACTAACAAAACACTTTATTCTGTACTCAAGCTGAATGCAGAGTTTTTGCCACGAAGCTCATTTTTCAGTCAGCCAAAGTCTTCAGATCAGTTCTGTTCTCAGTTGCACAAGTCCCGCAGATGCTGAACAACAAAGATGAGAGATCCTCTAAAACAGATATTCCTGGTTTGAAACACTCTTTTTGGCTAGTACCTCTGAGTTTCTCTCTCCACTGCATCTGAAGGTAAGTATGGCTCATTGCCAAGATGACCTGGTTTCCCAGTTGCTTCAAGCAGTTCCATATGACTGTTATATGTCTACTAATTTAGTTCAAAAGTGGTCTCCCAGGAACTCATTCCACTGAATCCCATCCGGCTGTAGTTTGTGTGCATCACCATTTAAGCTCGGAGTGCATCCTCTCTTGTGCTGGATGTTTATATCCAATCTCTTGAAAAAACTACATTAAAAATGGG
Source organism: Crocodylus porosus (assembly GCF_001723895.1). Lineage (NCBI taxonomy): Eukaryota > Metazoa > Chordata > Crocodylia > Crocodylidae > Crocodylus > Crocodylus porosus. The sequence goes on along the minus strand of NW_017728910.1, from coordinate 17,542,280 downwards.
AATATACATTTCCTATTAAAGTCAATGGGAGCTTCCGAGGGGCATACTTTCTAAAGCAATATTTTGTTCTTAATGGGTACATGTGCAATTACTTTGAAGCAACACATTCCGGTGCTTATCGCCATTTGAACGTGTGCCCAGGACTCCAGCATGTTGAGCCGGGACCAAGCAGCCCCGGCGATCAGCCTGCCAGCCCGGGGCTGCTCCTGCCCGGCTCAGGGTGCAGAGGGGCTGGCTGGGGCAGGAGGGTGCTTTAGTGTGGGCCCCCGGTACTGAAACACCCTCATGCCTCAGCCAGTCAGGTCAGCGCCGACACATGCATGGCTGTGCACTAAAAAACGCTGCAGCAGGGTAGTACTTGCATTTACAAGTACTACCCTGTTTATTAGTTTACTGTAGCCTAATAAGGCTACACATGTAGACACTGAGATGTGTACTGTGGAGCTAATTAGGCAGCTCCTCAGCAAATGTCTGATGTAGATGCGCCCAATGTGTAGATGCACCCAAAATATCTATTTCCTCCAAGTTGTTTTGCTAAGGATAATTTTAATATTGTAAATATTGTTCCATCTAGTGACTTCATAAGGAAGGATACACAGAAATGTCATTGCCCTAACTTTAACATGACCTGTTTTCCTTGATTTGTGCAAGTTCCCGTATGGTGCCCATCAGTATAGTTTCTGTATGCTTTCTACAGCTATACTACAGGCACTTCCATCTCTCTCTTATTCTCTGCTCATTTCTACCCAGAAGCAAACAAAAATATAGCTTCCAGCATATTTTAGAGAAATGGTCCCCAACCCTTTTTTGCCGCAACCTACTGCTGGGAAAGGAGTGCGGCGGCAGCAGTGGCAACCACCCAGGGGGAAGGGAGCTCCCGGCATGCGGCACAGCTTGTCCTTTGTGTCCACTGGCATTGCCCCTGCAACCCGCATTTGGGTTGCAACCCGAGGCTGGGAAACACTGTTTTAGAGCCTAAGCTTCCCTCTTTTCCTTCCCCAGCCTGAAGCACGAGGCTTAGCCACAGCGTACAAAATACAAACACACCAAAACCCTGCCAGTCACCACCTGTGTCCTGGAATGGGAGAGCAGACCCAGCTTTTCTGATGATGTAATGTATTGACTGATTTACACCAGCTGAGAAATTGGCCCAGAAAATCCTTGTCTTGTAGTATTTTCTTTAGCTCCAATGCCAGGTGGGATGCTGCTTGCACAACTATTCTGAAACTCCAGTCTGAAGCCCGAGACAAGCAAGACTTAGAACAAGTCCCATCCCATGTTTAAGGTCTGATACCTAGTCAAGTTATTTCAGAGTAAAATCTGCCTTCATTTCAGCAAATTCATTTCAGTGGCATCAAATTTAATTTCAGCATTTTATCCTAGGTTAATGAAGTCTCAGGCATTTTCAAACTAAATCAACCTGATTATCTGGGTGCAAACTATTAGCAAACTGAATACCTCTTCAGTAGCATAAGTGAGAAGGGCGACCAGGGTAGCAGCCCCTGGCACTGCCTCCTCCATGGAGCCACCCCTTCTACACCTCTGTACCTATCACCATCATGTATTTGTACCCTACTTATTTTGTGGTTCCTAAAGGTGTTGAAGTAATAGCTGAGGTCTGATTGGTAATAATTATATATCCACCTCCTCAAAGAAGGTCAGAACGCCTCACATCAGGTCTCACTCAAAATATTTTTTTTATTGCAAATGCAAGCTGCTAAAGCCTATTCTCTCTCACAGACTTCATTGACTCAGACGTAGAAGCTCCCATACCCCAGCCGTATGGACTCTGGAGTAAAAAAAGCCTAGAGGAGCCAGCCACAGGCTGGCTGAAGGAGCAGCTGAAGCAGGTAGCAAAAAACAAGGACAGTATTTTCAGCCTACTTTCTGCAGGTCTCACTCTAAACCAGTGAGAAAGTATTATTTTTTTATGCAACACATAGTTAACTTGTGGAATTCATTGCCACAGGAGGTGGTGGAGGCAGATAGCATAATAAGGTTCAAAAAGGGACGGGATAAATTCATGTACAGCTCTACTAGTTGCTGTTGAAAAGAATGGTTGCAGATGTTTCATCTGGCATCTCTAAACCAATAACGGTGGATTCCTGGGGGGTTATTGAATAGGGGATAGATGCAGAAATATCCAGTTCAATGCTCTCCCTCTACAACATCCATTTTCACCACTGTCAGAGACAGGGTACTGGGCTAGGCGGACCATCAGTCTGACCCAGTATGGTACTTCTTATGTTCTTTATGTTCGTATTTTCAACCAGGAAACCACAGAGTGCCATGCAACGTCAGCACTAGTATGCATTCAAATATGACTCACAAGATTAAACCCAGAGCTTTCAAATATGAATCTACCTTATTTAAAATATGTTGATCTCTTGTGGTCTGAGTTCTTTGCAGCAACAGAAAAGCTCTATTATTTTTCTGTAGTCAAACACTGAGTGAAAACTAAGGGTGCTTTGAGTCTAGAAAAATTAAAAATCACTATCACAGTCTCATCCCTCCACTGACTGATCATCTATACCAACCCTTCCTGCTCCCATCCTCATACCTCCGGCTGCCCTCTTTTCTTTTTTCCTAGCATTTGACCCATCTCTTGATACAACACCACAGCAAGGATTGAAGAAAAAAACAAAACAAAGCAAAAGTCATAAAATAACACCATATTTGATATTATGTTCTTCATGGTCCTTAAAATGTTCATTTCCTTCCACAGTCCCTTTCTTTGCATTGTCTATGCAGACTGAATCTTTATATAGTGCCTGGTGCAATGTTCGGTTCCCAGTTGGCCTTGCGACCCAGATCTTGAAAGCCACATAGGTGTTTAACACTCATTGAAACAAATTGGAGGGAGGCAACTAAGTGTCTACAAAAATCTGCGCCTTAAGCACTGCAGTAATAACCAGTTTCTCCTGCATACAGTGGATCAAGGACCTTGGATGTTTTTATGATTCAGCAATAAAAGGCTGTTTCTATTGGGCAAGGGGTGGTCTTTAATCTTATATCATTATGGAACCATCTATTGTAAATTAAACCCGGTATGCTACTTTTGCAATCCTCTTAGCTGACTTATTTTTAAATGATTATAATTAAAGTAATGCAATACAGTATAAAAAGCCCATGAGCTAAATATATTCTTGCATAGGAGAGCCCAAACTTTTCATCTTTTTACTGTCAAAATACTTACAATTCTCTTTATACACTTTAGACCATATCCAGCATATCTGACCTTTATTACTATTATTATTAATGATATAATAATAATAATGATGATGATAAAAAGGAACATTTCAACCTAGACCAAGGAGTGCTTAAACTGAGTATCTACATAACCTTTTGTCTGTAATCCATGTCCTTCTTTGTTCTTCCTCATTTAAGCTACTTTTTCCTTTGGCTGGTTAACCCATCATCAAGGGAACAATACCGTAATGGCATCCATGGATACAGACTCTGCCCACATTCGTGTGGAATCCAACTGATTTTTTTAAGGGACTTCATCTGGCATGCCTGGTCCATGCCAGGGGGTTGCCCTGCTGTTGTTCTGAGTACTATGATCCTGTCTCCTGTCTTCTACCTTCCATCTTAGGAGTGCCATTCCTCAGCAAACGATGCTAATAAAGAAGCTCCATGATCAGTTAAGCTCATTGTCTCACTGAGGACTACATCCTGGTTGCTGTTTCTTGTCTGCTCTTCGCTCATGGGGGAGCTATTTTTTTTTCTAGGTCTCTCTACTTTTGCGGTGATGTTTGTTTTAGGTGGGTTTTTTTGCTGCTGACAAAATAATAAACTTAGCATGATGAGCAAAAGAATGAGTGTTATGGCGGAGCCTAAAGCTCATTCACATATTTGCAATTCTCACATTTTTAGATTCTTCCTCTTGTTAGACTAGGGAGCTAACACCTGAGCCTCTAGGATATGAGATGAGTTAATCCTGTCCTGGGGACACATCCTCCAGGGGATACTTCCTTCTTCACCTGGCATATTTCAAGTAGGAAATATATGGATTATGGTAGGTGGAGGGAAGGTGGCTGGCTGAAACAGGAGGTACATAAAGAAATCTAGTACAGAATAAGTACTAACAGTACCTGTTATGAAGACTTGTTAACATGAGGCTTGAATACATCTTCAGCAAGGTCCTGGTCACCACTCTGCATCTAGATCTTTTCTGCTTCCTAAACAACAAAGGTATCAGATTACAGCAGAGCAATTTTCGTAATAGGGGAAAATACTTTGAGGGTGCATACAAATGTTTGCCCCACCTGGCCTAAAAACACACGGCTTAGTTTCGATTGGGAGTGGCACGTGTCCACCAGTGCTGGAAGCTGTGCTGAGAACCTGGGGTCAGTAACTTGGGCTGGGGGGAGAGGCAGCCAGAACTGGGGGAGCAAAAGTGGGCTGGGGGTCCCTGGGAGGGTTTGGTTGAGGAAGGGGGCTGTTGGATCTGCAGAAGGGGTTGGAGAGTGGTCAGAAGGTTAAAATAGCCTAGTCAGGGTCGGGGTGTAGAAAGAGCATAGCCCCAGGGCTGACTTCCAAACACGTGCAGACACTCAACAGTTTGGCCTAACCTGTTCCCTACTTAGGTGAAGTAACTAGATCAGGCCTGCTATTTTTGGCCTGACAAACTCCCCCAAACTTCTGCACAGACGGCTATTTAGGGCATTTATACACGTATATTTGTCAGCTCCAATGTGCCAGAGATCCAGCACGTTGGAACAGACTTGATTAATCGAGTCTGTTTGGCACGTGAGCTGATGCACCCAGCCCTGCATCGCATTTGTATAAATGGGGAAATGAATGTCAGTGCTGATAAAATGGCAGCAGTGCACTTTTGAACCAAAACACCTTCGATGTGGTGTAGTTCAAATGCGCACCATCACCATTTTCTTAGCACTGACATGCATTTTGCTGTATACAGAATCCCTTAGATTGACCTAAACTAGTTAGGTCAATTTAAATGTAGCATCTGCACATACCCGGACAGTTCATAACAGTGAGCTAGAACATTATATTTCACTAATCGCCATTATTATACAATTGCATCTCATGCGCAACATTTCCCACTTCTGGTTGCCGATGTTTCTTCTGCAACAAACAGCTTCTTGCGTCTACAGGCTAGCATGGCATTATATGAAAAACTGCCTGCCCTTTTTCAGCAGCCCAGAAGATAAAGCATGTCAACATGGAACGCCTAAGGCATTGCCTGAGGCCAGTAAATCTTTTCTTTATTTCCATGAAATTAGCATCAACTTTCAGTTCTTTTTTGTTGCGTGTGTGTGTGGGGGGGGGGGCGGTTCACACTAGTAATCTAAAGAGAATCTAATTGATCAAAGGACTGATTTAGTTCTGCATGTACATAGTAGGATTTGGATATGTATTATTATATCAGTACTGGAAACTGTTGCAACTTCCAGAGAATCTTAATAGACCGTCATCATCTGAGGATGAGTGTAAAGTAGGTTTTTTTCTTGTCAACATCTGCAGACAAGGATCAAACTAGTTTTTGCCATTGAACGGCCTCCAGTTAGACTTTATATTTGTCTGCTCCAATGCGCCGGAGATCCAGCACGTTGGAACAGACTTGATTAATTGAGTCTGTTTGGCATGTGAAAACCAAAACTTGGGAAATCAGAAGTGAAACAGCACTTTTTCGCTTTGTATATCAGTCATGTGATCAATTCAGCATACAGCCTCCAGAGAGAAATTCCACCCTCCTTGTCTATTAAGGCTTGAGAATCTAGAGGCAGTGTCTACACGAGATGCTTTAGTGTGCAGCAGACTAATCTACTGCACAGTAAAGCATCACCATCTACACGTGCAGGTGCTTACTGTGCAGTAAGTTAGTCTACTGCACAGTAAATTGACTACCTGAATTTGAAAATGTACTACTCAGGAAAGCTAGATAACATTAACTGCATGTACAGATGTGCCCTATAGGAAGTAAGAGTAGGTCTCTATTTTCTCATTGGCCCCTATCCAGAAAGTTGCTTTAATAGCAAGGCTGGGCAAGGTCTTTTTGTTACAGCTGGCCTGAAAATAAATAAATACCCAGTAGATACCCAATAATCTGGTAATAACAGACCTAAGATTCTCCCTTTCAGTTGAACAAAGGCATCTTCTGCATACACAAGAACTTCACTCACAAATCCCAAAGCTACACTCATATACACATAGTTTTACTGTTGTTTCACGTACAGAACCATGTTTAAACGCGTGCAATACAAGTGGCAATTTGGATGGCACCAGCCACCTCCAAAGCACGGAGCTTGAGCTAAGAGAGCAAGGCTCCATAGTGGAGAAATGTGGTCTCATATGCTTGGGAACCATTTATATAAAGTTTGTGAGGAGCTTAATTTCTTTCCTGCTGATGGGCATCTTTTGGAGCAAATAGGTAGGTATAAATATTACACACATGGACTGCTGCAGGTGCCTGAGTATTTTCAAGTATGTACCCTGGTTACGTCTCTCCACAATGCACCATGTCATTGGCTAGCTTTTGTGCAAGGTAATAGGATTGTGTTCCTTTAATGTTTAAATTCTCCTATTGTGTTACCAGCTCAATGCAGATATTTGTAAAGGTCCAGCCACAGTAACAGGCAAAGGTATATGAAGTTCAGTTTATTCCAGTTCCTCCTGCACCCCTTCCCACCACCCACTTGCAGCTTTTGTACTAACAACTTTGTAATTGAATGTGAGACCTTAAAAAAGTGAGGGGCATAGGGTCTTTCAACACTGGTACCTTTTTTCATGTTTCTATTTGAGGGTGTCTGAAAGTAAAATTGGGGTCGTACAGAATAGCCTTTGTAAAAACAACCATGTCATTACCTTCACAGTCTCTGGGGATTCTGCTAATTCTAAAGGTATTATGGCACAAGTTCAATCTAATCTACTTTCTAAATCATCACAGCATTTCCCTAGATGACCAGAACTAGCTTTATAAAAGTTTATTTTCTCCCTGCAATGAAGATGTGGTCTCATACTTTGGTTCCTGATTTCATTTCTGCAAAACTCTTTTATTCCAATGAGTCCTAAGGCAATGTTAATTTTTTATAAGACTACACTTTCCCCCCCAAAATGAGTAATTAATGTGGTAGTTGCTATTCTTAATCTACAAGGAAAAAGCAATGAGGTAATATATTACCATTTGGATGCTTCACCAAGTAAAATCCAAGCCTTTTCCTCATTAGTTTAAATTATCCTTAATCTAGGATACTTAAAGTCCAGCAAAAAAAACAATGCTGAAGAGCAACCAGCATGGATTCATAGCAGGTAGATCCTGCCTGACTAACCTTGTTTCTTTTTATGACCAGGTCATGAAATGCTTAGATGCAGGAGTTGAGGTAGATGCCATTTACTTGGATTTTAAGAAGGCCTTCACTATGGTGTCTCATCCCATTCTGATAAATAAACTAAACGGCTGTGACATAGATGATTACACAGTCAGGTGGGTGGTGCATTGGCTTACGGGATGCACCCAGAGATTGGTGGTGGACAGCTCAGTATTGACCTGGAAAGATGTGGGCAGTGGAGTCCCCCAAGGTTCGGTCCGTGGATCCATGCTGTTCAATAAACTCATCGGTGACAGGGATGAAGGCATGGGGAGCACTCTGTCCAGATTTTCAGACAACACCAAATTATGTGGCAAGGTAAACATATGGGTGGGCAGGGAATGGATTCGGGCAGATTTGGACAGGTTGGAAAAAAAGTGAGCAGAACAGAACAGGATACAGATTAACAAAGATAAGTGCAAATTGCTGCACGTAGCAAGAAAGGATTGCCAACACACATACAGATTGGGAGATGACCCTCTAAGTAGCACAGCAGCAGAAAGAGATCTTGGAGTCATAGTAGACTCCAAGATGAACATGAGTTGTCAATGTGACAAAATGATAAGTAAAGCTAACCACACTCTAACATGCATTAGTAGGTACATCCAAAACAGGTCTAAGGAGGTGATACTTCCCCTCTGTGTGGCATTGGTGAGGCTGCAGCTGGAGTACTGCATCCAGTTTTGGGTGCCATATGTCAAGAAAGATGAGGATAACCTTGAGGGGGTCCAGAGGACGGCAATTCATATGGTTAGGGGCCTGCCGGTAAGGACCTACGAGGAGAGATTGAGGGACCAGGATCTCTTCAGCCTTTACAAGAGAAGGCTGAGAGGTAATCGTGTGGCCATCTACAAATTCATTGGGGGGAGTGGGGGCAGCAAGAAATAGGAGATACTCTGTTTAGCAGGGCACCCCTTGGGGTAACTAAAAACAATGGTCACAAACTAACAGAGATTTAGATTGGACATCAGGAAGAACTTCTTTACGGTAAGGTTTACCAGAATCTGGAATGGGCTTCCAAGGGAGGTGGTGCTCTGCCTTACCCTGGAGGTCTTTAAGAGGAACCTGCACAAGCACCTAGCTGGGGTCATCTGACCCCAGCGCTCTTAACTGCCCAGGGCAGGGGATTGGACTCGATGATCCCTTCTGACCCTTCCAACCCTAAAAATCTATGAAATCCTATAAACAATCCGTTCAACTCTGTCTGACCCGTTTCATAACTCTAAGGACAATTTAGTCCCAGCAAACTCTAAGAGGCACAACTTGTTTAATTTACTGTTGCACGATTACTTTTTTAAGTCAGAACGTTTATTTTACTTGGTTCTTATATGGTATTTCTAGTTATAAGCATTTTTATAGCCAAGACACCAGCCAAGTTCAGGGTCCATACAGGGCACCGTACAAAACAGCTGCAGACCACCCTTTCACCAAATAGTTTACAATCTACAAAGGCAAGACAGAAAATGGCTCACAGTATGGACTATCACAAAGCAGAGAAAACAATAGAGAGGCAATATCACCTTATTTCCATGCTTTCTGATGGCCAAGGCTATTTTGGAGAGAGCTTGATGATCTGAAGTCTAAGGGGTAGGAGAAAGGTGAGGGAGAATAGAGCAGGGGTGAAGCAGGATAAAAAAGGGTGAGAGACTGAGGTTGAGATGGAGATGAAGCTACTGAGACAGCAATGGGAGACAGTGAGAGCATCTACATGTGCATTAAATGCATTTTTCCTAACGTGCATTAAATTCACTACCTCCAACATGAGGTACTAAATAAATGTGCATTAGGCTGCCCTAATGTACAGTACTGAAAGCACACTTTTTAAAGTAACACTTAATGCGCAGTAGCCTATTGTACTGTGCATTTGCATAATTGCACATTTTTATGTGGCATATTAATGCACAATAAAATAGGCTGTTGTACATTAAAGCACACATGTAGACATGCCCACTGGGTAGCAAATGGCCAGTTAGCACAGGGCAGGGAAAATCCACTCTAACCTCCGTCAGATATAATCATTGCCTATCGATCCTTGCTCCCATGGCTTCAGCAGCAGCTCTGGCTATTGCAGGGGAGTCTATGGCAAAATAAGGGTGTCAGTTTTAGAGCACGTTTCAGATACCCTTTGTGGACACCCGTGGAGTGCATTTTTTGTAGGTTAGCCTAATCCTCCTATTAAGTGGGTTTAAAAGGCCCTCTTAGGTGCAGAAAGGAGCTAATGCAAACTAGTTATTCTAAGCTATTTTCTTTTATAACAGTCTTTTGTCTCTAGCTGACTCTTTCCTGCAGCTTTCTTCCCTAAAGCTGCATGCTGAAAATAGGACAAGCACTACACCTGGATCCTACTTCTTCCAAATGGTCGGGTCCCCTGCATAGTTTTGGGTCCAAAGGGCAGCTGGGAGAAAGGCAGTTGAACCCGATTTTTCTAAACATACTGAGGACCCACAACTTGAGAAGAAATCCAAAAGGAGCTTGGAGCTCTCTGTACTTTCACTTACGGCAAGAAATGGGCTAGATTTTCAACTCCTTGCTATCCTCAAAGTTTAAGGCCTTTAAAATGCCAGTAAACGTAGGTATCGTTTATCAGAACAATTAAAAAAAATTAAAACCCACGAAGCTCTCTCTGAGAAACTAAGTAATTAGAAGAATGCCTATATAAGCATACTGAACAGATGACAACGGTTTTTATGCATGGTTTCTCACTTGGAGATTAAGTATAATTTACAGGATAAAGTATAGCAATGTAAAGAAAATAAGACAGGACGACAGGAGGTTGCAGCTGTGTTTTTTAGTCAGATACAGTCTTGGTGTTTTGGGCTTTCACCTCAGTTAACCCACAGGATTTTCCTTTGGTTTGACTCTTACTCAGCCTGATATAGTAACCACATCTCACCAGGAATCCAAATATGAGGAATCAGACGCCTCATATTCCCATGTTTCTTCTCTTTGTTCCCCAGAAAAAGATCACCTCCTTGAGATTCAGTCCAAGTAAATCATGGTGCTTCCTGTAGTCACGGATGGTTTAATGCAGGGATGCTTAACCTTGGACCCACTGGCCAAGTGCAGCCCACAAAGCCATTGCATCTGGTCTGGGGGGTTCTGCCCAGGTTGGAAAATGAGGTGGCAGAGGAGCAGTGAGCATTAATACTGCCACCCTCCCCCACTGGCAGACTCCCATGTCTCCTCCTTCCCTTCCACGCAGCAAGATCAGGGCGAGGCCAGGCCCATTCTCCTCATGCAGCTGAATCAGGGCTGGGCTGCCCCCCATTCCCCTCCATGAAGCCACATGGGGCCCTGCCCTGGGCAATGGCCAGGGCCCACCAGCCAGAACTGGCCCGTAGACAAACCAGGCACTGTCCATCCAGTCCACCAGTGAAAAACGGTTACGCATCACTGGTTTAACACAATCAAAACCCTTCCCATAACTCTTTAGATGTCCCTTCTTAGGACACGCTAAGCCCAGTCTCCCCAAGCAGCAGCAGCAGCACCAATAAATGGTCACAAGACAGATTTTTCCTCTTTCCAAGGGACAGCACTGAGCTCAGGCCAGGTTTTTAGGTTGATCATAGGATCTCAGACCTGGAGAACTGAAGCCCAAACATTCTCTGTCTCATAGCTCCTCTGTTCAAGGTCTCAGTAATAGATGGTTATTAAAACACCCAGATAGCTCAAAAAATGACAGAAGTTGTCAAATCCTCCTCTACTGTATGCACACACAGGCTGAGAGCATGATTTGCACACACCACTGCCCTTCCCCCCCGCCCCTCGGAAGGTCTTTTCAGGATCTTGGCCTATTTACACAAGTAGTTATTTTTGGTTAGGAAGAGGTCATGGGGAAATTTAATTGACTGCATATTTTCTATTTGCAACTAAGGTTTTAGCAACAGCTGAAAAGATGATAAGTGTAAGACCCCATGCTCAGGCCAGTATTTTGACAGCACTAACATACAAGGCAGCATACTGCTGAGAAACTCATCTAGGTTGTGCTTCATATGAAACTTCTCCTCATCTATATGCTAATTCAAACTCGAGGCAAGTGCGATTCTTTCCAAAGATTATGCTCCTAATGCCTTTTTAACACGCAATTTAATATTATAATTTGGGGACAGGCAGTAAAAGTTGGTGCCTTGTGTTGTTTTGCAAATCGGTTAATAATTTCTTTGAGAGGCGCTGTATCAAGTATTGGCTTCTTTGCTGAAAGGATAAGGTCTGTCAATCTGTTCCAGCTCATTGTGCTTCTTAGCCATATATGCAACTACTGAAGAGCATTAAATAACACTTCATAGATGCAAATGTATAATAAAAAATGACATGGTACAAAGGTACTGGGGAGGTTCTATTTTTACCTTGACAACTGAGCCACTTATCACTGAAATGCCACCATTTGCATGTAAAACTGACTCTCCAACCGGCTTTGAAACTGTTGACTTTAAGACCTTTGCGAAAAAAGAAAAATGAATTGCCAAACTGTGTGAACTGTACCCGATTCAATTACAATGAGCAAGTGGATAGTTCAGAAGCAGAAAGTATTTTTCGGCATGCACACACAAGCGCTCTTTTCCATTTAACCTTATTTTGTTTCAGCTGCCAGCCGCTCAAAAAGAAAGAAAAAAAATTGATGGGTTACTTCTGGGGAGATTTTGTGTGCTACTGTAATTTTACATTAAGCTTCCTTTGTAGAGATGGCAGAGCTTGAAATCACGGCGCAAGTATTCATTGCACTAGGCCATGCTGACCTTCTGGTACTAGTATCACGGAGGGATTGGTCTCTTAAAATCCCCACTGGGGATCATCTGCCGTGGTGATGGACCCAGCTATGCTGTCCTGTCTGGGCATTCTCAAGGCAACCTCTCAGGAGTCTGGCCTTTTACCTTTACTTTTTACATAATCCTTCTACGCCTGTACCAAGAGGCCCTGGGTCACAATACCCTTACAAATCCACTCTTCTTATGAAGGAGACCCAGTGGGATTCAGCATCTCTTCATTTTTTCTTCAGGATTCCAACTAGCTATAAAAGATTGCGGCCAGACCGCTCTCTTAAAATCAAAGCGTTGCTTAAATTTTAATAGTAAGAACAAAATAAACTAATTTTTTAAAAGAGATGTAAAAATAAGAAGATGGCCTGGTAGCATGTCCTGGTGGTAACAGAGGATGACTTCACTTCTTCAGCCCCCCAGCAAGTTTGTGTTTGTGCCTACCCATTGCCACAAATAAAAAAGTCTAGCACCTCTCTCTCTTCTGGATGAAGAATCTTTTTAACTATTCATACATTTTTTTCTTTTTTTCTTTTTTTTTTTTAAATCTGGTCGTTCCCACCATGGGGCTTAAAAGGCAAAACAAATGTTGTAACTTGATTGGAGCCCACAGATAAGCATTTCACAGTGAACACCTCCGCACTGTTTCTTAACCAGATTAAAGTGGCTTCTCAGAGGTAATTAGACTAGGGCATATCTATGTGATGAGGCATTGCGTTCATGTATGCGCAAAGAGGGAAATTAGTTCAACTGGACAGTGGCTTATTCTGAACCGTAAATGGTCCATGCACTCTGAAGTCCTGAGAGTTGCCCACAAGTCTCATCGCTAGCTCCAAGACAGACAAAATAAGATCTGAGGTTTAATTGAAACTGTGATCATACACTGAAAGCAATAAGCGTAACTTGTAGTTTTGTGACGTCCAGCTCCCTAAAACTAAACTAAGACCAATGAGGCTGATTTATTCTGGAGTGGTATTTTAGTCTCAAACTCTTGTCAGAGAATTTTATCTGCATGTAAATGCTTCAAAAGATAGAAAATGCAATCATTTTCCAAACTTAAGCTTATTTTAGCTTGCATTCATTTCTGGCAGCATAAAATCTCAAATTAAACATGTATATCATAATGGCATATTAAAAACGAAATCAAGCTTGCAATCCCTACATAATGAAATGTGTCATATATAACCTGTTAAATGGTGACAGACAAAGGAAGTTATAGATATTTTGACTCTTCTCACATACTCCGAAATCTGTACTTATCATACTCACTCAGGAAATTAAACTCAGTAATAATAAACAATGAAACGGCTTCATAGTGTTTTCCCAGTATGGCCTGAAGCTGCAAGATACTGAGCACCGTTTACTCTCTTCATTTCAGGAGGAAATGACAGCACTCAGCACCCTTTGCACATGTAATCTCATCAAACAAACTCTGAGCATGAGACAGAGAGGTAAAGAAATTATTAAGAAAATTCTTAACTGTCTGGGGAAGTTGAAAAGCAATTATATTCAAAAAGTTATTTCCCTCTCACTTGTTTCAGCTGTCCATATGCAGTAAATGGCTTGTAAAATTTGCTACACAAAGATCAGTCTGTAGTGGTTTATGAAATTTTAAAATTCTCATAAAACGCTGTCAGCACATATGTCAGATAATCAACAAACCCTCTGCCCTCAAGATGTCCTGTGTTTTATATGGATCCTTATATGAATTTAAGAATCGGCTCATTCACCCCAAATTAAAAACCACCCAAACAAGCTAAAATGTTTGGCTCATGTAAATAAACTCTCTACATATTATTAATATTATTCAGATATGGTACCTTGCAATCCAAGGTTGGGGAGAACCTGAAATTGGAAGGAGGAAAAAGACCCAAACAAACCACAACAACAACAATGAAAACAACACGTGGGGAAAAATTAAAATGAGCTCTTTCTGATTCTCCAGAAGCTTTTCCTTGAGTCAGTTCCACGTGGATGCAAGATTTTATGTAACCAGAGGTGAGTGTGCCTTAGATTCATTGCGAGTGCTTTGTGTGTATGAGGACAGCGCCTAGGTCGTTACCAGGGATCCTGGTTTTCCCGGATTAAAAAACTGCAAATTCTCCAATTAACACCCCCTCCCCCCAAATCTGTGATTAATATTAAAGATCCCTCCCAACCCTCCTGGCCTGCTGGTGCCCTTCATTCCCCCCACC
>NW_017728910.1:17523278-17527897 GCF_001723895.1 Crocodylus porosus | reverse complement strand
ACTAGTGTCCCTCACTCCCCCCTCCACAAGCCCCCCAGCCCTGCTGGTGCCTTTCACCCCTACCCACAGCTCTTGCCCTCTCAGCTGTCAGGGCTATGGGGCAGCCCCCTACCCCTGACAGAAGACAGTGGCTGCTGCAGTGGAGCAGAGCATGGAGCCAGCTCCCCTCTGCTGCCTTTCTGCTGTGGGTTTGGGTGGGAGTAAGGCTGGCTCCCTGCTGTAGCGTGCACCCCCCTGCCCCCCAGATCTGTGCATGGGGTGGGGGCTGCGCACTGCCCACTGCAGGCTCGGGCTCCTGCCCTCCCCCAGGGTCTCTGCAGCCCAGTGGGTGCGACTCAGCACTGCAGGGTAGAGCATGGCCACACAGGAAAGCTGCTTGAAGCTGTGTACTCCATGCTGCTCTGGTGACACATTGCCCGTGCACATGGCCACCACCTGTGCTGCTCCTGCACGTGCAGGGAACACAACTCCAGGGCAGTGCAGAGCTCACAACAGCAAGTAGCTTTCCTGCATAGCCACAGTCCGCCCTGCAGCCATTGGTCACACCTGCTGGGCTGTGGAGGCCCCAGGATGAGAGTCCGAGCCTGCAGGGGGCAGCCTGCCCTACCCCTAACCCATGCACAGATCTGGGGGGCATGTGCCCCTCCTGCTCCTTCCTGGAGTTCGCACAGCAGCGAGGAGTGGACCCCACCTCCCCCACCCCTGGACACGCTGCTCATGGCCCTATCCTGTTCCTCACTGGGGCCCTGCAGCCATACATTGCGACCTCAGGCCCCAAGCCCTCCATACTGTCTGGCAGGGCAGCAACCCCTGCACCAGCCCCTGCCCTGCCCAGCTCCCCCCTCTCTATGGGGGGAGGCCTCAATCCTCCCCCACTTACCTGCAAGAGCTGCTCTCCAGGCTGCCCCGGGCCACGTACGTATACATGCACATGGAGCCCCCTGCCTGACCTCCCTCCTCGCTCCCTTCCAGCCCCTTGCAGACTGACACTCTGCCCACCTGCAGATGGCTCACTGCAAAACAGCAAAATCCATGGGTTTCTCTGCTAAAATGAGAAATCAGTGTTTTATTCCAGTAAGGGGGAAAATCCACATTTTACTTCATTTTTTCCATGGGAAATGGAAAACCTGGGTCCCTGGTCATTACAGAACCCAGCCAACTACAAAGAGTAATGGTAATACTTGTTGGAGACTTAAAAACCTAAAGTTGAGGTTCCAGAAATTGGCCAATCAGACACTAAATTGCCAGCTGACACAGTTAAGTTGAACTGTGTCTGCAGTGTCAACATAGGTAATGCATTTTATACAGTATTTAAAGTGTAGTAGAAATAACATATTTTAGAAGTAGAACAATCCTGCTTCCAATACAAATTCACTGCAACATTACTACAGGTGGTAATGATCATTGAGGCTGGAGTATATTCCTGAATAATGCAGTTACCCTGGGGATCCAAGGTACTAAACTAATATCAATGATTGAAATTAAGGATTATTAGCAACTGGTACAGGAAAAGGTTTGGGTGATCAATGCTCTGATCCTTGCAAAATTATTCTTTAAATATACATTTCAAAAACTTTTTTGGTAAACCTGTGTTTGTGGCTATTCTAGCAATTCAGCTGTGAGAGTATTCCTAGACCAGTAACTCATTGCCCGGGGTTCTTTCTGATCCCAAAATGAAGAACTGTCCCCCATCATATCCTGTTTTCTGGGTGATAGTGTTACGTATATATCTTTCATGTATGTCTAGCAACTAAATAAAAGGTACTACAGTATTCTCCTGGCATTTCTTGTACAAAGTTTAGTTATTATCGTACACTCCCTGGCAATAATACCTAATGGCATGAGAGACCTAAAGATCTGGATAGATTAATAAAAATCTAAAGAATGCCCCATTTCCTTTCACATCACTACTGGTCTCGCAACTGAGAAAAGGAAGTGATTGCCATTTCAGCAGAAAAGTACAGTGTATTGCACTGCTCAAAACTATCTTCCCCTCAGAAACTCCTTGAGAGTGATTGCAATTCCATACAATCATAGCAAGTCGTGATCAGTTGTTAACTGAGAAAATGGTTTGTAGGCAGCATTTTTGGCTTTTATTTTGGTGAAAGGGAAAAATATAAAAAGAATAAAAGGTTTCCTTTCATAAATTAATTGGTCATAAGAATCAGCAATGGGACCAACAGCACTGGTTTGAAGCAGATTTGACCTCCCTCCCCTCAAAAAAAAATCAATTTTCTGTAGGTCAGGATATTATGTTTTACCAACAAAAATCCAAGAAGCGGCAACAAAACACATAATGACCATTGTTTCCAATGGGGCATGTTATTTCAGCATATGTGGGTTTTTTTCTTTAGCTTAGTTCAGAAACACATTGCCTGATCAAAAGGTGTGCGTGTGTGTGTGTGTGTGTGTGGGGGGGGGGTTATTTGTTTGTTTTTTAAAGACCACGTAGAACTTGAACTTTCAAACAGAACACGTTCAATTAATTCATTCGTAAGTGTAGATAATGCGATAACGTTAATTGGGGTTATGAAGACATAGTAATTGTCAGTTATATTCAAAACAATGATTGGCCTCATTTTAGCAATGACATGAAGTAAGAACACTAACCTCTGATTGAAATGGCATCTCTCTGTATTAAACTCTATATACAGCGAAAGCCGCATTATCCAGCACCTTACAAAAATCGGCATGGTCTATTAACTGGCATGCTAGTCGACACAGCAAAAGCGAAACCGAAAGTGTCCACCACGGCACTTCCAGTTTCGCCAAGCCCCCATGGCCTGGGGCATAACAGCCTGTCCCCAGTGTGCCCAGGGCCCCCTCCTTGTCCCCCAGCACACTGATGCGGTGGGAGAGATGGCGGCGCACCAGACATGGTGGGAGGGGAGGCAGCCCAAACAGGCAAAGACACCCATTCAGGCCTCTCAGGTAACCGGCATTTTTGGTTATCTGGTACCCCCCATCCACCACAGGTGCCGGATAACAAAACTGTTGCTGCACCTTTATTCATACGACTATCCCTTACTCAAAAGAGTACTGGAGGCTTATCTCAAACCAGTTTCAGCCATTTTCAAACCGGTTCATGTGCACTGAATATCTGTTCTGTTACAGATTTAAACCAGTTTCTGATCACTTAAACCAGTCTTTGTGTAATGTCTGTCCCTACAAGCTTCCCAAGGAGGCGATGCAGCCCACAACCTTGGAAGTCTTGAAAAGGAGACTGGACAGATACCTTGCTGAAATAATTTGATCTCAGCAGTATTCCTGCCCAGAGCAGGGAGATTGGACTCAATCCTTTGAGGTCCCTTCCAGCCTTTAATTTCTTTGATCTCTACAACTGGCCTGTTCACCCAAGTAAGGTTTCAAAGGATTTTGACTCATATGAATATTTACTTTATTTCAATAGCACCCATTAGCCCAAATAAGTATTAGGCCTATTGCACCAGGTTAAATGTGAATGCTAGCTACATTTTCTGCCCTGAAAAGCAAAAACCTTATTCAAGTAATTTTTGAATAAAATCTTTGGATCATTTAAAATATAGTAGCTGCTTATTTTCTAAGACTGCCTTTACCATTTTCCTCCATCTTTCATGGGAATTCCCATCTTCCTTCCATGTATCAACTCTTCAAATATTGCACAGTACATGGAACTTTTCACATCTTCAAAGTTTCCCAGCCTTTCAAATGAGTCCAACTGCTGCTTAGAACCCACCAGGCAGATGATCTGACAACAAGGAATTATGGTGAAGGAAATTATGCTTTAAAGTTGTCCGAAGTCAACACTCAGAGATAATACACCACCTTCAAAGATGAATGAGCCACTTCATTCAGTCTGTTACCAGATTCCAAAAGGCAGCACATCAGGCTAGAAACTTTATTATTATTATGTTAACAAAACCTATAGTCTTCAGGAAAACATTGACAATGCCAGAATCTAGAGACAATATAAAGTCATATTATACTACCATATGAGACTCATATTTGCAGCTGGGTCTACATCTTAGCTCTCTTTCATAGAGAGGTCTATAGGCCTTCAAATTGAAATTGCCCATAGGCTCATGGTAATCACATTATACAGGTACCCAACAGCAATGCTGATGGGCGCTGTAAAAAGAAACCAACCAACAAAATTTCTAACGACAAGCTAACAGTATGTATTTGTATTTGCAGCCTGTCATGCTCTACATATAATCCTTTACAACACCCAAATTAAAATTAACCATAAATCAAGTTCTCACACAGTTTGGTGCAATCAAAGCAAAGGGTTTCCAATGATTTAGGAGTGAGACGGAGGTTCAGAAACACATGAAGACATACAACTCCCCCTCCTCCCACCCCCACACACTTGGATCTTTGAACACGCTGAATTTTCTAAGCTGAAATGAATGAATTGTAACAGCTATTCACACCAGGAAAAAGGCAGGATGTAAAATGAAGTTAAGACATGTAATCCTTACAGAGATAGTTTTAAAAGAATCAATACCACTCATCGTGGTAGTACAGTATTTGCAGTAGTAAGTGTTGCATGATGAATCGTTTTGATTTTCACAACTATCCTAGTTCCTGATTTTGTTCCCTCTCAGAAGAAATTAGTGTGGGCCTTTTTTTTTTTTTTT
>NW_017728910.1:17493916-17522983 GCF_001723895.1 Crocodylus porosus | reverse complement strand
CACCCAAAGGAAATATATATATGCTGAAGAGGACTGGAACACAGGGCCCCTTGGGGGATTCTGAGAGTCTTCTGGCAGGCTGCAGGCACATATCTGACAAACCAGTGAAAATGCTGAATCATGAATACTGATCAATTGCTACATGCACAATACCCTTACACTGCAGATTTCTGACCTGATAAGCTGTACATAATATTTTAAGTATCAGAGGAACAGGAAAGAAAGGCTGCAGACTTTTCATTTAGTAATTATTTCCCTCATGTGGAAAATTATCTGAGCGTCACCTTGTAATTGTGAACCCGAGATGCAAAATAGTAAATGATGGGAAAAATCCCCACATAGACAAAACCTCAGTCTCAGTTATATCTTATTTATGGGAGCAATCCTTTTTCTTTCTTTTTTTTTCTTCTTCTTAACTGGTAGCCTTAAACCACTAGACTGAATGACACACTGTGGGCTGAAGTGTCAACAGCAAATGGATGCCATGTGGCTGAATGTATCCTTCTTATCTGGAGCAGACAATATATCACTCAGCCACCCCCATGTCTGGATAAGTAAGTATCTGGATGAAAAAGTGGCTTTGACGAATTAAGACAGAGATAATGCTGGTAGGGGAGGAGAAGCAAGGATCTTTCAGGGGGTTCTCTCTTTTATCAGACCAACTGTATTGTTGGGAAAGACTTTAGACAAACTTTCAGGCACAAAATGCCCTTCCTTAGGTCTGACAAAAGAGCATACGTAACATAAGGAAGGAAGAAGGGAAGGAAAAGCATTTACACTATGTGAGACTAATGCCTTTGATGAAAGTTATCTATCCAAAAGTTGTAATGGAATGGTATGGGATGGGAATAACGCTGTACACAGAATTTCACTGTGTAGCCAGTGAGTACTAGTCTCCTCACCCCTTTCGGGAAAGAAGTCCTCAAAACATGGACGGTCTTATGCTAATTCACTCTTTTATATCTGGTTAGAACTTCTGTGAAGACCAACATACTAAAGTGAATGGGGAACCAGGGTTGTCAGCTGTCCACAAATTTACAGACAGCGGGCACATGAGACATGAGCCGCTACGGTAGTGTAGTTGCTGAAAATAGCCATGTGCCATCCTAAAGCAAGTACTAAATGATGGTGCAGTAATAACTGCGCCATGGGGGGGTGGGGATGTATAAACGCACCCAGTCAGTAAAAACTAAGGCTAAAACCCCCGTCCATAAAGTCTGTAAATAAGCCCTCTAAAAAAATCAGACAATAAAAGCTATCAAGCTCCAGCTGCTGTGTGAAACTCCTTCCTGGGAAGAATCTGTACAGCCAGAGCTTGATTGAAACATAGCACCTCGCAGAGAGCCTGCTCTTATTTCTTTGCCTGCCCTCTCCCTCTGGGTTGCTCCCCTAATTCTGCTGGGTTGCAGGTAGGCTTCTTTGGGGCATAGGCAACTGGTGCCTCCTGACTCTGGGGGGACACCAGATCGCCAACAGGGGGGAGGCACCACTGATCGCGGATGGGAGGGGGGTCCTCCACAGGCCGAACACTGAGCCAGCAGCAAAACTGGAAGTGTAGCTTCTACTCACACTTCCTGTTTCATGGCTCATTTTCCAGGTGGTGCATGGCCAATCTCAGGGGGTGCACACGCACCTGCATGCACCCTTACACATAGCCAATGCTTTGGGGGTTTGCGTTCAGACAAGGGGAGTGGGGCTGGTGAAGGTGAAGCTGTGTTAGGGGCAGCAAGGTGTAAAAACTCTGCTGCAGTTGCACACAGCTGCTGCCAACCTAAGATTTTTAATTTATTTACATATTTATTTTTAATGACAGTAAAAAAATCATGCCAGTAAAAACTTTGCAGACTGTCAGGGGAAAAAAATATTGGGTTGGCAACCCTGCATGGCACCTATGTGCATGCTGAAAGTTGGTCCAACACTCAGTGGCTTATGTATTTTTCACTATAGATTTGCAGATTATATTGGTCTGCCTACATTGCACAGGTTTCTCCTTTAATACTGGATGCTGTCCCATGGAAAGGTGATGGAAATCCTTTGCATAGATGATTACAGTTCATGTCTTGCCTCAGAATACAGCGCAGGAAATTGTTTTCATAAGCAATTGAAAACACAATCTCAGCCCCTTCCAATGGTCTTGTGAAGGTCAATAAATATAACCCACCAAGACTGGAACAAAGGTGCTCTCCTCACACCAACAATGGTACTGTTAATTCTTATTTTTACTACCACAAAACTATGTACCAGAGATAAATGAGTAGCATTAGGCAAATAAGCAATCCAGATAAATAAAAAATGAATCCTTAGTAACTGAAGTATGGGAATTAGAGACTGGGAAAACATATGGTAGCTTCCACTGAAAAGCCAATATTTATCTAAAGTTACCATACAGAGATACTAATATATTTCCTATTCCAAATGGACTATAGTGAAAATAATAAAATGCCATTATCTATAATACCTTGTGAACAAATGTTAACCTTTTAAAAGGCATTTGCTGGGTACAGATAAAAAAAAATAAAAACATCCTCTCTAGTTCTGCAATCTAAAAGAAAAACTCAAGAGCAGAAGTGGAATATAATAGCAAAAAAGAATGGATTATAAAGAGAAAGACATTAAGAAAAATGCAGGTACTTCTTCCCATGGAATACTGAAATCTCTTTATACATCTTGTATCAAAATTAACTTGATTTTTGAGTCTGGAGTTGGGGAGAAGACAGACTTAGCAGACACATGCTGTTTTCCATTTAAGCTTGCCAAGCAGGCAATATTAAGCTATTAGAATTAAAAATGAAAAATATAAGATCTTATTTAAAGCATCATGGCAGCAGGGGGTGGGGAATGAAATAATCTCTTCCCAGTTTACACTATCCAATCTTAGAACATCCACATTTTAATGGGAAACAACACAGAAGTACCATATTTACTCAAATCCAAAATGAGGTTTTTCTCCCCATTTAGCATTTTGAATTTGAGTACAACGTGTGGGGGAGGGGGCAGGTGCTGTGGCTCTGCTTCTGGCCGTAAGCCCACTTGGGGCCAGTCAGAGCCATAGCAGCTGCCTGCCTCCCCCCACCCACTGGCCCCAGAAGCCTTTTCTGCCCCCTCCCCTGCAGCTTCTGTCCCCTCATCCCCCAGCCTTACTCTCAGGCATGGCCCCACCTCCAGCTCCACCAACTGCCAGGGCACAGAGCACATTGAAACTCTGTCCCCTGCCCAGCCAATCAGCAGTGACACAGCTCCATGTTCAGGACTCCGCGGGTTGGAAAGGGGCTGCGCTTCTATGTGGTCCATCCATCCAAGAGGGAATGGAGCTTGAGTCACATCTGACAGTAAGAGGGGAGGTCGGGAAGAGGATCAGGGGCTGTGGGGATGCATAGCCTGTGGCGAGCAGTGGGCAGCACAGACTGTGAGGGGCAGGCACTGGGGCAGAGGCCAATGGGTGCAGATGGGAGGGGGGAAAAGGTGAGCAGGCTGCAGGGGAAGAAGTTGCTGGGGAGAGGGCAAAGGGGTGCCCCACTGCCTGTTCCCTTGCTCCAGCTTTCCCCACTATAGCAGAGTCAGATTCTATATCTAGAAGCAATATCAGATTCTATGTCTAAAAAATTAATCCATTTGTTATAATTTTCCAAATATCGAATCTAATTCTTAGGGTGGGTAGTCTTAAATTCAAAATCATCTTAGATTCAGATAAATATGGTAATCAAAACACCACTTTTTTGGTCTAATGAGATTTCTCTTCTTTTGGGGTGTTGTTTTTTTTTAAACCTCAATACATGAAATAAAAGCAAAACTGAAAACTAAGACACTGAGCTCTCAGAAGCTTGAAGAAGGTAGTTCACCAAAGGTTTTAAAAAGAAAAAAATCCATTCTTCTTTGGTTGAGAATATTTAAGCAGTGCATGTATCAAAGTGACACTGAATACAGCTCAGAGTCCATGGAGTTTGCTTCAAACAGAATAGGCACTTTTAAGCAGCCAGTGGAATGTGCTGCTTGTCTACATGAGGATTCAGTACAAAGCCCAAAAGAACTGTCAATTCCTCTTATCACAGTGCAGTTGATTAAGGATACCCTCAACAAAAATTATCCATGCAAGTGATTCTTAGCTTCCAGGAACTTGGCCAAACTAAGGAGTGATCCCACAGGCTGTAGAGTGAAACAAAGGAAAGTTTAGTTTTCTGAATTTCCCTCAAATATAACTCTTTAAAGGGAGAGAACTGGCATCCTCCGGGAGAAAAATGAGACCAGGTTTTCTGGTCTCAAAGAGCTGAGGTTTCTCAAAGAGCTGGGGAAGCTTTTTGAGAAAATTATCCAGGACCACATCTGCGAGGGACCAGCAGGGGAGATTATGCATAGAGGCAACCAACAGGGGTTCATCAGGAGCAAGTCCTGTCAGACCAACCTGGTGGCCTTCTACAACCAGATCACCAAATCTTTTGATGCAGGTGACATGGTGGATGTAGTCTTTCTGGACTTTAGGAAGGCCTTCGACACTGTCTCTCACCCTATTCTCATTAAAAAAATTAGGCGACTGTGGCATCAATGCCTACAGAGTCTGATGGGTCCAAATTGGCTGGCAGGCCATACCCAGAGAGTGGTGGTGGATAGGTCTTTTTTGACCTAGAGGGACGTGGACAGTGGGGTCTCCCAGGGCTTGGTCCTCGGCCCTGCACTGTTCAACATCTTCATCAGTGACTTGGACAGGAGGGGGAAAGCACATTGTTCAAATTCGTGGATGACACTATGTCATGGAGTGGGGCCTGTGAGCGGCTGTGACCTCGCTAGCGCCCCCTGCCGTGTCAATTAAGGTGATCCAGCACCCTCTTCTCGCCTGCCACATCTTTGTTCTTATGAGTTCAGTTATGGGAGGCTGCCTGCTTGCACCCTTGACACTGCGTTCGTATTACCTCCGTTCCAAGTGGGGTGCTCCAACACCCCCAGCCTTATGGGCAATGCGTGCCTCCTACCTCCCCAAGCCTCGCAGCTGTTCCTGGATGTTATTCTGTCCTTGCCCTCCGGCGCCCTCCCTAGGCCCTTTGGGCTCATCCTGTCCTGGTGCCCCTCTCTGGCACCCCCGGGCCTGTCACCCACCTGGCACCCCTGGGGCTCGTCACGCCCCAGCACCCATCTCTGATCCTCCTGGGCCTATCATGCCACTGGCACCCCTTTACCGGTGCCCCAGGGCTGATCACGCACCTGTCACCCCTTTACCTGTGCCTCTGGGCTGGTTAAACAACCTGCACCCTGTTACCGGCACCTCTGGGCCGGTGCTGCAACCTGCACCCCACTACTGGCACCTCTGGGCTTGCCTTGCCCAGTTGGCCTGTCTTGCAGTTTTCCCCCCACTCCTCGCCCTCTCTGGAGCCTCTCGCCCCCTCTAGGGCCTTTTGCCACGCTTCCCGCCCCCCCGGGGTCTGAGCGCCCTTTCACGCTCACCCCTCTGGAGCCTGTGCGCCCTTTCGCGGCTGGGGCTACAACCCCCACACACCAAGCACCACTCTGGTACTCGAAACACTGTGCCCACTGTGGCACTGCTCACTGTGCCCCCGCTGGGCACCAGGAACCCCCAAGCTACTGGGAAGCCCCCATGAGGCCTCCTCGCACCCCTACAGCCTCACCCAATCCTCCGGTTTAACCATAACAAAACCATGAGCCAAGCGGCTGCAACACAAACAAGAAGCCTACCGGCTTATAACACAAAGTCCGCACTCACTTGGCTCTTAGTCACAACCCCTTCGAGGGTTCTCTCTCCAGTCCATATCCTCAAGCAGCCAATCCAGGTAGTCAGGCTGCAACCATCCCCTCAGCCTGCTCATCTCTCCCACAGAGCTCCTGCTCCTGCAGCCACCAGAAAGGAACTTCCAGCTAGGCTCCGGCCTGGGCTGTTTATAAAGGCCCGGCCCTGCCCCCTTCCGGCCACATCACCTGCCTGGTTGCCCCAGCAACCAGCACCTGGGCTGCCCTGGTGATTGGCAGCCTCTATTTCCTTTTAGACATGGGGCACCCAACTTCCCCCATGACACACTAAGATGTAGGGAGAGGTGGGCATGCTAAAAGGGAGGGACAGGCTAGAACTAGATCTGGACAGGTTACAGGGGTGGGCAGATGAGAACAGGATGGGATTCAATACTGACAAATGCAAGGTACAGCACCTAGGGAGAAAGAACCCGCAGCAGACCTACAGGCTGGGGAACTCTCTTGTCAGCACAGAGGCAGAAAAGGATCTTGGAGTCATTACTGATTCCAAGATGAACACGGGCCGCCAATGTGAGGACACGGTCAGTAAGACTAACCACACCTTGTCATGCATCCACAGGTGCATCGCGAGCAGGTCCAAGGAGGTGATCCTCCCCCTCTGTGTGACATTGGTCAGGCTGCAGTTGAAGTACTGCATCCAGTTCTGGGTGCCACACTTCAGGTTTGGAGTGCTGGCCACACCAATGGCCTAGGGTAGTATGAAATGTTGGCCCCAACTTATACGTTCCTGGCACTGGCCTAAACTTAAAGTTCCCAGATCACTAGTCTTTGGGTGAGATTACATGTTAGAGTTAGGAAACACTAATTCTAAGTAATGTCAGTCTGTGTTAAGGTTAATTAATGTTAGTGACCAGTCACTATAACAGGGGCTTAAGCCAGACACATGTAAATGGGTAAACACAGGTCATGGGTCATGACAGGCAAGTCCTGAGGGAAAAGAAGCACGTAGCTGGCACCTGCTCAGTCACATATTCAGAGTTAGTACCCTCTCTAATGTGCACTACTCAGACCTCCAGCTACAGGCTGGGCAAGCAGGAGCATGGTTAGGTGTTACAAGTCTGCTCCAGACCTGCCCTGTTCACTGGCTCTCTAGCCACAGTATAGGCTGGGGAAGAGGGAAGAAAGGGCCCCATAGCACTTGGATCACTCCTTCAGCCCTCCAAATCACCCCACTGCCCCTCATCAGCCCCTAGCATGCCTAGATTGACCCTCCATCCCTGGATTGGCCTTTCTATCCCTGGATCACTGCCCTGCCACCCCAATCAGTCTGAGAGCAGCAGTGGTGGCAGAAGTACAGGAGGAAAGGGGAATTCACCCTCTGCCTGCTCCTGCCTCCCTGAAGCCCATGTCTCCCCCACCACCCGCTCCTCCCTTCCCCTTTTTCAGGCACAGGGCCTGGTGCAAGCTGGATCTGGGCATGCAGGGGCACTGTGGTTTGCAGTGAGCCCAGAAGTAGGAAGGGAAGGGGTACCCCCCCACCGGTACCTCTACCACTCTTGGGTTGATCAGGGCAGTAGGGAAGTGATCCAGGGACAGAAGAGACAATGGGGGTGGGAAGAGATGAAGTAATTGGGGTGCCAGAGAAGCTATCTGGGAGTGGAGGGGTGATTTGGGAAGCACACAGGCATCTCCCCATCTGCCCGTCTCCCCTCTAATCCTGCCCCTTAGCCCTTTCCCCATGACTCCTTCCATCCCTTTTCCCTCCCTCCCCGACACCCGTCTGTTGCCCACTGCTGATAGCTAGTACACCTGGGAGCAGTGCCTCCTAGGATGCTGGAGGACTGAAAATCAGTATAGTCTCAGGTGAACACCCAGAAGTTAAGTTAACTCAAGCTAGATAGTACAGTCCAAAGATAATTCTTGCCTGAAGTGGCATAACTTTAAGATGCCTAAAGGGCGCTTAGCTCTTGTTAACAAGCCTTAATGTGCGATCATTCAAATTTTAAGTGCTATCAAAATCATCTAACTGTAATTAATAATCTCACCCTTTGGTTAAGCCTGAATAACTGAAACTCACCATTTCCTCTATTGTCAGTACGCTGGGAAAGTGCTTGCATCGTCCCCCTCTGATAATGACCTAGGGGACAACTGCCTAATACCACTATCAATATTCCATTACCTCACATAAAAGTGGCCTAAATGTTTCAACTTCTTGACATACGGATTTCAATATGATGCCACAAAATGGAATTCAGGTGAAAGGGTGTTTTTTTTATTTTTTAAGAACCCAGTAAAGAACAAACATAAATAAAAGCTGTCAAAAGAACATTTTTAAGGTTGCAAAGCCAAGCCATCAAAAATTAGAGGATGTTAGAATTGCCTGGCTAGCACTAATTGAGTCGCCTTGAGTATGTGGATTATGATTTTGTTAAAACTTAATTACATGGTCATACTTGGGGGTTTTGTTTGGTTTTTTTTTTAAATTAGAACTCTCAATCCATTAATAACTTCATGTAAATTGCATTGTGGAACTATACCCATGTGCAAGCATAACATTCTTTTAAAGTTGAATTTTAAATCTATTAAAATTTCTAACAGCAGTGCAAAAATTAACATTTTTCAAGCCTACAGTAATATTAATTCATATCAATGACAATGCTTCATTTGTCAAGCCAACACCATTACAGGGTACAATTTTCTATGAGATTAGACAGTGCAGTGGGTGAGGGTACATCAGAGGTATACAAATGTTTCATTGATCCTTAAAATGTAACAGTTCAAATCAAATATCCTGATTTCTATCATAATAGAGAACATCTAAAAACACTGTAAAGACTCCAGTGACAATAAAATGTTTCAAAATGGACAAGTAATGATTTGTCTTCAGATTACCTATCAAGGTTCATCAGAATTGACTGGATTTCATCAATTAGCCGATTAAATTTTTTTCCTCCCCAAGTGGGACCCTGACATTTTCCAAACCAACTGCTTTCCCAGTTTGAAGTTTTTCTGTCTGAAAATTTGTTTTGTTTGAAAATTTGAGCCACTACTACTAGGAAAAAAAATTAAAGTAAAACACAGGGAAAAAAACAAAATGACCTTTTAAAATTAATTAAATGAACCACTTTAATTTTACCCAATAAGGTTTATTTTTCCAGTTTTTGGTCCATACAAATTTTGAGAATTCATCTTTTCATCCCTATTGAGTATAAGAACAGCTTTTTAACGCTCAACACTTTCCTGGGACATGAAAACTTTTTGAGGCCCTATTCAAGAAGTACATTTTGATGGCATTGGGCTGTCTGGGGAAGTTAAAAGTTAATATGCTTCTGCTTCCTTCTGTACCTTTAAACTGTAGCAAAGACTGCATCATCAAATTTAGACCATTTCATTACAGACTTTTTTTGCTACAGTAGTATTACTGCTGCAACTCTAGGTATCAAATGCACTGCAATTATCCCTAATGCATGTCCTTTTTAGTCCCCAAATGCTTTTTAATTTAATGAAACCATTTTAAAAGGCATGTTTAAGCTTTTGCAGCAACTTGAAGATCTGATTTTTGAACAAACACATATGTCAGTAAAATCTAGGTCAGGGTCATCCCTAGTGCAACTCCAATTAAGTCAGTAGAGATCAGCTACAAATGAATCTGACCCAAAGAGCTCTTTTTTTTTAGGTTGTTGCTTAGGCCAACCTGTTCTGACGACCGCTGTTTTCCTTAAATTTAACATTTTCATGAATTAATTGGATAGGTTTCAATATATTCCTCATACATATGAAGACATGGGTACATTATTTAATAACACCAGATATTTGATATGCTCACTTAAAATAATTAAAACACTGTTGGCCACATCATAGTAATGCTGATGTAACACATGTAAAAAAACTGACCCAAAAGGATAGGTAGAGGAACCTGAATGAAGAAACAGTTTGTTTTGGGTTTTCATTTAAGCCAAAAAAAGGTTCAAACTAAAGGAAATATATTCATGAAAATACTCCTTAATTTCTTTTTTCAAAGCCATGCTTGATTAGGGGGGGACAAAGTTTGACCTTTTTAATTCCAAAAACTTTAAATTAAATATGCTCTTTAAGGGTAAGATGAAGGTGCAGTCAACCTACTGGCTTTTGTACAAATTATTCTTCACTTACTCCCCATATGGATGCACTTATTCCACTCCAAAATTTCTTTATGGGTGTAAATACGCATCACATTTCTGCTGAAAAAGCCTTTTTTTCTGGAATTCTAGGGTACCACTCTATTATCCCACCGTAAGTACCTTTGAAGTATACAAGATAAATTGTGCTAACATTTTTCCCTAAAATAGTGCTGTGTACAGCTGTAAGTTAATAGTGGCTCATTCACATTGATTGCCCATCATTCCAGGGACAAGCCTGACAGGCCGCGTGCTCTTCCTGTCCGCTAAGCAGAACTGCCTGGGAGAAGGGCTGTGCATGTAAAGGCTCCTCTTTTTTTCTGGGTTTTGACTTTTGATTGATCAGAAATGCCTCAAATGAGACATCTGTTTACAACCTATATAGTTTAACATCATCTAATCTAAAGTGGAGTGTCCACATAGGGCATTCATTCTGAACCAGCTATTCTGGGCCATTTCCCTATGTAGACAACTTCTAAACCTAAGTTATGGAAACTCTTTAGACAAACTACATCTATAACCCTCCCCCACCCCCCCCAAAAAAATCTGAACTTGATAAAGCTTCACTAAATTCTGAAGAGGTAGTCATTTCACTTACATAAAAGGATTATTTTAACATAAATTAATATTGTCTTGAGGCTCAACACTTTTAACTGTCACAGAAGTTATTTTAACAGCAATGGAAAATGCAGGTAGGCAAAAAAATTAAATAGAGCAACACTGGGTTGATTATTTGGTTTGCCTCAGACTAAATTGTTTGATTATGAGTTAATATTTTAGTATTTAGGGATTGTAAAAACCATATTGGGAATACCAGACATGAAAGGAAACAAATATCTTGTTGCATTTTTTTTCTGGAGGGGAAAAATAAAGGAGTAAAGCCAAAAGGAAAATGCCAGGAAAATGCACTTAGTTTACTTGCTGAGAAAAATCTGTTAAATAGGCAAAAATCAGACAGGTGCTTGGTTTATGTATTTAACAGGGGTTGGCAACTAATAATTTATGCGCCAAATCTGGCCATTTTTTCTGGTCCATGGAGCTGCAGGTGTGTGTGGGGGGGGGGGGGGAGGGTGTTTCAGTGTGGTGGGCTTCACCCACACAGCCAGCAGAGAAAGCTGGCAGCGATTCAGTTATGGGGAGATGGGTGACCTGAGGCTCCAGCTGTAGACACAACAGAGCAGGCTGGTTGGAAGCAGCCCATAATCAGAGCTAATCTCCATTAAGGCAGACTCCTGTCTTAAATAAATACATTTTCTGATCTTCACTGTTTTTGTGATGTTTATGTCATGTGAATGATTCACACTACAGTGTGTATTTTGCTGGCTGTTTTTATAATGTGGCAGGCTCCCCACTTTGCCTGGCACGCTGGGCTCAGACAAGGGCACTTCTGATTGGTGGAACATTTCCACCAATAAGGTAACATTTGGGAGGGGCTTGCCCCACTCCTACCTGGAGGAGGCAGGGCAAAGAGCCCTGGACCTGAGTGAAGCCTGTGCTTTGCAGGTCTGACTAACTCCAGGGGCCATGGCTTGCAGAGAGAATAAAAGGACCGTGTGCTCAGCAAGCAGGGCAGATGTGTCAGGGGAATGGAGAAGAAGGAAAAATGGGATAAGAAGATCTGCCCAATGGGCAAAGCAGCACCCAGAAGAGCCCCGAAGACCCCCCCCCGCCAGGACCGACATCACAGCCCCATTGGTGCATGGAGTGGTGCCCGGGGCACAGACCTAGAGGCTGCTCGAGGCAATCTGGGTCTGCATTTCCTGGCAGACACCCAGGGTACGGTGCGGAGATTGCTGTGCGGAGCTCAGGCCCTGGGGGCCGCTCAAGGCAGCTCAGGTCTGTGACCATTGGCAAGCGGGTTACACCTGCTCCTCTGTGGCGGGTGTGGACTGTTGGCATTTGCTTTTGCTTATTGTTTTAGGGCTCACTATTGACCTGCATAGGGTTCGAGGCCGCTGGTGGTGGTACTGTTTCCAGGTTGTTGATTATTGAAGACAGCATTGTATGTAAAGTTGAACTGTCAATATTTATTCTCAGCTGAGGGTTTCGCCTGTATTTACGTGCGTGTGTGTGCGCACGCACGCGCGTGTTTGTGTGTGTTAATAAATTGGTAAAAAGTTAAGCCATCTTGTCCTGGCCTGGCTCTAAAGAGAACAGAAGAACTGGTACAGAGATGACTAGATCCCTTTCACAGCACTACCACCTGACCACTCATCCCTTCCATTTGTGGACGGGGCATGCCCTTGGGTATACCTGGGCTGCAATAATATAAAATGAAAGATTCTTGTTTTACAATTAGCAGAGGACATAAAGCACATTAGGCCAGCTAGTGTAAAGTTACAGAATTCAGGTCACATTTACTAAGGATCTGACCCATCTTTTCTACAGAAATGGCTATATATGGAATAGATGTTTATTTAACATGAACTGATAGAGATATTTTTTCAGTTGTGTTTTGAAAAGTTAATTAATATTCACTTTGTCTTTTTTAAATAGTTGGTGACCTCAATAAAGCCAGTAGGTGTGCTACTACCTTTCCTTAAGGTTGAAGTTACATGTTACATTTAGACCATAATATGGGCACTTACAATATGAACATTTGCATGTTAAAACTCATTAACTCATGCTAAGTATCCTCTGAGCACTGCAGAGTTATGCCACTTTAGGCAAGAATTAACTTGGGGCCATGTTACCTAGCTCGTGTTAGGGTAGCTTCAGTCTGCTCCAGGGAGATAAAACGAGCAGTTTGCAGTCCTCGGGCATTGCAGGATGCACTACTCCCAGCCTCCCTTCCTCCATCTCTCCACAATAGCCATAGCAGGAATAGAGCCTATATGTCCTGGCTTCTAACCACGTCCCAGCTCACCAGCCCTTTCTTCAGTGCCAAAGTCACTTAGGCAGGCAAAAAAATGGTCTTAATCCTTGCCATGCGACTGCTAACAGCATGTTCCAACTTTAACACCACTTAACATACCACAGATTTAGTATGGTCTAAATGTAACGTGTAACTTCATCTTTTGGTTCAATGGAAGGAGAGACTAAACTCCTTCAGTGGTATGTAGCAGGTGTATAGGAGTCTAAGTAATGCCAAAGAGATCCAGACACACACTGAAAGTAAGCGTAGCCAAAATACGCTAAAGGCCTGGTTTACTGTACGTAAATGACAGAGAAGTGATCATAAGCCCCAAAATAAAGGAGTTAATAATAAACCAAAGTAATAAGTCTACTCACAAGTATGAAGCAAGAAACTACAAATACAACTTAAATGTTTGGTATTTAAAAATCAGTTAAGTGACAAAATCTAATGCTTGTTAGGGTGGGCAATTCACCCATCATCATTAATTAGGGACCCTAATTAATTAGGGACCCTAAAAGAAGTAGTGTACATAGGCCTAAATTAGGCAAAGGAGAAATGTTGCCAGTCTGAAATTGTAATACTAAGGGGCATTAGTGTGTTCAGTATATATAATACTTCCAGGTATAATGTCACCGGAGGAAAACAATATCAGAATATTAACTCTTTACTTACAGGACGCATCTCTCACCTACTTGAGATCTCCTGACACAGGACTGTGTAACTAACACTATGCTAGTTAGTCTTTATTACTTCACTTTCTTTTGTATGACACAGTTGCGTTGCTTTATTTGGGCTTACTAATAAAGGTGTATTATCTTACCTGTATGACCCTGAGTGCTCTATTAAATGACAACTTCTCTATTGTACCAACTAATTTGGAAGCTGCACCCCACCAGACTTCTTCACAATACTTTCTAGTTAACCTTAGTGATATAAATCATCTAAATTACTGATTGAGTGGCAGGTGAAAAAGCTGGAAACAGCCTGGGCTACAAGATTGCTGGGCAAGCTGTATGTCTAATAACATATGCCTACTCCCAACAATATCCAGAACCACATCCACATGGTAAACTTTCCCAATCCTAATTCCCCCTCCTGCTGCCATATGCATCTCCAGATGGCCTCCAAACTAGGAGGAAATGCTTCATATTATTTTTCTACAGATTCTAATTATGTTGCTGGCCACCTGCTTCACAGGATTTCTTATTTAATACCCAAAGTTTTTATTCCAATGCACTATTGTGATTTATAAAAGTGAATTTTTCATATAAACTAAACCTGTGGTTTGGCTTGCGACCTGTGACTAGCCTTACAACCTTCCTGGCTCCTTCAATGAATAGGACTTGTCGCTGTTAAAAAGTCGCTGGAATTGGTTCAGTCCCTAATAATTCTCTTTCCATGGAGCATGTTCTATGCAACTGAGGAAAAGGAGTACTTGTTGGAAAAGGTCCTTTTGAGCACTCACGATGTCTGCAAAGATAAACCATTGAATACCTGCTATGGCAAATTCCTAAACATCCAATTTTTGTTCTTCTCCTGGGTGATACTTGAGGAGTAGACTGTAGCTATCAGTCAAGGAGCACTTGCTTCAGCAGCAATTCTTTGTTCTTCTGTTCTTTCTCCACTCCTGGGAATGGAGATACTTTAAGAAAAATAGAGTAGAATCCCTGCCGCATGACAATCAGCTGGGCTGGATGATGGAGCGATCTTAGTTATTCCTCTTCTGTAACTAACAAGATACCTCCATTCACTTAGAGGTGGATCTTCAAACTATTCTTTCACCAAGATTGAAGGATCCTCTCACTAGCCTGGAATACCACCATTTTTTTTCCATTCAGGAACCTCCAGAATGTTTGTTTTGATTTGTAGCCAAGGTTGAAAAATACATTAGGAAATCCAAGTTGATAAAAGAGGCTTTGAGACATATCTTTGTACCAACACTGTGCTATGTGCAGGGAATTTGATGTCCATTTAAAGATTACGAATAATTATACATGTACACATATACTCTAATGAGACAGAGACACAGAGAGGGAGACAGAGAGAGAGGGAGAGAGAATTTATCGTGATGTGATCAGTTGTCATCTTGCTAATTTTTCATTTGCTGTTTCCAGACCGCCAAACTCACAAATATGAGAAGGTGGCATTTCAAAAATGATAAATTTGCAAACTGTAGCCTCTTACGAAGGAAAAAAAGTAATGAATATATGCTCCTTCTTTTTCTTGCAGGCAGTTAGAAAACTGAAAAGGCAGTCAGCCAGAGCCCACAGTTATTGCAATGGAGAGGAACTCTCCATAGAGATGTAAGAGAGGGACGAAACTAAAGAAGCTAGTGCGGACACAGGAGGAAAAGGAACAGAGAAACTTAACAAGGTTAATGGAATAAGAAAATTTGGAAATGGTGTGGGAGCCTGAAGTCAAAAAAAAATTCTTCACCATGATATTGAGGAGGTCCAACCACCTGCAAGTCACCATGTACTCTACAAGAATGTGCAGAGCGGACAGTATCCTGTCCTGGGCTGGGTACCTCTGATGGTCCATATGTTGGGAGAGATAGTTAACCATGTTAAGGTCTCAGGTCAGGCAAAACGCAGGTAAATATGTACCTCTAC
The DNA here is from genome assembly GCF_001723895.1 of Crocodylus porosus. NCBI lineage: Eukaryota > Metazoa > Chordata > Crocodylia > Crocodylidae > Crocodylus > Crocodylus porosus. The sequence goes on along the minus strand of NW_017728910.1, from coordinate 17,507,663 downwards.
ATGTTACAGATATTACAAAATTAATTGAGACCAGCTATGTGCAGAATACTTATCACACCATAATAACATCACCTGGATGAAGGGGAAGAGGTTGATATCATATACTTGGACTTTTAAAAAGCCTTTGACCTGGTGTCCCATGATGTCCTCTTGGAAAAATTGGGCAACTGTGGCCTCAACTACACTACAGCCTGATGGCTGGGGAACTGGCTCTGAGGTCTGACCCAGAGAGTGGTATTTGACTGAATGAACTAAATCAACATGGCACTCAGTGACCACTGGTGTCCCCCATTATTGGACCTGTACTCTTTAATGTCTTTACAAATGATCTGGACTTTGCTGTCGGAAGTGGACTGGCTAAGTTTGTTGATGACACCAACTTTGGGGAAGAATGTCCACACTTGAGGCTAGGCTGGTGATCCAAGCCAACCTCGATAGGCTTGCGAAGTGGGTGCATGAAAACCTAATGGCATTCAATACAGAGAAATGCAAGGTGCTCTACCTCAGGGAAAAAAACCCACATCACACTTATAAGTGAGGCAATGCTATACTTGCTAGCACCGTGACTGAAGTAGACTTGGGGGTCATGACTGGCCACAAGATGAACATGAGCCACCAATACAGTAGTACAGCTGGCAAAGCGAATAAAACTCTGGCTTGCATCTATTGATGCATTTCAAGCAAGACCCAGGATGTCATCCTCCCACTGTACTCGGCCTTGGTGAAGCCACAGCTGGAGTACTGCATCCAATTCTGTGCTCCAGAATTCAGGAAGGATGTGGAGGAGCTTGAAAGAGTCCCAAGGAGAGTCATGCGCATGATCACAGGTAAGAGAACAGGCCTTATGAAGAGAGGCTGAGAGCCATGAGACTCTTCAGCCTGGAGAAGTGCAGACTCAGGGGTGACTTGGTGACAGCCTATAAGTACATAAAGGGTGTGCATCAGGATCTGGAGGAATGCCTGTTTATCACAGCATCCCAAACTATGACAAACTACTGCAAGACCATTTTAGGCTGGACATAAGGAAAAACTTCTTTACTGTCCCAGCCCCCAAGTCCTGGTGCAAGCATGTACTCTGGACACTTTTAAGAAACATTTGGATGCTCATCTTGCTGGGATCCTTTGACCCTAGCTGACTTCCTGCCCTTTGGGCAGAGCGCTGGACCCGATGATCTTATGAGGTCCCTTCCAGCCCTAATGTCTGTGAAATCTATGAAATCCATGAAAAGGTCCAATCAGCTATAAATTTAGACCGTGCATATGTGTACCAACTTTATAGTTGGTTGTTTATCCAACCTTAATTTGCATGTGTAACAGGGTCTATAGACTACCTGAATGAGATATACGTAAAGCACAAGCTTTTGTCAACTCAAGTTCACTTCATCAAATGATGTGAAAAAACAGCATACAGTAGCACATAAAGTGGAGTGATTGGGCTACAAAAAGTGGGAAAAGGATGAAAAGGAAGAGGGAGGAGGGGACCAAACCTCATGCATCTACTAGTGTAACATGAGCTCCTCACCAAGCGCTTAAGCAAGTGTTAAGGAATGCTACAGTCCCTACTTCCCCACCTTCTCCAGTGCATCCCGATGATCTGCAGAGTGTCACAAAAGGGAATTGTTTCTGTGGCTCAAACAACTCAAGCAGCTGCAGAAGGCACACATTCATTCTTGTTCAACCCCTGCACAATGGGGGTTGTTCAACCCCTGCACAAAGGAGAATTAAGAGGCCTCCATGTATGAGACACCAGTACCATTTAAGCTGTCCGACTTCACCCCCCGCACCCTTCCCCACCATTAGCTTTCTGGTTGCACTTTAGTGCACTTCAGTTTTCCAGAAAGTGCTTTGCTTGAGAGTTTTAAAAAAATACTTGTTGCAAGTGCTTGGCAGTTTTGACCACATTGTTCTTAAGCTTTTCCTAGCCTGAATTAGCTTGGTTAATGAAGTCCTGTGTTTGTTTACGCACTAGTTGTCGTCCACTCAATTTCCAAGAAGCAGAAACTGCATCTCTGGTAAAAGGTTTTGCTAAAGTATTAAAAAACCCCAGCAAGCAAGCTACATGAGCCAATAAAATGAAAGCCCACGTTCTCAGACCAGTAAGCACAGAGTTACATTTAAATTGATATTTAATTCAGGAAATAAATCAAACTTTACCCAATGCAATACATAAAATTAATCAGGCACAAAATACCCCATGCAGATTAGCAGTCCCCTCACCCCAGAAGTTTCTTTCTTAAAAAGCCTCAGGCACTTAAAAAACCCTGCAAGATGTTGGTACAGTATATTCCAGTGCGTTTTGCTATCTACAAAACAGCATGTATATTTGCCTCTGTATACTCATTAAAATTGTTATGTGGTATGGATGGGAACTCACATAGCATCCCTAATCTTCCTTGCTCTCCTCATGTTGGGTCAGACCTGTTTATGGGGTCACCTTTCTGTTGTGTGAATTGGCCAAGTATGCCAGCACTCCGGTGTCCCTTCAATATAAGATAGCCTATGCATAGTGAGAGCCTGTGTAGACCATAGAAGATCATGCCAGTCATAAATTCAGCATTTGCCATATTGGCATCCAAACAATTCTGGGGCAAAGCCATCTTGCCTTCTGCCTTCCACATGTGCCCTCGGCTACCATTCTGCAACCGCTAAGGGTGTAACTGGATTTCTTATGCTGTTTGAATACATTTTCCTAAGCTAGGACACAAAAAGACAGGAAGAGGGCTCCAAACTCACAGAAGGGCATCTACGACACAGAGATGACAATGACTTTCAAGTGGAATAAGGTGTCAGCTTTGCCAAGCCTGTAAATACCACATATCCTCAGATCTCTGACATCATGTACCTTTTCAATGCTCCCTATACTGGTGCTCACTAACCTGCCATGTGGTTAATCAAGTACTGTGAAACCAAGAAGTAGAACACCCTATGATTGACATATTAGTTAGCTCCACTGGATGGCAAGGTATTGGATAATATGCTCTCAACAGTTTGCATACTCTATCCCCAGCTATTTTATTACTTCAGGCACATTTATGATGCCAACAACCCCAAGGGAAAACTATTTTTGTAATGGCATCACAAGCATTCATGACAAACAACCTGTAAATTGATATGCCACAGATGTGTAGCCATGGGGGATAGCAAGTTCCTATATAGCAAGATCAGCAGCAACCTGCTTTTATAACAGTAAGAGCATCCTCCATTGTGTGCCAAGGCACCGTGGCCATGGGGGAAAAATTCTTTGTACAGCTCCAGGAAGTTCTGCTTCTTCACCCAGAAGTTCTGGAGTCAGTATCAGTCAGCAAAATGGTACAGTCCAACTATCCTGCTCCATTTCCTCTAGTGTATGCCTAAGGATACAACATCCATCAAGTCTTTTATATGCTTAATTCATGCCCTCCACATCTAGTGTCTTTCTATGTACACTAGTAAGCAAATGTGGACATGGATAACCAGGTTCAGCTCACATTAGACTAAATACTATGGAGAGGAGAAGGATTCCTTGTGTACTTAAGGCCTGTAGATCATGAGCATGGGTACCCAACAGAAAGACATATCCTTTAAGATGAAGCAAGCAAACAGTGAAAGGAGGAGATATCAGCTTGGCTCTGAGAATGAGACATTTCAATTAAGGAAATTACTCTTTCTACTATATTAATGGAAACAGGACTCTGTGTGTATTCTTTGTAAGTGGACTGGCACCAAAGTATAGATCCAACTCAGACAATACATTTCTCCTCCCCACAGAAACAACCCTGCAAGGCCACAAATAATATTCAAGCTAAAGGGGCAACACTTGCAATAAAAGACTACAGTTTGATTAATAACACTCTGCAATTCTATAGCTTCTACCGTCAGAGATCTCTAAACATTTTATAAACATTTATTTAGATTTACCACAACCTTCGGAGGTAGGTAAGGTCAACAGTATTATTCCCACTTTACAGATGTTAGAAGTAAGGAATGGAGTGCTCAATATTGAACTCAGTTCTCCTGACTTCCATTCATATTATAAGAAAATGGGACTGAAGATGACCCATCCTGGGTCAACAGGTTCACTCGTCTGATACCACACAAGTACCATATCACATAGTTCCCTTCATAACCTTACCAAGGTCTATGTTACAAGTTGCTAGGTTTTTTGCCCCAATTATTCTGATCAGAAGGCTGTTCTACAGCCTGACTTCTCTGATTAGGAACTAGGGCTGTGTGAAGCTTCAGTCCCTGATTCAATTTGCCAGAGATCTGGCCTGATTCAGTGGCCACATCTCTAAATCCAAATCGAACCAAAGGACCCTTTCATCTCTCAGAATAGAATCGGGACCCTCCAAATCCATTCAGAGAGATTCAGAAAGATTTGGCGACTTGGACGTAGACACAGCTTTAAATGTTTTTTCTACATACCTCTAGGTACCAGGCAGCTCATGACTGCTGTGATGCTGGGGCAAAAGGAGCATCCCATAGAAGTGTGGGTGGGCTCCTCAGTGCACTTGGCAGCAGACCAGGAAGTGGACCAGAAGCACTTCCAGTCCACTTCTGGGTCCACTGGGGAGCATGCGGGGGGGAGGGGGAGGCCCACACTCCCCCAGCTTGGCGACTGGTGCCTCCTGGGTCTGGGGGGGCACCCAGGGTCTCCCTGCAGCTGATCGCTAAGCCGGAGAGGCATGGGGGGGTAGGGGGGGGCAGCCCAGCATGCTCCCCAGTGGATCTGAAAGTGGACCGAAGTACTTCTGGTAGACCTCTAGGTTCACTGCCGAGCATGTGGAGGGCCCCTCCACACTCCTGTGGGACACCCCATCCACCCCAGCATCAAAACATTCACGAGCAATGCTGGTACCTCGAGGTATGTAGAAAAAACATTTAAAGCTGTGTCTCTGCCTGAATTGCTGATTCTGCATCGGTACTGAATCTTCAGATTCAAATTCGATCAAATCAAATATGGGACAGTGATCTGAATCAACTAATCAAATCGCTGTCCCTGATTCAGAGTGAATCCGAATTGAGTAGGGCCTGCTTCGCACATCCTTCTTAGGAACCTTATTCTGATTTCCAGCCTAAATCTATTTGTGTTATGCACTTGACCCAAAAATAAATCCACAAAATCCTAGTTCAAACAAAAAAATGTCTGGGCACTTGTTAGCTAAATAAGTAACACCAAATGTGCCCTTTGTGCAACTATTAATCATCTAAGTAAGCCAAAACTTTCCTAAAACTACATAGGGCATCATCACATAAACTGCACATGACAGCTGAGAAGTGCCACACTAAAACTATGTCTATATCAGACACACACACTCGAGGAGGGGTTTTTCTTTGAAGAGTTAGACTGGAGGGTTTTTTTAAAACTCCCAAGGGTTTGTGTGATCTTATGTCAATAAGTATAAATGAAATACCATCTGCAGCCATCCATAAGTCAGTTCATGCATTTGTTTTGTTTGCACTGAGACTCTCTGTTACTATATGCTGAAAAGCATTTATATTTTCATGGAAAATTTAGTGTTCCTTCAATCCAGCTGACTGCTAGAATTGAAGTTATAAAAAATAGTGTGCTTGCAACTCTAGAGTGAAATTAATAATAATGTTTACCACTTGTATAGCTCTGTATGCCCAATATCTAATTAAGTCTTGGTACCTCAATATGGTTCTGTAGGTATCCATTAGAAATGGGCCAATAATTTTTAGATAAAGAACTGGATAAAATTTGCCTTTTTCTATTTATAAACAATAATCTCTAATCACAGTTTTCACAGATTTACTAGTTATTACTACAATCATTTCAGCAAAAATATTTAATCATTTGTAAACATTTTATAGTGGGTATTCCAGATCTAAGTAGTGGTTCATTTGGAACAGGTAGGCTGCATAATGACTAGAAGAATCAGGCTTCCAGCATGAATGCTTGCGCAGACCAAGTTGAAATGAACTCTCCGTGAATATTCTAATAATTGTTTAAAATTTGCTGCATCTGAATTTTCCTGCCAACAGACTTAGTCAGTCGAATGTGTGTGGAAAGCAAACGCATAGGATGTGGAAACAGTCTCAGAGTAAAAGCATTTTGAAATTCAAACCACAGTTTACAGGGGAAAGAGAACTGGGGAGGTATTACAGGTCACCTTTAAACCATTCTAAAAGCACTTAAAACAGGAGTGTCCACATATTAAGGGGTGTCAAACCATGCTAACTACCCTCTAAATATCCTAACATTGCACCACTTCAGGTGCAATGGCTCAAAGATAATCAGGTGAGGATTATCTTGGAGCCATTCTACCTAGCTCCAGCTAGGTATTGTTAGGTCTGCTCCACTAAGACAAACTAACCAATTTGCAGTTATCCAGCACCCCGGGATGTACAGCTCCCAGGCCCTCTATCCCTAACATACTTTCCACTTTTCCAACTTCTACTGGCCAGGGGTTTGTGCCAGGGCACTTTGGTGCCTACCATGTTAAGAGGTCTGAGCAGGCCACAGAGCAGCTGGCAGGTGTGATGCAGCTTAATGAGGCAGTCACATGACCACGGGAGGGTTCCTGGATTGGAGGATGGGGCTGAGCAGCTTCAGTATAAACCCAGGCCCTCAGAGCTGAGTGGGCAGTTGCTGGAGGGAGCCAGAGGGGTAACACTGCCAGTTAGAGCTGTTGTTCTCTGAACACCTGGAGGTCAAGGGTAGGAGCTATGGGGATGAAGGAGGTTCCTGGTCTTGGGGAATGACCTAAAACTACACCCTGCTAGGGATGGATGGTGTGGTGGGGCTGCCTGTGGTGGAGTGGTCCCCAGGAAATGCCACACCAGTGCCTCCCTAGTGAAAGGCAAGTATGGGGTGCCTCAGTCCCCAGAACCTGGTGGATCATGCCATAGAGGGGACTGGCAAGAGGTTCAGGCATGTCATCAGGCCTAATACCCCAGGGGCATAAGGCTGAGAGCCCTGGTAAGGGGGTGGAGTAGTGGGCCCAGTAAGAGGGTATGTGAGAGAGCCACTTAGAGTAGGGTCTGCAGGGCTGGGCCAGAAGGACGACTGTGCATGGGCTGCATTGAGTAGGGTCTGCATGGGCAGGCCTGAAGGACTACGCATGGGCTGGCCTTGGTGATTGAGTGAGCTGGGTTTGGAGGGGTCCAAGAAGGTGGACCCATATGTGAAAGAGAGGATGAGCAGCTCAATAACCTAAACAGATAAACCTTTGACTGGTCAGTGCTGGGGCCAGGACCAGAATGGTCAAAGGGCCAGAGTGCCCACTGTGAGGGACGGCCAGAGCCAGGGGCTTGGAGTTCTGACTGGCCTAGAGGTAAGGCTAGGGCCTGTGTAACCAAAGGTCCCAGAACAGGTCACTGCTGAGAGGAAGAAGGGGCTTAGGGAGCTTTGCAGCCCAGAATGAGGGCAGAGTAGACCACCTGAGAAGGAGGGATCCAGGTGGGGTCCGAACAGCAGGTGGGCAGCGAAGGAAGTCCACTGAGGGACCAGAGCCATATAGTGATGCCATCTGCAAGGCATGGGACATGGGAAAAGGGAGGGTTCAGAGCTGTGTATAACACTATTGGTATCGGGCAGTAAATCGGCAGGCTCCCACCTTACAAACAACTTATTAGATGCATCAAAAGCATGGCAGGCGAAGCAGGTGGGTAGACTACCCTAGACAGGTAAGCGGGCCAATGATTTGACCAGCTGCAAGACGGCCCCCTGTCACAGGGTGGTACTGGTCCCAAGCCAACACCCTCACCCACCTGCTGTGGGCATGACCCTAACTGACATGGCACGATGCTGCTGGCCCCAAGCAACCCAGGAGACTCGATCTGGGCCCCTGGGCCCTCAGATGGACAAGACTTTATCCCCCATGTAGCCAGAAAAATTTGAGGGCAGGTGAAGGGGGCTGTGGCTTCCCTTTCCAGATTCCCATGGTAGAGGGGGTCGTAAAGTACTGAGCATGGTGATAGCATGGATCCCAGGGAGGCATGCTTCTCTTGGCTCCATGCTCTTGTTATCGTTCACCCCCAGACCTCTGGTCCCAGAGGGGAGATAGAGTTCTGAGTCCTGGCCATGATCCTGCTCACCAAGCCTTCTAGTGGCAAGCAGTTGTGCAGGTCAGAGATAGCATTAAGCCTTAACATGCAACCAAGCTGAAACTGTTCTAATTTTAAGGCCACCCAACAATCCACAGATTTAGAGTGGTTGCTGTATGAGGTATACTGGAATTAGAAATCAGAAGTTCCTTATTCCAAGGCCTTTTGCCAAAATTACTCCAAACACTTCTTTTCACTATGTATACATAGAGATAAACATCCAAGTATTCCTAAATTGTTTTTCCATGCTGAGTATATTCCTATTTGCACAGGGTAATCCATTCTCTCCAGATAGGCATCACTTTTCCGAATCAGTCATGTTACATGACCCTATTAAATCTATAAAGTGGAAAAACATTGCAAATGTCCTTTGATCACAGTTGGGGTCAGCCAATGCTGCATCCAATGCAAAATAAGGGAAATCATCACTTTAGATGTACTTTATGCGTATAGTAATCAAAATAATTCCAATATGTTTTGATTCAGATTGTACTGCATTTGTACCTGTCAAATCCCGTACAAGATCCACTGGGGAATCAGCATACGCACATACGCAAGCAGAAAAATGTTAGTTTTGGCCAAAGATGTGCCAAGATTTATTATTTTTTAATCCAGAAATGTATAAGCACACAGAAAATACAGTATTCCAAACTATATGCTCATTTTAACTAAGCATATTAAAAATCCTATCAACATAACAGATGTTCTGGTCTTTTCTAGTAAAAACAACTATTATTTCTATAGTTACATAAAGGAGATTCTATAAAATGTCCCCAACAAGTAAAGCACAACATACAGATTCAGAACGTACACTGGCTTGGCTTGGTTGGATCTTTAAGAGGAAGGCCTTCAGTGGGAGGTGGCTGGCAAAGCAGGGAAGCATTCTGCCCCCCCCAAAATTCGGCATTATTTCTCACATAGTTTGCATACCCTCTGCCTTTCACCAAGCTGTTTTTACTGATAGGGGTAGAAGTATGCAGGCAGGGCGGGGAGCTGCTCCAAGGTGAGGTCTGGGATCTTGCAGTGGTGATGTGGTCTGGAGCTGGGGCAGTCGTGATCCACTGCCTGTACACCCCTGCCAAGGGTGGGCAGGCAGCAGATCGTAGTTCTGCCCCGACTCTGCACCATGCCATCTTTACTTCAAGATCCCAATCCCAGAGCAGCTCCCTGCCCAGCTGCATGCTCTCCATGGAAAGCCTGGCCCCACTCTGTCCTGGCTCTGCCACTGCTGGTGTCTTCATGGAAACCAGCCACAGCAACGTAGGCAGGGGCTGCTGGGAAATGGAGCCTGCCATGGGTCCCGACCTGGCCCATGGACTGGATTTTGTTCATCTCTGACCTCGAGTTTTCAAAGAGCAATTCATAGCATCAAAACATTTTGACCTGTTGTGTTCTTAGAGTTCTTGGCAGCAGCAGAACTGTTCTATTATATTTCTGTATTCAAACAATATTTCAAACTATTTTTCTATAGTCAAAACTAAGAGGTGGACTTATCCAAAGGGTGACTTAAGTCTAATGAGATTGAGAACCACTGCACTAAACTGTAGCATCCTTAGCTCAATCCCTGGTGGAAGCTCAATCCCTGGTGGAAGCCAACCCTGAAAACTGCGCTGAACTTGCAAGTATGAAGTCAACCCCTCTCACCTTCTCACCCTCCCTTCATTTAGAAATTATCTAGACATGCAGACCTCAGGCACAGGAGGTCAGCTAGCAGCAACCCCATAGTTCCCTGTTTCAGTCTTCCCATCCTTCTGCACACAACTCAACTGCCCATTGATAGAGACAATTTTGGAAGGAGAGACAAGTAGTGTGCAGACTGATTTCCTAGAAGGGTTTTGCAGCAGAACACAATACAATGGAGTGTTTTGCTCAAGAAATAAAAACAGCTTTGCTGAGAGATGGAAAGTACAACGTAGACAGAAAAGGGCAGCTTATGTGACCGGGAGAGGACATCCTCAAGGTTAACTGTAAATATTAGTGTAAGCAGACCCTATAAAGTTCCCAAGCATAGCACAGTCAGAAAACAGAGAATCACATGTAAATAAAAAAGGGAAAACAAACCAAAACTGCAGATCTTTGGCTTTTTTAACATGGTCGCCCCCAAGCACCTGTCTGCTATGTTTTCTTCATTCACTGTTTATCATTTTCATGTATCTCAGGAAAGTATTTCGGTACTGCAGCATTTCTTGCCCATCTGCTAGTACTGTAAATGTGCTACAAATCAACCAGGTGGCAGGATGTCCTGAACTTGCAATCAGCACGCCAGTTTGAAACACACGCAAAGAGCATTAAGCATCCTATTCTGTTCCTATTAAATTAGAGAATTGTCTAGAAAAACACTATATCATCATCCTGTTACATACAAAAAATAGAAAGTCGGGCAACTTAATTTTAAATTGGGTAAATGAATAAAAGTGGCCCAATTGCCAGAGGTGCAAGTTCCCTTGAAATACTCTTGGATCCGGTCAATGTAACTGATGAAAATGAGAAGTAACTCCGATCTGAAGCAATATAAGCAATAAAAGTAGTATGTGAGGAGAATCAGAATCATTGGCAGTATCAGGTGCTCATCATTCATCACCGTAAATCAGATCAGTTTTATTCAGGTGCTCAAATATAGATTTAAGCACTAATATAAGGAGAAGACATCGACCTACTACGTGGCCCAAAATCACACAGCAGAAGCAGGACAGAGCCAATGTTCATGACTGCCCCGTTCCATGTTCACTTCTTTAGACCACACGGCTCACATACAGAGACAATTGTTCGTGTTACTCACATTTGTTCAAGCAAATGAAAACTTCTGTTCTATCATGAATGCTCGTATGCCCATCATATTATACAAGTATCTAACAGCTTTGTTTTGCATAGGCAAAATAAGCTTTGTGAGTGCACCTAGATGTTTGCACAAATTTGCTAAATTTTGAAAATCTGGTTTAATCTGTCCTCCATGGAGTTATACACTATGTCACTGTAGTGACACAGTCCCATATACAAAGTACTAGGGATCACATTATCTCTTCTCCATCTAACTATCCAACTCACCTGCATAATGTTCAGAAAATATTTCCAAACTGCATGATCCCATAACTGCTGCCTGTCTAGAGGGAATATAGAAGTGCTGCCATAAAACTGCAGTTCCTCTCTTGACTGATCCCCATCCATCATGCTCTCAAAGCTCATCCCTCCATTACTGTCATGAGCATTGTTACAAGGACCTTGTGCAGATGGGTAAGTATTGATTGCTTTGCTTTTGAAAGTCATGGATATGGAAAATGTATTGAGTTATGCAGGCACTGACAAAGGAAGTTGGGTGACTATTTCCTGCTGACACCTGTAAAAGCCCCAGCCCCAGCCCCAGCAAATGTCTCACACAACAGTGTGGCTAACAGACAGGGCACTGGGCTGAGAATCAGGAGAATGGAGTTTCAGTCCTATCTCTGTCACTCACTGTGTGACCTTGTACAAGACATTGTGCTGTTTGAGTTGCCTTTGTCCGTCTTGTTTATTCAGGCTGATAGGCCTTTGGGGTAAAGGCACTCTCATAGAATCATAGAAAATTAGGGTTGGAAGGGACCTCAGGAGGGCATCTAGTTCAACCCCTACTCAAAGCAGGATCATCCCCAACTAGATCATTCCAGCCAAAGCTTTGTCTAGCCAGATTTACAAGAATTCCAAGGGTGGAGAGTCCATCACCTCTCTGGGTAACCTGTTCCAGTGTTTTACTACCCTCCTAGTGAGAAAATTTTTCCTAATATCCAACCTAAACTTCCCTTGCTGCAACTTGAGACCATTGTTCCTTGTTCTGTCCTCTGTCACCACTGAGAACAGTTTATCTCCATCCTCTTTCAAACCTTCCTTCAGGTAGTTGAAGGCTGCTATTAAATCCCCTCTCAGTCTTCTCTTCTTGACTAACCAAGCCCAGTTCCCTCATTTCTCCTCATAAGTCATGTGCCCCAGCCCCCTCACCATTTTTGTTACCCTCCACTGGAATCTCTCCAATCTGTCCACATCCTTTCTGTAGTGGAGGAGGGAGGGCAAAACTGGATGCAGTACTCCAAATGTACCCTCACTGGTGTCGAATAGAGGAGAAGAATCACTTCCCTTGACCTACTGGCAACACTCCTACTAAGGCAGCCCAGTATGCTGTTAACCTTCTTTGCAATAAAGGCACACTGTTGGCTCATATTCAGCTTATTGTCCACAATAACCCCAAGTTGCATCTCTCCACCTATACAGTATAAACAAACCAAGGAAGTCCTTGGTAAGGGAAAGGCGAAAGCTCCACACCAATAAATAAAAATGATGTGGATGCGGCCCCTGCCTGGGGGGCGCTGCCTACCCGGGGCTTCTCTGAGGCCTCCACCAAGATGGAGCCCACAGGGAGGCTCGTGTCACCTTGCCCCCTGGCCTGTGGGGGATGCCTAGAGGGGCCAGGAGGCCAGGGAATGGGGACCCCCCATACCTGTCCTGCCAGTGTCCATCTTAGGGCCCCAGAGGGGCAGGTGAGGGAGCTCCAGGAAGAGGTTAGCAGGCTGAGGGGGATCAGAGAAGCAGAAGATGCTATTTATGGGTATTTCCTTTTCCTGCAGGGCCAAGCACCAAAGGAAGAACCACGCCAGGAGGTGCCCTCCACAGCGGAATGGCAGACGGTTCCCTCCAGAGCCAGGGCTGCTCATGGTGGTATAGTACCAGCTCCTCCAGTCCAGCTGGGGAACAGGTACAAGGCCCTGGCAACACTGGAGGAAGAGGAACATGAGGAGGAAACCTCTGGTGAGGAGGTCACTCCACGCACAGAAGGGGCTGAAGGAGGCAAGTTGACCCGGAGGAAGAGACACTGGGTACTCATCATAGATGACTCCACCCTGAGAGGAACAGAGGGTCCCATCTGTTGCCAGGATCCCATGACACACCAGGTCTACTGTCTCCCCAGAGCGTGGATACAGAACATGACGGAGATGATCCTGGCCCTCTTCCAGCCCACTGATTACTACCCCAAGGTCCTAATCCATGTGGGCACTAATGATGCGGCCAGGAGCAGTCCAGACCACCTGATGCTACCAAGCACTGGGGGGCAAGCTGAAGGAGATAGGAGCACAGGTGGTCTTCTCATCGATCCTTCCAGTGAGAGGGCACTGAAGATGCCATGAGACCTGCATCTGGGAAGTCAACTTGCAGCTTTGAGACTGGTGTCTCGTGGCAGGCTTTGGCTTTCTGGAGCACGACCCTTACTTCAGAATGAGAGACATGCTCAGGTGGGATGGGCTTCAATTCTCCCACAAAGGTAAGTGTGTGTTCTCTTCCAGGTTGGCTGATCTCCTCCGGCAGGCTTTAAACTAGGCCACATAAGAGGAGGTGGGGGAAGAGGACCAAGGGAGCCACAGAACACCAAACGAAGAGACCCACAAGAACAGCCCAGGCAAGTCAGGCAATGAGCGAAAGAAATACCCAGGAAAGACACAGGGGCCCAAACAGTCTGGAGATTGGGGGGCTGTCACATACACCCTCAGGAGGCTTTAAATGCCTCTACGCTAATGCTCGCAGGATGGGGAACAAGCAGGAGGAACTTGCCCTCCTGCTAGCTAACACAAACCCAGATATAGTGGGGTTCACTGAAACTTGGTGGGATCCAACGCACAACCGGGTGGTAAACATCAATGGCTATGGGCTGTATAGATTTCATAGATTTCATAGACAT
>NW_017728910.1:17453132-17492830 GCF_001723895.1 Crocodylus porosus | reverse complement strand
GTCCTGGGGAAGCTCTTTGAGAAAATTATCCAGGAGCACATCTGTGTTGGGCCAACAGGGGAGTTTATGCTTAGGGGCAATCAACATGGGTTCATTAGAGGCAGGTCCTGTCAGACCAATCTGGTGGTCTTCTATGACCAGGTCACAAAATCCTTGGATACAGGTGTCGCGGTGAACGTAGTCTTTCTGGACTTTAGGAAGGCCTTCGACATTGTCTCTCACCCCATCCTCATTAAATTTAGGTGTCTGTGGTGTTGACCCCTTCACGGTCAGATGGGTCACAAATTGGCTGGAGGGCCAAACCCAGAGAGTGGTGGTGGCTGGGTCATTTTCAACCTGAAGAGATGTGGTCAGTGGGGTTCCCCAGGGCTCGGTCCTCAGGCCCACACTGTTCAATATCTTCATCGGCGATTTGGACGAGGGGGTGAAAAGCACCTTGTTCAAGTGTTCAGATGACACTAAGATGTGGGGAGAAGTGAGCACACTATAAGAAAGGGACAGGCTACAACTAGATCTCAACTGGTTACAGAGGTGGGTGGATGAGAATAGGATGGGTTTCAATATGGACAAGTGCAAGGTGTTGCACCAGGGGAGGAAGAACCAGCAGCATACCTACAGGCTAGGGAACTCCCTTCTCATCAGCACAGAGGCAGAGAAGGATCTTGGAGTCACTACTGATTCCAAGATGAACATGGGCAGCCAATGTGGGGACGCAGTCAGAAAGGCTAACCACACTTTGTCATGTATCCATAGATGCATCACGAGCAGGTCCAAGAAGGTGATCCTCCCCCTCTATGCGACATTGGTCAGGCTGCAGTTGGAGTACTGCATCCAGTTCTAGGTGCTGCACTTCAGGAGGGATGTGGACAACATGGAGAGGGTCCGGAGGAGAGCCACTTGCATAATTAGGGGGCAGTAGGGCAGGCCCTACGAGGAGAGGCTACAGGACCTTAACCTGTTCAGCCTCCACAAAAGAAGGCTGAAGGGGGATCTGGTGGCCGCCTATAAACTTGCCAAGGGGGACCAGCAGGCAATGGGAGAGTCACTGTTCCCCCGAGCACTACCGGGGGTAATAAGGAACAGTGGCCATAAGATGACCGAGAGTTGATTCAAACTAGATATCAGGAGGCACTACTTCACTGTCAGGGCAGCTAGGAGCTGGAACCAACTTCTAAGTGAAGTGGCGCTCACTTCTACCCTGGAGGTCTTCAAAAAGAGGCTAGACAGAGACCTAGCCAGGGTCGTTTGACCCCAGCACTCTTTCCTGCCCATGGGTGGGGGTCAGACTTGATTATCTGCTCAGGTCCCTTCCGACCCTACCGACTATGAAACTATGAAGGGAAGTGGTGCTTGCCCCTACCCTGGGGGTTTTCAAAAAGAGGGTAGACAGCCACCTAGCTGGGGTCATTTGACGCCATCATCTTTTCCTGCCCATGGCAGGGGGTCAAACTAGATCATCTGCTTAGGTCTCTTCCGACCCTACCAACTATGAAACTATGTAGAGTATGCCTATACAGCAAAATGCAGCGCCACATCAGGGTGCTCAAACTAGCTCTAAACAAGGTAGCTCAGGTACCAGAAGCAAACTGGCTGCTGCATGTATTAGCCTTGATATACTGCTTCCATTGTCTGACCCTGATCATTCAGCTCTGGTGTCTCCATCTGGAAACTGTGCCTCGTAGAAATACAAAAAATGCCCAACTGCAACTGCATGTACAACTAATAATGTTTTCAGCAGAATGGGCCACAAACCATCTCTTTGATTAGCTGTGGCTGTTGGGAATCCAAGAAAAGAAAGAGAGAGGCTCTAGGAAGAAATAGATTTTTTTCCCCTCACTTTACTGCTCTCCTTTTATCTCCAGTCCATGTGTGGGGGGACGAGGTGTGCTTTTTAAATCTCCTCATGCTTCTGGCTACTCTGGAAAAATGATGAGGCATTATTTAATGCATCTCCTGTGAGCCATTTTTTGGACTAAAAATGGTCAAGACCCAAACGATCAACCTGTCCTTTATTTACTAAGCAGCAACCTGTCCTTCCTATTTGCTTACAGTCAAAGACATGCCCCCTACAGACGAGCCATAAATAAATATTTGCATCAGTTTTGCAAAGACTGGCTTATTTAGGGTATGTGCAGACATTTGCCACACCATCACGTGGTTTACATTAAAGCCATGAGATCATAAATTAGGAAGAGTGTGCGCAGACATTCACCAGTGCAGAACCACACCAGGAATCTGGTACAAGTGGGGAGGGCTAGAGGGTTCACAGGGGTTTGTGGCAGGATCAGGTGGAGAAAGGACTGTCCGTCCACGGAAAGGGGACGAGGTTGGTAAAAATTGCCCAATCAGGCTGGGGGAGTAGGAAGAGCACAGCCCCAGAGTTGGAGCAAATGCCTGGATTTTCCCAGCCCCCGGGCTATACTCTGAATGTATACAGACATTCACTATATTGGATTAACCCATGACCAATCTAAGTTAGTTCACTCCCTCACCATTTTTGCCTAATTTAAGCTCCACATACATCTGAACAGACAGGCATTTAGATCAACCTAACCTGGTTAGGTTGATCTTGGGGGTCTTCAAGAGGAGGTTGGATAGATATCTGGCTGGGGTATTATCATCTCAGCATTCGTTCCTGCCCGGGGCAGGGGGTCAGACTTAATCTGTTCAGGTCCCTTCTGACCACAGGAACTATGAAACTATGAAATGTAACGTGTCATACCCTGAGTCTGGATACTGTAATAGGAAGGTTATCACAAGAGTTAAAAGGCTACGTAGATTTGCACCTTCCAGACTAACTAAATACGAGGTGGATAACATAAGCTTTTGTGAGCCCAAGTTTATTTCCTCAGATGCTATGAAAGGACATGCACAGAGCGGTGTATAAAACAGAGAGAGTGATTTGAAGAGAAAAGACAGGGAAGGGAGGAGGAAGCAATACAAGAGAAAGCAATAAATCCATGTGGACAAAATGGGTCACAAAAGTTTATCCAAATAATGGAATAAGAATCTGTAGTCCCCGTTTACACAAGATTTGAGGTCCCAGAGTACAAACAGTCATCATGCTGATATCCTCAAATAATGGTAGTCAAGGAGCTTAAGCCAGAACTCTTTAGTTTTATGTTTAATAGAAATTCATAGCGGCACTCTGCAGTTTATTTTTGTCCTTGCATTAGAAGGGTGGTGGGGAAATGAAGCTATCTACTGTAAAACCTGAATCCACAGATTTGGGCTAAAAATGGGCAAAAACAAGAGATCACAGGTCTCTTCTCCATTCCCTGAGGGCCCTCATCATTTCCTTTTCCTCATCCTAGACTGCTCCTTCTGCTCATCACTACCTTTCTCCTTGATGCTTCCACAACACAAACTTTCCTGTTTACTCCTTTGCTCTTTATCCCCTTCCTCACGTGTGCATTTTTTCTCTAGGCACGGAAGCAGACTTTCCATATCACCACTATTGAGAAAACCATCTCCCCAAACTTATTGGGTGCCTCTACACAAGCTGGGAGGCTGCTCCGAAGTGATGTAATTGCATCCTGTCGGAGCAGACTCGACTAATCAAGGCTGTTGGAGAATCCTCATTTCTGCGCTTCAGCTAGCCTGTCTTGTGTATCCTTATTCCCATGCTTCAAAATGGTGAATGGGGTGCTTTAAGTGAAGCTTGTTTGATGAGCTTTAGATAAAGCACCCCCACCGCCAAGTTGAAGCGCAGGGACACTAATGCACAAAATGCTCTGGGAGCTTTAGAGATCTGCTCTGTTTAAAGTGCCCTCCCCACCCCCAGAGAATGTGTACAAACACCCATTATTCCTAGATCTACAAAAAGGAACAATGGGCAATTGTGCAAAGGATTTAGGCTCCTGACTTCAATGGGAATTGGATACATAACTTATCATAACTTGAAAATGCAACCCAATATAACTAAGGAAGGCAGAACATTTTCCAGTACTCCTTATTCGGTGTTACCAGTTCAGTCAAACACTTAACTCGGGGCAGCCTTAAAACTGTGCTCCCCACAAAACAACCAACCAACCAATCAACTAACCAACCAAGGACAGGAACACTATAATATACATGTGCAAACCTGCCTGATTGCAAGGGCAGATGCAATGAAGTGAAGCACTCTAACAAAGCACTGTCAGTCTTCCCTGTTACATTGCTTGATTTCTTCAGCTGAGACTTTTGGGGTCACTGTTTACCACTCATCCAGGTCTGTTCTTCATTCAAAAAATTAAGCCGTGAACAGCAGTGAATTCAAGTTTGAAGAGACCTCTTAGAGTTTGAGCATGTGAAGAACTACCTGCCTTTCTCTGTTTTATATCACATCAATCAGCACTGGGTCAAGTTCATCCCTGTTGCAATTCCACCGACTGCAATGACTCCAATGGACTTACCCCTGGGAAGTATTTGGCTTATTATGAGCAACTCAGAAAGGAACAGTCCTGTGCAACAAGCAAAAAAAGCAACCAGTGACATAGAAATCCTATTAGTGCCTTCTGCCATTATTGATTAACAGCCCAAGAACAACCATTTTCTAATAATCTGTTTACTAAAATGTAGCGTTTGCCTCCTTACTGATGTACATAGACATTGATTGTGGGGATGAACCAGCAGCATATTAATCACGCTGACGGAAACTGCCACCTATTGAACAGTTTCCATATGGACGTGATCAAAAATACGTGATTATTCCATGATGTTCTCTTATACAGATGGCTGAACATAAAGTAAAAGGGGAAATTTTAAAACATAGGAATTGTCATAGTGACAGACTAATAGTCTGTATTGAACAGTTGCCCGTATGAGTATTCAAGAAAAGGTAAAATACTTCCTTTTCAGTGGTGTATAACTTCTTCCATAGCGTAAGAAATGGGTAGTAGTGATGGCAAAGCTTTCTACATTAAGTTCAAGGAAATACCTGTTTTAGGTCAGTTACATTTATTTTTCAAACAGTTTTGGAAATCAAAAAGGTTTCTTAACAATTTTCTGGCATACAAACTAGAAGAGGGAGGATGTTGCAGAAATAAGGGTTAGCTGTGTGCATTTAATTATAAGTTATGCATGTTATACGCTTTAAAATATGCATTTTCATACACATCCTTGGTACACTTTATATTGTTGATACTATTCAAAAATGAATATAAATGAAAATGTCACAAAAAATAAAGGATCTTTGCCAGCCACTATTAATATTTAAAAGCAACGTGTGAGGTTTTATTAACTTGAATAAGGACTCTTTTTTTTAAATGTAGTTTGCATAAATTAAATATCCCCTTGCTATTATAGATCCTTTTCCTTTCTCTGCTTCAGTAGTCTGATTTAGAAAAAAGAAAAAGGGGCGGGGGCTAGAGGGCGGATAGATTTCATGCAGGCGAATTCGAATAGACCTTCCAGATATATAGCATCTTGTTAAAAATTCATGCAGGGCAGAATACTAGCAGGTCAGAAAATGTCTTTGAAATCCTGCCAGGGCTCTTTCTGATAATTCATTCAGGTTTTAAAAGGGAAAATTCCTCATTAAAAAGGAGCTAATGCTTATTAATTTATACTCCTAAGGCAGAAGCTGAATATTAAGTGGTGGACTCTGTTAATCCATTTATTAAATATCAAAGACCATATGTTTCCACCATGTGTCCTTGCTTATTGATTAATTGCCTTAGACCCATACAGACAAAAGTAGAGAAGAAGCTGATTCAGAGACAGGTCTCTGTGCTGATTCTTAACCTGGTAGAAAAAAAATCTCTTTTCTTAGGTCTTGAAGGGCAGATTCTGTGGTGTCTCGTGATGGTACAAAGCCACTCCAGCCTGGAGGATCTGGTTAGACAGGGATTCCCTTCAGCTTATTAGAATCCTTTGCCTCATAAAGAACCACTGTTACACTCCCCATTTTTGGCTCTCCACTCATGGAGGGAGTGATTGAAGAGAAGGAGTCATGACAAAAAGCCATGACTCCATGCTTCAGCTGGCCAAAGGCAGCTACATAAATTAACTATGACAGCTAGTAGCTATTTGATGTTGGCATTTCCTTCATCTCAGAACCAACCACAGAACAGACGACTTTTTAAAAACCTTTGTTAGTTTTGCACTTCTTTTTTCCGTTCTGATAAACACTACCTCGGATGGATCTGTTACAACCCAGAATCGGGGATATAAAAGGAATTACAAAAACCATTTGGTATTAATAAAACTTATTCATAACTGCCAAGCTATCTCATCCCTTTCCCGTATAATCATCCCAAAATTTCTGGAGTTGCCAGTAAGTCAACATTGGAGTGGTTCATGAGCGTCCTGACTACGGTTCACTGGGGGCTTGCACTTTGTCAACATAATATATACCTATGGAAAGAATGCACCAAATTAATTAAAAGCCTTCTGCTGGCTCAGAATCATTACACTTTGCACCCACTTCCCACTGGTGTACAAGATGACCCAGGATACAAGTCAGCAGAAATCAGGCCTACAGTATATATGCATTATATCTTTCATGGTATCCATTAGTTAATATTAGGGCTTTATTACATGGTAATTTTGAGCAGCTCCTGGAGCTCTTGACACCTAGATTATTCACAGATTAACACCTGAAACTGGTTGGACAGCTCAAAGCGATGCCACTCCAGGGAAGGATAATCTCTGATCCATGTTACCCAGCTCACTTTACACTAAGGCAAGGGTGGGCAATTATCTGGGTTGGAAGTCCACTTAGGAAGTTTTGGTGAGTTGTTGTGGGCTGGGTCAGCACCCTGCCCCCACCATGCTGGGTCAGCACCCCCCTCCTGGGCCTGCAACAGCTCACCAAAAATCTCTCATATCCACCCTGGCCCCACAATGCCACCACTCAGCAACCCCAGCCTTGGTGAGGAGCTACAACTGGGAACAGGACAGGTGGGTGAGACAGAGCCTTGATCTGTTCCTGGCATGCCTCTGCCTGCAGAAACAGCACCTGTTATAGGGATTTGAAGGCAGGAGATCATGACTCTGCCCTGGGCCCCAGCCCCACACTGTCACCAACCCACAATCCTGGCCCTGGCACCCACGTCCTGGGCTAGTCTCTGTGGAGATCCTGCCTGCCTGCTCCATCTACTGCCCCCAGTGGCAGGTGCCAAGTGGATGGTCCAGGGTACCTGGGCAATGGGGCCGGGTCCAGTGATGGTGGTGACATTGACAGTGGCCACCAGAAGGAGCTACTGGCACCAGGACTGCTGGGAATTGGAGTCTGGCCACCGCACCACCCCAACCCTACTGCATGCCCAGGGAAGGGGGGACTGGCTGTATATGCCATGGCTTGGGCTCCCCTCATGCCTGGGCTAGGCAGCACCGAGGGACTGCTGTGGGTCAGATAAAAATCCCTTGGTGGACTGAATCCAGCCCATGGGCTGTATTTTGCCCACCCCTGCATGAAGATATAGTGCAGAATAGGAGGGGAGGAGATTTATACCATTCAGTCCTCCAGGCCCCTGCTAGCCTGAACATGTGACCGCTCCGAACTTGAGCTAGCACTAACACCCATCAACATTTGTGCCGCTACAAGTGTAAGTTGTAACAAGGCCTTACATTCAATTTTCCATTATAACTTTCGTTTCACAAATAGTAACTTGCTCAAAAAATGCATTTGATTTTGAAACTTTCACAACAAATGGCTGATTTATGTGTTTATTTTTTGACAAGGTGAGAAAGAACCTTACAGTCATTCTTGTCCAATAGGAAAGTTCATGGGGTGCACATAGACACACTTGAAAAAATAACAAAAATCTTAGCTGTGGTATATGGCTAGTTTTTTCATACACAGACCTCTCCTAGCTAAACCGAATGAGGATTTGTTTGCAAAAAGAGACTTTACAAGCAATTTTAAAATAGTTTCTGGAGCATGCTCAACTGCTCTCTGGTAAGAGCAGGAAAATAAAGAAATGTAATATCAAGAAAAAAACTTAATCAACACAGAAACACATGGTATTAGAATAATCTAAGTGATGGAAGACCCGTTCCTAAAGAAATATAAGACTAGACTGGGCAAAAAACCAGGAAACTGACTGTCAGAAGCAATTTTAATTAACACTCCCAGGATGATTTATAGTATCTGTGTGCAAAATACTGTGCAGGGAACCCACAATCCCATCACAAAGAACAGGAGTTCCTTTGAAATCTGCTAGCCTGGACACGATTAGGTTTATAAACACATTCTCTGCCTCATCTCCTCACCTGCTATCTCCCAAGTCTTCTTCTCATGCATCTACCACATTTAACCCCCTAAGCTTAGACCACGAATCAGATTACTTCTGATATTTTAAAGGTGGGCTTCTGGCCCACTCCTTTGGAGAGCTGTTCATTTCTGAAAGGATACTTGCCCACTAGCATCTTCTAAAATGAGGGCTTCAGCCTTTCCCAAGCAATGTAGGTTTCTAAGTAGGATAGCAAGAGTTGACAAGAATTTTACTCTTGCTACCAACCCAATCTCTACTGACTGAGCACAGATGGCTTGAATTATAAGACTACACTCTAGGTACATTAGAGATACCTTGGCAACCACACTGAAGAGCTCCATCCATTATGGAGTTGCGGTAAAACCAAGCGATTCTCAACAAATTTAAGTGGGGATCATAGAGCATCTGCCCCTCCACTCAAGAACCATGTAGAGTCCCAGCACTGAAGGGAAAGGTTGCCTGATGTTTGGTATGCAACAGGGGAGAAGACAGGGTTTTTCCTCCCTGTAGGCCTGGATCTTTAAGCAAAAAAATGAAGGGGTCAACAAATGCTGGTCTGGTCTCCTACCATCCTCTGCGAAAGGCCCTCATTTCATACTGATCAATGACTTAGGCAACCATGATTCCATTAACTTCAGTAGGACTATTTATGCAGTATAAGTCTATAACTTCTGCCCCTCCTTACACACAGATATTTAGAGTGTCCTTGGCGAGATCCATACCCATGCCATTTGGAGTCAAGTTAAGGGAATACTTTGGACCTAAAGGACTGTGGCAGAGGAAAGAGGGAGAGCATTCTTAGATCTGATGCCAGTGCCAACAGAAAGCACATGAGAAAAAAGGGATAAGGAAAAAAAATCTGCTACAGTAGCCTGATTTGAAAAAGGGGGACAAAAACAAAAAATGTGTTAAACACAAGTTAAAAGGGGCCTCTAAAGAGGTGAAAAACTTGCATGCAGCATGGGAACGGCTTAAGAACGCCACATTGGAGACACAGGGCAAATACATACTGCAAATGAAGAAGTGGAAAGCAGACCAAATGGTGCTTAATGGCAGAGCTGCAGAGGCCACAAACAGAAAGAAGACATCTCAAAAGACAGAAGACAAATCCTAATGAGGAAAACAAAAAAGAGCACAAACTTTGGCAAGTCAAATGTCAAACCGTAATAAGGCAACCTTAGGAAAAATTTGAGGAAAAAACTTACTAGAAACATAAAAGGTAACAATAGCAATTTCTTTAAGTATATTAGAAAGCAAAGACCTGCCAGGGAGCCAGTTGGGTCTTTAGATAATCAGTGTGTGCAAGGGGTGCTAAAGCATAAAATGATGCACGTGGGCAAAAATAACCCAAAGTATACCTACACCATGCTGGGCTCTCCACTATGGACAGTACACTAAAAACATCAGCTCAGCAGCCATTGAAAAGGCAAACAAAGGGTTTGGATACTGATTGGGACAAACCCCAGAGTTTGTCCCAGTAGGGACACTGTTTGCCCTGAGGGTGAGTGAAGCTGTTTTGGAGGTGGCCTTCTTGGAAGTGGGAAGGGTGATGTAACCCCAGCAGGGTTTGAATGAGAGATGTTAGCGAAAATGCCCAGGAAGAGCCCTAGCCTGGGTTTGGCTGAGAGGCTTGGTTAAAAGATGGGAGCAGTTTTTCCGGGGGAGTGGAGAAACAAAGGAGAGAGAGCGGGGGTGAGAGAGAGACTGGAGACCATGGAAAAGATCTCCCCAAGGCTGCCCCTCAGACAGCCCCTGGCAGAGGCCTGCCAGGGCAGGACAAGAGAGGAGCTGCCAGCGAGGCGACTCCACGCCTGGGAAGACCCTCCTGCAAGTCCCTGTGTGGCTGGGTGGGTGCAGCAGGGGAGAGGGACACAGCGCCAGTGGGAGAGGCTGGAGACTGCCCTGGTTTTTTCCCTGCAAGTGAGAAGGCACTGGGCATGGGCTGCGTTTGCTGGATGCCCTGAGGCTATGCTGGGCAGGGGAAACTGTTACAACCTGCAGCCCAGACGCTGCTCCCTGCTGAGCCAAGGCAGGAGTGAGCTTTCTTGCAGGGACCGCAAGGGAGGAGCCACCGCCCACCGCACGGAGACCCCTGGAGCTCGTACAAGGGACACCAGCACCAGGAACCGCTCACATATCCTGTGCAGGGGCCCAGGCACAGCCCTGCTCTCTGAGCCACCCCGCCGGGGCAGCGCACGCAGGGGCCTCAGTACACGCTGTACGAGTTACAGACTGTGTAAACAGGTTCTTGATGGCTTATTAGCTGGCGTATCGATGTATTTATGTATTGGTTCCTTAATTATGGTGGGTAATTTGCAGACCTCCCCCTAGCGTAAAGCGTATCCAAGAAGCATTAACCCTTCAGCCACCATCACCAGGTCGTGAGATGTAACATTTGTTCTATCGCACTTGTTATATGTTACCTTGTAAATAATTAATCCTGTAAATAGTTTTATAACGGCCTGCAAGGTTGGTTGATTGCAAGGGGAGGCTGTCCGCTTGGAGACCATGCAGCAGCTATCCAGGGAGCTGGGCAGGGGCCACTGGCTACCGGGTACCCCAGGATCCCATTATTCAGGTGAGGGCATGTGCAGTGTCACGTCCAGGTTTACAACAGTATCAAATTGTCCTGTAATTTTTGCCAATCGTGGCATCTCAGTTCAATGTGATAGCTTCCCAAATATTTACTGGGTCTAGCACTTTAAGTTAGGTCTTCCACATGAAAAACAAGTGCCATAAAAACGGGCTCTTACTGACCCAATAACTATTTAATTATTCATATGAGTGAAATAGTATCAAGAAAGGGAAGGCACCACCCTAGAATAGTCCAGAGCTTACTGGTCAAAGCAGCTCTCCTTAATTCAGAGCAGGGACTTGGGGTAAGATTCCTTCGGGTTTACTCTCCTTCTGGCTCCAAGACTCTTCCATTCTTTCTGAACAGTGGCCCGTTTCCAATGGCAGTGATGGGAAGTGCTCCACTAGGCAAATGCTCTGACCGGTGTTGGATCTTATATAAAAGGCAGGGTGGCCTTCTCAGGTGGCTACATTTTAAAAAAGCAAGACCTGCTCAAGTACCGAAAGACTTGGGATTAAGGGGCTTAATCCCAACTGAGTGGGGACACCTCCTTGGCAGCCTTCTCTTAGGGGCCCAAGCTCCAGGGAACGGTAGAAATACAGATGCATCTCGGTGCTTATCCCTTCCACTTGTTTAGCTTTTGGCAGCTTCTACCCAGCAGCTGAACTTCCCTTTAGACGTGCACCTAGCTCTGATCATCAGGGATCTAAGCATCAGACTATGGGCTGTGGATTCCACTCTACAAACTGAACTCCTAAATGTTAGGTATTGGGACACTCAACTTGGTGCTGCCCAAGAACTTCTTTGGTTTCTGTTCTCGGTGATTAACTCTTAGCTGCAGATTCCCCAAAATGGGGGAAAGCCTCAGGGCCAGGGATTATAATACCTAAGCCATTTTAGGGATCTTGCTTATAATCCCTATGCCTTGGTTTTTCCTCTGTTCAATGGAAATGATAAATCCTGCCTTACCTCACAGGGCTACTCATTAAAGAGTCTTAGGTTCTTGCAGACTACAATAATGGAGGCCACATGAATTCATAATACAGTAGCCAGCCAGTAGACTCTGAACCCTCCCTAGCAGCAAGCGGGTAAGAAAACAGCCTGGAGAACTGTTTTCTTATAGACTCAGAAAGGCCCGTGCTTGTTACCAGGCTGTGAAACACAATGACTTCTCCTTTGCAAATAACCAGCACCACGTTCTTTTCAAAACACAGAAAAAGCCTCTCTGAGAGCATTCTTTGCACTTAGCATAAAAGTGAATTAGAGTTTCCGTCAGTGAGATGTTTCCTGAATGACGCATATAATGCTGTCTTGTTTACAGGAGAAGAGTCCAAACCGATATCAGATCGATAGCCGTAGCCCAGTGTTTCTCTTATGAATGAAGACACATGAACTCCATTAAAGCATTGTCACGTAGGATCTATTTTGGTATTTGCCTCCACAGTTTGGATAACAATTCCTGATGATAATAAGCTGAGTCCTAAATGCACACACACCATGATCATGCTGTGTAAGTTTAAAAATGCTACTTGTCTGCCTGCCTGTTTAGCTGGCAGTATTACCCACCAGGAGCACAAATGATTTAAAGCCCAGATGCTGAGCAATTTGAGATGCAGAAGCACCCTACAGTGAAGCAATTATTGCCTTGGAGGGTCTTATTATCCTCATCATGCCATGAATTCTGTACAAAGTAAACATGCTTTTATTGTTATGCATTTCCTGAACTACAGGCTTGCCAAGCAAGTTTTGAAGATGGAACTTTCACTTCCCTAAATTTCACTCTTCTCATCCCCTCTTCGTACTAGAAAAACAAACAGGTCCATTAAACACCTGTGCAGGTACCCCTGTCGTGCCAGGTTGAGGGCATGTCTGAGCATCCAAATGAAGGTGTGGTTGCCCATACTTCAATGTACACTAGCAACCAGAGCACAGACTCCCCTACAATCTGGAGTATGCCCTCTAGGTACTAGTAGCACTGGAGTGTTGTAGCTTTGCTAGAGTTCAGAAACTTTACAAGAGGGAAAGGGGGTTTTTTTTGATGATATCTTTTACTGGACCAGCTGTATAGTTGGGTGAAGTGCTGAATAAGCTTTCAGGAACACCTGTCCATCTTCTCTGCCAACTATACAGTTGGTCCAATAGAAAGCATCACAAACAAGCCCTTGTCTCTAAAGCTTAGGATATTCGCATCTCCATAATACTGTGAAGTTATAGTTTAGAGATATACTCCCTAGCTCACAAGACTGAAGAAGTAGGAACTGGGAGATAGTCCCTCAGTTAGAGCATAGCTGGTGAGTTAGAGACAAGGGCATCTATACATGAGCGTGGAGCCTGCTCCGATGGGCTGGAATTGCAGCACGTTGGAGCAGACTCAATTAATTGAGTCCGTGATCCAGCAGCCTCCTGCGCCTCGTGCATCAGCGTCCCCACACTTTAAAATGGCAGCGGAGACACTTGAACTAAAGCTCATTGAACAAGCTTTAGTTCAAGTCCTCCCGCCACCATTTTTTAAGCAGAGGGATGCTGATACGCGAGACCCTGCAGCGGCTCTCAGAGCCGCTCTCATTAAAGCGCCAACCTCACCATCTCCAGAGCATGTGTAAAAGTGCCCAAAGGGGCTTACCTACTATTCCACAATAAAAGTTGCCATTTAGTTATTTGTATTCATGAATAGGTCTGCCTTTATTAAACCCAATGAACCTTATACCTGAGACTAAGTCTTTACCATTGCTGTTACCCACGCTAGACACTTTCCTTTTGCTGGGTAAACATGCAG
This sequence comes from Crocodylus porosus, assembly GCF_001723895.1. Lineage (NCBI taxonomy): Eukaryota > Metazoa > Chordata > Crocodylia > Crocodylidae > Crocodylus > Crocodylus porosus. The sequence goes on along the minus strand of NW_017728910.1, from coordinate 17,479,281 downwards.
CCTGGGCGCTTCATAAACGTGCCCTAATTCAAACAAGAAATATAGTCGACGGCCCTATTTAAAGAAGCAAAATATACAGTGTGGTATGGACTTTAAAAAACTGTTTTAGGACATAGACAAGCCAACGATGTTGTAGGACATATTTTAGAATAAAAAAACCGCACATTTTTCCTTACTGTAGGACAACGTCTACGGTTTTGCACACACAGGGCACCTCGAGGGAAGCTTTTTAGTGTTGCTTTTTTAGGTATTTTTATGGTGCATCAACAGGCCCCATTGTAAATTAAGACACACAGAGGCAACTGGATTGTGGACTTGATTGGAACTTCCCCCGTGATTGCAGACTTCATCCATGTTTTTGATTTCTATTGATTGCTTAAGTCTCTCTTGGCATAACTCCATAATTTAATTTTCAGGTATTTACAACACTGCAAGGCCATGCCTCAAGAAAATGTGGTAGATATAAGATATAAATAAGACAACAGACCTTAAAAGAAACCACAATATACCATATTTTTCATAGATGATACTCATCATCTTTGCTGAGCCTCATACACATGCGCCTAAATGTAATGATTCAATGACAATGCTGTGTAATCTTCCTATTGATTGCGTTCTGCCTTTCTATGTATTGCACAAAGTGTTACATTACACTTTGGACTACATGACTTATTGTGGAATAGTATAAGAAAATATTAAACCAAAATCTCTAATCAAGAAAGGACAATATTTGTATCTTTCACTCAGACCAAACACAAAATTGCAGCCGTTGCCAGTAGAGATGAGATTTTTAGAGATTAAAGGAGGAAAGGCACTGAACAATCTCAGGATTAGTCAGTGTCCTAAGTAATATTCATAAGAAGCAAGAAGTCGTCCAATGCTAGAGAAAGTTAAATTGTGATGCAGAACATTGCCTGGACTTTCTGGCTGTTTGTAGACAGGCTCACCATTTTCTAAACCATGCTAACTGATTCGCATCATATAATTTGAATCAAATTTCATTTCAAATTAAGGGTTAATAGACAATTACTGACCATCAGCCCCTGTTCGCAGCCTCTGTGTGTGTGTTTATGTGCTTAGCGCTTGCCTTGGAAGCAATTAGGAGGCAATAATAACCCTGTTTAAGCATTATTGCTACATTGCTGCATACCTACTGACAGTTATCTGAAGTGCTGTTCCTGAAGCCATAATGGGTGCAGTTGACTTGTTGGATGAGACAGTCAGCACTCATGTTGTAGAGTGGTGTTTGCCCCTTCTTCACAGACCAGTCGCCCGTGTGCTTGGGCAGGGCTGGAGGCTTATTCAAGATACTAATACTTAGTCACAATGAGGTGTTGTTGGCACATTTGACTTTGTAAAGGCGTTACTTTGTGCCTGGTAGGTTATAGCATCCGTTGTGTTGCAAAAACCCAATAGTGTTTCCCTTGCAGGGACTGATATTTGCAATGCTTATCAGCCAAGTTCCTAAGGACCATTTTTCCTAAAAGTAATTCCATATATACATGTTAATTAATACAGTTTAAAATCGCCTAGTTCAGACTGCCCTAGATTGCATTAACTTTAATCCTCATTCAACCAAGTTTCGTTAATTTGGACTGGAGCCAATTTTAATTCAGACTACAGACATCCACACATATATAGTGATGGCTGTAGTCCAGATTAAACTTAGAAAAACATATCAGCTATAAATGGCCCCTGAGACAGCACAGAACCTAAGCCAAGGCCCAACAGAGTCAAAGGAACAGTTTTCAAAGTGTTTAGGTGGCAACAAAATACTTCTTTACTATTTCTACATAAGCAGACCAGCAGAAATGATAGGCTAGACCAGGGGTGGGCAATTATTTTGGGTGGAGGGCTGCTTATCGAGTTTGGTGAGCTGTAAAGAGCCACAAGGGTAGCCCCGCCCCTTGATGGGTTCCCCACCCCCTGGTCACCATCTTGGGACCAGAAATCCTGCTCCCTAACCCTTGACCTTTTCTACTGGAAGTCCTTCCCCTTGCACTGGAAGTACTCCTTTTGGGAGGGAGGGTGCTGTCAGAGGGTGCTGTCATTTTGAAACGAGAAAAAAAACAAATCATATACTAAAAAAATCAAACATCTACTATAAAACTTTTTGAAATTTTATTTTTAAAATATTTTTGTCCTGATTTACATGTGTTTGCATAGTGTATCTAGAAGTGATTCCACTACAGCTAAAAATATACAGTCTTATTCATGTATATTGTGTGAGTGTTAAAAGGGTGTATGTGGGAGTAGTGCTTGGGGAGTGGAGACAGAGTGTGTGTGTGTGTAATGGGACATGGTGGGTGTGCATGCAATGTAGGTATATTGGGTGGGCTGTGTCTGGAGGTGTGGTGGGAAGCGGTGAGGTGGGAATGTTTGCCAGGGCTGTGGGAGGTTGTGGGAGTGTTTGTAGGTTTGGTGGGGTATAGGGTGTGGGTGGGGCAGGGGTGGTCCTTGGAGTCCCTGGATCTGCATGTGGCTGAAGCCCCACCTGGCCCCCTAGCATGCAGCTCCCCTGTTCCCACCCCAGTACCCGGCTGCAGGTGGCAGCAGCATGTGGGGCCAGCCTAACCTGGCCCCATAACACGCAGCTCCAGTCCAACTCCCTGGCTGCACCTGGCAGCAGTGTGCAGGGCGAGCCCCACCTGGCACCACTGCACTCCTGCCCAAGTCCCCAGCCATACGTGGTGGCAGGGTGTGGGGCCAGCCCCACCTGGTCCCATAACATGCAGCTCCTGTGCTCCCACCCCAGTCCCCAGGTGCACATGGTGGCAGTGTGGAGGACCAGCCCCATAACATGCAGCTCCCGCCTGAGTGCCTGACTGCAAGTGGTGGCAGTGTGCAGGGCCAGCCCAGCTCAGCCCCCTGGAATGGGTCCCAGTGCTCCCGCACCTTTCCCACAGCAGGAGTCCCCGGCCCCAGCCTTGTGGGGTCTTTACCTGAATTCCCACTCTCACAGGCAGGGAAGCTGGAGACAGCCACGAGGTCACCAGCAAAAGCCTCTGCCAAGAAGAGGCTTCTTGGCTCTAGCACCCCTGGCTTGGGGCTGAGCCTGGGGCGGGTCAAGCCAAGCTGCGGGGGGTGGTTGCTTAGCAACCAGAGCCATGCCTCCTACTGGGACACACTGGATTGCAGAGGGGCAGCCCAGGGCCAGGCCTTACAGAGGGACCCTGCGAGCTGGACAGAATTAGCTGTTAGGCCAAATCCAACCCATGGGCCATATTTTGCCAACCCCTGAGCTAGACATTCACAAAACAGAGGATTTGTCTCCCTTTCAGCCAGTAATCAGGAGATCCAGTTTCATATTGCTCTTATGCTTCATGAGAATTTAAACCTCGCTTCCAAGTCTGCCCTCATTGCTATGTTGACAGCGGGCTGCTTCAGCAGGAGAGACAGAGAAACTCAACCCAGAATGTCCTATAGCAGTGTTTCTCAACCCGTGGGTCATGACCCAAACAGGGGTTGCATGTGTCAGAAAAATGCACAAAAGCGTGGGTTTCCCCTTGCAGGCTGGCTGTGTTTCAGCCTGCCATGGGCTGCTTAGGGTGTAGCCAGCACGCAACCAGGCAGAGGCATGGGAAAAGCCCCAGCAGCCAGATAAAGATAAGAGTATGGGGAGTGGGGGTTGGACAGCCAGGGCTTAGGGACTGTCAGGGTGGTGGGGAGGGAATGTGCACATGTATGGAGAGGATGAGGGCAGGTGCCTGCTAGCACTGTGGGAAGGTGGCTGGGTGCCAAGGGTGCGGCAGGTTTGGCACGCGGTGCCTGGCATGCATCCCCCACAACCACTTCCCTGTGCTACCTGCTGCCTGTGACACAGCAGGGGTAGGAAGAGGAGGAGAAGGATCTGCTGGAGGCAGGCCAGATATAAATCAGTTGGCCAGCTGGATACAGCCTGCAGGCCATATTTTGCCCACCCCTGGTATAACAGGTGCTGTTCCCAGGGATGGCCCCAATGCCCCATGGTAACCACGTGGCCTCTGCTCTGCCTTCACTTGTCAGCTTTGCTCCCCTTCACTTCCCCTGCCATACCTTGTTGTTATTAGAGCTTTGGAAAGGGAAGCTGCCCCAGGGATCCCTGAAACCACGCTGATGCTCAGGTGTCACTACTCCACACCTTAAGGACTTACACTACATGGCTCCAGCCACCCTTGCACCATGTTCGTGCCTCACCGATGTTATCAGTTAGTGTCATTCCTAAGCCTATACTGGGACCCAGCCTCTGCCACCGCTGGGAGTTGCAGTGCCTATGCCATCAAGCTTCCCAGTCCCCTCCTGGGCTCAGGCCACTATCTGGCCACCCACACCTGGGCACTTCACCCATTCTGGCTACTCCTGGGTGCTTAGTCCCTTCTAGGCACTGGACCCTCCTGGTCCCGCCCCCTTCTCCGAGTCACCAGATCTTATCTGGTCCTGTCTCTAGTTTATTCCTGAGCTCCGGCACTGATCCCAGACCAGCTGGGACCACCACTGCCTCTTGTCTCAATCCCCAAACCACCAAACTCTCTCTGTGCTCCTCTTAACTCCTGGGAGCACAGTCTCCCTCTGTCTGCCACTTGCTTAGGAGCTCCTTCCATGCCAGCAGCCAGGGTAGTAGGACTGCTTGCCCCAGCTCTCGCCCTGGGCTTATCTCCCCATTAAGCCCCAACCTTTTCTGGTCAGGTGTTCCCCTGACAGCTGACTCAGCTCCTCCCAGAGCCTTCTTCCTTCTTAAAGAGATAGGCACACCCAGTGCTTGTTACACATGAGTTCAGATGTGCTCAGGCAGAGGAGAGAATCAAACCTCCCAGGTGAGGGCTGGCTAAAGTAGACACCTCTGAATTAGCACATAGTTTCATGTTAACCAAAACAGCCTTTTTCAACAAATAGTCTATTCTCCAAAAAATAATCTCTTAGCTATAAACAAGAGGCTTGACCCCAAACTTTATTACCTAATTATTAGCTAAGAGGCAATCATACTGTAAGGCCAGTTTAAAATTCTGTCTACCAGAGGCAATAAAGCACTGAGCTTGCGAGCGTGCTATTTATGGTGCTCTATTATGTCATATCCAGGCCTTAATTCATAGTGGAAAGTTTATGGTGGTGATATAGCTGCCAGTGGAAGTACAGAGACTTTCCTTGAGGAAATTTAAACAGTGAAAATAGATCTATACATTCAAATTCAGATACAGCCCCCTGACTTTTTTCTCCTACCCCCCACCCCTGTTGGCTTGTTCGTTTTGTTTTATCACAAATAAAGTCCAAGTCTAAGGGAATACAGTATGTTAATGTTATTCTAATGTATGGGAAGAAATGCAGTTCACAGTCAATTTCCAGTTTAAAATATTTCCAGTATCACATTAGCTGAATCCCAATATCAGCCAAGTCAAATTTGCTTAGAATCAGCAAGATGACTAAAAAGATGCATGGAACATTTTATTACCTGAGTGAAGCGGATGATCTAATCTCTCCACGGCGAACATTCATCATCACTGTGGAAAGGCAGAAGAGAATTGGTGAAGGAGCAGAGTGTAGGCTGTGTTGCTCTTGCTGGTTTTCTGCAGCATGTTCTGTTTTATCAAGATTTAGCTGTCACAAATGGCTAATGAGCGCTAAATCAGTACTGAAATTAGAGCTAGTTTTTTTGCCAATGTCAGCACTGCCAGAGTAGAGGCACGTCTTGCATTTATTTATTTATTTATTTTTTATCGTCAAAGAACTTAGAATGGATGCTGTTAGAAATTCAGCATTTAACACTGTGAATTACTGCAAAGGCCATAGCACCCTCAATTCTATGGATTGGGCTACACTGCCAAAGTTTTTCTGGCTAGAAGGCCTTTAGCTGACATAAGTCTACCAGAAAATACCTGGCATGGACAAAGCTATGCTGAAAGAAAATGGTTGATAATAACCCTTCTAGTACAGCCTGGCTGATATATGTACGCAAGTATGGTTCATATCCACAGCTAATTTATCTACAGCAGCTGAAGCTTTTCAGCGTAAACCAAACTGTATGTCATCCTAAGAAGTCTATCACTGAGGTCCATGTTCAACCTTTCAAAGAGAGACCTGTAACAGACATGAATGACTCATGCCTCCTGAGGCTGGTGGGGCATGGCGACCACCCACGGGCAACAGCAGTGGTGTCAGCGGTGGGGTTATGGCAGCGGTGAATGGGGACCGCCTGCGGGCGGCCGCGCTGACATCGGTGGTGAGGGCAGGCCGAGCAGGGACCGCCCACAGGCAGCCACGGCAGTGAGGAGGGAGGGGTGACTAGCTGTGACCGCCTGGAGACACTGGCGGCAGTGGCCAATTTCAGGGGGACACATCTTCCCCCACATGGTCCACCTATGCCTCACCTATGGTAGGTAACATACCCTTCACAGGAAGCGTGAACCAGAAAGCATTTCAGATATGGTACAGTGTTTTCCACACCAGGAAGCCTTTGCTTCCGTAGATGAAAAAACACAGCCATAGAGCCCCAAGTCAAAAAGGCAGGTTTTGTGGACTTCCGTTTCCTGGAAAGGAAGGATTAAAAGAATACAGTGACTGATGTTGAGAAGGCTGGAAAACTGGGTGGGCCAGAAGTTCACTTAACAGTGCAGGTAAGTAAGCAGGCGAAGCAGCAGTGTAGGGAAGGGGCAGAGGATTCTAAGCCTGAGCTAAATCAGTGAGATTGATTATGGCTCTGTGGCCTTCGGGGCCTAAAGGGGACATCCCAAACACGTCCAAATCATTTCTGGGCAACTATGCCTAAAAAGTAGCAACTCCATGCCTACTTTTAGGAGTGTAAGAGATGTCTGTCACAATACCTCTGTAAGCTCCGAGTGTATTCAGAACTGTTTCCCTTAAATCTGTTGTTAAGATCTGCTCTCTTGAACTTAAACATTCAATTTTCACCACTGTTTAAAGTCCTGATAAATTTAGCCTGATGTATCCATAAGTACTTGCGGCTGTGGCTGTTGATTTATTGTCAGTTCAGGCCTATAGGTATAGCCATTGATCTGTCTTCAGCTCTCCTCTGTCTTTTATACCCTAATTTTCCATTAATCCTAATTCATTAGCGCTTTCATTCTATTAAAACCAAAGACCTTTTTTGTTGGTGACTTTTATTGTCCTGTGATAAAACATACTCCACTTTATGTATTGCACTGGAATGACTTTGTATCATAGCAGTGCTAGTTATACAGCGAGAGCCAAGTATGTGACTGTAAAGCAGAATGATGCAATGATGCAAATGAGGTAGGGATGGAAAGGAAAGCTGAATCAGGCAGACCAGGTCTTCAGTGGAATGTATAGGGTCATTTTAAAATAACCATGAAGATAGACCCCACTTCCAAACACCTATTAGGTCTGCAGGGAGTTTAGATTTCAGTCCAGATGTGGATTTTGCTGTTCACACCCTCCTTTTTTAAAACTGTAATCCTGGAATGCATACAAACTACCAGAACATTAACATAAAACTACGAGAAAATCTACAGTATTCAGCAACAATGGGAGAGAAGCTGCTACCCTAAGAGGCCCCATGTATCTAGAAAAAAAACAGACAGCAGTAAAGAAACACACAAGCAGACTAAAATCTACTCACTACAGAAAAATTAATCTAAAATGCTGAAAGCAAATTTGGTGCAGTGAATACATCACTAAGTTCCCAAGGGAATGAGGTCTAAGTGACTTCAGGTCAGGTCACCCAGATGGAACATGGAGTCTGAGCCAGGCATGTGCTGCATTCTCAATACATGGACTGAAAGGGAAAGTTAAAGGTAGCCCTTGGCTGAACATCAAGATGAAGAAAGGACCATCAGGCATTCCATGTTGGTACGAGCTAAACGATAGAAATGCAGGGTATGACTATAGGCAGTAAATGGAACCACGTTCTCGAGCATAGTGCCTCCATCCAGCTTTACTCCTACTGAAATCAGGTGGGAGTTTTACCATTGACTCCAATGGGAGCAGAATCAGACCTTAAAAATGCTTGCAGCTTGACATCCACTATTCTGGGACACCCAGATGGAATAAGAGGCACGTGCAATCAGCTATGGGGCTAGTTGTTTTAATTTGTTAGCACATCTTTGGTTAAACAGAATTGAAATATTTGTGTAAGCTTTTCCATTTCAAGGATCCTAAATCATCCACGGTTGGCATATAAAACTTCTTTACAACAACAATAGTTAGGGTCCAAATTCACTTAAAAATTATAACATTATTATTATTATCATTGCTATGATGTATGCCATTGTTGCCCTGTGGGGTCAGGACAATGCTCAGGATCTCAATATTATGCTGTTAGACAGGCAGGTGTGGTGTACAATTGCAAATGCACACACTCAAAAATCAATTAGGCGCATACACCCTACCAACTCAGGCACACACACACGCATCCAAAATTACCAGCCTAGGCACATACACACTTATTACCATTTCAAGCTCATACACACTATACATGTGAAAATTAGACAACAATCAGTTGTCAATACTCACACACTCAGTACACATACATGGATCACTAATTCATATATCATGCACATGATGACATAGATATTATTCACCATTTCACACACATACCACCCACCTACACATACACACAGGTGAGGTCCTAACTTGGATGGTACGGTGTGTATGTGTATGTGCTTGGAGTACTTGGGATACCTGGGGGAAGGTTAAGGTGAGAGAGAAAGTGTGGGGAATGAAAGTTGGTGGAACTGGGATTAGAACTGGTAGACTAGAGAGAAGCTGGCTGAGGAACTGAGGCTTGGGGTTACTTTAGGTTAACTGATGTTAATTGATTAAAGGACAATGCCCAAAGCCTGCAGAACAGAAGAGTGATGCTGGAGAGAAGCTGGCACAGAGGCTGGGAACAAAGCCAGAGCTATGGGGGAGCCAAAAGGTAGGCAGGGAGAGGGGAAACTGGGACTGGGGGGAACTGCAGGGGCAAAGGGGGAACTGGGTGCTGGAGAGGGACTACCGTGGAGCTCAGGAAGCTACGGGGGAGAGGCTGCCAGTGCCGGGAGCTGGAGAAAGGGCTCCAGCTGCCGAGAAAACTGTGGGGCAGTGCCAGGAGGGCTGGGGCTGGGTCAAGACACCTGAGGCCCGGCTGGAGGGCTCTGGGGTAGCAGGGGGCAGGCCACAGGGTTGTGGGGGCCCTGGAAGGCTGGGGCAGGGGGTGTTGCTGAGAAGACTGCAGGTCCTGGAGAGGGAACTCTGGGCAGATCAGGAAGCTGGGAGGAGGGGCTCCAGGTGCCGGAAGCCAGAAAAGGGCTCTAACTGCCAGCGGGGACTGCGGGGGCTCCGGGGGGAAGGTGGAGAGCCTGCAGGGACTCATGGCAAGTGCCAGGAGCCAGAGAAGGGCTCCAGCCAGATCAGTAGGCTGGGAGGAGGGGCTCTGGGGAGCAGAGATGGAAAGCTAGAGAGAGATTGCAGAGGCAGAACAGCAGAGACAGGAAGTAGGGGAACAGAAAGAGAGACAGGAAAGAAAGATCGGGGTCAGAAGGCAAGGGCAGAGAGAGAGACAGAGATAGGAGGAAGATCAGAGAGGCAGAGAACAGAAACTGGAGTAGGGCTGGGAGATCATTAAGACAAACCCCAACTCAGGTTCTAAATTAACAGTGGGTTTATTGGACAGGAACAGATGGTGACACGATATCTTATTGGTTCCTTTGCACCCACACACACACACAAGCACACACACACACAATGGCAGTAGGGGTTAAAGAGGCTTGGTGCAGGGGCTGAAGTCCAGGAGGAGAGAGAGAGGGTCCAAATTGTAGGAGGATGCGTGCAAGTAATATCTACCTATCCTAGGCTGAAAGTTGATCCTCGGTGACCAACTGGGGTCTCCTTCAGCTCGCTGTTGTCCAAAGGGGGATCGCCAGCAGAGCCTCTGGGGTGGATAGGCGGCGTGACATGGAGGTGGTCTGGTCCAGATGGAAAATAGCATTCCCATTGGGTCTGTCTTCACTGCCCTCTTTATAGGGGCAGACCTTCTATGACACCAGTGGCAGGGGGCCTGCCCAGGCAAGGGCCAGCCCCTGGTGTAATGTGCACTCCTAGGTAAGGACATGCAGTTTCAGGTGTCTGTAATAATGGGTTGGGTGGCTTCTGCAGCAGTCTTTGTCTTCCAAATCTTGAGCCAGTGCGGGTCAATGCAGGGTGGATGGTTGGGTCCTCGAGTTGATGCTTCAGTCACTCAGAGGAAGCTATTTTTATACCTACTGCCACTGTCTCTCAAGCGCCCTTATTCATCCCCATTCATTCAGGAATGAGTTTACATAGGAGGGGTAAGTATGAGTCACAAAGTTACAACAGAGTTACAACAGGGAATGCCCAGGCAGGGGACACAAGATAGAGACCTGATAAACAAAATGGAAACTTGATATGACTTGTGGTAACTTACATATGTAGGCCTAAATCATATAGTACCAGTAAAACAGTAATATAGAACGGTAAAAATCCATATAAGCATACTAATTATACATTATAAAACAGTAGATATTCATAATAGGGCACTTAAAAAGAAGGAGAAAAAAAATAAATAAAACAAAATAAAATGCTGAAGCTTATCTTGTCTTAGTTCACTTATACTTATCTATAAGGAATAGAGAGGGGGAGGAAAGTCAGAAATGGATGCGGAAGGGGAGGGAATGTACTTTAAAATAAAGAAAAACTGGGGGTTTTGCTACACTGTAAGCCAACAAAGACACAGCAGAGTGGCATTTTTCTTAAGATGACTTACAAGAGTACTTAAGCATAAGCATATACTTAAAGATAAGCAAGAGTCACCACTGGACTTCAATTGGAATTAAATATACACTTTAAGGTAAGCACAGAGTGAAGTGTTACTGTATCCTATCAATAGGAGTTTTGTTATTGACTTTAGCTAGGCCAGGATTCACCCTCACTCTTATCTGTGACAGGTCTGTTCTAAAACAGACACTGCCAGAAGAGGAGAATGCTTGAGGCTCGTTTATTTATTTTAATCTCTTTTCATTAATTTTAGTTCTGGGTTGACAGTTCTGGGCATTAAATCCCTCTGTTTATCCACAGAATATGTTCAGCAGAGCAGCCCTGTAGTCTACCTGGCCTCTTATTTGTTGCAGCCTGGAAAGACAAGCAGTTCACACTCTGTTCTCATTGAACATTTAGCCTCCCTAATAAGGCTGTGAAAGCAAAACTATAATGAAAATGTGTGTGCACATTAGGAAAAATACGAGGACTTGGGTATTAGTTAACAGCCATCCATCCCATGGCAAATTTTGGCTATACCAACCTGGGCAAAGTTTGAATTGGCAAGCTGAGAGTTTAATTAATAATTAGAGATGAGAGTTTAATTAACAACTCAGGCCCTGATTTGCAGGTCAGTGCAGCACCCAGGAGCTCCCATGAAGTGGGATGATTTTTCACGAGGCTTCAATTGCCAATAGGTTCCAGCTACTTCATGCATATGCCCAACTGGAAACGGACCTCGTTTGGAAAAAAAAAATAATCAAGACCTAAGTATTCAACACTTAACTGCAGAACTATCCTTCTTGAATCTTCTTTGCACAGTTACCTGAGACCAGCTACATGTGAAGTACCTATCACACTATTAAAAGCTCCAACAACCTATAAAGTTAGATCTAAAAAATGCGTATTAACTTTATAGCTGGTTGTTATCAAGCTTTAATTTCCATGTGTAGCAAGAAATCCATTGCATGATAGCAATCTGCTGGTCCTCCAGCTTCCCAGGGTGCATTGCTCCATCTCCAGTATAAATTTCTCTGCAAAAGAACAAGGAGGAAACCACAGCCCCAGGATAGGTCTGAGCCCTTGGTTCATTCCCTGTACCCAGGAGCACTCAGCAGAAGAAATATTCCCCTCAACCCCTCATGTAAGCACAGAGCAGGGACACCCCTGCCATGCTGAAACTGAACCCAGAGGCTCCCACACAGCAGCAAGCAGAAGAACTCCCCACCAGTTCTCCACATAAGCCCAGGGAGATGGAGACATCCTGGGCAGCAGCAAGCTTCGGAGACAGGCAATGGGGATTCCCCCAGGCAGTGGCGACGTGAACAGGGTGCGCCCCCTGAGAGTTCTGGTACATCCCCCTGACAACCAGTGTTCTCTGCTTAAGCGACAGGCGGGGGGGCTGGCAGGAGTACTAGTGCCCCCCCTAAGAGTACCAGCCAGGGAGTGGGCTGCAGGGGACCCTCAGGGGACCCTCCCCACAGTCAGTGTAATTGGCCGTGGGGAGACCCCTTGCCCCGGTTGCTGACTGGCCGCTGGGGGGGGCAAGTGTCCTTCTGACTCAGGAGGTACCAGTCACCACTCGATGAGTTTTGTTTAGGTGTTGCAGGCCACACACACACAGGCGTGCAAGACCCCATAGTTTTCCCTGCAGCCCCTCCCCTGCCTCAAGTCGCTGGTGTGTGGTTGGGTCAGGAAGAAGATATACCAGCTACACCCACATGGCCCAAAGCAGCACACAGGAATACAGTGCAGCACTAGCTCGGCGCTGTGAGATATCTGGGCTAAGCCAGTGCCATACTACATTCCCCGCTTCTGAGCACTGTGCACCTCCTCCCCAAGTCCCTGGCAAACGGCCAGGTTGGTGTCACACTGTTCCATATGCCGCTTTGGGCCACATGGGAACAACTGGAGCAGTTGTCCTGCCTAACCCAGCCATGTACCAGGGATTCAAGGTCAGGCAGGAGCCGCACCAACCCCCCCAGCTGTGCCTACGTGATGCAGCCCAAAGCACTGCATAGTAACACAGCGTGGCACTGCACTAGCAGCCACAATGCCTCTACTAAGTTCCAGTCTGACAGGGCTTGGATAACCCACAGCTCCTGGCTTTCTTTCTGCTGCCAGTGGGGACAACTATGCTGGAGCTTCAATTCTTGGTCTGCAAATGGCCACAGAGCCAGAACTGTATGCAGACGGCCTCTCCAGGCTGAAAACTGGCTAGGATCTTGGTGCTCCCTGCCTTGAAGTGGTTGGGCAGCGGCAGGCAGTGGTTGGGCAGGGTGAACCAGGCCAGGAAGAGGAGTGGCTGCCTAGTCACTGGAGCTTCTGCTGTAGCCAGCGATAAGCACAGTAAGGGAGAAGGGCAAGAGATGCTGAGAGCCAGGGCAGCCACAGGCCGGATACAATTCTCCTTCAGAGGAGCAGCCACGGGCCAGACAGAAATCATTTGCAGGGCTGAATCTGGTCTGTGGGCCATATTTTGCCCATCCCAGGTCTACAGCCACCCTGTCTAAGATTCTTTAAGTATATTCAAATATCACACATAACTAGAAAGAAAAAAAAGCAATGCAGTGAGACTGGAGTGGGAGGATGTGAAGTGAGGACAGAATTACAGTCTTCAGTGAGGTCGCAGGAATGATTTCCAGATTCAATGCCATATTGTACATGGATCCATCCAAAATATTTCATTAGTAACAGAATAAATGTCAGGATGACCTGGGGAAAGTTACAGCTATAAAAGAGAGGGATGAAATGTGGCTAACAGTTCATAAATCAGTTAGAAAAGTGAAAATAAAAATTGTAAGTTTTAACCTGCTGTATTCTGGATTTATCAAACCTCCCAGAGCATAGCCATCTGCTTTCACCGAGATATTTTGCCTTTGCACCCATATTAAAAGGAAACTACTACATGTAGCTTTCGCTTTATCATCTGTCAAATGAAAAAAAAGTACATATCTGTAATTTACTCCAATATTCCTGAATCTCATTAATACTCATATAAATATGGAAATAAATAAAAATGTCCCCAAAAGTGTCTCAAAGCTGAGGTAATGACTTCTCTGGAGCTGTTAAGTTTCATCACATCCATACATTTAGGCTTCACACAGTAGATGGGCTTTTTATGGAAACATATTAAATTACCTGATAGGCTATTACGGCTTCTTTTCATCAGTAAGTCAATAATCTGCATTTTTAAGCATCTCTAGATATGCACTGACACAACAGACTGTATCCATCCCAAGTCCTTTTTGGCCATTAGGCTACTAAAATGAATTCTTAAAAGCCATTAAGTATGGATTTAACGGAACAAATGGAATGAATCTCTAGCATGTCAATGCTGTTAAAGTCACACCATTTAAAACCTCCTCAGTGGGTAATTTAATAATGTGTGCATCAAAAGCCATCAACTCTGGATTTATGTGATAGACTGAGGATTCCAGCTCCAAAAAGCATTATACCTTGTGGTAAGTGTTATTACCCTGAACAGTCCTTCTTTGAGTCCATTCAAGTACCCACAAGAGTACCTCCAAGAATAAGTATTTATATGTATTCACAAATTTATGGCCTGAGATTTGTATTACTGGCTCTGCTTTGGACTCGCATGTAACCATGGGCACATCTTTTGGCTCTTCTGTGCTTCAGTTCCCCTATCTGTTACTTGGAGCCAATAAGAATAGTCACATGGCTATGATCCACTATTCTATTCTATATTTGTAAAGCACTGGGTTGCAAAATACTATGGAAAAGGCAAAGCATTAGTACTCATATTATCATTTTTACCGCACAGCTGTTTCATTAGTTAATTCTGTCACTAACCAATAGCGGGGAAAAAAGTAGTGGTGGTACAATCAAAGAAAGTAATACAGTCCTGTTGGGAAGATGATTCATCTTCTAAGTCTATGGCTGAGCAGAGTATTTGCAGAGGGTGCTTTTTTGTTGTTGCTGTTGGAATTGACCTGTTTTTCTGATCAAAAAATGTTCTGTGAAATTGGAGCAATTTTTATGACAATTTTTATAACAACATTTCACACGAATGTTTTCCCCTCATCCATTGGAATGTAAGGGGATGGGACAGGGTGGAATTGGCTCGTCGTAATAGGGTTTTAACATGGCTAGCAGAATCCTTGGGTTATTTCATAGATTTCATAGACATCAGGGCTGGAAGGGACCTCAGAAGATCATCGAGTCCAACCCCCCACTCAAAGGGCAGGAAGTCAGCTGGGGTCATAGGATCCCAGCAAGATAAGCATTCAATTTGCTCTTGAAGGTGTTCAATGTAGGTGCTTGAACCACCTCCGCTGGCAGGCTGTTCCAGACCTTGGGGGCTCGGACAGTAAAGAAATTCTTCCTTATGTCCAGCCTGAAACGGTCTCGCAGTAGTTTATGACTGTTCAACCTCTTCATTCCTTGGGGCTCTCTAGTGAACAAATGTTCCCCCAGATCCTTGTGGGTCACCCCTGATAAACTTACAGATGGCCATTAGATCACCCGAGCCTGCACTTTTCCAGGCTAAAGAGTCCCATGGCTCTCAGCCTGTGTCGTAAGGTCCGTTTTCCTGCTAGGCTCCAGAGCAGCAAGAGACGCGCGGGTGAAAGCCCACCGTGCCCCCACTTCCCCGAAGCCTCCCAAACACCTCAGACACCCCCCAGCAGCCGCAGAGCCCCCTGCTGACCCCACGCTGTACTGATTCCCCAGGCCTTGTTAATGGTAGTTTTGGGTGGCTCCTAGAGCCTGGACTATCTGCATATTGACACCTGAAACTAGTTTTAAGCACTCATTAGGCAACTCAAAGTAATGCCACTCCAGGGTAGCACTCTCTCTTGATCCGTGTTACTCAGGCTTGGCTCCCTGCCCACCCCTCCCATGTTACACTAGGTTGTATCTTAGTGTGATCACCCCCCACCTAAATCAGGGCTACTGCTCCCAACCACCCTCTCCAGCACCTGATTCCCACTCACTGCCTTCCCCCCATCACTTACTTGTGGCTACCTGCACTGTCCATCCCAGAGGAGCAGGCAGGGAAGGGTAACTTCCCCGAGGAGAGGGATTTGTACCTTTCAGTCCTCCAGGTCCCTGCTGGCTGGAAGTTTGACTGCTCTAAGGGAAGTTAGCACTAGCAGGGTGCATCTACACCACTTGAACCATGGGCGCCTGGTGCCTCCCAAGTGTGGGCATGACCGGGGTGAGGGGGATAGGCAGCATGCCAGCAGCCAGCTGGCAACCAGTTATGGAAGTACTGGCACTTCCACATGTGTCACGGCAGTGACAGAGCCAATTTTAGGGGGTCACAAGTGCTCTCTGTGCCCCCCTACCAACTGGAGGGCCTGCCGTCAGGAGGGGCACCAGCACTCTGGGGGAGGGGCATGTGCCCCCCGCCCCCACATACTCCCCTACACGTCACCTATGATTTGAATGTGTGCCCAGGATCAATAAACTCCAGAGCTTTTAGCTGTGCAAACATGCACCTGGGACTGCAATATGTTGAGCTGGAGTGGAGTAGCTGGCACGGGGCTGGGGGAAGGTGGTCAGCCTGCCAGCCCAGGGCTGCTCCGCCTGGCTCAATGTGTTGCAGAGGGGCTGGCTGGGCATGAGGGTGCTTCAGTACAGGGTTAGCTGGCAGGCAGCTCCCACACTGAAGCACCCTTGTGCCCCGGACAGCTGGGGCAGTGTCTACACATGCACTGCTGCAGGGTAGTTTCCTCTGTAGCAGGATAGTACTTATATTTACAAGTACTAACCTGCTGCAGAGTAAACTAGTTTACTCCAGCCTAATAGGGGGGCACACGTGGACGCCAAAGTCTACTGCACAGCAAGTGTCTTGTGTAGATGCACCCACAACGATCAACATTCGAGCAGCACACTGTGTAATGTGCAAAGCCCTTGGTCTAATCAGTTGATCACAACCAGCCAATAAAGAAGCCTTTTTGATCTAAAGAGGAAAGGACTGGCGGTAGGATTGTCTGTCAGCACTGCAATTGGAAGAACAAAGGGACCCAAAAGAATGAAAAAATAACTTACAAACAAGTAACCAAAAAAATAAAAAAATCAACTGCCAGGCTTTGCATTTTACATGTAGGGACCAGCATGCAATTTGCTGCTACAGGAACCACTTTACCACTCCTGCTCTTTCTACCATATTGCCTGTGTTTATATTATCTGAGATTAAGATCACCAGGTAACCTCCCCAAACTAAAATTGCCTGAAGTACATGCAAGCATTTTTGTAGTTGCCTTTAGCAGTAGGATGCTTAAGTTTCACATTTTCATTCTCCCCTCAACTCCACTGAGTGCCACACCAGCAGGGAGGCTGGACCGGATGATCTCGCAAGGCCCCTTCTGTCCCTAAACTTCTGTGAATCGGTGAACTCTTTTTAAAGGCAAGGAGAGATTCTTCAGGAACAGCCCAATTTCAGCAGTTGGGTCATTTGGCGCTATTTGGCATTTGCAAGATTCAGGTGAAAACCTCAAGTTTTTTAAAATACAGGGCTTAATCCTGAGTTCAGATAAAATGTCACAGCTCCATTGACTTCAGTTGACTTAAACCAGCTGAAGATTTAACCCATACCATACTTTTATCAATATCCTTACCATAAATTTGGGGTAAATACTATTAGTAAGGGAAAGAGCGTGGGTTTAGAACGCAGTTGCTGTACATGCTCGCTTCCTTGTCGCGCCAGCAAGCTCCCTTGCACAGTGAACTCTGGAAGACTAAGCTAATCCGTGCCAGCAACAGTCTCCAATCTTGTACTATATTCATAGTTCGTCTCGCACCTCAAAGCTGTTAGCAAAGCCCTGAGTGAATTCATCATAAAAGTAGTGTGTTACCATAAGCTAGAAAAGGATTTTCAAAGAATTGTGCTACCAGCCGATAAAGGATTTTGGAGACTGTAAATCTTGCATTATTTATGTAATACACAGTACGTGAGAGGATGGGCTGACATATTGCTCAGTGCAGGAAGAGGCCGTAATGAATTCCTCAGCTTCACGTAGAGACAAGAAATAATGGAGACATTCAGCTAATAAACGACTCAACACCAAAAGCCAATGTCTGCTATGACTGGCAGCATAAACCCACAATTAATAAACTATGAAAATAAAACTCTGATTCAACGCAGGTTTAAGGTAAAGGTGAAAGACGGGGAACACAAACAAAATAAAGAACTTGACCTTGTACCGGCTTCAGATATAAAATCCCCATTGAGGTCATTAGGAGCCCTGAAGACGGTGGGATGCAAGCCCAGCCACTAAGTATTCAGAAGAGACAAGCTCAGGCAGTTGCTGACTTAAGCTGTCAGCAATCCTCCTTCCAGCCTCAGCGGGTTCTTCCAGTTCTCCTGTTTTCCAGCTTCTCCAAACAAATTGTTTGAGATTTATCATGTTGGAAACTTTCAAAGAAGAATTACGTTTCACAAAAAAACCCTGGAGGTTTCGGCATACCAGATTAAACTGGCAAAGACCTTTCCAAATGTTTCTTGGGGAAGGATAACGCTAGAGAGCTAAATAGTCAGGTGAGCAGTCACAGGTCAGCCTAATTCAGAATAAGGCCTTGAACCTCAGTCACCCTTATGACAGGGGAGCGGCCTGCCAGCCACATGTTCTGGGGCAGGGTTCTCCTTTCCCCTGAACCTAAGAAAGGCAGAAATCTGGAGTTGTTACTAAACACAACAGTCACATCCAGAGGTAAGCAAAGGGTCCAAAAGTGGTTTAAGAAGGAGAAAGGAAAGAAGCCTTCAGTGTTCACACAAAAATTTCTTGTAAAATATTTTCCATAGTGTTGTGCGTAGTTCTTGGATCTACCTTTTCACCACTGCTATAAACGATGACATGCACTGGGCAAGCTTCAAGCATACATATATCCCAAGCATCATACAGCAGGATGCCCTTTTTTTTTGGTTGTTTGCCAGATTTATTGCTGCGGTTAAGAGGAAAAAGAGCAAAGAATATGAACCAGTGTTAGCTTGTACAATTTATTTTTTCCAATTAGTTTTCTTAGGGCTTGCTTTTATAATATACACCACGGACAGCTTGGTAACTTCCGAAAAAGTAAAAAAATAGTAGAGGGGGAGACTAAAAAAAAAAAAAAATCAATATAAAATGCACAACCTGTGTTATGTTATATTATCCCATTTTCTGAAATTTAAGAAAAGATTTATCAGTCCTTATCATAAAAATACAGAACTGCATGAATGCTTTGTGCACAAAGCTAAACTAAAATGCCCAGCACTGATACTATACTACACCAAGGGATTGTGCACCTTAGAAATGCATCTCAGACACTAATGTCCTTGAAATTAGATTTTTCCTATCATTAGCAAAGAAAAATTGGAAACACTCACTGCATTTACACATTTGACATAAGCAAAAATTGGAGTATACTAGGAACTAGTGACCTTAGTTGGTGACCAGGCAGCATGAATGGGAACCTTGAATTCATGCAGAGCTCCACAGAAGCCAACAAGGCTCCAGATTAATGGAAGCCACCGTCATGTTCATCACTGCAGGCTTGAGTCCTTTAAACACAGTAATCTAGAGGCAGGAGAAGAGGAAAGGACAAATATGCTGAATACAGCATCTTATGGATGGACCATGGTGTGATAAGGAACTGCCAGGTTCAGACCCAAGGGCTGATATATTAATTGCTCTGAGCCAGTCCCTTCGCCTCCTGATCTATAAAGGTTTCCCCATGCAAAATGCAAGAGTGAATTATTCTACAGAAGAGCTCAAAGCATCAACTCTCTCTCTTCTGCCTAAAGGTGCTTAAGTTTTATTAAGCAAGTCAAACATTCAAAAGAGTGAGGAAAGTTTGAAACACGCACTTGAAGCGCCCTCCTTTTGATCTCCAAAGGGCAACGTTTTTCTTTATAAGAAGGTGCGCAAAAACTATTTAACTGTCACTTAACTAAAAACCTTTCAAATAACTTTTAAATTAAGCTAAACCAATTTCACTTTTTAAATAAACATTTAAATAACTTAATTGTGCAATATATTTTGAGATGTGTTTGAGATGGCAGCTGTTGGTTACTATGACCCTGGGCAGGGCTAATGTAGGATAGGCAGGACTTTGCTAGAGCCTTCAAAACCTGTATTTGTCTGCCCAGGAGACAAAGGCAAAGAAAGCAGGACAGAAAAAAGAAGGAACAGGAAGCTTCCAGAGGGATGAGAGATCATTTCAATTCCACCAAAGTAGAGTAGACAACTGCAAATTATATATACGTTTCCACTAGAAGAGCTTGCCTTTAACTTAGTCTGAAAACTGCACTGTAAATGGGGTGAATACTTTAGAACACAAGTCTTTCCTCATTGTACAACCAAGTATAGAAGCGAGTCTGGGAACATATGAAACTAACCTGCCCTTCAGGCAGGAAATGGATTTCTTAACATGAATTCACTGCTGGTCAGTGAAATTTAATTGCAGGAATCCTTTGCTGGAATGGGAGGATTTTAAGGCTGCAATGTTGACTGTAATCCATATTTGCAGTCAGGAGAAAGCAAGAACACTGCCATGCAGCTGAACAAGAACGACTCACAGCACCACAGGGGGCTCTTGAAATCTCTGAACTTTCATGCATTATTATTTTTTTGGCCTCAGAATGTGCTGGTCTGTGTAAATAGGGCACAGCAAATAGCACAGCATAGCACTGATTGCTTGGCACTGTTTATGCACTCCCCAGGTGGAACTTGTTCCTTCCTATCTTTCTACAGCACTGTACTAATTTCACAAATATGCTAAACTACAAAGAAACAAGGAATGAGAAATGTGTATTTTTGCTGTTGTTTTGTGGGTTGGAAATGTAAGAGTACAGGGCATGGATTCTCTTTTCAGGGCTTTTAAAAAGGGTCTTAAATTGCATTTCTTTTATCCTTGGCTTGTCTTTCAGTGCAAGAGTGATTCTCCTCCTCCCTTGCTCAGGTACGTATCAGTGCAGCTCCGCTGATTTCAATAATATTGTCTTTGCAACCATGTCAGTAAGGAAAGGGAGAGAGAGTTGTAGCGTTCCAGAGAATCTTCATGAAAAGTTACCGAATAAGAGAAACAATAAACAGGTACAATTTTAATCCTGTGGAACAGGGAGGGAGTACTGTACTTCCAACTGTGCTGATTTACAATTGCCTAATTTTGCTTTGCAAAGTAGCAGGCAAGCTCTGGAGAGGTGGACGAAGCAGTTTATTAATGCTGACAGCAAATTATCAGTAAAGCCATGAATATAATCTAGGATACCCGACGCCCATCCCAAAGTTCAGACCACTAGATTCACCTCTCACATTTACTCCATGCTCTTTTGGAACATAAGGCCCAGAATCGATGGCCATGTGGCAGTCCCACAGCCCTGGGGCCTTCAGCCAAAGGAAGCCTGCAGGGAGGTGTTGCCCCAGACCTGGAGAGTCCTGGAAGCCCAGCAGCTGTTGAGTAAAATTAATTCTCATCTACTTCACTGTTCCTTTTGCCAAGAATGTGAACTTCACTCAGCAGCTCTAAGTTCTTGGAAGCATTTTTTTTTGCCAGATATGCTGTGTTTCAGTGTCTCCTACATGCCATTTTTGGAATTCCTAGTTTGTGAGAAGTTTTTGTTTTGGGTCCAGTTTGGCCTGAAACCAATACATTCTTATAAATTTCTGGCAAAGTGGAGATCTTGCATTTGGCCACCTCTAATGTTAAAGCAACTAAAGGAAAAACACAAATAGGAGATGCACCTAATGGAGCATGCAAGAGCATTCCTTTGTTACCAATACATCCATTCCTTCTATCCCTTTTGGCACAAGCTACCTTCACTCTGTACTGGGGCAAGCTCATATAAGGAGGTCACTAACCCTGCTGCCTTAGGAAAGTCTACACTAGTTTCACATTCTCCAACCAGCTCTTTCTGAACAAAGCAATTTTGCTTCCACAACAGACAGACAGGCAAGCAAACCCCAGCCCAATCTTTCAGACATCAAGGGAAAAAAAGGCAGTCTTTATTCTGCACCACACTGTAACACATCAGCCTACTCTCCTCTCTTCCAGCACTCCTGGAGTTCATAAACCTCCTCCTCATTAGCAGGCTATGAGTGCCAGCTGGCCCCAGCCTGCCAGCCAGGCAAACTTATCTCCTGACCAGCTACAGCTGGGTTCCAAGCTTAAGGGCCAGACAGCTCTTTCCCCTAGGCTACTAGTTGTACCCTATTCACGCTCAACGGGCAAGTCAGGTTGCCCTAGAGAGTTCAGTGGGCTTTACAGTCTGACTCCTAAATGTCTAGATCCATTGTGCCCAATGAGCAGACAGACAGGGTCAGGAGGAGCAGTAGTTGAAGGAATCAGCAAAGGAGCCAAGCAGGGTGAGCAGTGGCAGGCTTCAGGGGGATCAGATTCAGATGGGGGACAAAGCAGCAGCAGTAGCATAAATTGAATGTAATGGCCAAGTGCAGATGGTTAAAAAGCCTGAGGCTGATTTGATTCAATCTTTGCAGGTTAGTCTCAGGTCTTTCCTGATAAACAACTGAACAGACATTCACTTTTGATTCTGGAAATGCAGCTGTGTACCTGCAGTGGTCCCGGCCAGAAGCAGGGTCATAACTCGAGCATGCCTCCCCACAAAACTGGAGCAGATGGCTTGGGGCAAGTTTAGCTGCCCCACTCTGCAAGGAGGGGAGGTGCAAAGCATTCTGAGATGCTGGGGGACTAAGAATTAACTATAATATAGAAGGAATCTGAGACAGTAGTTCAAAAAACCAGTGTAACTTAAATCAGTTAAGTCTGATACTACATCCATCTGGGTTTATCTTAAATTGGCTTTGGCCATTCTGAAAGCAGTTTATGTGCATTGAACTTCTGTTGTGTTACAAATTTGAACCAGTTTCCAATCATTCACACCAGTTTATGTGTAATTTCCATTCCTAGCCAATAGATTAGAGTCTCCCACTTGCACTGGAGAGGTGTTTGTGACAGGGTTGGGCATCCTGCCTCTCTACTTTCCTATGCTGGCCTTGGCTTCAGAGTAAGAGAGAATAGATAATCTCAGGACAATCCAAACCATTTAACTGAATAATGCTATCGATTTAAAAGGATACTGCCAGGGGGAGCGGGGAAACAGTTATGTTTTGTTCTATGTCCTGCTCTGTGGATAATATCTAGACAATTTTATTTTTATTGTTTAAAAACAACATGGAGCAATTGTTAAAGTTAAAAAAAAATCATCCAGCCAGTCAAAGCAGGGTATTCTTAATGACTTCCACTTTACTTCTTAATTCCAGTTGATTTTGTTGGGAGTTTGCTGCATAAGGCATATACTAAAGGATTAGGTCCCAAGGGCTGGTAACAGTTCCCATTGTCAGCTGGACAGTCCTATGCTGACTGCACTACCATTTCTGGCTTATCTCAAGATTTGCCTGGTGTCCGCATGCACAGTGACCATGAGTTCACTTTCAATACATTTCAGTGGTACAACCACTAACATTTTGCAGTAAGGTTCAGATATAATTTCAGGTATAAATTACTTGGTTGTAATAATGAATGTAATTATCTTTTTATTATCTTGGCTGCTTCATTAAAAGTAGTCTGCATTGTGCCTGCTACCTTTATCTTCATTTACTGCAAATGAAGGCTTGTGCATTTTTATTTTGTCAATTGCTGATCTTTCTGTAAAAATCAAGGTTTTACAGACAGTTTTCTTCCCCTGATTATTTTATACTTTTGATATCTTTTTAAGTCTAACTCAATTTTCCTCACTTTTGGAAGGCCTTTGAGACTCAAATAATTGAAGCTATTACTGTCTGCATGGGAGTACATTTTAGTTGCTCTTGGAAAAAAATGTAAATCCTTCTATAAAGGCTAACTACATTTTTTTTTTTACCTTGAGTAAAAACCTTATTTTAAGATTTATGAAATGCTTTTTCTACCATAAGCCTAAGATAGGACCAGAAGAAAGAAAGTATGTATGTTCTTATTCCAAAATGCAAAATGTTCCTATACAAAAGAAAACCAGAGAGAATTCCTCTTTACGGAGCTCAGCTTGGGAGAACAGGAAAGTACGCGAAAGGCTATATAGCATTACAACACTAACAATACGTGCAGCTGGCATGGTGCAGCGCTCAGTTTATATTGTTAGCCATAAAATATCAGTTCTTAGTTCATTACATCTTTGTTATCTTGCTGGATGAGTTCAGCAAAAGTGAGCCTCTCCATTTTTACAAATAAAAGGGAATTGTGAAAGGATATACAAGTTTTCTTTAAGCCTACACACTAAAGACCTCTGCAGTTACGGTGTTTTCACCGCCTATAGTTTTGTGCTTACTACAGTTGAGCAAATACTGTCATTTTGTCTGCAAATACCAACAAATTCACTTCTCATTGTGCTTGCGTTCCATGATCATCGATCAACTCTGAAGAAAGCAAATCTCAAACTTATTGTCTGTGCATACACTTGCCAATTCATAGATGTCCTAGACATTAGGGCAGGAAGGGACCTTGGAAGATCATCGAGTCCAGCCCCCTGCCCCATAGGGCAGCAAGTCAGCTGGGGTCAAAGGATCCCAGCAAGATAAGCATCCAAATGTTCATGAACAAGCTACATTCATGCCTGTTACAGTCATTAAATATGCAAATATTAACATACAAAGAGTGCCACCTGGTGGGACAGGAAAATATGCAGCAGTTTTATACATCTGTATAAATGAATAAAGTTATTGTTGTCCATAGCTCTTAATACAAGCCCAATGAGAGGGTAAGAGCAATCCCACATGATTTTTATGACCAATCAAAGCTAGGCACACAACGGTAAAACTAGCTATCAAATGTGGAGAACTCTGTGATTGTTCCCGAGTGTGAAGTAAAGAAAGAATAAGTTTATAGTATAAACAAGGAATACATGTCAAGATACTGATCTACTCGGGGTGTTCCACGAACATTACTAAGGGACAGCGTTTCTCTACGGTCTACTTTTAACACTGGAAGTTGGATGGAGAGGTGATAAGTCTTATACTGCCCTGGCAGGAGGCCATGGTCTTGTTCTAAGCCCAGAACCATTCCTGGAAAGCGTATTCTGCACACCTATTCCTGTACACCATGTGACATATCCCAAAAAGGAGGCAGTGCTGCTCACCTGGAGCAGCCTTGAGCGTCTGTCTCCGTGCTGTTCCCGGGCTCTTTGGATCAGGGTTGTGCGCAGCTTTGTTGCTTCATTTGCAGGACTTGGCGTCTGCTGAGCAGGAATGAATGGGCACAGTACAATTCTTGGAAGGTGGTACAGCAGCAGCAGCATGGACGTAGCCAGTGTGGAGTAGATACAGTGGAGTGACATGCAGAAACCTCAGAAGAGCTGAGGCCTATTCCTTCTGGGCAACTGACCTTGAGTAAGTTGCTCCAACTCTGTGTCTCCGTCTCTCCCCCTATAAAACAAGACAGATCCTGACCAATTTTGGAAAGACCAATTGATGAGAGCATTTCATAAAAGCTATGGTTGTGCCACTGCTATAGGGGTATGTTTGTATGTGTATGTGTAAAAACAAAAGTATGCGATCGTGGAGCTGAGTACTGTATCATCATATATGTATGCCATGGGGCTGAAGTAAGGTGGCATCATCCACCTCAAATCTGGCATTTTCAAATTTTTTTGAGCATTTGTTTTGCAAGTTTGTTATTGTTATTTTTAATAGTCTCATGGGTGTAATTTTTTAGGTTTAAATAATGACAACCCCGCTAATGCTGTCACTGGGATCATCCACATGGTTCTTCAAAAGGGCTGGGTCATTGAGAGACCCACAGCCCAAACGCTTCTAAATTACTGGGAGCATGGAGCATTTGTCACCCTCTGGGTAAACCAGAACTGGAGAAGGGCGAGCCTTTGCCAGTGGGTTTCACAGATTTTTTGTAGACAGCTGAGGAAACCAACTTTGGATATGTCCATACCACTTCATTATGGTGCCAAGTAGCCCCACAATGCGATGTGCCGTATGTACTATCTGCTGAACTAGATGCCTTGTAGCCACTTTGCTGCTGTGCTGCACATGCACCAGAAAACTCTGTTGAAACGCCTATTGTAAGGTGACAGTATTCTTGTCGGGTTTGGGAGGTAACTTGGCATTGTAATTGGGTGATCTACCAGTACCTTTTAAGTTCCACTCCAGGTTTTTGAAGAGAGCGACTACTTCTTTCTGCATCTGTCACAGTTCAGGCTCTTTCCCTACCCCTGCCTCCTGGTCCATGTTCCACTACCACTAACTCCCGGCCCCAGAAACCCAGTGTATCCAGCCCTGGGCTCCCTGTCCCAGTCTCCTCCTGCCCACTCTCCCAGACGAGGTACAAAAAGTCCAAAGTGGAATCAATCTAAGTTCTGTAGGTGGCATAGTTTAGATCGATAGTGAAACACAACACACATTTGCCCTTTGCTGGTAGGAGCAAATCTTACACCACGTTCTGTCATTTTTAAACCAGTCTCTATGTGCTGAACTTCTGTTCTTTTACAGGTATAGAC
>NW_017728910.1:17446436-17452897 GCF_001723895.1 Crocodylus porosus | reverse complement strand
CCCTCTGAAGTGCCTTTTCTGCAAGCTGAACACACCTATTTTCTCATGAGTTCCCAGCCTCTTGCTCAGCTAATATTGGTCACCCAAGTGTCAATCCCTTCCCAGGTTCCTTGTTCCACACCAAATCTAGTTCCTGTGCTCTCTACATTTGAGTCCGATTCCTTCCCTCTATGCACTGCTTATATGCAAAGTTAAATGGTTGTTAAATTAGTGTGGGAGTAGTTATCAATCATTTCCATTAACTGATATGATGACCCCAGAGTCATCACTTTAGAATTTAAAATAAAAGTTCCAAATGCCTATGGATTGTTCTTATATTTTCTGGATTAACATTATATCATCTAAGCTCCCCACCCTTCTCCCCACCATATATTAATAATCTAAGAACATGAGATTCTTCATAAATGATCTAATGCTACCTCCTGCAGGAACGTAAGTAATGCTTACTCATGCATGTAATCCTGTTGAAATCACTGGGCCCAGAACTACATCCTTAGCGAGCAATAAGATATTGGGTATTTTGAAAGCTGCTACAACATACATTAACAAACCAACTTCCATTTCAAGAGGTAGCATGACCCCTTGGGAAGTCCTGAAATATGTTCTATTAAGTCCTCTCTTGAACCTTATCAGATTATTTAATTTCTGATACTCAGGCTAAGAGGTTATTATTACCTGTGATGAACACTGTGTACAACTTCAAATATTTCTGCTCTCTGGTTATTTCACACATTAGAGGCTGTAATTGATTTGGTATTAGTCTTGCACACTTGATTTTGTTTAATAGGTTATGCTGAGCAGTGAGAATTATAATTGCATGCAAGTGGATATACAGGGCACATCTTTTCCTTCTTTAAAAGATACTCTTGAGCTTCTTCTCTGTGAAATACTTATATTTCTTTCTTTTCTATATTGGTTTCTTGGAATGTGCTGACTGTTTCATTGTTTCACATCGGTTTTAATTCCCATAATGTTATATTATTAGCATTATTGTCGGTCACTTGCATTTTGCTTAAGATGCTTTCAATTAGCTTGCCACTGTACCTTTCACTAGCAATAGCAGGCCCGATTCTGTCACCCCTTATGCTGGTCTAACTCCAGTGCAGTCAGTGAAGATTCAACTGATATAAAATTGGAATGAGGTCAGAACTGAGCTGAGGAATGGGATTCACCGAGTAATGAAATTCATCCATGTAGGGTGGATCTGTAGGGGTATTGGATGCAGAGGAAACATCTGTGTGGAGGGAACTGTGACTCCTTCAACACCAGGCTGGTGGGGTCTATGCCAGTTTAAGAGAGACCAGCACAAATTGCCAGTTTATTCCATGGATCAGTGTATAATGTGATCCTGTGCTACATAACTATATGCCTACTTATTTGTTTCAGAGAGTCTTTGAGGACTAGTAGCTTTCTGAATAAATCTAATACTTCTTTGGGATGTAGGGGATGCTCTAGTTTTACAATGTGCATTTTCTTTCTAGATCAAGGTAGCAACAAACAGATTACCAGCACCACGGTGCCACCTGTACTCCTCCTGTACTTTGTGACTTATTTAGACTGAGGTTAAGAAATAAAAGGAAGACCGTGCATTACTTTTCTGGACAGCAAAGGGAATTCAAGAAGTGACATCTTGGAGGGAAGAGTTAAAAAAAAATGATGAAGTCAAAATGAATGAAAAGATTTCAGAAAGGAAATAAAAACCAACAATGCCTCCCCTCAGCTATATGGAACAAGACTGACAAGGGAAGACATCTGACCACTGCAGGATATTTGAGGAAACTTAATAACAAAGGAACATAATACAACTGCAAGATTAAATGAGGTCCTTTCAGTGTTCGCAAGAGGGATTCAAGTTAGGAGGCAAGCAATAAATAGTGCACTTAACTTTTCAGAAGACATTGTGCCTAAAGGCCATTGGGTTAATGTTCAGACTTAATGAAAAATGTACATACACCAGAGGGTTAAAATTGTGCATTAGACCCTAGATATTTTAAAGATATGTCTACAAAATAGAAACTAGAAACTATGTCTCAGCTCTTTTACAGTCCCACTCCATTACTTTTAACAGACTGTGTTTGTATTTACATATGAGGGTTTTTTTAAAGGCTATTCTGCTATTCTTTACTTAGCTTAGGCTGCATCTGCTTCTCTTATGGACCTGAGGAAGAGGGCTTTGTACTCAAAAGCGTATCCAGAATCTCTCCCAACCACATAATTAGTCCAAGAAAATTTATCACTCCCAAAAAGTGTCCTTGCCTCTCACGTATTTCATGGCTACATAAATCCAACACTACTAAAAATACATGCAGTGCAGTGCAGTGCTGAAAGAAGCCAGCGCAGTTACCAAAATGGTATAAAAGTATTAGGCCTTTGTTACATTGTAAATTTAGGCAACTTCTGGATCTCTTAACCCCTGGATTGGCTGCACGTTAACATTTTTAAGTGGTTTAAAGCATTCATTATTCAGCTTTAAAGTTATGCCAGTCCAGGGCAGGATTATCTAAAGCACCTATTTTTGCTCCTGTTCCATTGAGCTCTGGCCTATTAAGGTGTGGCTATTCCACCCAAGCTGAAGTCCTCCAGCATCCCAGGATACAGCGGCGCTGGGCACTCTGGGGCTGTGGCGCTTGCTCTACCAGGAGAAAGCAGTGAGCTGGCCCGGCCCCTAGTGTATAGTTATTGGCATTGGTTGCTTAAATTGCAATCAAAGAAAGAATTCAAACACACCAATACATTAAGAGTGCCAGATCATTACCACCCAGAGCAAACTTTTTCATTCTCCAACTGCCTCAATTCTGCTTCCTCCTCTTCCGTAACGGACCAAAAAAGAGACAAATAAAACGGGAAGATGTTGTGCCTGACAGCACTGACTGTTTGCACTAAGAAACATTTTACATAGGCTTCTAGTCCTGCCCCTGCTCCCCAAGCCTGTAGTGGCAAGTCACAGTTGTCAGGTAAAGGACAGTCAGAGATCTCTAGGTTGCGTAGAAAACTCTAGGTTTGTGTAATTTAAATGCCAGGAAGATGGAAGAAAAACTAATTGCAACAACACTTTAACTCCCATTTTATTCAAGCTCCTCTGCAAATATGCTTCATTCTTATTACTGTAATGGTAAGTAAAACAGCTTGCCAGTCCAAATTCTCATTCTTTAGGAAATTCCAAGACTATGGGGGGAAAAAAATCATTCCATTTCAGCACAGGAAATCAAGGGCATAACTAGCAATTTTGACGCTGTGGGTAAGGGTTGGAGGGCTGGGGAGAGAGGGCAGGGCATGAGCACACCCTGAATCCTAGCTGCTGTTGCCACCATATTGGCTTTCCAGAAGCTACTATTCCTGGCGCCCCTTCTAAGTCGGTACCTGGGGCTAGTGCCCTCCTTATCCTGCCCTAGTTGAAAAACTGGAATACAGAATTTTTGATTCTGCAGAATGGAAGTATAAAAAAATGCTTAGAACTAAGCTATCTTGTTTAAACATTCCTGGACAAATTGCAGGTTGGGGCCCTGGGCCCCTGGCTGCCCAGAGATGGCAGCCTCTGTGGCAAGGTTCCTAGAAGCATCGAGTACTTTCAGGCTTCCAACCTCCATACTGTAGAAGTTGGGAGGTCCAAGAGCTCAATGTACACGATGCTTAAGAACCACAGACTCTGCAAGGCTGTGGTTTCAGCTCAGAGGCAGGCGGAGGAGAAAAACTGGCAGGAATCCAAGCAGATTTCCAAAGGAAAATTGCCTGGCAGAAAAATTTTGAAATTTGACAGTGCTCTCCATTCAAAGATTTGTTGAAACAGGCACGTTCCTGCCAAACAATCAGAGTCCAATGAATGACATTTTCTGACGGAAAAAAACCCTCCCATTCTAGATACTTCTGAACAGATACAGTGGGATGTATATATAAGGAATGAACAATGTAAGGTAATCTAAGGGCTTTCCGTTACAATTAATGCACTGTCCATTAATTCTAATGCGAGCTTTTCAAAACACTTCAAGAAGTGATATGAGGCTCTATGTCAACATGAATTTATGCAACGCCATCTGATATAGGCCTGTGCGAAGTGGCTACTATTCACTTTGGGTTCAGAGTCAGCTGATTCAGGAGACAGTGGTTCGATTCAGGGATTTGAATCACTGTCCCAAATCGATTCAGCCAAATCTGATTTCAGGATTTGGCTACTGCTGAGTCGCTGACACAGGCCCCACCCCCCTCCCACTCTTCCAGCCCCACCCGGCCCCAACTCCCAGCTCTTTGGGGAAAAAAAAGCCCCCACTCATCAGCTCCTGCCCAACAGGGGATGATCCACACTACCCCCCACTGCCCCACACTACGTGGAGGGCTCTGCCACAAGCCCCCTGACCCTCACCTGCTCTTCCAGCCCGACCATGGCTGTTCTGCCTGCCCTACCTTCCAGCCCTTTAAAAAACCCAACAAAATGCTGGACTCACTGGCTCCTACCTGGGGGGGGTGATCCCCGCTGCCCCCCACTGCCCCATGCTGCATCAGCCGGTGAGTGGGGGCTTTTTTTTTTTAAGAGCCAGGAGCTGGGGCCAGGCAAGGCAGCCATGGGGGGGGGTAGGAGGAGCAGGCAGGGGATGGGGCCTGGCAGTAATTTACCCATGGTCCCCTTCCCTCTCCCCAAGCCCCTCCGCCCCCACCCCTACTTACCTGCAGGGAATCAAGGTCCAGCTCCCTGCTGCAGCCGGTGGGGACTGCCTGAATCACCGAATCTCTCTGAATGTTTTCCAAATTGATTCAGAGAGCTTTGAATTGATTCAGACCTTTTAATCGGTCCCTGATTTGATTTGCATTTGGAAATTTGGCAACTGAATCGGGCCAAATCTGCTCTGAATCAAATCAGCACCCAAAGCTTCGCACAGCCCTAATCTTATATTCCACCTCTGAATCTAGCCTAGGGATTTTTCTTAATATTGGACATACCTTAAAAATGCCTATGCAAAAACACTACAAGTAGGTTTACAGAATAAATCCTCAGTTCAGTTTTTCCATTGATTATTATGGGCTTTGGATCCAGGTCCTAAGGAAAAGATTACCTATTTCAACTCACTATTTATTATACAGATGGAAATAAATGCAGATAAGACAATTTTAGAACTGATAAGAAGTATCTAATGCAGAAGGTCTCAACATTGAGGTTGCAATCTCAGATGGGCCATGAAGCCCTTTTCTCCAGGGTCACAACATTTTCTACATATTCTAAGCTTTCATTGTGAGGAAAATTACTTCAAGCTCTTCTGGCAGTGAAGATAACCTTCAGAATATAAATAGCTGAAGCAATTGGGTTGATTGAATATATAGCAGCGGGGAATGCCTAATTCATGATACTTTCAACAATGATGTATAAATTATTCTCTTTCGATATGTTATAAATGTGAAATTTCACGTTTGTATGTATTGAAAGTCAATGCCAAATTTGACAGCATCAACTTAAAAGTTCTGGCAAATCATCAGGTATCATGGCATTTCAGTTGTTTTTTGTTGAAGCAGCACAAAGTACTCTGTATTGAGACAGAAAGGATCCTAGGACTTAAACTTATAGGATAAAAAGGGTGGGGGCATGTTTTTGCAGATTATGACTGTAAAGAGGTTATGGACTCCATTACTGGTTTCAGAAACTTGGGAATTTGGATGAAGACACTGAAATCAAGATTTCTGAAGGCAAAAACATGCAGAGTAGAGAAACAGGTGGCACTGAGAAAGGTGTTTTAGAAAGATGAGGAGAGAGAGGGAGAGCATGGTCTTATTTCTTCTTAAACACCCCCCGCCTCCCCATAGTACCATAGTACCTATTGTCAAACATAACAAGTTCACAAGGAACACAGAGGTGTCAATATTAGGGGTGTGTGAAGTGGCCCATATTCGATTCAGATTCGGCCTGAATCAGGGACAGTGATTCAATTCATTGATTCAGATCACTGTCTCAATTTGATTCAGCCAAATCCAAATATGAAAATTCAATGCTGATTCAGAGAATCAGCAATCTGGCCACAGACACAGCTTTAAATGTTTTTTCTACATACTTTGAGGTACCAGGCACGGCTCATGAATGCTAAGATGTTGGGGCAGATGGAGCATCCCACAGGAGTGCAGGGGCGGGGGGGGGCTCAGTGGTGGACCCATAAGTAAACTGGAAGTACATCTGATCCACTTCTGGGTCCACTGCCGAGTGTGTGGGGGGGACCCCCCACCAGTGCCCCCTAGTTGACTGTGGGATGCTCCTTCCACTCCACCATCTCAGCACTCACAAGCCACCTGGTACCTCAAGGTGTGTAGAAAAAACATTTAAAGCTGTGTCTATGTCCAAATCCTCAAATCTCTCTGAATCATAGATTCATACATTCATAGATGCTAGGGTCGGAAGGGACCTCAATAGATCATCGAGTCCGACCCCCTGCATAAGCAGGAAAGAGTGCTGGGGCCTACATTACCCCAGCTAGATACACATCTGA
>NW_017728910.1:17444833-17446425 GCF_001723895.1 Crocodylus porosus | reverse complement strand
GTTGCCAATACCAGATCCAGTAAGGCATTCCCCCTAGTGGGACCATGTACCTCCTGCGTCAGGTGGAGGTCCTGTACACAGGTTAGAAATCAATTTGGAGAGTTCCCATTTGATTCGAAGAGATTAAAGGGTCTCCTGATTCGATTCAGATTTGGAGATTTGGCCACCAAATTGCACCAAATCTCCACTGAATCAAATGAGCGACTGAAGCTTTGCACAGCCCTAGTCAATATGCCTCCAAACTAGCAGATCAAAAACTTCAGGTCCTGCTGTGTGTAAGCAATTTTATTTCCCCAGGACTGAAGCGATACAAAGCTAACTCAGCCGCACAGGTCGTAGATTGATGAGCATACTGCAAGGAATATCACACTTTCTTTGCTACTTCCCCATACACTCTCCTAGGGCCTAAACTGAAATCACCAGAAAGGTTCATTTATACTATCAGGAACCATTCTGCCTGAAGTGTCCTGATCTTGCAAGGTGCCAACATCATCTGCTTCTATTGGGATCAATGAGTAGAGCTGAATTTCATTAAAAACTCTGCTTTTCTTGATCACAAAATTTAATTTTGACCTTCCCCATTTCAAAACGTTCATTGCTTCATACGATTTGGGTTCCAGGTTTGTCGTCAACTGTAGAGAATGTGAATTTTTCCATATAGGACTCCAAGGAGAAATCCCCATACTTGAGAAGGGAAGAGCTACTCTATAAAGTGTCCACTATAGAAGAGGAACAAGGTGTGAGTTTAGTAAAAGAATATCACAGAGAGGAAAAGAGAAATGTAAGGGCCAGAGCTGCAGTTTGTATAGAAGAATCAGTTCCACTGACTATTATACACTGATTCCAGTGAAGCTATACAAATTTACTGCAGATCAGAATTTGGTGATTTCTTGATAAATTGGGGTATTAATATAAGACACGATGAACTCAAACATCAAATGATGCCTTTAGAGGAATACAGAGGAGTGGAGACAAACATTTCTGAAAAAAATACAAAGAAAAGAACCTGACAGAACAAGTAGCCTCTCTGCAATATGGATTTTCTAAGAATAAACCTATTTAAAGACTAAAATTATTGCAAATCTGTCCCTACAGTTACTGTAGTCATAATGAAACCCATTAAAATGAATATTTGATAAATGAATAAATGAATAAAAATGAAGGAAATAAATGATGGTAAATGAATATAAATACTAAATGCTGAAAATTAAATGAATAATTCTCTTAAATGAATAAATCCTCTGTGCTTCAATTTGTTAATGCTCTATACAGATTAAATCCTTCTTAAATGGCAACCTGAAATGAATTTACATTGCACCACAAGGCTGTACATGCTGGAGGTTACCTGTATAATGGAAAGTAAACATTTCTAAGTCTATCCTGCAACCCTTTGAGGCACACCAGAACAACAGCAACAACTTAGTGACTAGTTAGTTTTATGGTTAGTTTATGGGGGCCCGCATCCAAGACATTGCGGAGAGGATCCCACAGCTCCTCCGGCCCACAGACCACTACCCCATACTCCTTATTCACGTGGGCACCAATGACACGGCTCGGAGCACCCCCAGCCAGGTCATGAGGCGCTACAGGGA
>NW_017728910.1:17440670-17444822 GCF_001723895.1 Crocodylus porosus | reverse complement strand
GTTGCTTATCTTGCTGGGATCCTATGACCCCAGCTGACTTCCTGCCCTTTGGGCAGGGGGCTGGACTCGATGATCTCCCGAGGTCCCTTCCATTCCTAATGTCTATGAAATCTATGAAAATCTATGGTTATTGTTAAGGCTGTGCAAAGCTTCAGTCGCTGATTCAATTTGGCGGAGATTCAGCCTGATTTGGCACTCAGCACCAGACGTAGTAGTGCACTTCTGGTCCACTTCCAGGTCCGCTGCCAAAGCACGTGGGGGACCCACCCCGCACCAGTGCCCCCCAGTCAGCAATCGGCTGCAGGGGGACCCTAGGTACCACCCCCACCAGACCCAGGAGGCACCAGTTGCTGAGCCAGAAGGCAGGGGGCGAATCCCCCGCACACTCTGTGGCAGACCCAGAAGTGGACCAGAAGCACTTCTGGACCACTTCCAGGTCCACCGCCAAGTGTGCTGGGGGCTGACCCCCACCCCGCTCTGTGCTCCTGCGTGATGCTCCATCTGCCCCACCATCACAGTGTTCAAGAGCCATGCCTGGTACCTTGAGGTATATAGAAAAAAGATTTAAAGCTGTGTCAATGTCTGAATCGCTCATTCTCTGAATCAGCATTGAATCTTCAGATTTGGATTTGGCTGAATCGAATCGGGACAGTGATCCAAATCAACGAATCAAATCACCGTCCCCGATTTGGGCCGAATCCAAATCCGAATTGAATACGGCCCGTTTTGCACACCCCTAGTTATTGGCTGGTGCAGAGCGTATCTAAAGTTGTTTATACTGTGTGACTTTCTTATACATACTGTTCAAATTTCTCTACTGTTATTTTATGATGAATCAATGTCCTTTGTATGAGATACAACCACCAAAATGTTCCTTGATTCAGGAAGGCAGAGTAGATGAAGAAAGACAAAATACCCTGGAAGGTTTGGGATGCTAGGGTACCATGGTCATTCCACGTGTGAGCTTCTGCATGGGAAGGCATGAAGACGAGAGTGGGAGAGGAGAACAAAGGAAGCAGTGATTTTACCACTGATGGGGGTGCAAAGATAGGTTAGGGAATAAATGAAATCCAACACAGAAGGAGAAGGAAAGGATGAGAACTGTGGGCATAGAGAACAATTAGAAAAAGGCAGGTGGCAATATTGGAAGAAAATAATCTCTTTCTGAAATTGACTGTGGTGAAGCTAATCAAAGTAGAAAGGCATGGAGATCTCCCTAATTCATGTATCTGCCTCTCATAATATTAAGGGTTCTCATGCTGCAGTCTTTATTCAACACAAAACCCATAATGATTCTAATAGGAGCACGCCTTGAATGGCCATCACTAACTACATTCAATGACGTTACCTTTGCCATTCCATTGCATCTTCTCACTACAATTTCCCGTGCAGCTGCTTTTTTATCATCTGCATGTAACTATGCTGCCAGGTGCCTATGACAGTAATGAGGGCCAGGTTCAATCTCCCGGGACTCTTTTCTAAAATAACTAAAATTATAACTCAAGCTCTTCCCAGAGCCATAGTCTTATTTTTGGCTCTGACAAAATCAAATTAAATCCTCCTTAGTCACCACTGCAGGAAGTTTTTCTTTCTATTAAGAGTCTTCTGGGAACATGGAACACAATTTATTTTTGGAGGGTGAGAAAAAATAGTTAAACGAAACCATGGCTAGCAAGTAATATGCATGTTCCCATGTAAGAAACTGAACCATTCAATCAATGCCTCAATAATAAATTGGTTGGTTTCTAAGTGGTAAACAAATGGCCCATTTATAGGAATCAAGACACTGCCTCACTACAAATCATATCACTTTTCTTCCCACTCAGAAGGTAGGTTAGTCACAAGGTAGTCAGACGTATCTGGGTGACTCAGCTTTGCTGGCCTGCTTCAGCCCTGGGGGAAATGCTTCACCAGGTCCCGCTCCAACTTACAACTCCCCGATTCAGGTAAAGGGTTTCAGCTCTCCTCTCACCAGTCAGACAAAGATACTGCAAAGTCAGCCAGCTTTTTCAACTTCCAGTAGACCAGTAAAATCAGTTCTGCTCCCCTGTTCCTCATCTGATCTTTGCTGTGCTTTACAGAGCCTGATCTGCTTCAACACCTTTGTTTCAATCAGCATCAGCCATGGAGTCAATCATTCTGTGTAATGGCTGATCCAATGAAGTCTTATTGTAGTATAAGCTCAAAGTCTTACCTCTGACCACTATGATCTAGTCCAAGTCTTTCAAATGATCATGACTTCTATATGGGAATCCAGGGCAAAAAAAGATTTAGACAGAGGTCCATTTCCCTGGAGTTAAAAAAAAAAACCAAACCCATTACTCAAGCACAAATATTTATCCTCATGCCTTTGTTGAGCTGAACATTTGTAGCTCAACAAACGTCTACTGTTTGGTAGTCATGGTGATTCCCCTCACCTACACTATATCCTATGTAGTTCCTAAGCCTGTTTTTGAGTGCAGAAAGCATAAAAATAAAGCATTACACTGTCAAAAGACATACCAAGTCTAACCAAAACTCAGTAGATAGAATAACAATCAATATTACAACTTGCAGAAATGAAATTGGGCAGAGATGTCTTTTTCCCTCTCCCCAGTAAGGAGAGCAGAGAGCTCCAACCTTGTGGATCTTCTAGCCCTTGTGCTTACACCTAAAAACACAGACAGATATCAATTAAACTGATATAGGAACAGCAGCTGAATGGTTCACAATCCACAATATATTACATGCTCCAATCTGCTAGTCCTCCTTTTAAAATTCAGTGCATGAAAAATAGGATTGGGGCCTGTGAAATTAAGTCAGGCACAGATTTTCACTGATGGTCATGTAATAATGCACAACAGCACAATTGTGGGTGTGACCATTTATTTGTTCTATGATTTTCTTTGACTAGAGTATCTTCAAAAATGTACATGCAGCAGTACGAAGGAGGAATAGTTTTAATATTTGTAATGCTGGTTGAACTACACAGGGATATTTCACCACCCTTTATATTCTTCTAGTTACAATGCCCTGATAAGGCCTGTTGATGGTCTCATGTATTTACAATGTTAAGTTAAAACAAGAATCATTAACAGAATATAGTGAAACACAAAGCATGGTATGCTATTACTTACTCATTAAACACCCAAAAGCCATTTTGTACTCTTCACTCCTTTTTTAATAGCTATTGACTGAAACCTCACATCAGGATCAAATTATAAGGGTTTGAAATGGTGAGAGTGATGGAGAAATAGAGAATGAGATTTCATGATCACATCACGCTATAAATACTGTCATTCTTACTGTCCTAATGTCCCTTAAGCTTTATTTAATGGTTAATTGATTGCTGAAAATCTCTTCTAGATTCATTTAATTTTTGAGAATGTGGCCTTGTTAGTTACAATGGCTGATCTTTTTTTAAAGCAGAGTTATATATTATGTGGCATGAATTATAAAGCAGTTGTCATGGAGATGTTGTGAATGCAAGAGACTGTATGCTGTTTGTTTTGAAAACTGCACAGCGTATCTGTTCACAGGCATATTTCTTAAAAGCATCGTGGCTGGCAATTAGGGATATCATTTGGATATTTCAGGAATGTGCTTGAGTATGTTACAACAGTGATAGAACCTGGTAGGTCTCCGTTTATGTGGGACATGGCTGCCTGTGTCTTCACAGTAGTTCGCTATTACACAGAGATGGCAGCGCGGAAGCTAATTCATGTAATCTTCTGGCTTGCCTATCAAACCAAGATGGAAATGTTTCAGATAGAAATGGAATCGATACAATTAAGAGCTCACCATCTACTACATCCCTCTTATTTGACTGTGTCAGTCTTAATAAACAATTTATTCAGCTGGGAACCAGCAGGGCTGGGAGGGGGCAGGGCAACCTTTAAAATGAGACAGTCTTTGAAATCTGTCGATTTATAGGTCATTTATACTTTGGCTATCCCTTGATATGAAGATGATGTCTGCTGGGGGGCAGGGGGTGGAGGGGGTATTATTGATGACTTTTAAGATGGCTGAAGAGTCCAATCTGTGCTCTTCAAGCTTTTTCAGCTTTGAAGATCGGTGTGGGAATGCCGTCTGGTCCTGGCACCTTATTGTTCTTGATCTGAGTGATGGCACACCAGACTTCCTTAGTGCAGGCTCAGGGGTGATCTGAAGGCC
>NW_017728910.1:17434079-17440544 GCF_001723895.1 Crocodylus porosus | reverse complement strand
AAGAACTTCTTGACTGTCCGAGCCTCCATGGTTTGGAACAGACTGCCACCGGAGGTGGTTCAAGCACCTACCCTGAATGCCTTCAAGAGACATTTGGTTGATTATCTTCCTGGGATCCTATGATCCCTGCTGACTTCCTGCCCCTGGGGCGGGGGCTGGACTCGATGATCTTCCAAGGTCCCTTCCAGCCCTTGTGTCTATGAATCTATGAATGGGGGATCACCAAGAGATTCGATTACTGAGTTTTGAGGGATGGATTTGATGGTGGCAGCTGAGATCTCCGATTCACAGTTGAGTAGAGTCTTGAAGTGCTCCTTCCAGCGTTGTTTGATGGATACATTATCCGTGAGAAGGGTGGAGCCATCCTGGGACTGCAAGATCACTTACGCCTATAGGTAGAAGGGCGTATTTTAGTGGGTAGGCCATAGAACTGAAAGTCTAGAGTTGTAAACTCTCTGCACTTACTAATGGCAAAACCCTGAGTACCTCATCTTTCTGGTTCTCAGTTTCCCTAGCTATAAAACAAAGCTAAGAATCTTTGTAGTGTGCTTTTGGAGATTTCTGCACCTATAGACTAAAACTGCTATTTCAATGCAGCATAAAACATTTACATTTCTTCTGGATAGTATTTGAGATCTGATAGTCTAGTAATAAACATACTTTAATAAAATGTAACACTTATCTCAGAAAATTGGTGTTTGCTGGGTGTCCTTCTCCTTCCTTAATGGTTAATTTTCCAATAAATTTACTGGCATGTTGCAATAGAAGGTTCTTGTTCTGGAGATGAGTGATTTCTTAAAGAAGGCTTGCATTATTATGCTACCATATAAGTTCAAAATATCATTATTATTCCATCTTTTGTGTTACTGTAGATAGTAGATATTGGATTTTCTGATAGAGCAAATAATAAGATACAGACTTACTGGAAACTGTTAAGTAGGTTTTGCATTAAGCATCAGGTTCACTACTTTATATGTTCATAAATATGGAGAAAATCATGATGCTTTGCAAGACGAAACTTAAGGGACCAGTTCATGAAAAAATTATATGCCCCATTTACCCTGGCCTCTTATGTACTTTATTTTTTATTAACTCACTTATCTTTTATATGCAGGAGGCCATCTCTCTAATATGCACCCCAGAAGGGCTCACATCAGAACAGGGAAGAAGTGAGCCAAAAGGGACATTTGCATCTCTAGCGCAGAAAATATGTTCAGGAATTCACCACACATTAGAAAAGAAATGAGCCACACAGAGTTTGGTGGGAGTGGTAGAAGTGATTGTTTTCAGTGTTTGTTTTTGTTTTCTAAACAAATACAAGATTATTTTTAAAAGATCTGTTTCATCTTTCTTTGCAGTGGCTCGTTATGGGCTAGACGGTGATCACAGGCACAGCCCTAAACTAGTTTACGCACCACACTAAGAAATAGCTCTTGAAGGTGGCTTGACTCAGGCATTTCTATCTGCCACTGAGTCATAGTTCCTACTTGGTTGCTTCTTTGCTTCTGATGAAGAGAATCTTCCCCCTGGTTTCTGCCAACAGTAGACTACAGCACCTGCCTACCCCAATTCTGGTCAGATGCAATAGCCAGAAAGGAGGTAACATAGAAACAAGGCTTTGCCTTTTCCACCCACTTCATCCATCTGCTTCAAAAATGATACAAAGCCTACCGATTTGCCTTTCCATGATGCAAATCTGACACTAGAAAAAAAGCTTATTTTCACATTACCTAACATATGGTAACTAACACTGAGAACCCACACAAGGGACTAGTCCGTTGAGGATACATTAGTTGGTAGCTCTCACATATATTGAAGATTGCCAACAGCTCTCAGAAAAAAACCCAGTTGCTTTATCTTCACTAGGATTTTACCTAATATTAATGGCCACATGCTAGGTAACACAGGGTAAGAATAAGCCTATTTACCTATTGAATAGAAGGTCTTATTCTTATTTTCCTGAACTGCAGGGGGTGAAATTTTGTCTCCGTTGCAGACAGTGGGAATTTTGCCATTGATTCCAGGAAGCTCAAGATTTCCCTGTAGATTTGGCCTATTGACTCAGGGGTCACAGCAGTGAAGTAAAGTCTTATTTCCTTGTGTAGCTATGTAGTCCAAATCACAATGCAACTCTGAATATCGCGTTATACACCAAGTGCACACTACATAGGTACAAGCAATGCAGAAGAAAGCCCTGGTAAACACTGTTTGTAAACATCTCTCCTTCATTTTTCTGACTTTTTAGTCTGGCTGTCTATTCTAGAGTAAAGTTTAAAGCTAAAATGTAAATAATGTTAAGCACAGCGTTGTCAATCCTGCAGTCTTTACTCTCAGGAAAGTTTGAACAAGGAGTGGACAACAGGAGTGGACAACAGATTGAACAAGGAGTGGACAACAGGTGTTGGCCCCTCTCAACTGAGCAACAGGCTGCAATTAATCTATTGGATTCTTGAGATGCTAGGAAAAGTTAGACAATACTGTGAGAACTCAGCCATTTTCCCTTTTTTGGTCTCTAATTTAGAATAAACTAGTAAGTAACATGAGATTAATGTTCTGCATATTATTCCCATCTATTATTTACAGACCCAAAAATGTGCGAGGGAGCCTCAGTGTGCAGCATGGTAAGATATTTCCTGTATTGAAGTCTAAGATGAAGGGTATATTTGTCAGTTATTGCAGGGTTCAGTAGCAGAGGGAGCCTTGCTATTGGTTAGAGGATGTGAATACAACCTGAGTTGCAGTCCTAATTCTGCTGCTGACTTTGTGTGACCTCAAGCAAATTACAGAACCCTCTAAGCTCATCCTACTAAGGACGTCCAGCATGGTCCTATTTTCGACTGCAGTGATTCTCAACCAGGATGCACAGCACTGTGGGGTGCCTTGAGATAATTTCAAGGGTGCTGCGTGGTGCCATGCAATCATAGTACTATGAGGTGCACAAATATGATTCATGAGATAAACCCAGACATTTCACATAGGAATTCATAGTATTACAACTGTTCTTCTCTGTTGTGGTCTTTCTGGGTTATTTGCAACAGAAGAATCCTATTAATTTTTTCTAACTAAAAAATAAGTCAAAGCTAAGAGCTAGCATTTCCTAAGGGATGCCTTGTGTCTAACGAGGGGTGTTGTGAGTCTAAAAAGGTTGAGAACCACTGTTCTATTGACTCCATCAGGGGCTACAAGCACTTGACATACTGAATGTCTGGAACCAGTAGGCCTCGGGTTACCCATCTAAAAGGATAACAAACTTCCCTATATCAAAAAGGCTTTTTGGAGGCCTTCTCCATAATGTTTGTAAAATGGTTTGAGAGTCAGGAACTGAATGTGCCACTGAATAGAGCTATACTGTTTGTGAAAGATATTGAACTTAAGGAAAACATATATGTTTGGCACAATATTTGAACATTCAGTCTGTTAAAATGTAATTTACTTTTTTCACTACTGGAATACTGCTTTAAACACTGTCATGTGGTTGCAAGAGCAACAACTGATGTTGAAAGTAAATGCAGGGAAAAACAATAGAAATGATATCCATGGGACATCAATAACTATTAGAGTTTTTGGAAGCTTCATCCAGCCTTACCTCATTTTAGTACAGAAAGACTCAGCAAGATCAAGATTGATCCTCATAAGATAAAGTCATTGATTGGGACACTAGTTATCCCTGGGGGCAGAACTGAATGCAATGCCATGAAATAAGTACTTGGAAAAGTCATAGGGCAAGAAAGACCACAGAGGCCAGCTAAATTGGCACGGCACCATTTATTTAATCTATTTCACAGAACAGATGCTGTACTATAAAGGTGCAGGAATAATTTCATAGATTCATAGAGGTTAGGGGCTGAAAGGGACCTTACAAGTTCATTGGGTCCAGCCCCCCTGCACTTGGGCAGGGAAGATTATTGGGGTCACATGACCCCAGCAAGATGGGCGTCAAGATGCATTTCTCCAACTACATTTGAGTGGCCTACAGTAGCTACATCTATTACAGAAGGGGAGTGTGGAAAGGTGCATATCTGTGGAGACATTAAAATAATAATTGATCCTTCCCTACATGCCAGTCAATGTGCTGTTCTCTTGGAGTGAGAATTTGTTTGGCTGGGAACAAGCTTTTAGTAAAATAGGTTTGGCAGATGCATATATGCAGATGCTCATGCAAAGATGAATCATGACAGCTCCTGACAATAAACACATCAAAATGTCTGTTCTGCTACAATTGTTTCCCTTTGAGTATTGCATCAGCAATATATACTATATATGTATGTGTTTGTGTGTATATCAAGCAAAAGGTAACAAGAAAAAATTTACAGTTCCTATGCTGGGGCATACTGCTGCTTTAATAACATCCCAGTGACAGGAAAATCAACTAAGACCAAATAAAGGACTTGGCTAGTTTCTTCAGTTAGACTATGAACTTTGGTCCTCACAACAGTACACCTAAATTCTTCAAATTGTCTATGGATAACATTTTTCATAATGATATATTTGTTTTACCATAAATGTTCAGTGATAGACAAATATATAGAAAGAGATTATCAGACAAAGGAACTCCAATTAGACCAGCAAACAATAATACAGTGGAAAATATTAAAAGGATATCACATGATATCGCAACATAAAGTCACAGAATCGTAGAGAAGTAGGGCTGGAAGGGACTTCCAAAGGTCTTCTAGTCCAACAACCTACTTAAGGCAGAATTATCCCCATCCAAACCATCCTATTATCAGCAAACCCTGACAGTTGAGGATAATTGTCTTCCATGATCATCTTATCTGTGGGTCCAAAGATGGCTGACAAGGCCAATCCAGGATTAACCGTTTCTATTTCAACTTGGGCACATGTTTCTTTGCAGGGTGGATGGCTCTGGATTCCCGATTCAGTCTGTAACATGCTGTTTCTGCTGCTCCCACTTTTCTGTCTCCTGTTGTCATCATGAGGGTTCAGCGTACTGAGATCCTTGCAGCAAACTCTTCCTCCATTTGGGGTGGTCCTAGGCAATAGCCTCCCATGAGTTGATGTTAATGTTGAATTTTTTGAAGCTGGCTTTGAGGACATCCTTGAAATGCTTTCTCTGCCCTCCTCTTCAGCATGTGGCTTGACTGAGCTGGGAGGAAAAGGAACCTGTTTTGGGAGTCTGGAGTCAGACATCCAGCTGATGTGGCCAGCCCAGCGAAGTTGATGTTGAATGATCATCACCTCAATGCTCATGGTGTTTGGTTTTGAGAGGACACTAATGTTGGTGCATTTGTCTTCCCACTGAATTGGAAGGATCTTCCAAAGGTGGTTTGATAGTATTTCTCCAGCAACTCGAGGTGTCTCCTGTATGTTGTCCATATCTCAGCTCCATACAATAAGGTAGGGATCATAACTTCTTGATAAAACATGAGCTTGGTTTTGAGTCTGATGTTGTGATCTTTGAATACCTGTTTCCCTAGGCGTCCAGAGGCTGCACTTGTACATTTGAGGTGGTATTAGATTTCTTTGTTGATGTCAGCCTTCTGCGAGAGATGGCTTCTGAGGTATAGTCAACATCCTCCAGTCTCACCGTACATCTGAAATCCCAGAGCTGGGGACTGCTTGTTGGTGGAGAATCTTAGTCTTCTGAATGTTAAGTGTGAATCCCATTTTTTGTATGCTTCAGTAAAGACGTTGACAACTGCTTGAACATCTGCTTCGGAGTAAGCACATACTACAGCATCATCAACGTACTGGAGCTCATTGATTGAGGTTAGGATAGTCTTGATTTTGGCTCAGAGTTGGCTGAGATGAAATAGCTTACCATCCATTCAGTAGTTTAGCACCACTCTGACTAGAAGCTTATTGGTAGTCAGATGTAGCATTGCGGTAAGGTGTAGCATCACAGAATATCAAGAAGAGAGTTGGAGCCATGACACAGCTTTGCTTAATTCCCATTTTAACCTCAAAGGCACTTTTACACATGCTCCAGGGGCTGGGGGTGGGGAGAGTGCCTTAATTAGAGTGCCTGTTGGAACCGCTTTAATAAAAGCACTGCCACGTTTCATGCATTAGTGTCCTGAAGCTTAAAAATGGTGGTGGGGGCACTTGAACTGAAGCTCATTTGAGGAGCTGTGACAGATCCATTACTGAGAAACACCACTT
Source organism: Crocodylus porosus (assembly GCF_001723895.1). Classification (NCBI taxonomy): domain Eukaryota; kingdom Metazoa; phylum Chordata; order Crocodylia; family Crocodylidae; genus Crocodylus; species Crocodylus porosus. The sequence continues at coordinate 17,434,421 of NW_017728910.1, read as the reverse complement.
GCATACTCTCATGGAACAGGCAAAGAATGGTGATGAATTTCACTAGGCATCTGTACCTCAGAAGTATCTTCTATAGAAGGAGCTATACAAATTCACTGTCTACATCTTAGCAAAATTACACAGTCAACCCTGACACAACAAAAGATATAACATCCTAACCTGCCAGAGGTAAAGCAGGGAGACCACAGCGGCCAATGTCCTGCTGCTGCAAAAGTTTCATAGATTTCATAGATTTCATAGACATTAGGGCTGGAAGGAACCTCGGGAGATCATCAAGTCCAGCCCCCTGCCCAAAGGGCAGGAAGTCAGCTGGGGTCATAGGATCCCAGCAAGATAAGCATC
>NW_017728910.1:17430298-17434068 GCF_001723895.1 Crocodylus porosus | reverse complement strand
GCCTGCAGCCAGGTGCAGCCCCCTGTCCGCCTCCCTGCTTGGCTACAGCCCCCTGCTTGGCTCGTGCCTGGATCCAGCCCCCCCCCCAACTCAGCCCGCAGCTGGGTGCAGCCCCCTACTCACCTCTCTGCTTGGCTCTAGCCTCTCCACTCACCCCCTGCCCCGCTCACTTCACTGCTTGACTTCAGCCTCCCCACTCACCCCCTACCCAGCTGCAGCCCCTCCTGCATGCTTCCCATGCAGCTGCAGCCTCCTCACTTGCCCCCCATTTGACTGCAACCCCCCCCCCGCAGCTTATCAGCAACAGCAGCTGTGCTCTTGGTCTTGTGGCACAGTCCCCTCCATAGTGGAGGGCAGCACAGCTTGTCCCCAGCCGCCAGGTATCTGCACAGCCTTCACCACAGAATGCTGCTGCAGCTCATTTCGGTGCAGTATGGTGAAGGGCAGGGTGCTTTTGGGCAGCTCCAAGTTGTCACCCAGGGCTGCGTGCCGCTCATGGGGACTGCTGGCCACACTGGCCCGGGTCCTGCGTATGTGAGCCCTGCACTGTCCAGCTGGGCCAGTTCTGTGCATGCAGGACTGGAACCAGTGTGGCCGGTGGTCCCTGTGAGTGGCATGCAGCCCCGGGTAAGAGCCTGGAGCTGCCTGAAATCACACAGCCCTGTGCCATGCTGAGCTGGGTCAGAGCAGCATGCTGTGGCAAAGGCAGCACGGATACCTGGTCACTGGGGCTGAGCCATGCTTCCCTCTGCCTTGCAGGGATGCTCTGCCATGAGTTCAAGAGTGCAGCTGGTAAGCTGCAGCAGGGTTGGAGCCAAGCAGGGGGCTAGCGAGGACGCTGCAGCGGGGCAGGAAGTATGCAGTAGGGGGCTGCTACCAGGCGGGGGGTGAGTGAGGAGGCTGCAGCAGGGCAGGGAGAGCACAGGTGGGCAGGAACCAAGCGGGGAGGCTATAGTTGAGCAGAGAAGCAAGTAGGGGGCTGCATCAGACCACGGGCCAAGCAGGGGAGCTGGAGCAAGGCATGGGCTGAGTGCGGGGGGCTGTAGCCAAGTATGGAAGCAAGCAGGGGCTGCACCCAGCTGTGGGGTGAGATGGGGGGCTGGAGTGGCCAGCGGACTCACCCCTCCCATTGTCCCTTGCTCCCTCAGTAGTCCTCCCCATTCCTCCAGCTGCCTCCACCCCTTACCTACCTGGCATAGAGTGCAGGTCCCAGTCGCTACAGGCAGCATGCTAAGCACTGGGAAAAGTGCCCACTACAGAGATGCTGTGGCAGACTACCAGAGCATCTCTGTGGAGGACCGAGCCTCCAGTTACCTTAGACCATGCTCCGGGACTTTGCCTTGCCCCGCTTTTTTCCACCACTTTTTTTTTTTTTTTTGACCCCTGGGTCTAATTTGCCCCTACTTGCAGTGCCAGAAATATTCTCTCATTCCCACACATGCCTCTTGCAGCACCTCAAAGGGCTTTGAGATGCTGCAAGATGCACGTGTGTACTCATGTGGATGTGCCCGTTAAGTTCTGTCTTATAGACTTTGGTATGCTTTCAGAAACCATAAAATTGGGTATAGTTATACTGCTACATCTTAGTAGTTTGGCTTTCATGATTAATTATTCAATCGTTATTCACTATTCAATAAAGAATTAGGAGATCAACAGATGGAAGACAGTATAGACTGTGTGCATGTGTGTATCATATATAAAGTGTCCCATCTTAATGGAACCTAAAGTCTCTTATATACTTGAATTAATAAACACATTACAGATAGGAAGTACAGTATTCAACAATGAAATACAGATGCTTTCGGGGTGCAAACCACAATAATCCCTAATATAGTGAATAGAACCCAATCCAATCACTAATACAGTAAATAGGCTCCCACTCAGGTCAACTTGAGATGAATCAGATCAGAGATGCACACCACAGAATTCCCCTACAACTATTTGGAAAGAAATGAACTGAAACAGTATGATGGTTCAAGCAGGCTAAAGTTTGTCTCTGGGACTTGGAGAAGACGTAAGATTGATATCCACATAGAGGAAAAATATCAGATTGGTCACAAGTGATTAGACCTCAATTTACATTTTTGGTTTTACCCCAGAATCTGGTTTATTGTATTCATGCTATCTGATACAACTCCAAGTTAGTCATCCAGCTAAAGAAAATGAGTTGTTATATAAACATCAACACTTTTAATCTTAGTTGGGGAAATGAAATAGAAAAAAAAATGGGAAGCACAGAGAACTCAGTCATTTTTTGGTAAAAGTCATTTAACTGAGGAATAGCTCTAAATAACCCTTTAATATACAATTAATCAGAATGACAGGTGTGAGTAAACTACACTTTAAAAAGCAGGCCAGGAAAATATTTGTAGATCAATGCCATCACAAGTCACAACTGCAACCTGCAACTTGGCACTTAACCCAATTCATGCACTTTCTGTTCCCTCCTCCTTTCATAGTTACATTACAAAGCTACACAAGTGGAAAGAGAGAATCCCTAATGACTTCTGGCAATTTTTCCATCAATATCTCTGCAACTACAGAGCTCAGAATTCAATACAATACTGCATTTAAAATTAAACATTCAGGATTAGAATGCAGCTCACACAAACTCGACTGTAAAACAACACCTGTAGGTGTTCTCAAGATAGTCTTATATATAATTTGGGTATGCTCAGAAAGCTGTCACACTAAGTATAGGAAGATTACAAACGCCATTAAAAAACAAATCTTTTAGGTTCCCTGAACCTGAAATTAGAACTTTGATTGATCTAAGTCAATTGTTACACTCTACATTCATACAAATGAACTTTAAAATAAAAACTAGCATTTGAATCTACATTAAATATGTGACAGACTCATACAAAAATGCTTAGAATAGAGCCGTTTTTTACATATTTACTCCTTTCCCTGGTTTAAGGCCTAATATCAGAGCTTTCTTGAAAGTGATTTGTTCTAATTGAAGATGAGGAGGTTGGATGGCAAAGCTTTTAGAAGAGTAAATATTTATGGAGAAGAAGTCAAGATTTTAAAAAGTGAAATTCCACAAACCCATTTCATATTTCACTCTCAAAGGGAAAGCAAAGAATCTTCCTTTAAATTCAGAGCAGCTATACCTTCATTTGTGAAATTTTCTGGAAAAAAATGACTGGTAGTACCTAGGAGGTTCTTGTTAGAGAACATATATTTAAACTGTCCTTTTAGTCAATTAAGCAAAACCTTTCTACCCAAAGGTAACATCTCTACCTCTTGTGCCTCTTCCCACAAAAAGCATAACATATCAACAGCGATAAGCATCCTTTGCAAAATCTGTTGCGTTCTCATGCATAAGTTCTCACCAACCCAAATTCTCTAATTTACCTTAATGGGATTCAGAGTCCTAAAACCTCTAACTGTGTTTTGTAAACTTAAATTGGACAACTGTTAGACTGCAATAAAAATAAACCCAAATTTGAAAATTTTAATATCCCTTAAATAATTTATTTTTCAGTTAGCTGAGTATATATTTGTGTACAATGTGGCATTATCCAACAGGACATTTGGCAAACAATATGGCAGTGTTTAACATTCTTCATAAATTTCATAGATTTCATAGACATTAGGGCTGGAAGGGACCTCGGGAGATTAACGAGTCCAGCCCCCTGCCCCAGGGGTAGGAAGTCAGCTGGGGTCATAGGATCTCAGCAAGATAAGCATCCAATTTACTCTTGAAGGTGTTCAATGTAGGTGCTTGAACCACCTCCGCTGGCAGACTGTTCCAGACCTTGGGG
>NW_017728910.1:17418752-17429991 GCF_001723895.1 Crocodylus porosus | reverse complement strand
GAGAAGCATCTATGGATGCAAGCCAGCATTTTGGTGGCTTTACTAGCCGCAGCATTGCATTGCAGGCTCATGTTCATCTTGTGGTCAATGGAACATGAACTGAGAGAAGTACTGCATATCCCAACTGTACTTGTACATGAATGTCTGCAAACATTTCATCTTGAAAGGACATGTTAAAGGTGTAAAAAGTAGCTTGAATCCAGCTCCAGAATTTCTGGGGCAGCCTCCCTTTTCCCAAGTATACATTTACACCAAGGTGTGGCAGGAGAGCAGAAGGAAAGGATCCTTAAAGGACAGGAGGAGACGAGGGCTGAGTGGCCACCAGATGCGCCACAGCCCAGCCCTGGGGCCAGGCACCTGTCACAATGAAACTGAACACCCTCAGCTGCAGCTGTCTCATCACAAAAACTTCTCTAAGGTAAATAATTCCAACCCTGCCCCCCTTTATTATATATGACTGCTTTTTAGTACTTTCCAAAAATAACTACTTTTAAGGTGATTTAAACTACAATGACAGGTTTACCGAAAAAGTTAGACCTGTTAAATGTTTACAGTCCTCTGTTCAATCATATACTGATATAATCTGTGTTAAGTATAATTACATTTCCTAAGGCAGGACCTTAAACAATCAAATATTAATCTTCCATAGTAATATGTTATTTTCCACATTTACGAGCTTACTTATTAGGATATATTATAGGAAATTTATTGTGTTCTTTCCTAAATAATGTTACTGCAGTAAATAGACCAGAATAATGTACAATTGAATTATATAGCACTTTCCATACTCAAGGATTAAGTGCTTTACAAAACAATGCATTCTAAGTACAGAAACTTAAAAGGTATGATGGTACAGCCCTGCTCCTTTTTGAAATTTTAGAATCAGTTTTAATTCAAGTCAGCGCATTTTAATTAGAGCGGTTCCCAGATAGTCCCTCTCACTGTCATGTGTAATGGCCATGGGGAAACTTTAATTATAGCTCATTCAACAAAGTTTGGTTAAAGTGCCCCCACAGGCATTTTGAAACACGAGAGGGCTTAATACATCTGACCGTGAGGTGACGTTGCAGCGTTCTAATTAGACATGATTAATCAATGCGTTCTAATTGGAACATGAACAAGCATGTGTATAGGCAGGCAAAGGAACTCTATGGTACCACTGTGGTAGTTTTATCAGCCTTCTCCTAGCACACAGATAGCTGGCTGATAATTTGCAAAATATCGTTGAGGCAGTCCATACAAAACCCGTGTACTCTCAATGGTAAGCCCTTCTCTTCCATCGCTAGTCTACTGAGCTATTTACTTCTCTTTCTTTCTTTTTTAATAAATGTTCCAAAATCTAACTTCCATTCTGATAACCACAGGGAAGACTGAAGGGATTTCAGATCAATCTATCTACGCAACCAAGAATAACCAATGTATGTACGTATGCATATATACAGAAACCAAAAAGTAACCAACCCACAAGACACAATATTTCACAGCATAGACCTGCTTGCATCTGCACTACAGTCTTAGCATTAGTTCTGGACCCAAATCCTGGTAAGATCTTAAACTGATGACTTAATCTTCACAGCAGTAAAAGATAAAAAAACCTGCAATTATTAGTGATGCAAAACATCCACTGAACACTGAAGAAGACTTAAAAGCTGATGTATTGCATTTACCAGTCTATTTAAAGACTGATAAAGATGTACCTTTGCTTTATTCTGTCATTTGTATCTACTGTCACTTTTATCTCATTTCACTATTTCAAAATAAAATAAATAGTTTATTCAAAATACTTTGGCAAACAGGTACTGTTTAATGATGACAGGATTCTGCAAACAAATAAATCCTAAAGAGCACAATGAAAACTATACTGTTTACCTATGAGAACAGTGATCCATGTACAGTAAACTTGTATCTGGAAAACACTTAAAATCTGAAACTGGCATGCCTCTTTTTTCCCACAAAATGGTACTACTATTCACTGTTTACAAAATTCATTGTAGGCCAGTCTATCAAACAGTATTGGGCCAAATGCCATTGAGTCTATCAAGAGAAAAATCCCATTGACAAGAACCGTAGGGTTTTATTATTATTATTGATAATTTGATGGGGAGATGGATATCTTTATTTTTTTCTCTCCAAACATTGCAGGGTTTAGCCTTAGAACAACAAGCTTTAATAACAATGCTTTCTCTCTCAATATAAAGCACCTTTAAAGAAAAATTATATACAAGAATCACTTCTGAGATGGAATCTTACAGCCAGACAACCGCTCTCAGCAAAACTACACATCAGCTTAAAAAGGGCTGCGTGGTTGAATACATTAGCCAATTAAAGCAGTGTACAGAAGCAGAAAGTTGTTATTAGAAGCATATAAAATACTGATAAAATGCTAAATACGCTTATAGAAAATTTCTTTTTAATAAACATTTTTCTCTGAATTGGGACACAAAAAGATTTGTAGGAAACTTCGCAATGTTACAAATATTTTAAGGAAAAGCAGGCTCACTATTTAGCAGTGGTGTGCTGTTTTCCAAGAAAAACAGGGCCCAAATGGCCTCTACGCCTACACAGATAGATGTAGTTCACACTGAAAACATACCAACCATTTTTAACTTACTCTTTTGGCAAGAATAGCCATAAATTCAAAATTGCAAATGCATTCAAATTATCTGGGAAGTTTCTTTGCACTGAAAGATGGTTTTCTCCTTATGGAACTCTGTGAATCAAAAACTGGAGACTTTTACACCAGATTTTGTAGTGAATGCTACCACTGTGCTATAAGGTTTTTATTTTCATCTTCCAGTATCCATACCTCCATGAAGCTCTAAGTCAGAGGTGAAGTTACCTACACCATTTCTAATGTGATAACATCTAGTTCTTCTAAGCCTTTCTTGCTGACTTTATTCTATTCACACCAACAGAAATATTAAAGCATACTTTGCAACCAGCTTATTTAGTTTAAAGATATCTTATAACAAATCATTACATCAAATAGGGCCTTATTTTTTGTTTGATCCTTTAATATGAAAAAATAGCATGTGTTAATGAAGCAAAAGGAATAGTAGGTGGGTAACTAGCTAGTTAACTGAAAGGTCATTAAACACATGCATCGTGTGAATAGTTTACATTCTCAATGATACCTAAAAACTATAACTTAATGATGCATCGTGGTAATGAATGACAAAGCCACTTTAATTCAGATAAAAAGAAAGGTGGGTCACAACACAGGAAATTAATAAGGGAGAAAAAAACTCCCATTACATTTTATCAAAGGCAGGCTTGAAGCGGCATGTAAAATCAAGAAAAATACTGCTTCATATGGTTAATACAGATATGCTTAGCAAACCTAGATGTGAAATACAAGGTAGATACTTGAATATACTAAAGCTGCAACAGGACTGGAGAACACAGCATGAACATTTTAGAGTGTCCTGATGTAAATTGCCAATATAAGCAATTCTGCAAAAATTATATCTTCCTCCTACTGTTAAGGAACATTGTTTAGTATCATTATACCTATAAAGCTCCACTAAAAATCAGTGATTTCTTAAATTATTTTAACCATGTTTCAAATGATGACAAAAATACACTTTGCTTGACTAAATATGATCTGCTGTGGAATATATGATATAAACAGAATTTGCTGTAAAAGAGACAATAAATGAAGGAACATATAAACTAAAAATAGTCATATAAAATAGATACAATGTGCATCCACTGTACAATGGGCCCCAGACCAAATTAAGAATTTAGTCTACCAAGGCCTAGATAGACTTGGAAAATGCTCTGCTGCTACATAAAGAATTAAAGCCACCATTTTCTCCCCTGCTACTTTTCTATAACATCAACATATCTCTAGCCTCAAAACAACCAGAATGCAAGACAATAATGAGTCAAAAGAGTTTCAACTGAATGTAAATTTAACCTCTTCAAAATACTATTTTCATCACTTGCAACTGCTAGGCTAGGGACAAACCTAGAGCCTGAATTGATTCAATCTTTGCAGGTTAGTCTAACCTGCCTTGATTGAACCAATTTGCAAGTGAACAAACATTCACAAAATGCAGGTACGTGCCTAGAGTGGCTCAGGCCAGGAGCTGGGGGGCACTAAAGCAGCCCCTGGCTGCAGGAAAGCTGTATGGGGGTGGTGGGCAGCCCTGACAGTAGCTTGGAGTGAACTGGCCAATTCCCCACTCCCTGTCCCACTGGCACAGACCTGGGCCAGGGTCCCCCCTCACTGCTGCAGTGGCAGGGCCAGGGCACATACATATTGTAGCCAGCATGGCCCCTGAGGTGGAGGGGCAGGAAGGAGGGTTATTTCCCCCCTAACCCCACTGCTCCTGGGGGATCGCAGCTGGAGTCTGCCCACCCTGACCACCACCGCCGCTCACTCCCTGCATGGGGCCAAGTGGTGGGATAAGCCCCCCACCTGGCCCCTCTGCCAGATGCTAGAAGGAGGGGGGAATAACCCCCTCCCTGCCTGAGGGGCCGTGCCAGCCAGCCTCTGGCTGGGCCCCCGACTCGGCCACTGGAGTAGCAGGGTGGGCAGGACCCAGATGGGGCAGCAGCCCCTGTCCTGGTGCCTTGGGAGCATGAGCCTCTTCCCAGCGGTGGCGGGGCATGACTGGGCTTCAGAGATGCTGCAGACTGTGTGGGGCAGACAGCGACACTGGAACTTGCAGTGCCCTGGCCATAGCCCCCCAAAGGCTCCTGGTGCCACTGCAGTCTGCTGCAACTCTAACCACCCTCCAGTGTGGCCCCCTTGCTGGGAAAAGTCTTGTGCTCCAGAACATCATGACAGTGCTGCAACCCCCATCAGGGTTGCTCCCTTCTTGACACTCCAGGGATGGGGGTGGGGCCAGAGGCCAGCCAGCACCGCCTCCTTAGGTGGAAGGCAGGGAGGGAAGTTATTCCAGATGCCAGAGGGGGGTAGAGGGGGCAAGAGGTGGCTTATCCCAGTGCTCGCTCCCTGCAGGGAGGGAGCAGCAGTGGCAGTCAGGGCCAGCAAACCCCACTGTGGTCCCCCACGAATTTATCCCACTCCCTGGCCAGGTCAATCCAGCCCTCCACCTGGGGCTGGGCATGCCCCTGCCACTGGAGCTCCCAGTGGAGAAATGCAGGTCATGCTGGTGGGACAGGGCAGGGAGTGGGGAAATAAACCTCTTCCCTGCTCCATTCTGGAGCCAGTGTCTGTCCAGGCCTCCATCCCTGCCTGTCCCTGTTCCGGTTAGGGAACAGAGGGATGGGGCCAGTTTTGCTCTGCTGGAACAAAGAGCCCAGCCCAGAGAGCACGCCAGGATGGTGGGGGACTCTGGTTTAACTTAAACCAGGAAGGGGTCTGGGACAGAAGTTGCATAAACTGGTTTGAGCTCATCATTTAAGTCTTGACACTACTTTCAACCAGGTTTTTCTCAAACCAGTTTTGGCCATTTTGAAACTGGTTTATGTGCACTGAACATATGTTTTGTTACAGGTTTAAACCACTTTCTGATCACTTAAACTGGTTTATGTGTATTGTCTGTCCCTGATTGATTGCGTTCCTGGTAATTACTTCAACCTGTTCACTGTCATCCTCAAGATAGGAATGGATATCTCTATTAAATGTCCCAAAAAGTGATTCCATCAATGAAATAATCCTACTGGCTTATGGTTATAACCATGGTTTAGTCTTATAGGATCAATTAATGAGATTAGTGAGATGATACCCATACCACTTCCATTCAGAGAATCACAGAAAAGGGCTGGAAGGGACCTCAGATTGTTATCTAGTTATTGCAAGCTTCTATGGAAAGCATAACCATCCCTATCTAAACCATTTTACACAAGCACTTGTCTCATCTACTCCTAAAAACTTCAGGAATGACCCTCAAACACAGGGCCAGATATAGGTGTGGACAAACTGGGATCAGCACAGAAAGGGGGCCTGAAAATGGTATTTTTTATTATTATTATCATTAACTTTGGCGAAGGGGAGTCCGATACTAAAAATATGCCTGGGGCTGCCAGGAGACTGGGTGCAGGGCTGCTCAAACATCAAACACAGCCTTTAACTTGTCACAGGTAAAGCAGAGGGCAAGGGCACTGTCAATGTCCCACCAGGATTAGTTTATTAAAATAAGCTCAGGAGATCCAAGAAGATTCATGCTTCTCCCCACTGCAGAGGGAGGCAAAAAACAAAATGAAACCCATAGTCCATACCCAAATCCAAAGCAGGGCAACATAACAACCATACCAACAAAGTTATGCAAAATCTCTCTCCCAGCTGTGCAACCTTGAAACCTAAAGGATACTGCTGTAGAAAAGGCAAAATTAGGTTTATTTCTCCTTCCTTTTATGGATGCACTCCTGGGCATCTTACTCATAGATTCAACCTTCCTTATACTGGCTGTGCCAATTGGCTGGGTCTCCCAGCCCTCATGTTATTGCCTGGTGACATTCATCTTGCAACAGATAGTGAATCCTGCACAAGAGCCATCAAATTAGACAACAGAAGACATGTAGAACACCAAAAAAAAAAGGGCTCTTACCAAGATCTCTATATAAGCAGATAAGACCCCCTACCCAAGCATAGTTCTCACCCTGAACACCCCCCACACACACACACACACACACCCATACATACTGGGTGCATCTACACAACCAATTAGTATCAATAAATAAACTCCAGCGCAGTTCACACCAGAGTTTATTACTCCTGGCCACAGCTTTTACACATGTGCTCAGGACTGCCACATGTTGAAACAATGCGGAGCAGCTCCAGGCTTGCAGGGGGCTCAAGGAGTCAGCCCTGGGCTGGCAGGGGGCCCAGGGAGTCAGCCCTGGGCTTCAGGTGGCAACGTAAGGCAGCAGAGTGGCTGGCCAGGGCATGAGGGTGCTACTTAGCGGGGCTAGCTGGTAGGCAGCCCGCATACTGTACCACTCTTGTGCCACAGCCAGACCCAGTCACCATCTCCACGTGCACTGCAGCAGCATAAAATTTCACCATAGAATAGTACTCATCCTGGATAGCACTGTCCTTGGTGGAGTTAATTTATTGTGCCTTAATATGCACACATACGTAGAGAGTGACTTCTAACTGCAGAGATTGTAAGTCAACTCCGCACTAAAGCGCACATGTAGATGCACCCACTGATATCAAATGAGTGTGCTCAGATTTAGATCTGGGTGCCGGGCTGAAACTAGATCAGATCACTACATGGATGCAAGGAGGATGATGAAGACAAAACAAGGTTGACTGGAGAACATCCAGAGACATAACAGTAGCAGGTGTGGCAGGCTAAGATGTTCACTCATGTTGAAAGGGCCCAATAGAAAAACTCTGTCTCAAGCTGCCTGTTCCTGAGCTTGAGGAAATGTCTGTTACAAATGCATATCCACTGCAAACCCACATAACTGCAGCTACATGGTGTTCTTGTGGGGGGGTTCTTTTGGAGGCAGGGGGAAGTGGTTTTTTTCTTTTGTTTTTAAAGAAAAGAGTCCTATCATAGCTATGCATACTCCAACTGCCTTATACAAGGGTACAACTGGAATGAAACGGATCCAGTCATTCCAGATCAGGCTAGAGGCTTCAGTTATAATAAATATTCTCTTGGTACCACAGGAATACCAAAGAGGAAGATTGACCCATATTATAGAACCTGAACTACCATGGTTTGTATCACTAAAAATAGCGGTAGAGGCAAGGTGGACCTCAGTAGAACATAAAGGTCTTCCCATGTATGTGAAGTGCTCCCTCTAGATTCAACTACATTTCTGCCCTCATTTTTCTCCATAGTTTAGCCTATAAAAACACCTCCTTCTGACAAACCTTATGCTACATTAAAGTCATATTAATATAATAAAATGATATGGTTGCTTTAGAGAGTAAAGAGTAAGTGTTGAAGAGGTAGTATAGACCTCAAACGCAGCAAATAAATGTAATCACAGTCCTGCATTACTAGCAACTCCACACCATGACAGCATGTGCTCTGGGATTTAGAGGAGGAAAAAAGAAATCTATTTGGTAATGCCTGGTTCAGTCTACTGGTTCTAATAAGTGCTGTTCCCAGTGGAACTTCCTACAGAAGTATTATCCCATAGAAAAAGAGGTAATAAAAGGTTACTGGATGTATTATTTCTATAATAAGAAAAAGACTCAAACTTTTCCCTTTAAATTGCTGAAGAAAGTTTGTCTAAAAAATACCTAATTAGAAGCCTTCTGTGTAAATAAACTAATATAAAGGATATTTATGACAATTACAAAAGAGAGACTCTATTGACTAAATGGATTAAAGCCTTACTGAAAGACGGACCTGCAATACAGAAGTTTATCAGTGGTCATTGATAGATTAAATGGAGTAATTTTATTAAACTATCAGATTTGCTACAAGAATTCTGAAGTTTTCCTGGTGTTACCAAGACTATGCTAATTATCTACAGAAAAATGCCTGTAGTGCCTGAAAAATTAAATCTAACATCCTTGCTAAGCTTAAAATAGGATATAATTTTTATTTGTAAAGATTTTTAAAGAAAACAGTTATAATACTGGTCCCTGTAACAAGGTGTAAAAATAGTTCAGAGATCCACAGCCAATATTAAATAAATGACACCTACAAAATGTTCCTCCAAGTCTTTAACCTTTAAAACAAAGGTTAAGGTGTTCACAGGTTGGGGAGTGTCAAAGCTAAGAATAGGAGGAATGTCAAAGGAGTGTCTAAGCTAATAACACTTTTTTCTGTTAAAAAATAATTGCTTTCTAAACTATTACCCCAAAGGAATCCTATGCTAATTGTCAAAGAAGTGTGTATGTAATGCCTATTCTGGATTTCAGACCAAATGCATTAGGTATTCTCTGCAATCATCTGAAAGAAATGATTTTTTTTCATTATTTACAATTTTTTGAAAAAATACCAAAGTCTGGCTGAAATTAACATTTTCTGTCAAAATATTATTTTGAAAAAATACATTTCTACTCAGAAACATTTTTTACGACAAATTCTGCTGAGCTCTACTGGATACAGATACTATTCCAAAACTATGATTTGTGTCTAAAATACAGGGTATATGCAGACATTCCACTTAGATTGACCTGGCTAGGGTTGGGTCAATCTAAGTGCTGAACTGCAAATACACCTGGGGGTTTAGACCAGACAAAAAATGGCCAGCTAATCTAACTTAGTTTACCTGAGGAGGTGCATTAAGTAGATTGACTAACCTGTTCCAGAGCTAACCAAATGTGTGCACATATTTGGAGTGCAGTCCTGAAATGGGAAAGCCCAGCCATTTGCCCCAGCCCTGAGGGGGACTTTTCCTACCTCCCCACTGACCTAAGTTATTTTTAGCCCTCAAACACTGCCCCACTTCACCCCCAGGCAGACTATCCTCCCTCACACACAAATCAACCAACATTACCAGCAGACACACCAGCCTCCTCTCAATCCCACCCACCCTTACTTACTTAGACTGCATTTCCAGCACAGGTCCCAGCATCGGCCAATGCGTGAACAAATGGGACCTGATCTTCAATCATGCAGTTTAAAGTAAGCTGTACAATTGTAGATCGAGTTCTGGAAACATCTGCACATGCCGTTAGTTTATCAGGCTTCTATCCTGCACAGAGATGTGCATAAGCTCAAGGTTAAAGGGACTCTGAGTAACCCTACTGAAGTTAATAAAAATTCAAGTACAAAACTGAAACCTACATAATTTCTGGTACAATCATGGCCTAAGAACTCTCAAATTAATTTAAAGAGTATTTGAAAAGGAATGAGAAAATGAGTGAAGAGTTTGAGCCAGCTCCTCAACTAGTGGAAATCAATTTTGTTCCTAGAAAACCTAGAACACCTTGAAGCATAACAACAAAAACTGAAACAACGTGTTGTTACAAAATAGGATTATATCACATTATCAACCATTTCAGTATTCTAGACCATTGTTCCAGAACTCTTGGTATATATATTTCAATAAACAAAACAAAGACCATTAATTTTATAATATAAAAACATATATATACGCACACATATGTGTGTGTGTGTGTGTGTGTGTGTATATAAGTAAATTGTCAGTCTACACATGCTAATATATATATTAATATATAAAAATATATATATTAGCATGTGTAGACTGACTATTTACTTTATCCAGATGGCATCCTTACCTATAATCTATGTGGATAACAGCACTGAATTTTGAATTTCCTGGCATGATCAGAGTATTTTTACTTGCAAGTGACCTACTCCTAGACAGCTTGCTGGTATCTCATGCATAGAGCACAAATTGGCTTCCGATAAAGGTCAGGCATAATGTAAATGTCTTTTTGTTCTATTTTACATTGGAAAAAAACCCATGAAATGCACCATCCACTATTCTGCTTTAAAATAAATCCTATCATCTGCTTTTCCATTTTACCATAGCCCAAGGCAATGATGAAATGACAGATCCTGTTCCTACACCTTTAATTTAATCCTGGAAGATTCCAATACTGTAGAGCAGTGTATCCAACAGCATATTCAGTAATATCCAAGTCCTGCACTGATTGATACTGAGCCCTGTACTGAATGTGGAATGTGAAATAAATGATAAACTCTTTTTCTACTTCTCTTTAAGTCTGTAAAATGGCACCAGCAATGCCTGAAATGACTATAAGCCTGCAGCTCTCACCCCCCAAAATTTTATTAGTACAGCTAGGCTGCTGAGATAAATCTCAGACAAATCTGACTGGCACAAGCAATATTAATAGTGTTCAGTTACCTTCAACATTTGCAATTATCTAAACTCAGTTTTTAGCAGGTGCCACAAGCTAAGCCCCACCCAAATGCCACTCCAACCCCTTTTTTTCTGCCCAATCTGTTGCTCCGCCTGCCTCTTCCTGGCCTGTGTTCTATGCCTCATCTGTTGCTCTGCCTTCTGCTGTCTGGCCTATCTGCCGCTGCTTTCTGCTGTAAACCTGACCTGCCACACACCACACATAGGATCCACCACACAGTAAGAGAGCTGCAGGTTGGCCACTCCTGATCCAGCTGCTGCACTTATCTTTAGTCATCTGGGAATTTCACAGCATCTAACGAAGTAGGCTGAAAGCTCAAACAATCCAGCTAGTCTCTCTAGGGTGCCATACTTCCCTACCTTCTGTTACCTTATGCCTAGACCAGTGGTTCTGAACTTTTTTAGACTCGAGACATCCCTTGTAAAATGTCAACTCTTACTTTTTGATTACAAAAATGATGACTCCAAGATCCTTTTCTGCCTGTGTACTAACAAGAAGGGA
>NW_017728910.1:17378535-17418652 GCF_001723895.1 Crocodylus porosus | reverse complement strand
GGGGGTGTCTGGGGGGCTTTGGGGGAGTGGGGGCGCAGCGGGCTTCACCCGCATGTCTCTCACCGCTCCAGAGCCTACCTGAGTGTGGTTTTTGTTTTTTTTTTTCCCCCCTGTTTGGCGGGCCCTTTTAAACTACGCAAATGCGCAGTGGGCCTGCCGTCGGGGAATGCTGGCTTCTCATTATTATAATAATCATAATCATAATTATTAATATTAACTCCAGTTACTGCACAGTCATTTAGTACTTGTGTATACAAGTACTTATATGACTGCACAGTAGTGACTGCATAGTCAGCATCCCGTGTAGACATGGCCAGTACTGAGAAAAAGCATATCCAGGCAGCAAGATATGCTTGTGCCTTCCTAAAAAAAAAAAAGAAAAGAAAAAAAGAAATTGCTCTTCACAGAAGTAACCTTTGAACAGGAGAACCTAGAGAACTCTAGTTTGCCTTTGAAGATGGCTTTTGAGTTATTCCCAAGCTGTGACCTTCTATGGGACTTTCCTATATCTAGGGACTCATAGGGCCTTAGATTGTAGAATGGAACATTTGATCATCTAGTTGTTTTTTTTAAAGTGCAAGTAATGAAAAAAGTCTTGCATTATAAAACCTGTCTAACTGACAAAGACCAGACCGTGAGATAAATATTCCCAGCCTCTCTGGTCCTGGGTTTCAAACAAACCCCTAGCCTTGCCTAAGTCATCAACATCCAAAGCAAACTCCTCATATTCCAAGAGACATCAAGTGGGACACAGCCTTGCTTTGACAAGAAATGCTTAGTCTGTCAACACGTCTCTGCTGAAACTATAATAAACACTTCCCATAACAAAATCATCATAATCCATGGTTCCTATACTCACCTTTCCCAAAATGTGATATAATGCACCAAATGCCCTCATGGCAAGTTCATGAGGGAAACTGCACCAGAATGAACCCTTACCAAAAAAAAAAAAGGGTGTCTGAAAAAATAGGGTGTCTATACACATGCTGTGGGGTGGACAGGGTGCTGCTTTAATTAGAGCAGCTCTGAGAGCTGTTCTACTTAAAGTGCCTGCAGGAGCACCTGTATTCAGTGTCCCACGCTTCAAATGGTGGTGGGGGCACTTCAACAAAAGCTCATTCGATGAGTTTTCATTGAAGTGCCCCCACCACCATTTTGAAATGTGGGAATGAGGAATACATGTGACATGGAGGTTTCTGGAATGCCTTACTTAGCATAGTCCAGCAGATTGAGCTAGTCTGCTGCACCGTGTGTTAGTTAGCATGTATTGGAGCAGAGGTCCGTCACATGTATAGGTGCCCAAACACACCATTCGGAGCACATTTCTCACAGAACAACCACTCTGTCTCTGACCTCACTATCTTCATACTTGAGGGAAATCTACCTAGCACCTTTAAAAGGAAATTTAGGAACAAAAATTCATCAGCTGGCTGGACACTAAGAACCAAAGGCTATGTTAGTTCTATGGCACATTATAATATGCCTGACTCTTTAGTTCTTTCCACATGTGAAAAGTGAGACTGACCTACCTTCTTGATAGGTGTTAATCTCCCAGTAATTATCTTATTTTCTTTTGCTAATTTTCTGTCTGATACCCTTGGCCAGTTCACTCACCTATTCCTGAAACTGGTTTTTACTATGCTAAGCCTAGCTTCTGTTCCGACCGAAGGAATGTCTTGCATTTGAAAGCTTATCTAACTCTATCCCAACTGTGCAGTTGGTCCTTGCCTTTCACAAAATTTCTGGGCCATCATAACTACAATATTGCTCTCACACTACTAAAAAAAAACCTACTAATTTTTCTGCCTAAAATTTCTATTAAAACCTCAGATAAACTTCTATTATAAGTTTGTCTGGCATCAGCTTCCAAAGTAAGTTGGAGGCAAGTTTTTTTGCTGGAGGGCCACTTAACAATTTTGGTGACCTGTTGAGAGCAGCATACAAAATTAATGGCTATCATTTTAACACATTTTAGATAAAAAAAACAAATCATATACTAAGAATCAAGCATCTACTATAAAATATTTTAATTTTATTTTAAAAATTAATTTTTGTTTTGATTTATGGTTTTTTTGAGTGGCATATAGAGAGGCAGTTGCATAATAGCCCAAAATAAAGTCTTACTGTTGTATATTAAAAATTAGGTTAAAGAAAAACAAAGAAACATTCCCAGTGGGAAGGAAGAAGCCTCTGATGTGCATTAATGAGAAAATTGAAGTTGGGCATCATCTCTGTTGTTCCTCTTCTTTGACAAGCTCATTTCCAACTCGGGCTCTGGTCATTCAGAGGGGCTTCCCTGTGAGTGTTCAAGTCACCGCCATGGGCTCCTGGACCATAGGCAGGTGGGGTGCTGCTAACCCATCCTGAGCAGGGGCCCCAAAGCCCAAACACGGCTTGCCCAGGACCTGCCATGTGGCGCCAGGCAGGCAGGGCTGCTTCTGCCCACCATCCTCTGTGGCTCCAGCAGAGGTCAGAGCTGAAGCCAGAGTCTGAGCATGGCTCAGCCAGGGCCTGCTGCATGGAGGACAGGGCTGCTTCTGGCTGAACTGAGAGCTGCTGCCCACACTGCACACCCGTGGACCAGATACAGCCCACAGGCCATATTTTGCTCATCCCAGTTCAATAGGAAAGAGTTTCTGCATTTTCTGCCTAAAATAAAAAATAAGCAAAAACATGTTATAATTGGTAAAGAAGGACCTTTCTTCTAGGAGTGAAGGTCTTTTTATCACCTTTTACATTGATGTTTAGATTAAAGAAATTTCACCGTTATGCTCTTAAATATATTCTGCTAAATGGCCACAGACTGTCTAATTGCTCATTTAGCATCCAAGATAACCATTGCTTTTCAGAGAAGAAAGTTAGTTTTCAGCACTGGGTGTTGTTTCTGGTTAGGAACATTCATATGGTATTAAATACATCACTCTGAAAGTCATATCACTGTTGTCTTCCAGCAGGAGTCAACTGGTGGGTGGTGGGGTTTGTTTAACAAGTCACAGAGGGAAGGTTTTCTACTAGTTGGAGCTGGAAATAAATTCCCTGTATATTCTCCAGCTCTGGAACCAATGGGTGGAAATAACACCATAGGGCCACCATAATTTTTTTTCCAAAGGATAAAACTGACCTTCCTTCACCAAGAAGGCCGTAGATGGGATTTTGGGGTAATCATCTCTGCTAAGCGACAATCAAAGATATTGAAAGACATTCATAAGGGACATTTAGGAACAGTAAAAGGAAATCACCACCCTGCAGTGATGTTTGACAGCTTGGGATTTCCAAATAGAGTCAGCAATGGAACATCCCTCTTGTGTGAACCATTTCAGTCAAAAAATTCATAAGTTGGTTATCCTACTCTAGTAAAAAAACCTACTCAAATACCTGGACCTGTGAACAGTTTATTATACAAATAAATAAGGATACTGTGGCTGCATCTACCTGTGCAGTTGTTACTGTGCAGTCATTTAGTATTTGCATAAGTACTAAATGCAGGTACTGAATGACTCCATAAGCAAGTACAAAATGACTGCACTGTAACCATCATTACTGTGCAGTAGGCCTGTGCAAAGTGGCTAGTATTCACTTTGGATTCAGATTTGCCCGATTCAGGGGACAGAGGCTCAGTTCGGTGATTTGAATCACTGTCCCAAGTCAATTCAGCTGAATCTGATTTGGAGATTCCACCAAATCTATGAATCAAACAGGTCCCATCCCCTACCCACTCTCCCAGCCCCATCAGTGGCTGCTCCACCTGGCTCCAGCATCCCAGCACTTAAAAAAAAAAAAAAGCTCACACTCACTGGCTGCTGCCAGGTGGGGCAATCCCCACTGCCCCCCACTGGGCTGTGCTGCATGTGGGTCGAACTCTGCCATGACCCCCAGAGGTGTGATGCCCACTGCAGCAACCAGTGAGTGTGGGGCATTTTTTTTTTCCCAAAAGAGCCAGGACACTGGGGCTAGGTGGAGCAGCCATTGACTGGGCTGGGAGAGTGGGCGGGTGATGGGGGCTTGTGGCAGAGGCCCTCCCCATGCAGCACTGGACAGTGAGGGGCAGCGGGGATTGCCCCCACCACCTAGCAGCAGCTGGTGAATGCAGGGCTTTTAAAAAGTGCTGGGACACTGGGGCCAAGCGGGGCAGCCATTGACTAGGCTGGGAAAGTGGGCAGAGGATGGGCGGGGCTTGTGGCAGAGCCCTCCACACAGTGTGGGGCAGTGGGGGCTAGTGGGGTTCGCCCCCCGCCTGGCAGGAGCCAGTGAGTGTGGAGCTTTTTTTTTAAAGAGCTGGGACACTGAGGCTGGTCAGGGAAGCCATTGATGGGGCTGGGAGAGCAGGCAGTGTTTGGGGGGCACTCAGAGGGGCTGGGGGAGCAGGCAGGGGATGGGGCCTGGTGGGGGTCCCACCATGGTCCCCTCCCTTCCCACCGCCTACTTCCCAGCACCGAGTCCAGGTCCAGCTCCCTGTGGCTACGAGCAAGGACTGCCCAAGTCTCTGAAGCTCTCCGAATCTTTTCCAAATTGATTTATATCTTTTTATTGGTCTCCCAATTCAATTTGGATTCAGAGATTCAGCTGCCGAATTGGGCTGTATCTCCCCCAAACTGAACCAGCACCCGAAGCTTCGTACAGCCCTACTGTGTGCTACCATCACCACATGGTTTTTTCCTGACCCTACTATGCAGTATCATCTCTGCATGTTTAGTACCCAGCAATGCTACTGCATGATAGCAATGAGCTATGGTACAATAGCTGCACTGTAGCATCTGTTGTAGAGGCACCCTGTTTAATACAAAATAGTATCTCCTTTTTTCCTTTTTTTTTTTTTATAACCCACCATCCAGAGCTAACTTTGAGTTAAAATGCAGGATTAGAATTTTATCACTAGATGGCAGTATTGTTCATTGCAGATGCATATTGAGATGAGCCATTTTTCTAAGAAAGGGCTTATTTTTTGCTCTCTGCAAAGAATGCATTCGGTAGAGCAGTGGTACATCTCCATGACCTCCTTTCCCCAAGAACTAAATGTGACCTAACCTGCTGTTGTGGCTCAGTAGTAGAATCCTTGTCTACCACGTAGGAGATCCAGGTTTGATTCCTGGGTGTGCATATAACTACAGACACTGAGGCACCAGATGTCTGGACTTCGTTTGGCCTTTGGATACTGTCTCAGTAGCCTCAATTCCTGCCTAGCTAGATGCATTGAAGGTCCTAATAAGCTCTCACACTTACACTGTGATCCAGAAGCATTGATGGCTACCTACTAAATCTGATCCATCACATCTGTACATTAACTAGGATACACAAAGCTAGAGCTTCACGCATGCCCATGATAATTTAGTAATACAGGATAACCTCATAAATCCGGATATTGAAAATCTGGCACTTTGTAAACACCGAAGAACAGCAGCCGGTCCCAGAGCAGCAGAGGGGGAAGCTTGCACACAGTGGCTGCCACCACCATCCGCCACCCTGTGCTACTGTTCCACGTGTGGCTGCTGTTCCAGGACTGGCCACTGCTAGGCCTGCACCCTGGCTCTGTTTTCAGAAATAAAGCTTTTTCAAATTTTCAGCAGGTGCTCAGTCCCAAGCATGCCAGATATATGAGGTTATACTGTATAGGCCGTATTAGTCATTTCTTTGGCAGTGGTAAAGTGTTTGTTTTTATAGGACACCACGGAAGGTCTCTCTTGGGAGGAGTGAAAATATTTTAAAATTCCGAGATTTCTCAGTCATTATTCTTTATTGCCCCAACCACTTAAGGGCTTTATTAGATTTACATTCATTATTATTATTTATAGGAGCCAAAGTGCTGCACTGTACAAATACTGAAGGAAGGCATTGCCACTGCCCCAAACAGATTCCAGCCATCATCAAACCATTTTGCTGGCAGAAGAGAGCTGAACACCCATTGGTGACTGGAAAGTCTTCAAAGTGATATGGGACTCAGAGTACATTGTTCCAAATCTTTCTTTAGTAGTCAAGGGATTATGACTGATCATTGCAGCACATTTTTGGAAAATTAACTTAAAATAGGAGAAGGGAACCAAAACTGGGATCAAGCAAGTAGAATCTGAGACATTTATTTGAGCCAAAGAAGCCCTTCCTAGAATCTGAAACTAGGACTCAGGACTAGAGTCTGGGTCAACAAATTTAAATGAGGGCTAACAAATTAGGAAAAGAGATTAGCAGTTTTGCCAGTAAATGCAGATGTTGGCAGATTGTATAGAATGGGAGTTAAGGGAAATGCAGGTTTCTCTGGAAATCAGCCTAAGTCACCTACAGATAGGTGGTGGGAGGAATCACCAAGCCAGAAGTAGACAGAGATGCAAGTAGACTTACCAAAAAAAAACCAAAAGAGAATTATCAGCTTCATTTTCAGAAGGGTCTTGCCTACCATAGGATAAACTTCAGAAATCCCTGTTATTACTTGGACACTATGTTACTTTCAATACAATTAAACTGAAAATCCTCCCACACATTTGTTATAAAATCAAAGATGTGGCTTTCCATAACCAGAGAAGTGAAAGGCTCCTTATAACAAAAATGTATCTTTTACACAGGAAAACTGAAATACAGCAGTGCTTGACCACTGACATCTCTGTGAATCATATTAAAGGCACAATATTTTTTTTTAAATGATTTGTCACCCACTTAAGCAAGCTTTGGTTTTTGGACCCTGCCACAAAGACTTTTTTACTGCCTAATAATGCTAAGGATAGAACTTAAATGGCAATAACAAGAGTCAAGGCTGCAAATCTGAGTTTAATGAAACCTGTTCTGCTTCCATACCACAGCTCAGTGTACCAAGAGCTTCAGATCACTCATTGTGTTGGGTGTCACTTGTAATATACCACACCATATTAAAACATGGCGTTAAGCCCCAAACTTTCAATTTCCTGCCTTGCATGGATAGTTAAACCCTCAACATTACTTTATGGGGAGCTTTTATTAAACTTAATTTGTTTACTGAGTAATATATAGCTCTCAGGCAAGCTGGGTTTTGAGGGGAGAAGAAACTAGTTTGAACCTGAGACCTCCCTTACCCACAGAAACGACTGAAACATCCTGGGCAAGGGAAAGATTCTCATGTTTCTCCCAGCACCGAGAGAGTCGGGTTGACAGGGGAAAGGGTAGGTTGTCCTTCTCTTGCATAGATGGGAATAGAAGCTAAATTGTTCCGGTTCCAGCGATGCTTTTCTTTCCACCCACTCCCTTTGACAGACTGGAGAGAGAATTTGCAAAGTCCTTGGTTCCCACACAGCAGAAGCTTTTGAATTGGTTTCTTTCTCTCCCTGTATTTTGATACGTGCAGAGTCAGGTTATCCTCCTTCACATATCAGCTGCTTTTGACAACACTGCCTATGTTCCTTTTTTTCTCCCCCCTTTTTTTGAAGTCTTGTCTTTGGCTTTCACGATACTGGCAGTTCCCAGTTCCCTGCCTACTCTCCAATCATTAAATCATCACATCTACTATAGACCCCTCCTCATGCCTCCTCCTACTTCTACAGGGCTCTTTCCTTCTCCGTCTACAGCGCACCTCTGTGTAATGGCCTTCACACAGTTGGATTAATAGCTCTCTGTACCTGAGCTCTGTCTCCTGTCCCAAAAAATCTTGGCTAGAGTATAAATTCATTGGGATATGCGCTGTCTTTGTGTCCTGCGCTCGTACAATGCCCAGCACAAGGGGATACTGATCCATCACAAGGACTCACAAATATTAAATAATATTATATTGAAACATGAGCCTGCTTTTACAATGTCTGGTAATAAGGTAGTTTATTTTAAATAGTTTGTGAGCCGTCCAGTGTTATTGGATTAGCTATTGTCCCTACTGTCAAATTCTCCATTCCTTGTCCAATGCACCCCTCCGAGAATCCTGCTGATGTTACAGAGATTCCCAGAACAGAATGCTTAACAGAGCTGGGCAATACCGATAGCTGGGGGGAAATTTGCCTTTAGACTGGTGTACATAAGATGCACCTGAAGAACCAACTTTTTACATGTCCCTTATTATGACCTTTTTTGATGTGTATTACTCAGAGAGACCTCGTGACTTATTTCAGAGTGTTTCAAACTTGCGGAAACAATATTTATGTGGTAGAGAGCCATTTACAAAATGGATCTATTTTAGAAATGTATCAATTATGAAAACTCTTCAGGGCCTTATTCAAAGCCCATTGAAATAGAGGGATGAATTACCTTAATTTTTATCAGCTATACATAAGATCCTTAACTGAAATACACAGGGCATATTTTCATACATTCCCTACTTTAATGACCAAATACTACTATATGAACAAATAAGGGTTGTGAGCTTCATTTTATTGGTGGTAAAGTAAGAGGAAAGATGGACCTGAGGGGAATGCATTCAGGGGCAGTTCTGAAGATGTGGTTAACTTCCCAGCTGTATTACACATTTCTGTGTGGCTCTAGGCAAGTAGGTCTACCAAATCACTTAACTGTATATTTAAATCAAGCATGTGCATAATTGATTTTTTTTTTTAATCAGGCCTTTACTGCTCTTTTGCCAGTTCAGAATCCACTGGAATCATTGGCTGCCAATACGCGTGCTCGGGGGTGGCAGCGGGGCATTTTAATTAGAGCGGTTCCTGGGCAGCTGCTCTAATTAACATGCTGCAGCGCCATGTGTATTAAGCCCCCATGTTTAAAAATGTCTGTGTGATGCTTTATCTAAACCTTGGCCATTTTAAAATGCATGGTGAATTAATACACCATGCAGCGTGCAGTGACGCTGGAGTTTTCTAATTAGAATGTGAAGCAGACTTGATTGATCATGCCTGTTCCAACCCACTCTAACTAGAACACAAAGGAGCATGTGTATAGGCAACCATTGACTTGATTTTGGTCTTTGGATAAGGACGTCTGCTGCTCAGTTGTCTAGCTCCTACACGTGAATAACAATAACACTTCCTTTCTACTACAATTCGTCTAGTCTGTTTAGACAATATAGTCTTCCAAGCAACGGTCTCTTACATTGCCGGCATGGGCCTTATTGCCTCAACCTTGCTAGAACTTCAGGTGCCACTATAATCTTCTGCTTTAGTTTAAATGGGAATTATTTCAGGACCTTTATAATACCAGCACTCAGAGTAGACTATCACTTCTGGCCTTATAATCTTGCGTCTCTCTGAATGCAAATAAAAATAATTTGAAATAATAGCAAGGTATTTATTTATAAGAAAGCACAAAAATTAACTGAAACTTGTGCATATGCACAAACCTGTGTAACTGTTTTCCCATTCCCAAGAATTAGAATTTGGGGATGAATTATGTCTGGTGGCAAGTAGTAAGGCCAGGTGAGGTTGAAACTAATGACTCCTTTAAAGCAAATCCATATGCCTATTGTAATCAGTGGGAGCTGAAACAATCACCCCTTTGAGGAGGTGCTTCAGTCCCCTGCAGGATTAAATCCTATGCCTGCATTTCTTTAAAAATACACAAGTCTCAGAGGAAATTGGAAGTGGATCAAAAAACAGTTCTTCCCCTTCATATAATATTATACCTGTTCTTGCCTCTTTATAACCATGTACTTTACATAAACATGAACATCTGCATGGGGAAATTCATAAAACATTAGCACTTTGATCTTCAATGCTCTTAGATAAAACCAGTTTCTATAGAAAAAAATCCTATTTGCAGTTTTGTGTTTATTCTACAAATGAAAAGCTGAGAGAAGAGATTCCAAAGGACAATGGAAAATAAAAGTGTTTACCATGCAAATAAGCTTCATTAATATAGTAGGTATTTATTTGGACCACTCAGAAGATCCCATGTGGCTGTGCTTTTCTGCAATGAAAAACAAAACTCTCATTTGCAAACAACAGGCTATTAAAGCATCGGCACCCATTAGAATTGTTCATAAACTTAAATGCAAGATAGAGATTAGATATAAGGATTAAAAGATTTAATCTGTTTTAATCTTGTTAAGATCTAGGATATGGAATACCTAATTTTTATATTCAGGCTATCCTATCTAGGCGAATAATGGATAGACTCCTTAGTGTGTATTTTTTCAATATTTAGTGCTAATTAAATGATCTTAACCTGCCTGTGTTTTATATGTATTATTTTAAATCTCAATTGATGGTGGGAATACAGTATTCTAATTGGATAATAAAAATTCTAAAAGGCTAGAATAATCAATCAAAACTGAACCATCATTCTGAATAGGAATAAGGGGCTCCCAATTATTATTCACCACAAAATTCTTCCATCTTAAAAACATTTCATCCTGCAAGTGCATACAGGTGCCATTCTGTAACCCTAGAAACTGTAGCGTCAGCACTGTATAAAAATGTATATTTAGGAGTTTTATATAACAGGGTTGTAAAAATTTTGCTCTGGGCTATGTTAGAAAGGGAAAAGTTAAAGGGCTTGGTCTGCTGGATCAGGCTGTAAATTTGTAAGATTCTAGATATAAGCTTTGGCTCCTGATATATGCACGTGCAAAACTTGCAACATCACTCCAAGCCAAAACATTCAAGTCTCGTGTGACTTAGTGCTCTTAAAAATATCGGTCCAGGAAAAGTTCACTTAAAAATACTCTGTGTATCCCTTAATTACTTCCATTTGCACACAAGTCATCCTGAAAGTGAGAGTTCAGCACAAGAACCTATACGTGTCTTTGAAAACTCCCCTTCCAGTGACTGACATTGGTTAAACTTGTACATCTCAAAAAACTGCTTCAGTTACATTGCTCTGTGTACTGCTTAGTTGGCTCAGTCGGAGTTTTGCCATTGACTTTCAGTGGGATCAGGACTGAGAGCTCACACAGTGGAGCAGAAGCCAATAAAGCTCAGATTGACTTCACTGGGAATTTTGCCAATACGTGGACTATGGAGGAGCCTCCTTTTGAAAATGGTACTAGTCGTTCAAATTATACAACAGAGCTTTCAGAGGATCTTTACAGAATAGAAATGTAACTGTTTGGGAAATAAACATGGATATTCATTATGTAATAAGAATCAGCAGGAGGTGGTTGGTTTAAGATGATAATCATAACCTGTGGGCCATCATAATAAAAGAAAAAACAGTTAGAACAGAGCTACTAGTGTGCGCTAGGCTTTTGATTATACTTTAAGTATCCTTACCATGCAGGATATATAGAACTTTCTCTAATAACAAGACACATACTTAAAAAATATTGATATCCACATATGGCCATATTTTCAAAAGAAATCACCTCTTCTGCTTGGATGTGTAGTGCTGGAACTAAGCACTTTTGAACACCTGGCCTACATAGATTTGAACAACGACCACACAAAGCCAACTGGACAGCCCCACAATTCCTCCATCTCGTAGCAAAAACTTACTTATGGCTTTTCTGAGGAATCCTCTTACCAAATATCATTATTTTTACAATATATGATAAAGTAATTTTCCTATGGAATCTCTGCTTGAATGAAACTAAATGACAGCTCAGTAAAGCTTTAAATTGAAAGGCATTTTTTTTATTGTTCATTCATTTGGGGTTAAATGAAGACCATCTGACAAGACCTATAAGTAGAGTGATTGTACGTCCCTGTTTGGCCAAGCAGTCCCAGATTTCGTAGGCTGACCTGGTGTCTTGGCTGGTTGGTGAACATTTAAAAAGGCCCAAAATTGCTGGGGTATGGGCATGATCCGGCAAGGAGGTGGAGCACCATGGTGCATCAGGCAGGCGGGTGGGAAGGCACCGCTGCTGCTGCTCCCTGTACATACCTGGCCAGGCGCCTCCTGAGCAGTGGTAGGATGGGCTGGGCACCACTTCTCCTGTCTGGGACAGGGATCTGCCAGGACAGCATGGGCTGGGGCAGGGAAGAAAGCTGCTGTGAGCACTGGCAACTCACACGTGACACCCCCCTAACCAACCTTTTCTCCATGCCAAGAGAGAGTCCTAACACTGTTAGAAAAATATTGAGAAAAGAATTTGACAGGGTGAACTTGTCTGCTGCCAGCCTTAGGGATGGGTGGCATGAGCGACCCCCAAAGTCGAGGGGGGGGTGCCATGGTCAGAGGGACAACACATACACACACACACCATGCACGTACACACATAAGAGCTCCCCACACTCTTGGCAGTGCTCTCCACACATCCTGCCCTGCCCCGCCACAAGCAGAAGAAGCGTTGCCCAACCCAATATCCCCACGCCTCCCTCCTCTAGCTGCTGCTCAGAAGAAGCTGGGCTGGGCACATGTGAGTGGGGTGGCACCTGCTCCAGCACTGCCTGCCCACCCACCTGCCTGGTGCACCTTATTACTCTGTATCCCTGCCAGAGTGCACCCTGCGCACTCACCCATCTGCCTCTGCCTGCAGCAGCACCACTGACTTGGGGGGGGGGGGGGGGGGGGCTGGTTCCTGGAAGGTGGGGCCAGTGTCTCAGATTTCCTTAAAAATACTATGGTCATCCTACTTATATACCACTTAGATTCTATTCCCAGGGTTTCAATAGTACATAAAGTCTTGTGCAGTCTCTTTGCACTGAAGCAAACTCCACCTTTAATTCTGCACTTTTAGGGGTAGGCAGTAGGTCTGTGATAGTTATTGCTTATTAAAAGGATTCTACTGTTTTTGATTAGTTTAGTACTGACATATGAGCCAACAATGCAAACAAATTCAGTATTCAAAACTCCATATAGAATGCTTGAGGGTTCCTGGCAATGAATTAAAATTACAGTTGCATACCAATGACCAACTGGCACCAATAAATAATCACACACCGGTAACAAATTATCTCATTAATTCAGCTAGCCAGCAGTATTAGATAGTCACATGGATGTAACAAATTCAGTGTAGGCTGGTGTTTTAAAAGTAAAATGTCTTTTTAAAATATCATGTCTTAATGTAGAAAATACTAAATCTTTCATGAAAGCTTATAAATATAAATTTACCAAAGGATCCAAAATGGGCATGTTGGAAACATCCCAGCCAGGGCTTCAAGAAGGTAAATATTTAGGCATTTTTTTTTAAAGATAAGCAATAGTCCAGTCTCTCACTCAAAACCACAGGCATCAAGTAAGAGCATAATATTTATACAACAAACGGATGGTTCTTAAATGTTGTTTACTGTGATACAGAGCCAATCCAGTTCTCCGTCACTTTCACAAAACTTTTGAGAAAGCAGGGTCATGTCCTGAAAACTTTTCCTTAGGGAAAACATAGCATACGTGGGCCGGATCCTAATCCACCTACTAGACATGTAAGTGTATAACCTCACAGGATGCAAAGTTCATATTCATATCAGTGAGAGGGAGGGGGAAGGGGTTGGGGTGGCACAGATGCTAAGGCACATGGTTAACAGGCCAGGAGATCTCAAGTTTGAGGCCATAATGTAAGTGTTCATGGCACAGCACTGTCAGATTCCAAATACTTTGTCACAAAGACAAAATAAAGCAAGGAAATGTGTGGGAGGGAATTCAAAATACTGAGGGCTAATTGGTTCTAAAGTTATAATACACCTTATTGCTTGGTATTTACTAAGAAAGTGTCTTGAGTCTGCACATAGCAAGGTAGAGAAAGGATAGTCTTTGCACCCCAACAAGTTTGCAGACAAAGGTTTTAACACTTCACAGACTCTACGTGGCAGAAAATTTAGTCAGACAGATATTTTGTTCCATCTAGTTGCAAGCTCGACAACCAACAGAAAAGGTGAAATCCTAACCTTGTGGACATCATTGCAATTTTTTTAAATGGTTGTGGGATCCAGATCTATAAGGAAAACTCAGGTCCACAAAGAATGAAACATGGGAGTGACTTAAGCATGTATCTTCACTGAAATCAAGGGTTTTTTTCCACATGCACGCGCCACAGCGCTGCGATGCATGCAGTTGTACAAGTGGTAAAATGTGCATCAGTGCAAAGAAAATGGCAGCAGCATGCTTTTGAAGTAAAAAACCTTGGAGGTGCTTTAATTCAAAAGTGCACTGCTGCCATTTTCTGTGCGCTGACACGCATTTTGCCACCTATATAACTCCATGTGGCACAGCACAGTGCACATCAGCTCACATGTGGAGCAGACCTGATTAATCAAGGCTGCTCTGAAGCAGTGGATAGCTGGTGTGTCATGGAACAAAAAGTTACATGTATAAATGCCCAAGGGGGCTCAAGCCCAAGGCAAACATTACACCTAAGAGATAATCAATAATTAATCTCATTTTAAAGTGAAAACTGACCACACATTCAGAGGATTAATTGCACAATGAAACAGGAAACCAGCTACAAAGTTTTTACACATAATTCATGTAGCTGGTTTCCATTGCACCTTAAACTGAACATGTGGCAGAGCCCATCCCAGGGCTTGAGCCCAGAGTGGTTCTGATCAGCTGATCATTGGCTGGCAGAGAAGGCCCCAAGGCTTGAGCTCCAGGGTGATTCCTGTGTGACGAAGGCAAGCTCAGGGCTGAGGCTCAAGTCAGCCTGCCCACCTGTCTACTCAGGGCAGTTTACCCAGTCTTTCCTGCCACAACTTTGCTATTACAATAAACTGGTGGTAAATGCAGAAGGCTGCCCATTCTATGTCCCAATGCCAGGGGGCACTATCCATGGCTCTGTAGCTCCCCTACACTGTGGCCCATGCCGTGCAGATGGCATCCAAGATGTTATTATACTCTCAGCCTCAATCTGGACCAAACCTAGTCCTCCACCAGGCCACACACACACATACACACACACTGCCCCCTCTCACTGGGGCCTCTTGCTTACTACACCATACTGTGCCCCCTCCACTCTGCCCTGTTCTCTCCTGAAGTGACCCTTCTGGCCACCAGGCTTATCCAAATTACACCTTGGCTGGTGACATGCAGTCTCTTGGGCCTCTCCTATGACCCTCACCTGGGTAGTGACAGCCAGTTCACCAAACGGAGGGCCAAATTTGCCCTAGCTCCTCACTGGACTTCTTATACACAACACCAAGATCTTGTGGAGGCTGGTCCATATGCTGCCCTTCTGGCCATCTTTCAGCCCTATTCAACACACCCCTTGGGGCTGCTCTTCAGACCATCCCTTCAGCCCTATTCAATCCTGAATTATGCCCGGTCCTTAAGATTGTAAGGACTCACCCTACTCTGAGCAGGCCCACCTATACCCCTGATCTCTCAGGGTCTCAACTGCCCCCTCTCTAGGGCTCCACAGCTGCCCCTTCTCTGTGCCACACAACTGCCCTCTCTTTGGGGCCTCCAGGGTCTTACACCCCTGCAAGATCAGTTAGCTGGAGCCATGCCTGGCCCCACTCTTCCCTCTTAATAACCCACCAAAAGTGGGAGCTGAAGTTTAGGCACCCTGACCCACCTTACACCAGGGAGGTTCACAGCCCTGGTATTTAAGTGGGGTTGGCACACCACCAACAGTCCCACCAGGCCTCCCTATCCTGGCAGGGTACAGTTTCAGGTCATGTCCAGGACCAATGAGGCCTCTTCCATCCCCATAGTCTCACTCTTACCTCCAAGGTGTTCCATGAGCAGCTCAGCCCAATGTTGCCTCCTTGGCTGCTCAACACAGACTGCTGCCTCTCTTGCCTATCTTTGAAAGTGGCCACCCTCATCAGGCACCTGGCAGTTGCCTACTCCTGCCCTTAAAGGTGCACTGCCACAACCTGCCAGCTGATGGCAGATCAGGGGAGGTGCCAGGGATCAAACCTCAAGGTGTCCCTATCAGCGTACTGTCATCTGGCCCCAGGGCTCAAAACCTGGGGAGATTCCTAACAACTGATGCAAGATCAGGATGGCCCTCAGGCTCAAAACCTTGGGCTGGCCCAGTTGATTATTGGCTGGCAAGGACCGCCCTGTGGCAGTTCCTTCCAGCAAGCAGATTTTCACTGCCCCAGGACCCATGCTCCAGGATAGTCCCAATCTGCTCATGGTCAACTAGGGTTTGAATTAGATGGGAGCTCAGGGGGGGTGGGGCTGAGCCTCCCTGTACAATATGAAAATCATAACATGCAGGGTCTCCAATTTTATTAGGGCATTATGATGGGCAGTCCAATTTTTTTTTGCAGACACCCCCAAGAGTCAAAGTGTAATTCGAACCCTGTGATCAACTGATTGTTGGTCAACTCTAGGGGCCAAAGAGGGGCTCACTCAGCCCTGTGGGTCCCCAGAGCCAGTCAACATTTGGCTAACTGGTGAGCACCCAATCTGCCAGTGCAGGGAGAGCCTGAGATCATGATTCCAGGCCCCTCCTGCATTGGCAATATGGCATGATCTGAATCCCAAGCTCACAGTCAATCTGATCCCTTTGCACCTGTAAATTAGGGCCTAACTGTTTTGCTGTAAGTTACATCCAGACTTAAGTACTTACTTGGACAAGGTCTAAACTCTCAGGTTCTAGTGTGGTATTAATAAAAAAAAATCTTGTGAAGAATGGGTGTTTGATTTTACAGACACAATGTTTACTATTAAACTTTATTGCAGAATTATTGAACAAATCCCTCGCAAAGATTTATGTCCCATGCATCCTACCTTCAGCTAACAGGTATATATGTACTTGCTAGATCTGGGCTTCACCCCACAGGTCCATGTAAAACTTTGGATCAAGTGCATTAGTCATTTCATTAGTAGGTAAGAAAAGCTCAGAAATGTCTGGTGTTCTTTTTGGCTGTTGTTTGTGCCTGCTAAGTGGAACTTGGAAGAAAACCCATCAGGCTACACTTACAAGCAGGAAATTCAGAAAGCACAAACACACCTGCTATCCGTTCTGCTGCATACATTAAAACCATATTTTGTCTCTGCCATAGCTGTTACTAAAGGATAATTTGGAAACAAGGAAAGGTTCTTATTACAACACCTTGGTCATTTATTCACTGCTGCTGCTGCTGCTACCTACTGTTAACATCCCACCGTGGACCATGCATACTGCTGAAATAAGGACATCACCCATAGATCCACACAAACTCTGGTCATCTTATTAACCAGTTCTTTTTATGAAACCGTTTAATCCTCCAGAGCTCTGATTAAAGCTGACACTCTTTGTCAGCACTATGTTTACAGTTGCTTTCGATTTGCTAACAGTTCATTCTGGGCTACACCATTTGGTAGCATGGATTTAATTAGAGATTTGTACACAATAAACTATCAGATGGAGTCCCTATGGGCTAAAAGTATGGCATTAATCCCCATTGATCAGTTAAAAAATCCTTTGCTCCCATTTTACCATTGCATTACAAGTCACTCATGAAATACTGGATATACAAGCTCCCTACTAAATGGAATGACAGCAACCCAAACAAAGCCGATTTAGATCTTCCTGCATCCTTCGAAGTGAAAGAATATATTTTCAAAATATAAAGACTTAAACAGAAGATGATCTGGCTTATGTCTGAAGCTAACCTGTTTTAAGCAATGCCATGAAACATCTTACAAAAATTAATATTAGTTACATATATGACAATCTACATAAATTGTACCTTGATGGAGCAGTAATAAATACAGATGTTACTGTATATATTTTAGGAATACTGATAAGAGTCTCCATTTAAACCTTCCTTAATATTTCCCAGCTTTCTCTATGCTATTTTAAATGTAATCATTGGAATTTCCCATACCTCCCCCTCCCTGGCTGTGTTTTCCCCGAAATAGAAAATATTTCAAACAAGTTAGCTTCATGCTAAAAATATATAAAATATTAAAATTGTCCTTCCTAGTAAGGTACCAACAACCAGTTCTGTGGTACAGGATCATGAAAAGCATTTTAACTTTATATGGGTCAGACATACCTGCTTTCCCTATAGTCTTGTTTCATTATATTCTGCATACACAGAATATTATGAAAATTACATAAGGCAAAAAAATTACATACTATTTAACAGTTGGGTATGGTGCAAATCAGTGGTTCTCAAATGTTTCAGCCTCAAGGCACCTCTCAGAAAATGCCAGGTCTTAATTTTTACTTGTTTTTTGAATTCAGCAAACTAATATAGCAAGTCTTCTGTTGCAAAGAACTTAGAAAATCTGCAACGGGTCAGAACGTTTTTGACATTATGGATTCTAGTTTGAAAACCGTGGGTTTATCTTGTGAAACATTTGCAGGTTTTTGTATACCTAACAATGCTAATATTGTGCATCTCCTTTGAAAGGATCTTGTGACACCCTTGTTGAGAATCACTGGTTTCAATGCACTGACTACATCTTTCAGTCAGTAACTGTTACGGTACTAAGATCAGCATTTCTCTCGACTCTGGAAGACCCTGTCTAATATGAATGTGGGTGCTTTCATTATTGATAGAAAGATTCAGAACTGTAGGAATGCCCAAAGGAGTACAACAGGAGTACAGGAGAGTGATACTCATTGGTCACATCTACACAAGCAATTAATGCAACTGAATATACTCTGGCTCAATTTGAGCCAGAGTAAACTACTCCAACATCACTGTCTGCACGTACATTCAAGTGCAGGAATTTACTGTGGCATAGGACAGTACCTGTTTCTGATGAGACTATCCTCCACTGGAGTAAATTAATCCACAGTGCACTAGTTGTGGTGCACATGTCGATGGTGATTCTTTATTGTGGATTAAATTGTCTAATGCACAATAAAGCACACGTGTAGTGCACCCATTGGCCTAATAAATACCGTCATAACGATAGACTTGTGAAATAACTTGCATCACAAAAGAGATAATTCACTACACAATTCAGGGCCAGCTGTTTAGTTGGTGTAAAACACTGTACAATGACTTGCAGTGACTGAAGAACTGGCTTTGTAGAAGGCAAGATGGGGCTGTAGGTTGTATAGGACAGGAACCTAAGGGTGAAAAGCAGAAAAATGGAGGAGAAGAAGGATTGAAAAAAAGAATTTGAAGGAGGAAGGAAAATGCCACTTTTTCCATAGAAAGAAGGGTGTCATTTGAGGAAAAGGAGCAACGTGAAGAAAGGAACATTAAAAAGGATTCATACATATACTTGGAAGCAAGCTTACATCTGCAAATCTCCCCCAAAAGGCTTAAGTGATTCTGTAGCTGTGTACTCTGAGTGAGTCAGAAAAAGAGGAAGCCTTGTTTTTGTCAGTGACTTGTAGTTAAAGGTTATAACAAACTCTGTAAAGACTAGCATATGCTATTGCACCGTCTTTAAGAAAAGTGACCTTTTCTCTTTCCAGCGGATATGCTAAATCCTCCCTCCATCTTCCTTTCTAAAGGAAACAAGGAGTTCAGTCTTGCAAAAGAAAATCAATGGCCAATTTAATCATCCTATAACAACTGGTATATTATCAACAACAACAAAAAATACAGAGATGTATTAGGATAGGTTTTGATAAAGTGTCATTCAGGGGAAAGCATGTCTATAGTTTATGAGGTTTAGATAACATTTGAAGCTATAATATATAATTTATAAGCTATAGTATTATATATATTAAAAAGCCTTTTATGCATGAATATACAAAAAATCTATCAAATATTGCATCCAAAAGTGCAGGAAAGTCTATTTTTACTGCACTGTGTAGTAGAACTGGGACTACATTTCTAGAAATCCTTTAAGCCAAAACACAACTTTCACTTGAATCCATACAAATGATGTTTTTTGGGGAACTGTGGAGGTAGAAGCAGAGGTAGAAATAAAGAAAGAAATAGAAATAAACTGTGGACAATATGGGACACAAACTTAGATCAGCTGGGAAAATTAGCTCAGAGAAAAAGCTAAATATTTTCATAGGGCTATTTTGTTGCCCCTGCCTTCCAACTTAGTTGAAACCAAGAAGTGTGAAAATGTTATGTACACACTTTTCAACCTTCATGTAAGCTCTCGGTTCAGGGACTGTTTGACTATGAGCTGAAAATCTAGGACACTTCAGACATTACACAGACCAGTGCACCTATCACTAATGACAATGCCTGTCTTCTATGTCTCCATACAAACCCTGAGAAACCGTTTTGTTTCTTTCCCTTTGACCTACCACTCTTGAAGCCCTGTATTATGGATGTTCATGTCAGACAGATTCTCACAATTACCGGTATGCTATTCCATGTGTAATCTCATTGTAGGCAATGGTCCCACTGAAGCTAGTAGGCCCATTTCTACTAACGTGCTAATGAAGATGACTTAGGATGGCAGAACCTGACCTTTGAGGGCATCAGCAAACTGTCTTGCAGAGATTTTTTTTTTTTTTTTTTTTTGCTAAATACCAGGAGTCAGAGCCTGGAAACTTTGTGCAAATCTTGGTATCCTGTTTAGAGGTACCAAGTATTATCACTAAGCCATTAAACAGAGTTCTGAGTGGAAAGTGTACATGTTACACTTAAGACCATACAAATCGGTGGAAAGTTAAGTAGTGTTAAAATTAGAACATGCTGCGAGTACGAGCAAGTTAAAGGTAAATGCTGTATCTTGCCTGCCCAGCTATGACTTGCTACTAGAAGGCTGGCAAGTGAGGGCATGGTAGGAGCTCTATCCTTGCTCTGGGGGGTGCCTTAAGGAAAATCAAATGTCAACAGATTTTTCTAATAAGGATTAAGTGATTAAAACAGTTGTAATGGGTTCATTTAGGTTTCTGGAAGTTTGACAATGTACCACCTCTTTCAAAATCAGGGCCTGGTAAGACAAGTTTGAATTCAAGTTGCTAATGTATATACTGAACTTTCTAATTATATTTCTTCAAATAAATGAACAAATCTGCACTCAAATGTTTCATGTTTTATCATGATTACTATTTCTGCTCTGTGCCATTCTGGGGCCTTTTATTTTTAATTTTTTATTATAATTTTTTTTTAAAAGAAATGAACAGTTATGCATTTTTCCCCGGCTAGATGCAACCCATTTGATGCTGCCAAACTCATGCATAGCTATTGTTATTGTTATCAGTATTAGTAATAGAATCATTATAATTCTCATCACTAAAAGCTAGTTCATTATCGGATAAGACAAAATTTCCTCACATAGATTTTGAGGTATTTGATTTTCCTTATTTATATTCTCAGGAGGCATTTCATTCTCACTTGCTGGAGATGAAAATACTTCTTCCATAAGCAAATTGCCATTCTACTCATTACGCTCTTTGAGTATTAATTTTTTTTCTTTCTCCTTTGCAGCACAGCCAGGCAGATAGATATGCTGCTTATAACAGGTTTTGTGAAACCAAATGGATTTCTTTCAAAGGACAAATGCCAAAGGCTAAACTGAGATTATATGCACTTGATACAACTCTTGTTGAAGTCAATGAGGTTGACACTAGTAAGATCTGAATCACACACCTTGAGCCACTGGGCACACTCCTTAGGGAGAAAGCCTGAAGAATAATTCAATGTGATGCTGTTAACTTGAATTAGTGCTTCTGCTTTCAAAGGAAATACAGGCTGATCCTTTTCTACAACAACAGAAGTTCAGACTGGGTGATGCCCACATCTTCTTTTCTCCCATATGCTCACCCATATGACCAAGTCACTACCTAGCCCAACGTTAGTGAACTATTGAACATTTCAGGACACGTGATTAATCTTTTTATTATTTTCTAGATGGTACCCATATCTGTTTTCACCATGAAAATCAGACAGTGAGAGGGAGGGTAGACATATGAAGTCCAAAGTTTGTATTCACGACTGGTATCTTTATATTATGGGCTTAACTAAAACTCTGTAGGCAGACCTTCCTATTTCATAGAGACATTAGAGATTGTAGATGTTGGACCCCTCTCTCCCAAAATAATTCATTTTAGTTTCAGAGATAGATAAATTTTTAGGTTTATTTTCCTCTCAAGTGAAGTTCAAATTCTGCAACCTTATTCACGTTCTAAATTTTATGCATGTAACCCATTCCATAATTTCAATGGAATGACATGTATAGGGGTTAAACATATTTGCATGCCCTGACAGGATTAAAACCCTTGTTAGCTCAGTTTATGCACTCCTTGTTTTGGTTTAGACTTTCCATTGTTGTGAAATTTCCTTAACCATATAAAAAGGTAAAATTTTCTTCAAAATCTGCTTGTCTTGTGCAAAAAAAAATGAAATTCTGCTCTAGCCACACATGGTATAGCTGGTATTAGCATTTGTCTCCAGAAGAAACTTCTCATGATAAGAGGCAATTCAATGAGTAAACTATTGCATGTAAAGAATGCAAGGTGTTTCAAAAGAGATTTTGAAGATACCAGAACATACACACACACAAATCTGTACATCTCCCCTGTTGGTTTTCATTCACAAAGAAACCATCCTGATTAAATGATATGGAAAACTACCTGATGTGCAAGGATAAGTGGGCTTTTTCAATACTCTTCCCTTTATTTAATGGTCTTCACGCATTCATAACATCAAGGAGTCACATTACTGAAAATTAGTTTCAGTAATGTTGTTCTAACACTATTGCACAGCTATTTGTTGCCAAATGCAAAGGAAGTTAATTGGTAGACTTGCTTCCTACATACCACGGCTGCTGTTCTAGTTTTCTTGCCTTGTATGGCATGAGATGATTCATGTGTGATTATAAATTATACTGCAGAGCCAAGATGGCCTGAATGCATTGGAACATGGGGCTTCTCAAAACATGTAGACTGGAATTTTGAAAGGCAATGGAGAATTTTGATGCCTGACCTCCTCTTCCCCCTTAGGCAGCTTTCATCCCTAATATATGAAACAGTCTTAGGACATGATATCTGCTACATGTACATGTGCCAATGGCATGTAGCAATCAACTCTGGTGCAGCTCTTGACCAAAGCACATTGAGCCAGGGTGGAGCAGCCCTGGCTGGCAGGGGGCTCAGGGGTCAACCCGTCAGTCCAGAACTGCTCCGGCATGGTTCAACATGCTGCAGAGGGGCTGGCTGGTGCATAAGGATGCTACAGTGTGGGGCTAGGCAGCAGGCAGCCCCCATACTGTGGCTTCCTTGTGCTCCAGCCAGCCCCAGTCACTATCTACACGTGCATTTTGGCACACATAACTACTCCGCTGTGGGATAGTATTTGTCCTGGACAGTACTATCCTACATCATAATTACTTTACTGCACCCTAATATGGGTGCGCATATAGATCAAAACATTTTACTGTGGAGCTAATTAGTCAGCTCTACAGTAAGGCACACATGTAGATTCACCCACTGCTATACAACTTAATATCTATTTAACACATGTCTATAGACCTAGTTTTCAAAACACCACGCAAATGTTATTTAATCATTCCACTTGAACTGGTTCAGGAGCAGAAACTCAGAGTGGAACATTTTCTAAAGTTCTGAATATAATTTCTTCTACTCTTATGTCTTCCCTTCAGAAAATCAAAGTAATTAGTTTGATGCATCTAGACACATAAGACACCACTTTCATTTAAAAATATATATATGAGAGTATCTAGCAGTGCACTGCAACAGAAATACCAATGTTGTAAATAAATATGTCAAAGAAGAGAATGGTTAATATTCACCAGCGGCATGAGGGATCACAACACTATTAGAAACAAAGCCTGATGTGTCACTTGAACACAAAGTAATAACGAATATCAAGGAACTGCAATATTTGTAAAGGGTTATTGCACACAACATTAATTTAACAGTGCCACCACCGAATCTGAAGCTTGTTGTGTCTTAAACAAAAAGTTTGAACAAAGCTAACGTTGTAAGATTCACCATGACCTAAACTGTCACAACTTTTATTCATCCAACCAATATGTATTCAACCAATATTTATTCTTCCCATCCATAAAAAGCATAAGGAAAAAGTCATACACAAAAAAACTCCCCGTCACTTGGTGAACCTTCACAAAACTATAGAGCAAGTTAGGCCATTTATAGATGTACTCAGCCTTTTCTAAATCATGTGAACTGATTTGCATCACAGTTTGAATCAAATTTCAATTTCAATTAAGGGTTAATAGACAAGCATTGACTATCATGGCAGGGGTCACTGGCCATACACAGTCTATACCCTTGACAGCCCCTTAACAGAGTTTGGAAGTAATTAGTAGGTGATAATACGCCTGTGTAAGCACTGCTATATTGCTGTGGTTATCTAAAGTGCTGTTCCAGAAATTGTAATCAACCTGATACTTAGTAGGGTGAGGTTTTGTTGGCCCACTTGACTTTTTAAAGGTGTTACTTTGTGCCTGATAGCTTCTTTTGTTTTGCAGAAATCCAGTTGAGTTTCCCTAGTGGGGGATTGATATCTGCAATGCTTATCTGCTTATCCAAGTTCCTAAGGACTGTTTTTTTCTAAAAGACACTCTGTGTATACATGTTAATTGCTACAGTTAAAATTGCCCAATTCAGACTGCCCTAGTCTGCATTAATTTTAATTCTCATTCAATGAGGATTAGTTCGTTCAGACTGGAACCAATTTTAATTCAGACTACAGACATCCAGGTGTATATAGTTATGGCTATAGTCCAGATTAAAACTAGAACATGTAACACCTATAAACACCCTTACCAGAACACCTATAAACACCCTTATGGGTTTGGCATGAAACAAATCACAGTATACAAGTTCTTTATGTAACAGTGCTGACCTATCTCCAGGGGATTCTACATGCCAGATAAATGGCATCGGTGACACTGAAAACATTAATAAGAGAGAAGCACATACAAGGGAATACAAAGCAGAAAAAAAGCCCTTTCTTTTTCCTCCTACTCTCCTATTTATGTTTGTGGCGCCTTGCCTTGCTTTATGTTAAAGGGCAATGGAGCTGAATGCTGATAAGGTAAACCTAGCTGATAAACAAACAAGTACTACCTTGCATTAACATAGCACAGCGTCTTTTCATGGCAAAAGAAATCAAGGACTTGATGATATAGAAACTATTTCCTCATCCACCCTGGACTACAGCCACCTTTGTTTAGACAACAGTGCTTCAACAGGTCATGGTACGCTAAAGGTGGAACAGTACATTGCACTGCAACTGCGAGGTAAAAATAGGTAAATAGTCATATCATCATGAAAAATGTCATAACTATACTTGGGAAGGACCTTAGCTTTATACCTCATTTCAAAAGCAGAATCATCAGATGAAGAATACCACGGCACAAGTTGGTGCATTTGTTCAGTGCCGTTTTGCTGTACCACTGGCATATCTATGGGGTGGGGGGAGGTATTTTTGTTCGTCTGTTTTTTGCAGCACTCAAGTTTCCTGAGATCTTCTGCCAGCTTTTATTGAGGGCCAAGTTCCCTTCACTTGTGAGGTATACTAAAGTCAGCAACATCCATTGCAGAGTTTTTGTCTCATAAACATCCTGATCGAATACTTGAATTTGATACCAAATAATATCCACATTTCTGCTGACCAGCATGTGAAATATAGTTATTTATAATAAGGAAATTAAGAACAGGAGAAAGGAGTAAAATAATTCTTTTTTAAATGCATGTAATGATTTGTAGACTAACTAAGCAATTAATTTCCTTTTTGTTTAATTTTAGCAATCCAAAACACAGTAAAGTTTTGGTGTCAGCAGAATAGAAAGGACCTTTACCTATGTATTATCACAGAACAGAATAGAGAAGATGAAATATGCCTTATCCAGTAAAGAATAAAATATCCACACATAATGCAAGGGCTCTGAAATTATTCCATGTAAAAGATTCTATAGCTGATACCATTTCACTAGAAAAAACAAAGTTATATTTAAAGCCACTTTTTTCTCTTTCTTCTCTTTGTAAAAATGTCAGTGTAGATTTAACAGAAAATATTTACAGGGGGTTTAGCTGTCTAATTGTTATTCCTCTTGCTGTCACCACATGAAAGGTTTTTGAGTTGTATATTTGTGCAAAGGAACAATTCTTAAAAAAAACCCAGATGGCTGCTTTGTTAGTTTTATTGAACACACCATGGGGAACACTAATAGTACACATAAAATAAAAACCCTAAATTAGACACCAAAGATTTTGTTCTTGTATGGTCAAACTATATGTATCATGGAAATGGCTGTATTAACTATTTGGGAGAAGGGGGCAGAAAAATATTGCAGCTTAATGAAGACAAATAGGATGAGAAGCACTAAATCTTGCACCACACAAGTATGGCTCTGCTGTCCATTTACAATGTGCAAAAGCATCTGATGTACTCCGTACTGGCTGGCTGACTGACTGTCAAAATTTATAGCTAAAGATTGACAAAGACGCACACAGGTTTGGCAGCTAAAACCATTTTTAAAATAATGGGCAAGATTCTTACTTTTAAAATCACACGTGCGTAGCTGCTAAGATACACAGTGATAGGCATGGAACCTAATACACAACTAGATAAGAACCTAAATAGACCCTAATAAGAACTTATATGAGAACCAAAACAGAAGGAAAACAGAACTGTATTAAAGAGCAGTGTTTCTCAATCTGTGGGTTGCAAGAATAGATTAAAGGGCCTTGAGCAAACTTTAAAAATGAATGGATAAACTTTAAAAATGGAGTCTCCTTTAAAGGAGAAAAGCATGGGAAAGCATGGCTTTTCCCTTGCAGGTTGATAGACTTCCAGCCTGCAAGAGGCTGCTTGAGCCCCAGCTTGACCCACCCCCCTGCCCACTCCACACACGGCGGGGGCCTGGGGGCAGGACGGGAGTGGGCTGGGAGTGAGGTGCACTGGGTTGGGATTGCCCATCAATGTTTACAAATGGGTCCTCGTACAACAAAGGTTGAAAACCACTGTAATAGAGCAAAGGCAGAAAGCAATGTCACTATTAATTATGTACTTCTGTTCTGATGTAGCACTACTAAAGTCAATAGGTGTTTTTCCCATTGATTTCAGTGACAAGATTGGCATCTCTATATATATCTATATATATATAAAGGAAGGAAGTGCGTTTCAAGAGACAGAATACTATACTGGGGCTACAGAGGCCTGGCCTCTACTCCTGATTCTGTTGGGAGCCTAGGGATAACCTTTGGCATGTCAATTTGCCACTCTGTAAAAGGGAATAATATTATTTACACTGATGTGACAAGCTCAGACAATCCACCTGGCACCTGAAACCCCCTAGTGTTCAGACCTCCCTGCCCAAGCTCCCCAATTTCCCCTTGCCTCCTATCTCTCGTTTCTCATGACTTGATTTTAGGGTCTTTTAAGTGGGGAGTCTGCCTCTAGAGGCTGGGAAAGACTCTTCTTGAGTGCCTTTCCTTGGTGTCCAGTCCTCTGGTTCCTAAACAAACATTAGCACAAGCAGAATGGAAATATAAGCAAACTGCTTCCACAAAAGTTGTCCCCCACACTGAGTCAATACCCTACCGCAAGCTATGCTTCTTACTTAGCTGTCTCATGGGTAGCTTGGGTGTCTATGAGCCTGTTGCATCTAGCTTCCTCAGAAACTCCTCTCCCTCCAGCATGCAGAACCAGACTGCCCACTCTGGCTCAGGCCCTGGATTTATATGCCATGAAGCCCCGCCTTCTTCCTGTCATCTGACTCCCAGCCACACACAGCATTTTCTGTTTTACTTAAGGGCCAGACCGTGCTCCTTAGCTGCAGCCCCACACTGCCAGCTTGGTACTTTCTTAAGGTAAGAGGACCTCTGGCTCCCTGTTGCAGTTGGGTTATCAAGCCTGGTGAAATGTGTAAATGTAACCTCGACTGAGGTTCAAGAGCCAATTAGGATCTTGGGTTTTTTTCCCTGCGTCAAAAGACCAGCACATGCTTCTGGGAAAGTTTCACTGTGCAATTACAATAGTAATTCTTAAATGTCATCAATCTACTGGATACAAAAATCATGTCTATACTTAATAGACATTGGATTTATGACACATTATATAACCTGCTTAACATCTGACTCCCCTGGTAAACCCCCCACTTTTTACCAGCTATTCTCATGCCCTGCCCCACCACCATCCTGTCTCCTATCCTTTGACTACAGCTATCTTCATTCTCTCTCCCTGCCCCCCACAACCTTTCTCTCACCTCTTGACCACCTCAGTTTACATTTTAACTAACTGGCTTCCTTGCACACATACTGGCCTCTGGCTGCTTTACCACTCCATCCAAGAAGAGCACAGACCATCTGCAGATGTTTCCTCAGCCTGAGGAAGGGCATTTGTGCCCAAAAGCTTGCCAAGAAGAATTTTTCCAACTATTTGAGTTGGTCTAATAAAAGATACTGGATTTACCCAAAGAACATTGCCTGAAGGTTACGTAATTCACTCTGTATTACCAATATGCTTAAAAGTACTGCATGCACTTTATATCTAACATGATTGTCAGTAATCCTTGTCAATATGGATCTCGTGAAAAAAAGTGAACCTGGGATTTGAATGAGACCAGGATATACTGGCTTGGTCAACCACACTCAGGAAAGATATTCCATACATACAAATGCTAGGGAGAAAGGTAACGAAACATAGACAAACAAGGCATTGAGACAGGCAGAGTGAAAAACGTAGTAGACTAGGAGTAATTTTTTTTAAAGTCAAGCAAAGCAGAAGGGTAAAATCCATTGATTCTGAATGGAAGGCATCTTTGAAAACGGGACTCAGCTTGGCATGTCACTTAGGGCCAGATGTCAAAGGAGCTCACTGACTTCCGCTGATTTCAGTGGGAGTTAGATACCAAAGTATCTTTGAGGAAAAGGGTCTTGGGCATTTCTGAAACATGTTCCTTATGTCAGACAGTTAAGAGGGGAAGAACTATATACATGTTCTGGTGGTGGCTGCTACTCTGCTATTATATAAAACTTTCCCTACAATTTTAAATTACACTTGTGACAAACCCCTGGGGTGTTAGAGGAGCATTTCCAGAGATATACCTTTAATTTGTGTAAGCATATTGGTTCCCTGCTCTGCTAAATAGGCTTGCCCAGGCTATCAATTTGCCCAGAAATCATGATTTACCACAGGCACTTTGGTAAAGTAACAGAAAAACAAAAGCACTCATTGCAAGGAAGAACAAGGGGTATAAAAAAATGCAAAAAGTGACCATGTCCTTCGAAAACAGAGTATTGCAAAACAAAAATGACAAAATCCTTACCTACCATCCAGACTAACACAGGGATGGGAAAGTCCAGCCCACGGGCCAGATTGGACCCATGGAGACTCCACTTCCCAGCAGCTCCTGTCCGTGTCACTGCAGACAGTTTCCCAGAGATCCCAGCAGTGGCAGTGGAGATCCCAGCAATGGCAGGGCTGTGACAATGCGTCGCCAGGGTTTCCATGGAGACCAGTCCCAGCAACACTGGCAGGGTGTGCAGTTGCATGGGGGCTGCTCCAGGGCTCGGATCTTGCAGTGGTGACTGTGATCTGGAGCCAGGGCAGAGCCATGATCCACTCACCACATGCCCTGGGTAGGGGCATGCAGACAGTGGATTGGTGCTCTGCCCTAGCTCTTGACCATGCTGTCACCACTGCAGGATCCCAGCCCCAGCTGCAGAACAGCTCCCAGCCTAGCCTCACACCCTGCCAGCACTGCTGGGGCCGGTCTCCATGGAAACCCTGGCCCTAGGCTGTTAAGGTGCTGCTGCTGCTGCTGAGGTCTCCAT
Source organism: Crocodylus porosus (assembly GCF_001723895.1). Taxonomy (NCBI): domain Eukaryota; kingdom Metazoa; phylum Chordata; order Crocodylia; family Crocodylidae; genus Crocodylus; species Crocodylus porosus. The sequence continues at coordinate 17,389,305 of NW_017728910.1, read as the reverse complement.
GGAAACTGGCTGTTATGACATGGGCAGGAGCTGCTGGCAAATGGAGTCCAGCTGCTGGTGGGATCCACCATTTTGCTCACCCCTGATCTAACACTTAGCCCTCTGTTAAAAATCTCACTGGATCAACCTCTCCTCAGTCACAGCTGGATCCCTCAGCTAGGGACCTTGCCTCATGGGAAGCCCCTCTCTCACCACCCCGAACAGTCATCACCTCCAGAACACTGCACACAGCCTCCCTCCCCATTCCTCACCTACACCAAGGGAACTAGAGAATCCTCTAAAGTGTTTCTTTCTCTGGATCCATGACAATTTTGGATTGTTCTTCCTGTCAGAGCAAAATTTTGATTAGATGCTGCCACCACAGAAGATTGAGACTGGCACGCATATTGGACTCTGTGAGTGGGAAGTTCCAGGGCTCACCCAGCCCGTGCCCCCTGGGTGACCTGCGGACCTGTCAATCACTGTTGACCTACTTTCCCCACAGACGCATGCTCAGATTGTGTCAGTTTCTGACTGAGAGCATGCTCAGTCAGAACCTGACATGAGGTAATCTGACTAGAAGTTTCTCTGCGGAGAGCGTTCTGATGGACCACTAAATTCAGATAAAAGTTCAGTGAGCCCCTCCCTCGGGGGGAGATCGCGTTAGCTGGAGACAGAGGCTGGGGCTCCAGGGACTGTCTCTCAGTCAGGCCCTTAGGTCTATTGATCTCCTCCCTTGATTTGGCACTCTGTGTCCTTAACTGATAGTGATTGCAGCTTTGATTATTCAGCTTTCGATTGACTTCTCGCCATCCTTGACTACGATTTGGATTCTCCTTATACTGATGATTCTCCGGTTACTGGACTGTTTTCGCTTTGGACTTGACTTTGCCTCTGGATCACCCTCGGTACCTCGACGTGACTCTACTTACCTGGCTTTCGACCTCGGCTTTCATCATCAACCATCCGTTTGTCCATTGGACTGGCGCACGACCCCGGTTATTGAACTACGTGTTACAGTTCTGTTTGTCTGTTTACCCCGTTTATGAGATGTTGACAGGCCCTGGGACTTATCCGACAGGCTTGCCCGGTCAGGGAACCTCATGGGCCAACAGACCCCTTCGTTGTTCTCTGTTGTTAATATTGTAACTGAAGACATCACTGCCTACACCTAAAGCGTAAGTTAAATAAATTCATCTTTGTTCAAATCCGCTACAGGTCCATATCTCCTGACTCCACGCCAATAATCCCACCTGTCCGTATCTGATTGCCACCCTGACCCACCGTGACCTTGGGGCCCGATTCATTCTGTTCGGTTTACCCTGACACTTCCCTGACATCAAAGCCTGTCCCTGACATTGGCCTGTGCATGACATGCTGAGGTTTCCTATAGTCCTTTTGGCCATATCAACTTTCAAAAGGACTAAAAACGGCTTGGCTTTTTTTCTGTTTAACAGCTGTACTCACCTAAAAATACTTGCATTTCCTAATTACCAGTTTGTCAAATCTGTTGTCACTATATTCCATAGATGTCCAGATGTGAAACAACTATGGAATCATTTTGCTTTCTTTTAATTAAAATGAGGAGAACGTGCTTCTGCATGTCAAAATATTGCTATCGTGAAGATCAAAACAATGCAAGTCTTATTGAACAGATACAGACTTTTACTAATAAAATGTGATGCATGGCATTTGAGATTCAGAGAGGAAGTTGCTAAAATAATGCAGTAGCAGGACCACAAGAACATTTCAAGCATTGACCAAGAGTGTCCTGTATGGAAACACAAATACAGAAGAAAAATGAATAATGGAATAACAGTAAAGTTCAACAAAAGGACATTAAATGTGTTATTTGACCTGAAGTCAGTGGAGTTACATCAGAGAAGAATCTGATTCAGTTACTGAAGTATCAGCATAACACTTCAGTTGAGCAGCAATCATGGAAGGCATCATTAGAATAGTGTAAAGTTAGAACGTCTTTGAATTTAAGTAGGAACTACTGCAGGAATGTAACAAACTCCTGGGTAGAAAGCTGTGCCTCAGAAGTTATGAAGGATAGAAAACATTGACAGAAGTGTGACTGTAATAAACAAATGATTGACTTGACCTCCTCATCACTTAGCTTTCAGTTGTCCACCTTAAGGATAATTTTGTTACCCATAAGCAATTTTATAGTTCTGCAGAATGAGGTAAAACAGATTAGTTAAATCTCATTTCAGAGATTTCAGAAAAGAACCTCCATCTTTTCTCTCAATATGGCTAAGCTTGATAGGCACGCTGTATTCCATTTTTCCTTCCTGTTGACATACTAGGAGGTGGCTATTGTTAAAATTAATGTACTTAACTAATGTGGTCTTTGGAATATTCCTAGAATTCAGGAAGTAGCAGGAAAATAGCCATTCACATGCAAGGATCTGAGTTGGCAGGTGAAAATGGTGGCATTTGTGATCCAGGATTATTCTTTTGCCATATTTATAAACTGTAATTTTCCACAAACAATTACCTAGTTGTTGTTGTTTTTTTATAATTAAAATCCTTCGCTTGGAAGGAATTGTTAGTGTTGCAAGTCTGCCTCCCCAAGCAGAGGGACCATGGTCAAAATGAGTTATCAGATCAGATGTAGCACAATACCTTTAATGAGAATACACAGTTGAGAGCTTATCTGTGTTGCAGGTTATAGTATATAATGAGTCCAGCAAGAAACTTACCATCTACTGAGAGGTCCAGCAGGGATATACTGGTTGAGTCCATTCTGTTCAACTGCTTCAAAACTAGTTCTATATACACACAAATATTAATTGTGGTCATCCAATAGCAGAATATATTTAGCAAGACTGTAGCAGTATAGAACAACTTTTCCTAATTAGCAAAAGCAATAACTAGACAAGCCTTCCAGGGCACACTGGTAATTTTGCATTAGTTACCTTCCCAACAGTGTCTGACTCTGGTGGTAAAGGAGCATCTATTGGATGCAGCCTGCTCAGAGCCTTTTGTCGTTCTGATACTTGGATGCTGATGCTGCAAGTCAGGACTGATATGTGCTGGACAATCCTGGATAGGAAATAGTGGATAGCATTTCACCTCCAAAATACTTGACATTGGCCAAAGATTTCTTTCTCCCCTACTTCCCTGACAGCAAAGAAAAAATACAGTTCTGTAAGCTCTTTAATTGAAATGATTGAGAACTTATGGGCACCTTTTCAGTGAATACATTTGTAATGGATATCTAGATTACAGAGGGGTACATGACAGAGTAGTTACCATATGTCATTATAGCTCCAAAAACTGCCTCCAGCCATATATGGGTATCTGGTTATTCAGGCTGGGGAGCCAAAGGCTGCCAGGTGTGATACTGGCCCCAGTCCTCCCTTTTCAGCTGTTGGCTACAAAACCTGGGTGCCTCAACCACACTTGACCCAATCTGTTGCTATGCTCTCAGGGACCATTAGCTAAATTTAAAAAAAGATCTCTTTTATTTTATATACAAGCATGGAAAAGATCAGCTTATACATACACACAAAACTGAATTTTATCTAACTTAGAAAAACCTGAAAATTTAAAGCTAAACTAAATTACCAAAGAAAATATTCTTGTTTTGCCTTTAGCTGTGGCTGTCATGAATGTATTAACTTTTCTGACAAGCTTCTTTGGGTAAATGTGATAGCTTTTATTAGACCAACTAAATAGTTGGAAAAAATGTTCTTTGCAAGCTTTTGGGCACAAACATCCTTCTTGTGGTATAGGGAGAGTCTGCTGTTTTGTGATCTCCTGGATGGAATAGAAGCCAATATTAAAAATGCAGGTCTGTGGAAATGCAAATGAGTGGCACTGAGGATCAGAGGCCATGGGAGACAATAAGTGTGAGAGAGGTAGGTGGTGGGGGGAGAAGTGGGAATGTGGACCTGATGATAGAATATAGCAGGTAAAAGAGGTTACCTGGTGTTATCAGATGTCAGGCAAGCTATAATGTGCCATAAATCCAATGTCTATATTTAGTCCATGTTTTTTTGTACCCAGTAGATTTATGAAGTCAAGTTTGTAGGCTCATCTACAACAGGTGTTTGGTAAATTCTCTTTGAGGGCTAGAACTGAAAGATTGGAGAGCGAGTGGTTGTCTTGTGAGAAGTGTGCACCCACAGGTAATTGGGTATTTTTGTTTCTGGTAGATTTTCAATATGCATTCATTCTGGTACATAGCTGGTTTTTGGTTTCACCTGCATATTTTCCATTAGGGCATCTAGTGCACTGAAAGTGATATATTACGTTTCTGGAGGCGCACATGTAGGAACCAGGAATGGTGAATGTGCAGTGTAGTTATTGTGGGAGAAATGGAGATGTGTTGGTAGGTTTTACATTTCTTGTCCCGGCCTGGTCTGGATCCAAGTGCTGTGTTTGGGGCCATAGGAAGTTTGCTTCTGGTAATGAGATTGCTGTGGTTCGGTGTTTGTTTAAAAGCTAGGATGGATGGTTCTGGCAAGATTCATAGATTCACAGAAGTTTAGGGCTGGAAGGGACCTTGTGAGATCATCAGGTCCAAGTATAGCATGGGTTTAATGGTGCAGTTCTTGAGGAATTCTTGTTCCAGGTGGCATATGAAAAGGTTGGCATATTGTGGGGCCAGTCTGGTGCCCATAGCTGTGCCAAGAGTCTGGAGGAAGTGTTAGTTGTTGAAACTGAAGATGTGAAGTGTGAGGATGAAGTGTGTAACTTTAGTAACATCTTGAGGTCTGTACTCTGTGTTGTAATCTTGCTTGTGTAGATATGTAAGGCAGGCTTGGATGTCATCCTGGTGTGAGATGTTGGTATATAAACTGTTAATATCCATGGTGGCTAGGAGGGTATTGCTTGGAAGGTGGTCTATGTTTTTAAGTTTTCATAAAAAGTTTATTGTGTCTTGGACAAAACTTGCTCTTTGGGTGACAAGAGCTTTTAGGATGGATTTGATGAAACCTGATGTTTCCTCAGTTGGGGTTCCATGGTTGGATATGATAGGTCTACTTGGGTTCTCTCGTTGGGAGCATGTAAAAAGTCCCTCGGTTGGGTAGTGGGATCAAGTGCGGATGTGCTGATCAAGTTCTGAAGTTTTTCTTTAGGTCTGATGGAAATGATTTGATGGCGGTTTTAAGTTTTAAGGTGAAAAGGGGAGTTGGATCTTCCTCTAGTTATGCACAGTAGGCAGTGTCAGAGAGTTGTTTGTTGACTTCTTTTATGTAGTCTTCATGCTTAAGGATAACTATAGTTCCTCCTTTATCTGCTGGTTTTATTACTATTTGGTGTTGGATATTAGGATTCTATGGCCCTTCTCGCTAGTAGAGAGAGGTTGTTATGGTGGTGGGGTTTTTTTTGATTATTTACTTGTTCATTGTTTCCCTGAAGCAGTCAATATAGCAGTCAAAGTTTGAATTTTGTCCACTATGAGGTGTCCAATCTGATTTTGTTTTTATTTTTGGGGGATTAATCTTGTCCTCAATATTGTCAAGGGATGAAGTGTTGTTGGAAGTGGATTAATTTTGGTTGTGGAAATATTCCTTGAGACACAAGTGTTTGAAATTTTTTTCTAGTTCTCCACATTGTAGTAAATTGGTAGGGTATATTTCCAGATAGAAATTAAGGCCTTTAGAGAGGACAGACTTTTCAGCTTGATGTGTGCGCATGAAGAAATTGATATTTAAAGGCTGATTGGTTCTTTGCGTTTCATCAAGTATGAGGCTGGAATGTTTTAAGGTATTGGTATTGTTTCTGTGATGATTCTTTTGTGGCTGGAAAAGTTGTTCCTGTAGTAACTGGTTCCATTTCTTTGTTTTATGTTGGATGGATGTTGTAAAAAAATCTTCGGTAGTCTCTTTGTATATGTTATACAATGTTTCGGAAGATATTGGGATTTGTCTTTTTTTAAGTTGGTGTAGCGTATGTTGATTTCTTTCTTGAGGTGAGCTCTTTTGGAGTAGGTTATGTGAAAGAGATGATTTCTAAGGTTTTTTTCCAAAGTTCTCCTGCTTGTTAACTCATCTGTGTTAATTGCTCTAAAGAAACATATTGTTGTGAGTGCAGAAAAGCAAATATCTGAAATAACAAATAACTCTAAAACTTTTGCTTGTAATGTTATGTTATCAGCTTGCATGAAATTTACTTTTAAATGTACTAAATACATTCTTTACAAGTAAGTAAATATACACTATTTACTATTTAAGCTAAAAAAAAGTGCAGGTGTTTTTCCTTGTGAATATTGTGACATGGGGGGGAAAAAACCTTAGGGACCTTTGAACTAGTATATTTCTATGTTTTATGCTACCGCCTAAAGAACAATCACAGACCAAAGAAATGAGAAATTTTAAAGGCTATTGAACACTGGGAATATGAAATCAGCACCAAGTTATTTAGCACAGGTGTTAGAATGATACATGGGGGAAATTTGCAGTGTTCAGAAACTCTCAAGCTCATACTTGTAATTGTTTCATGTGGTTTGGTGGTCTAGTATTGAATGCAAGAGGCTGAAATTTAAAATGTTGAAAAGTGTGCCACTTAGAGTCTCTTTCCTCTCCATAGACCCTCACATTTTTAGTGCAACTTGGGGGCATTTGCTTTCTCCCACTTACACCAAGTTTCACAAATTCAGTCTTTTGGCCACTAATTAATATGAAAGTTTATACAAAGATTTCAAAGACTCAAATCCTGGATGCTGCTGAGCACTGTGTCAACTTCTATTGATTTTATTGACTGATGAGTGTGCTCAGCAGTTCTCAGAATACAGTTATAAGCTTGGATTTTCTACAAAACAGAACCAGGCCCAGCCTCTAAAGTCTTGGAGATTTGCTTTAGTTTTGAGTGTATCTTAAATATACAGAGGCTATAAACTTATCAGAGGCCATAATCCATCCCAAGACATGCTTACCTTTAAGCATCATTAAGGACTTTCCTACAAAGGACTTCCCTACAAGCATGCATTTGGGATTATCTGTGGGCTTAACATTATCATTACTTTATTATTATTCAGTGTTTTGATGGATCAGGGCCTAGATTAGAATTTTAATTAACACATTCCTAAGAACTTCCATTGTCATCAAGTCATGGATATGATGGAGGATATGAGGGAGGTAATGAACAACTAGATAAAACTCTAGATATATCTGTTTCAGTGCTTTCCCTCTAAAGCATCTACTCTTGCCACTGATGGAGACGAGATACTGGGGTAGATGGACCATTGATCTGACCAAGCATGGCAATTCTTATGTTCTTATGCAAAGAAGCAACACTTGTTAGAGAAGGTCTGGTCCCACTTCCATCAGCTGGAGCATCAGTAAAATGAAATCCGGCTAGTAAAACAGATGTAAAGATGGGGGAATTAATTGAACTGGTGTTAAAACCCAAGGATGCATGAAACATGGGAATACAAAGCTGGAAAGGACCAATTTTTTCATCTACAATCTCTTACTATTTCAGGTCACCATGTAGTGGTTACATTAGTGACAGTACATGCACTCTACACTGCCCCTACCTCCCTTGCACACTATAATCCAGAAAGCTCCCTATAACATGTCAAAACCAAGGACCTTTAGTACAAGAAAACCAAGGCCTCAACAACTGCCATGTACCACTGGATGAGGTCTCCTAAAGGGTTTCTCCAAATTAGTCTGAAGTCACTGGAATTACATAGGCTTTAAACCAGTGTAACTGAGGGAAAAAAGATGGTTCCTAAGTCTATTTCTATTCTCAATTCCTTTTTCTGTTAAATGTTGTCGGGGTTTGATGTGAAAATGAATTTGTTGTTTAAGCTTCTTTCTCCTGAGGGCAAAAAGTGTAATATTTTTTTTCTCTCTGACCTTGTCTTGTCTACAGATGAATCGATGAATCAAGTTATGTGTGGTATAGCATGAATAAATAATTTACGATTGGCCTGATCAAATACGATATAATACTTAGCTTCTCGACTATTACTGCACATAAAGATTTATCCAAAGTATAATACCATTGGTAAGGAAATAATTCTTTGCTTTCTCCTGGCATTCTTTTGGAGTAGATGTATAATCCCCCTTCTACTGGAAATATGTCTAGTAGAACTTTCTCTTCCAACAACTTTTTAACAAGGATGGTACAATAGCTCAGGACTCAAGAGACCAGAGTTCAGTTCCTACTTTGCCTCTGGCTTTCTGTGAAATGCTGGGCAAACACCTTAATATCCCTCTGTTAGTTCCCCCATCTATGACAGTGAAAGATAGTCCTCCCCAGTGGCTGGTGAAGAAGGTACTGTAAAGACAACTACATAAAAGACGATGAAGTGCTCTGCTACTGTAGCAATGAGAGATGTATAATTACCTTAGACAGAAATTGGCAAAGTCATTTTCCATTAAATTTACTTAATTATAGAATACATCTGTTCTGTGTTTGCCTACATCATACAGCCTATTCAGCAGTGAGTCTTAATGGAATCAGAGTACAAGAATCACCTACCATGAACAAGGTCTTTCTAAAAAAAAAATTAAAAAAAAACCTTACATGTTATCAGCAATTTATGCCTTTCTTGCAATTGCCATTGGAGACACATTTGACTTGATTTTTAATGTCTTTTGGGAAATGTTTCCCCAGGCAGAACTGTGTGCAATTCCCTGAAGTGTTGCACAGAATCTGGGAAATCTTCTGGGAGAGGAGTTGTGCACTTACTCTGTAAAGCAGAAGGCACGAAGAAGGGCATGTAATCAGAGAGTGCTGCACACTCTGCTTTTAGCCAGGCTTTTGACATGTTTCCCATGGCATTCTTATTAACAAGCTAACAAAATACATGCAAAATGAAAATAATATGGATACATCATGCTTAACAGGTAACCCTCAATGGCTCAATATTTAGTAAGGTAGAGGTATCAAGTGGGGCTCCCCAGGGGTCTGCCCTGTGTTCAGTATTGCTCAACATCTTCATTCATGATTCAGATGATGGGATTGAGTGCGTGGATAGCCAATTTGTGAATGACCAGAAGCTGAGGTGTGGAGGACCTTTCTGACTGTGGGCGGAGGTCAAGCATTGCAAAAGACTACGTAGAGAAGTTGTGGAGCCTCCATCCTTGGTAATTTTCAAGAGCAGGTTGGATAAAACACTTAGCTGGGATGGTCCAGTCAGGGACAATTCTACCTTGAGCAGAAGGCTGGACTTAATGACCTCATGAAGTGCCTTCCAGACCTACTTTCCAATAATCCTATGACCTCTTGCACAGTTTTGATCTGCATGACAGAGCACAGGTACTGAATGTGTTAGTTCATGAACAGGGGTTACCATCTTTTCCATACCAGAAAATCCTTTCAATTTAAAGATGAACTTCCATTTCTGATACTGCATCTGAGCTACTGCTCAGGATATTGTAGATGCTGTGGTGATAACTTCCAGCAATGCCGTGGTAATAGCTAACTGATCATTTCTGAAAAGGTGCAATATAATCAGGAATGGATGGACTCATTCAAAACTTTAGCAACTCCCAAGCCAAAGGTCTTTTTAGGTTTAAAAAAGATTTGGTTAAGGATGTGCCCCCAATTCCTCTCTTTCTGAAAGAAGAGATGGGAAAAGGGGGGGAAAGTGGTCACAATACATCCCCTGCAGGCAGCTGAGCCACTCTCAAGAGATTTCTTCCTTATTACAGCCCCTAACACCCCTAGCATCTGTTCATTTGTATTCTCATCCAGCTATCCTACCCTTGCCCTCCAAAATGCTGATTGTGTCAGATCCTGCCAGCATCTCTCTAATGAGCTGCCTATAAGTTTAAGCTTCTGATTTAACCCATTTTTTAAAAAAAAATAAATCTCAATTTGAAGTTAAAAGGAAAACTGGACCTCAGGAAGTACATTTAAAGATAAACAAATGGTTTTTGGAAAGGGGCTTTTCTTGATGATTTCTCTGTTAGGAAAGAAGGTAGAATAGTTAGAATAAAGCACAGCTCATATCAATAAGAAAAAAATGCCACACTATTGGCAGTAATTGAAAACATATTCTTGTGTCTGTATAGCAATACTTTTGAAATATACACACACAAAAAAATACCCAGGGAAATTAAACTTCTATCAGCTATTTCATACTATGTTATATGGGGTGCATCTACATGTGCAAATGCTCCAGGGTGGGTGTACTCTAGAGTAATTTACTCTAAAGTAAGCCCACCCCATGGCAGGTGTCTACACATGCAGGAAAGGGGGACCAGATTTGATGCTAATGGAAGAAGTCTGCTCCCACCCCTGTTGACCCTGTATCAGCTTCCTACCAGGAGGAGCTTTAGGCTCCCACTGGGTGCTAACCCAGGGGCTGACAGGGAGTACAGGGCCAGAAGACAGCCCTCTCCTGGTGGGGGATGGGAAGTTGCTCTCTGCCCCTGGGAGCTACTTCCTGCTGGGGTGGGCTCCACCACCGGAGGCCAGGTGGGAACAATGCCTCCCTGCCCAGCAGCAGGGAGCTCCCTGCCCCAGCTCCTTGATCAGGGGCAGGGGGCTTAGAAAAAGCTGCAGGGGAGGGGCAGGTCCCATCTCCCTGCCCCAATCTATCTGTGGGGCAACTAGCAGCCAGCCCTCAGCTAGGTGGGGACAAGTAGTAAATTTGCTACTTGTATTTATAGTAGGGCTGTGTGAAGCTTCGGGTGGTGATTCAATTTGGGGGAGATTCAGTTCAATTCGGTGGCCAAATCTCTGAATCTTAATTGAATCACGGAGCTGCAGCTGACTCTGAGATGGTAAATACTAGGGGCAGGGGAGGGGACCATGAGGGACCCTGCCAGCCCCGGTACCCCTCCACACCCCCAGCCTCCCCCCATGGCTGCCCCC